>NC_140595.1:566716135-567336760 GCF_964204655.1 Triturus cristatus
GTCAAGTAAATAACAGAAAGTTGAGTATCTATACCTATAAGTAGGAACACTTCTATGAGTGCAGATTTGCTCGATTGTAAGTGATTTTGCCATATAAGGGCTTATTACTATGCCGGGCAGACTCATGGCCCCCTGAGGCCATTGCGGATTGTAAACCGCCCAACCTTATGTTGGCGGTTTCAACGGCTTTATTTGGATGCGACCACCCATAGGGCAGTCAAAAACGTCCATTTTTAATGGAAGCTTGTGCGGTGGGAAGAAAAGGCCCGCAGCACATGCTTCCATTGCAAAATTGATGTTTTCAAACATCCTTGCACCGTGTGGCAAGCTTAGGAGGACACGATAGGTGTCCCCCAGGCCCCAGATCGGAGGGCCAGGAGGGGCCAGGAGGGAAGGGGGCCCTGCTAGGACCCCCTAATATCGCTCTCCGACAGCCTTTCAATGTCGGAAAGGTCGACATGGAATGGCGGTCAGAAACGGACAACATAAACCTGACAGTGGAGTGTTTCTGATCCAGCAACAGGCTCCTTGAGCCCGCCAGAAAGCGTTGGATGGTCCCTCTGCCTGCTGCCTTCAACAGCACGCACTGTAATGAGTCGGTCAGACCGCAGCAGCAGATGGTGTTCAGACCAAAACCAACGAGATGTCGGTTGCAGTCCGACTGCCATCATAATCGGCACCCAAATATTTTAATTGGGTTTAAGTACGATGCAGATTGTTTTTTCTTCATTACAAAACTTTACATTTTCTTTATTTTAATTTTTTTCTCTACAGTGAAAATTTTCCACCATGGAAAAAAATCTCCATCCAACCCCAATTTTGGGGATGTTCTATTCCACTTCTAACCGTCGAAGGTGCATATATTCACAAACTGCATTTTGTACTACATTTTGTAGCACTACAAGAGAACTACAAACATACTACAAAATGCTCTCCACAAACTTATGCAGCTGTTACACTTCCATCCCTTCTATCTTTTTCTGTGTGGAGAGCTCTGCACTGCCTGCAGGGTCTCCACACACATAAGTATACATTTCACTAAATATGAGAGAGACAGTGGGAAGCTGCTGAAAAACTGACAATACTTATGGCTGAATGGGAGAGGACAAGGGAGGAGGTTAGGGAGAGGTTTAGGTTGGGACATGAACTCAAACACAAATAAGACCATTGCTATTCACAAACTGCTCTTCTAAAGTTATTACAACCAAAAGTGACCCAAACAGTAGCAAATTAGTGCAGCTTAGGGCTGAAGCAAGTCTAGAACCACACATGGCCAACCACTGGGACTACAACACCCTCCTATAAAAAATAATGAATGTAGGGATTTAAAATAAAACCCAATAAGATATGTATTATTTAATTTTTAAATATTTTAACAACAGTTTTTATTTTAAAACTTAATGTGTGATTACATTTTACTAACATATAATTAAATTACTTTTAAGTCGCTTCATATAGCATTTTTTATAATTAAAAATGCATTATGAAAACATTTAATCATTTTGCCTAATTGACAATATATTTTTAATTTGAACATCAGCAAAATAATTTTAATAACATTTAATATATTTAAAATAATAAAATAATGTATTTAAAATTAAGTGCTCAGCACTGTAGCATTTTTTTCTTTTGTTTTAAAAATAAATAAATAAATAAGATTTTACAATATTATATAATGCAAAAGGAATGCTTATCATTTATTTTTTTTATTCAAAAACCTTTTATATTTTCACTGTACTTTAAAATAGTGACACTGTATGGTAACTTATAGGGGAAAGTGAAAAGGTTTATCAAAAGTGTATTATATTTTTTCATTAAATTATATTTATTTATAGTTTTAACTATATTTAATTCAATAGTATTTCCAATGGGTCTTTATTTTAAGTCCTTACCTACATTATGTTTTGTGGGAGAGAAATGCATTATCATTGGTTTGTCATGTGTGGAACTGGACATACTACTGTTTTTTTTCAGCAGCAGTAACTTATAAAATTAGGCTCCACCCATTTTCAGGAGTGTTCTCTAACTTTACACTCAGATATTTTGAACAGATAAAAAGTAGTTAAGTTACTCAAAAGTGTAACAGTAAACTTAGATGTGCAAATTACTTGCAAGTGTAAATTACCTTTTTGAATATGTCTCAAGTGTTTTTACTGAGAAAATCACTGACAAATTCAAGGGAGGATCAAAGATGAATCGGAGTGGCAATCTTTATACTGTAGTCAGGTTATGGAGCTCCCCTACTATTCTAATGGCATACACGAAAGTCACTACATGAAACAAATGGCTTGCCGTACCACGATATAAGCTACATTTATTAAGATGATGGTATGGATGATGGAGGAGTGTGGCTCAATGGTTAGTGGAGGAGTGTGGCTCAATGGTTAGTGGAGGAGTGTGGCTCAATGGTTAGAGCGGCAGACCCTGAAGCAGAGTTCTGGTCAGGGACCAGGGTTCGATTCCCGCCTCGGCGGGGCTCGGGCTCAATATCCTCGGACCTGTCTATTCTCGCCTCGGTGCCTATTCTAATCACGGGTCCCACGCTGCAACTCTGGGCAATAGCTTGCTTAGCCTCCACACCGGCCCCAACAGCACTAAGGATGCCTGGCTTCACCCTGGGGGTGCCCAGGAGTGGACACTTCACAGGGAAAGCCAGGAGGGGTTCCACAGCGGTATGAGTATCAGCGCCAGGAAACCACAAAAGGCGACACCGCAAGGTGGCCGTCTGGTGACAGTGCGCTCTATAAGTACCTTGACATTTACATTTACAACCTAGATGCAGGTTGTTCCTTTTAACTGTTCATTTTGTAATGATGCACGTGTTATTATTTACATTCATTAAACTTATTTGCAAAGGCCATCAGGCTAGCAATACTGTGTCAAATGATTTTTGTGGTTTATCATTGCCCAAACTGAAGGCTGATTTTACAGAAACAAATATTCAACACGCTTCACATTGGCAGAATCCTAAGATAAGTTACAGTATGTTGCACTTCAGAGAGAGGTTGTGAAATCCTTTAACATATAACTACTTGGCAATTTTTAAGGAGCTATGAGATCAGATTCTGCATCTACCAACAAGATCAAAATATAACGATTGCGTTTCTGTTTATCTTTACTGTCTGATCCCTGGATCTCAATTGTTCTCATGAGATCATCAGAGAAATTCTGTGATTTTGTAGCTTCAGCATAATTATGGATTTGCCACATTTATCACACAATTCGTAAACTGCTGCATAATTTGCAGATTTTAACAGAAACACATTTTGGGCCTGAATTTGAGTTTAGCACATGGCTTACTTGGTCACAGACATGGAGGATTTCCCATCTGCCTTATTATAAGTTTGTTATATCCTACAGCACTTGTAAAAAAGGAGGATGGGATATCTGTCACATTTGTGACGGAGTACTCATCTGTCAAACTATAAATTAGGCCCTTTGTTTTTATATTAGATGGATCAAAAGTTACTAAAAATGCAGCAACACATTTTGCTGCGCAGTGGCAAGGCCTTCACAAAGTTAACTGTTCATCTTTCAGTTTCTTACTGCTGTGTTTGAATTGTAAACTGGTACTGATGAGGTGAAACCTTTGACCAGGCAATGTTAACATGTGTTACAATTCACAGAATATTGAAGTAGCACTATTACAAAATGTGCTGCATCATGTCACATAATGTGACTATTCTTGCAGCACAATTTAGCCAACCCTGCTGCATAAATTGGTGTTCAAATGCCGCATAATTCCAGTGGCCCTGGAAATAGCTCATTCATTAGTATGAAGCAACTTAGAGATGGTATTTGGTCTCACATCTTGACCTGCTGTTTTTAAATCTGCTTACTAAATTACCCCATGTATCTCACATGTATGGAATCTGTCTGATAATAAGCAAACCTAACATCTTCTTGAAGGCACGATTGAGGTGGAGTCATTAGGTGGACTGAGATGGGCGGAGTTTTACCTTTATAGACAGTTTAGTTTTGGAATTCCAGTGGCCCAGTTGCTTCCTTACAGCGCCTGTCAGGGGATATTAGGTTTTCAATTGTGAGGGGCAGCCAGCGCACAATTAAATTGTCCAGTGTGATGTGAGATTTGGTTGTTTGGCCTCTTTGAGGTGAATCCCAAATATTTCGAAGTTGATTTCTCCGGCTTACAGACATTTTGAAATGACGGAGGGTTAATCTGTCTAGGTTTAAATGCCGGGAAAGTACGTGTGAACAACCGCTGTTATATTTAATACAACGCAAACTACTAAAGTAAACATGTTGTACAATGGTCATGCACGCCCTTTGATCTAAACATTTGTGGATACGCGTTGCAACATTTCTTTTAAAGATGACAGAGAACTAATATCTGATGAACTATAAGAGACCCGCCTCCAGAAGAGTCAAAGCACACTGAGGAAAACAATGTGAGATTCTGGGGGTGAGCCAATGTAAACAGCATTTCTTTTTTGTTGTTGCTGTGATTGCCACACAAATGTATATCTATTCACCTTGAATCACTGCGCAGGGATGGTAAATCACAGCAGAGATATTTTGCATTCATTTTGCATGAAGCAGGATAACTATTCAAAGATTCCTCAGTGCTGACTCCTAATTCAAGGAACAGCTCTTATTTTTCATCACCCATGGCCGTCATTACGAGTTTCATGGCTAACCTTAGAGTTAGCCTGCATCCTGAAATATCGACATCACCGAGGGAACATACATTGCAGGCACGCAGTTCCGAGTACAAATCATGCCCCGTGGTATCTCTGTTCTGCTTGTGAATATAGCGCTTGTGCTAGTTTCACATGTTTTGGCACTAGAGATGCAGGAAAAAATGGCGCACGCAAAATCAAATGCTGTGCATGTTCTACTTTTCATACTTCTGGAAATCTCTTCTCCAAGCCCCGTTTGGCCGCTACAGGGCTCTGTGAATCTGTAAAGGACTCATGTGAGACCGCTGACGACCCACAGGCAACCCCTCAGAGCACTGATACACCTTCATTGTGCTCCCACAAGCCTGCATAGGCGAAGAAGATGCCATTGTGCTGCCAGCGCACTCCATATAAAGCACCAGGCAGCGCACTCCATATAAAGCACCAGGGAGCGCACTCCATATGAAGCACCAGGCAGCGCAGTCCATATGAAGCACCAGGCAGCGCACTCCATATGAAGCACCAGGGAGCGCACTCCATATGAAGCACCAGGCAGCGCAGTCCATATGAAGCACCAGGCAGCGCACTCCATATGAAGCACCAGGGAGCGCACTCCATATGAAGCACCAGGCAGCGCACTCCATATGAAGCACCAGGCAGCGCACACCATATGAAGCACCAGGCAGCGCACTCCATATGAAGCACCAGGCAGCGCACTCCATATGAAGCACCAGGGAGCGCACTCCATATGAAGCACCAGGCAGCGCACTCCATATGAAGCACCATGGAGCGCACTCCATATGAAGCACCATGGAGCGCACTCCATATGAAGCACCAGGCAGCGCACTCCATATGAAGCACCAGGGACCGCACTCCATATGAAGCACCAGGGACCACACTCCATATGAAGCACCAGGCAGCGCACTCCATATGAAGCACCAGGCAGCGCACTCCATATGAAGCACCAGGGAGCGCACTCCATATGAAGCACCAGGCAGCGCACTCCATATGAAGCACCAGGCAGCGCACTCCATATAAAGCACCAGGCAGCGCACTCCATATGAAGCACCAGGGAGCGCACTCCATATGAAGCACCAGGCAGCGCACTCCTTATGAAGCACCAGGCAGCGCACTCCATATGAAGCACCAGGCAGCGCACTCCATATAAAGCACCAGGGAGCGCACTCCATATGAAGCACCAGGCAGCGCACTCCATATGAAGCACCAGGGAGCGCACTCCATATGAAGCACCAGGCAGCGCACTCCATATGAAGCACCAGGGAGCGCACTCCATATGAAGCACCAGGCAGCGCACTCCATATGAAGCACCAGGCAGCGCACTCCATATAAAGCACCAGGCGGGAACCAGGAGCACCCTCCCCCAGCTCACACCATCACCTTCTGTTAAGGCCACTGATATCAACGTTATGTCAGTTAGTACACGAGAAACATCAGAGCGAGTGTGCATATCAGAGCACTGAATGTCAAAGCAGGTCGTCAAGAGGGAGGTTTCCATTATTGTGTATCTGATGCTAACCCTGCCCCAGGTGCGCACCAGGCTCTGTTAGAAAGTGACCCCGAAGGTCACTGTCATGTTATCATACCCCATGAGCTTGATGAGAGCAAAAAGTGATGAATGATACCGAAAAGTAATATGCTGGGGAATGCTGTATGACATCACTGCAAAACTTGGGCCAACAGTGGAGGAGCCTCAAGCCAAATTTACCTGCAACCACTAAAGGGAAGATATTGGGAAATCTTGACCTTTCAGGCATTGAATACATCAGCAGAGGTTGAAGTCTAGAAGTACCGTTTAGCGGCTAGCTCAGTGAACAGTGCTTGTTTCCCCATGTAGATGTAACATCAACAGGGTATCATCGCAGACAAGACACTAACAGCAAATTGTATTTATGTGGGTAATTAATATAGAACAAACCTAGCTGCAAAGCAATGGAGCGCTGACCAAGAGGTAGATGTGCAATTAATCCATGCATGGCGTGACAGACATGGTTGCGAGAGGGCGGCATATGGTATCATTCATTCATCCATCATTCCATTGCCATTCTGTCCTTCCACCTTTTCATCATTGCAGTCTCATCCATCCTTGCGCTCTTGGTTCCAACCATTCTTCTATCCTTTTACCAATCGAGTCCCGACGCACATCTAGCCAGTCCGTGCTTATTGGTTCCCCGACTAACGAGCACCCTTGTTACGCATCTGGCCGGGCCACCAAGTATTGAGGCATCTTCCCCCAGTCCCCCCACGTTGTCCATTAGGAGGCTAAAATCCAAGCAAATGCCCTCCACCGAACATGACCAGTCAACGTCAAGCAATCTTTTGAGTCCTTGTCCTAACCCTCTGACTAATGATCACTCCCCCCTCACCAAGACACCTTCCTCTATTTTAAAAGCGCTTGGACTTCACTCAGACTCAGTGGACCATCTTCTTCCACAGGATCTCCTGCTCACCACCTCGGACCTTGCTGATAGTCACAGAGACCTCCCCCCACTGATAGACTCCCTTTCACACTCTCCTCCTCTCGCTCAACACACTGATTTGGCGGTTCACCTAGATGAGATTTATCTTCAGTTACACCTGCTAACGTCTGAGCTACATGGCTTGAAAGCCCTCTCAGATGACCTTTTCCCCATGCTAAGATCTTTCCTCACCGCTGCCAACCGGTCCAATGCCCCAGCTTGCGATAGACACTCATTGGCAAAACCATTACCTTCCTCCATCTTGAGATCCATTCCCCTACCTAATGACTCCTCCCGCCCTAGAAGATATGATACCTACCTTGCGGCCTCTGAGTTACAAGACCTGCTCAACTCTTACCCTACCTGGTCTAACCCTAACAGGAGCCCGCCGAGACAAATACAGTCCATTCTTTCTAACCCAAATAGAGGTCCGCCTGTCAATCCCAGAGGCAGTAATAAGATCAACCTCACTCACGTGAATATCACCCAGACTCCTCCTTCCACAAAGCCACTACGAATTAAATGTGTACTTCTAAATTGCAGATCAGCCAGTAAACACGCCACTGACATCTTTGATCTCATACAACACTTGGACTTAGATGTTATCATCCTTACTGAAACCTGGTTAAATCCCGCTTCCACTCCGATTCTCGACATCCTAGTACCTCCCACTCATGAGATTATTAGGTTAGATAGAGTTGGGAAACTGGGTGGGGGCTTAGCCTGTATTCATAGAAACTCACTTCCGATCTCTCCCGTTGAGTCTTCTGCGCCCTCCTCCTGTGAATATCTCTGTCTCAACATATCAAGTAAGAACCTTCCAGTCTGCAAACTCCACACCTTCTACCACCCCCCTGGAGACAATCTCCCCTTCATTGAGGAATTATTTGAAATCATTTCTAGCAATGTAGACTCAGCCGTGCCCCAAATCTTCCTTGGTGACTTTAATCTTCACTGGGCAAACTCCATAGACCCTGCAGTTTCAAGCCTTAAAGCCTTTCTAAATGATCAGGATCTGACCCAGCACGGTGACCAACCAACCCATAATAAAGGGAAAATTCTTGACCTCATTATTTCGAAGGGGCAAACCGTCTCATTGGATTCCATTACCCCATGTGACTGGTCTGACCACCACTACATCCTTTTTTTTATTAACAAGGAGGTACAGTTGTGGAGGGCCCAACCAACAAAATCAAAGATATGGAAAAGGGACCTCAGACTAGTAAATCCTGTTGAGCTAGCAGCCCTCTGTACATCGACCCTTGACGCCCATGCGGACTTGACGAAGTTGCAATTACTCACTGACTCCTATAATGTGACCATCTCCAACATCATGAATGACATTGCTCCACTCAAACACAAAAATGCCTCCTCCAAAATATCCAAACCTTGGTTTAATGAAAACCTAAACACGGAACGTCGCAATCTTAGGGCATCTGAACGCGCCTGGAGATCGAATCCCTCCACGCACCAACTTAAACTCCTAAGAGTTGCTAGGAGCGTTTACCATAAACAAATTAGGAACGCCAAGTCTAACTATTTCAGACACCAATTAGACCAAGCTGCAAACCGCCCTAAGAAACTCTTCGAATTGGTCAAACAACAATCAATTGCAGGTCCTAACCTATCGGAACATGGAAGCAGTCCACCCTCATGCGACGATCTCGCCTCTTTCTTCATTGAGAAATCAAAACGCATATCATCCGACCTCGCTGCTAAGAATACTGGTCTCCTTTCCTCCATGGCAGCCTCGTCTCCTGTCCTCTTTGAAAAGCTCAACTCTACCCCCCTGACCCCTAAGAACAACGCGGCCTGGGACACCTTTACCCCGCTCAGTGAACAAGACATCAAAAAGATTCTCCTGAATATCAACCCTTCCAATCACTTCAGTGACCCGTTACCCCCATCCATTTTCAAGGAAATCAAGAACGCACTCATTCCCACCTGGACAAGGATTGTAAACGCGTCTCTGTCACAAGGCACAATCCCTGAGTGCTTAAAAGCTGCCCAAGTATCCCCCATACTAAAAAAACCTAACGCGGATAGGACAGACCTCAACAATTTCCGACCTATCTCCAACATACCCACACTAGCGAAACTCCTTGAAAAATGCGTTCAATTCCAACTCTGTGCTCACATTGAGAACTACCAGCTCTTGGACCAACATCAATCTGGCTTTCGGAAGGGGCATAGCACTGAATCGGCACTCATTCTTATGATTGATGACATTCTAAAGATTCTCGATCAAAATGAATCCTGCCTCCTGATCCTCCTCGACCTCTCCTCTGCCTTCGACACGGTCAACCATGACAACCTCTTAACCATCCTGCAAAACAGGATGGGTTTTGGCAATCAGGTGCTACAGTGGTTCTCGTCCTTCCTCCATCACAGATCGCAAAGAGTCAAGGCAAATCCCTCTCTCTCCAAGCCCTCGCCTGTTCTCATGGGGGTCCCCCAAGGATCCGCTTTATCCCCTATCCTCTTCAACCTTTTCTTGGAACCATTAGCTAACGCACTGAACTCCATGGATATTCATTTCCACATGTATGCCGATGACACACAACTCTACTTGAAAATCTCATCCCCTGAAAACCTAATATCACTTAACTCCATCCTAACGTTTACTCAAAACTGGCTAGCCGAGAACCATCTCCTGCTCAACACCTCATAAACGGAATTCTTGCTCGTCTCCCCTCTGAACTACACCCCCAACCTTGACCTCTGGATGAGTCACCTTACTGCGTTCAACTGCACTCCGCTCATCGTAAACTCTGCCAAATCTCTAGGAGTCACCCTAGACAAGAACCTGAATATGAAAAATCATATCAGCAACACATGTAAAGGAGCAAACCACTTGATAAGGACACTAAGAAACATCAAACCTTTCCTTCCACTTAAAGAGTTCAAGCAGGTGGTCCAAGCGCTTGTCCTACCGAGGCTAGATTACGGCAGTGCTACCCTTTGTGGCCTGCCCAAATACACTCTGGCTCCGCTAAGGGCCTCACTGAATGCTGCTGCGAGATTGGTTACAGGCACCAAACGCAATGAGCGCATCTCGCCAGTCCTAAAATCTCTAAATTGGCTCCCCTATGAATCACGAATCCAGCTAAAAATTGCCATGATGACACACAAAGCTATCCACTTCAAGACGCCCAGGTATCTGGCGCAAAAACTTGAACTATCTTGTGGTTTAAGAGACTCTAGAAGCGCTACTACCTTACTTTTGAAACCACCCATCCTTAACAAAAAAAGAACCTTTAACAGAGCATTCTCTGGCGCGGCTCCTAGGATATGGAACCCTCTTCCTCCTGAAATACGCAAAATCACCAGAACAACGGTGTTCAAGCTGGAAGTCAAAGGATTCCTGTTGAATAAACTCCTTCAGTAATTGGGCTAACCCCGGGGCCCTTTGACATTATTCTTTCTTCCTTGGCGTTACACTGTACTGTGCTTTTCATATCATCTATATGATTTTGCGTGCACTTTATGATCCTTTTGTGTATATTATTTGTGATTGTTACTTTATTTGCCTTCCAGTATTATTGTGTTTGTTAAGCGCTCTGATATCCCTTGGGATCTTGTTCGCGCTATATAAAACTTTATATAAATAAATAAATAAATCCATACCTTCTTTTTCAGGTGTCCGTCCATTATAGCTCCCTCTGTTTATCTGTCTTCCCATCCATCATTTCACTCTTCAATACAGGTTTTCATCCATGTAAACTGGTTTGGATGAGAGGCTATATATAGACACATGTAATTGGATATACAGCAATACACCAATAAAAAGCATTAGCACATGAATGTTTTCTGGTCTTTTATTCTCTGTTGCTCTTCATATGATACAACCATCCATCGCGTTTTGCCCAAACATGGGCTTCTTCAGGGCAAGATACTGTAGAAAATAACCGTATCCTCTGGCGCGTGTGTCAAAAGACGATTTAAAGCGAATCCTAAAGTGCACTTATGAAGGTCATGGTAGAGCGTAGATCAGCAGGTATGTTTAGTAACGGTGTTTTTTGAAGACGGTATTAGCCGCATCCGAAAACTAGGAGCCGTGTCCATAAGCAACTTCCTAAGGTCAGCATGATAGCTCTCGTCTACTAAACATACCTGCTGATCTACGCTCTACCATGAGCTTCATCAATGCACTTTAGGATTCGCTTTAAATCGTCTTTTGACACACGCGCCAGAGGATACGGTTATTTTCTACAGTATCTTGCCCTGAAGAAGCCCATGTTGGGCGAAACGCGTTGGCTGGTTGTATCATATGAAACGCAACAGAGAATAAAAGACCAGAAAACATTCATGTGCTAATGCTTTTTATTGGTGTATTGCTGTATATCCAATTACATGTGTCTATATATTGCCTCTCATTCAAACCAGTTTACATAGTTATATTTGTGATCTACAAGCAGCAGATCATTTGAGGCGGGCAATATCGCATACTGCTTGTGACTAGTCCTGGTGGTGCAGTCCTCTATGACCCGGCTGCTTTTAAATTATTTTTCTTCACAGGTTTTCATCCATCTACTAATTCATCCCACCTTTCATCAATCCTTCAATTCTAGTTGGCGCTGACCCAGGCAAATATACTTTTACCATTTCATGCATCAATCCTTCCACCCTTGCATCCATCCATTCATCCTTTTGGCCCTTCCTTCTTGTAACAGTTTCTTCCTTCTAATCGTATGTCTTCCTTTCTCTTTTCCTTCCTGCCCCCCCCCCCATCTCTGTCTGGCTCTCCCTCTTTCCCTCTCTTTATCTCTTCACATTTCTCCATCTGGGCCTCCTTTACTGGGGTTGATTTTGACTCCCTCACCTCAGTTATAGGTTTCCATGCTTTTTTTATTTAAGAACATTTGTATGCAGTGCTACAGACAGAAAAGGCTCATAAAATGTCAGTTTTTCTAGTGCCAACACCATCCCCGCTTAAGCTGCTAAAGCAGGTGGGTTCACGAAGCCACTGACTGTAGGGTTTGGAGTAGGGGGAGCATTGGGACACATAGCGGCAATTGAAGAGCAGTTTAGAGGAATACATGCTGCATATCTTCATTCCACAGCTCTACCCTTGTTAATGTATTCTCTTTTACTAAGGGTACATTACTATATCTACATGGTGCTCTTTGCAATGTATGCAAAAGAGGGCATACATTGCAACACCATTACTTTGACAGACATGGCACATGCTTTATGGGCTACATGTAACATGGCGCAGTGTGTCTGACTGATCAGCCTTCAGAAACAGATCACTTTGTGAATGGCCCTGGTTAGTGCTTCCTGTGTGGTACTGAGTTGTACATGTGTGTGAATTGTGGTATATTGTGCCCGACAACCTAACAGTTTGTTTCACTGGCACATATCTAGTTGCTTACCTGGCTTGGTGGGTGCAGGAGGAGGTGTTGTTGCCACCTCAGGCTGGAAGGGACTCTCAACGAGGTCCTCTGTGGGGGTGAGGGGTGGACCCCATCTGTTGCAGCTGCATTATGCCTCCTATATGGCGAGCCTCTCCTTGCTTGGAATCAGAGGTCGAACCACGTCATTCAAATTCTATCAGCTGACTGTTTTATTACCCTGCCTGTAATTATTCTCTAGTGAACACAGGCCATTTCTTCTTTTTGGTGGTCTCAGGTACAGTCAGCAAGGTTCTCCAAGCGACGTTTCTTTCTTTTGTTTGTTCTTTAAATCAGAATCGTTCTTTAAGGTTCTGTTTTGATTAAATACTTGGTTCTCACCCTGCTCTGCCCTCGGGGTGTAATTCTAAATATGTTCATTCACTACTTGTGCAGACCCCCTAGGAAGGTGCATGTCAATAGTAGATTGTGGATGCCTGATTATACAGACCTATTTGCATCGTGGTGTCAATCACTGTGCTGAGTGTGTCCCTTTGGGGAACCGTAGTATATTTGAATGTATGTTAATCTTTTCTGTTTATTGCCCGGACACCGCACCAGTCAGTTTTTCTATTTTGTTTCCCTTTCCGAATTCACTGCCTTCATCCTATTTTGGGTTCACACTATGCCATTCCTTTCTGCTTCAATCACTCATCTTTCCCTTCTCACCCTTCATGGCGAGACGTCTATTCTTGAAACACACAAGTCTTTCCTTTGCCTTCTTACCTTCCTGCATTGTCCCATTTTTGAATATTTGTTCTTCACTTTCCTACATCCATTACGTGTTATTATTTAAGGCAGCATGTAGTAGAGCAAATTACATAAACATTTGCATATCGTATATTCAAGTCAAGGTTTCCTGATAATAGCATTATCCCTTAGATCTTTATGCTTATATGACAGTTGAAGTTCTCTTGCTATAGAAAATCTCACCATTTTTATAATTTTACCAAACTCACTTGTATCGTTTTGTCCTTCGTGAACCATTTATTTGTTCTTCGAAATTTTGTAAGTTAAAAACTTCTTGAATTAATTTATTAATATCCGGATATGTAGGGTCTATCCAAAATCAAGGCAGTTTTAAACGTGCCAATACAATCACCAGACACACAAATAAGATGGTAATATACCGAGGGGTGCCTATCATTATCAACATATCAATCAATCAAACAGTATGTGTTGAACATGGCTATTCACCCCTGATGGTATCCAGGCACTAGGATATCGCTGATCTCGGTTGAACGCAGTAGCCGCTGCTACCAAACAGGGGTGGTGGGATGGGGGAAGGGCGGGAGGGGGTGGTAAATAATAAAATATTTTTAAAAAACACTTACCTATACCACAGATCACCGCCCGCCGCCTCTTCTCCCTCCGTCCTCCTTTCCAGGAAGAACACAACCTCCCAGAATCCCCTGACCAATCACAACACTGCCTTAGCACTGTTGTGATTGGTCTGAGCGCCGTGGTTCGGCACTCAGACAGGGGCTGGCAGGATGTGCATGTTCTCCATGCAGACTGTAAAACAACCTGCGTGGAGAACATGCAGAGTGCGCATGAAGCTTTGGCCGGCCCGAGACGGCTGGCTAAACCATCAGGCGAAATTTAGGTGCTGCCACCGTTCCTTCCCCTGTGACATGGGGAGCCCAGCCCCACCCCCTGACTTCAGCTGCAAGCTGAATACAGAAAACAAAATGATAATAACAAATGTTATTATCATTGTATTTTCTGTATTCAGCTTGCAGTTCAAGTGATAGAGATCAGGGTGTGTACAATATTCCCACTACCACGAATAAAGTAATCTCACAGTTACACACACATGCATACATCATACGCTAGGGCCCATTTCACTAACATATGCTCAAATACTCTACCAGCAATAAACCTGTGGAAGGAAAACACTCCTAAACACCCTGCATCTATACCGAGGTCGATAAGACCTGGTTTTTGTGACTGTCCTCAAGCATAATCTATACAATATATACAGCAATAGTCAATGATGCAAACCCAATAATTGACAAGGAAGAATATCCAACACCATGTTTAAAATTATATTGCTTTATCTAAAATTAGTCAAAGGAAATCAATCAGAGTAAATCATTTCTCATAGTTACCTATTCTAGCTAAATGTCAGAACGGGTCAGGACAAGTCTCTCTGTAAATGTCTCTTAAGACGAAGTCCCTTCAGCATCAATCCTCAGCAACGCAGATTCGGTACGCGGCAAAGGCAAAATGGCAAGTGGCAAAAACCTTCTCTAGGCTAACATCTCTTATAGTTTCTAAACAATAGAAAGATACATTGGGAACATAGAAAAAACTATAATGTCCGCCGGACTTGCTGAGCAGAGCGAGAAGGAAAGGATGTAACATCGCTACATTTGAGAATCTCCGCTCAGGAAAAGTACACATAACGAAAACTACGGAACAGGAACCAAGAAAATAAAACATGTATCATAATAATCCTGCTTCTCCTCGGCCATCGAGCCACAGTTCAGAGCTTCTCTCTAAGGCTCCTTTGTTTCCCAAGGCTGCCAAGGACACTTTCACTTCTCTTGGAGACTTTCCAAAAACTGCTGCTGTCCTCATGGAAAGTTTTTCAAGCAAGGACCATGGTCAGTTAGCTTCAGGACCATTTCCAGCAGGGGTCTCCCTCGTCACAGTTTTCACATTATAAATCACAGCCAGGCTCACAAGTCGGCCATCTTTTCTTAGGCCAACATGGGCCTCAATAAACCATCTTAATTAAAAGAAACAAAAACAACGTTACCACAGCATAGTGATTAAACAGTGTTAACCCCACTAATACCCTTATGTGTATGCATTTATCTAGCACTTGCAACATAGAAAAGCATTAATTCGGAAAGCGTTTTGTGCTCAAAAATAAACAGCACATAGCAACGTTTAAACATGAAAACATGCACGTTATTTTTTAGACAGCATATTTATGCACACCCACGTGTAACTCTCTCTTCTCTTGTTAGGACAAACGGATTGATTAATATAAACGCACTTGCACAAGACAAATAATTAATTATTAATTATTAATAATTAGTACAACGAATAGACATGCCAGAGCTTCAAAAGCCCCAGAATCTTCAAACTGAAAACTCTGCTCCAGCACAAGCAGTGGGGTGACGCTCCTCCACCTTAGCAGAGGAGCCGCCACTAGTTGAACAGCCAGGTCTTGAGTCCCCTTCTGAATTCCGTGAAAGAGGTCGATATACGGAGGTGGAGGGTAGGTCATTTCAGGACTTGGCGGCGAGGTAAGAGAAGGAACGCCGTCCACAATAGCTTCGATAGATGCAGGGAGTGTGTGCGATTGTGAGAGAGGCAGAGCACAGGTGTCTGGCAGTTTGGTAGAAGTTCAGGCTGTAGTTGATGTATGCTGGTCTTTGGTCTTGTAGGCGTGTGTCAGCAATTTGAACTTGCATCTCTTCTGGATGGGGAGCCAGTGGAGGTTCCTGAGGTGGGGGTGATGGGAGTCTGTTTGGGGAGGTTGAGAATGAGTCTGGCATAGAGCGCATTTCCGTGGTTTATCTGGCTGGTAACAAGGGCTTGAGTGACGGTTTTTCTGGTGTTGAAGGGGGATTCATCTGAAGTATGCGGAGGGTGTGGAAGGAGGCAGAGGTGACTGCGCTGATCTGGCATTGCATGGTGAGTTTGCAGTCCAGGATGATGTTGAGGTCATGGGCATGGTCAGTCCTTGTGGATGTGGGTCCGAGTTCAGGGGGCCACATAGGGGAGCAGTGTATTTCCCAAAAATTAGCACCTCTGTCTTGTCTTTGTGGGGCTTCAGGCAATTGTTCCTCATCCAGTCAGCAACACTAGTCATGGCGTTGTGGAAGTTGGTTCTGGTGGTGGAGGGGTTTTGTGTGAGTGAGAGGTTGAGCTGGGTATTGTCCCGTCGGATATGATGTTGAGTCCATGGGTTTTGGCGATGTCAGCCAGCGGTGTCATGTAGGTGTTGAACAGGGCGAGGCTGAGGGATGAGCCTTAGGGGATGCTGCAGATGATGCACTTGGGCTCCGAGGTGAAGCGTGGTAAGTGGATTTTTCGGATGCATACTGTAAGGAAGCGTGCAATCCATTTGAGGGCATCTTCCTGGATGCCGACGTGGTGGAGTGTTTTGATGAGGATGTGGTGGGAGACAGTATTGAACGCTGCTGAGAGGTCAAGTAAGATCAGGGCCGCTGTATCACCCTGGTCAAGGAGGGTTCTGATGTCATCTGCGGTGGCGTTCAGGGCGATCTCTGTGCTTTGATTGGCATGGAAGCCAGATTGGGAGGCGTCAAGTGGGTTTTTTCTTGCTAGGTGTTCAGTGAGCTGTTGGTTGATAGCCTTCTCAAGGACTTCAGTCGGGGACGGAAGAAGCTAGATGGGGGGTCGTTTTTGTGTTAACTGGGGTCAGCGGAGGGTTTCTTCAGGCGGGGTCTGACCACTGCATGTTTCCATCCATCTGGGAAGGTGGTCGTGGTGATTGGATATGTTGAGAATGGAGGTGAGTTTACCACTGATTTCTTTGTTTCTGAGGTTGAAAAAGTTGTGGGGCATGGGCCTGTGGGTGCCCCAGAGTGAATGAAGGACATGATGGCTGTGGTGTCCTGTGTGGTGAGCAGAGTCCATGTGGAGAGTGAGTGGCTGTGGGTGGTGTCTGCTGGTGTGAGGAGGTGTTGAGGTTGGTGGGTTGGGGTTACAAAGTTGCTGTAGATGGTGGATATCTTGTTGTCGAATTAGTTTGTCAGTGTGTTGCAGAGTTCCAGGGTAGGGCGAATCTCGATGCCGGACAGGCAAGAGAACTCTGATAATACTGAAGAGTTCCTTGCTGTTGTTGGCATTTGCTTCGAAGCAGTCTGTCAGGGTGTCTATTTGTGTCCTTGAGGCATTTATGGTATTTGTTGAAGGCTGATTTGAAGGTGGCTCAGTCTGTGGCACCTCTGCAGGTGCATGGTATCAAATCTCACAGAAAGAGCAATATCCAAAGTGATTTGGAAAAAAGACTGTGTCCCTAAAAGGTTAAATCACAAGGCAGGTGGCAAACATATGGACCCAGTTAGCCTCCATATGGTTACAACTAGGGTGGGTTAGTCCTAAATCTGATGTCAATTTGAAATCTTTTCTGTAGTGATATAAAAATCAAATACATTGCGGTATTTGGCTATCTTCATTACCAAATGGCCGACGATATTTTGATTAGTTCCTTTTCTCGGCCAAGGAGCCAGTTTGAGGCCCACTTCAGTAGTTGATATACTGCTGTTGGTACAGAACATATCTCTGGTAAATCTTCATGCTAATAGAGTTCAAAGTTTCTTGAATCTGTAAATACTTGAAGAGTTCCTGAAAGAGACACTTAACTCCTTCACTAGCTCAGTAGATGATTTTAATGTGTCTTTTTATGTATAATTTATGGAGACATTGTATATTAGGCCATGGTAAGGATGTATTAACTAGCAGAGTTTGGGGCAGTTGTGATTTGTTCCATAATTATGTATATCCATAATATTTGGGAATCTAAAATTATCTATTAATATCTTGACATACTTCGCTGAGGCTAAAATGACTTTGTATATAACATGCCTCTGGTGAAGTCCGGGGTTGTAGTGACAACTTAAAAAAAGTAATGGTGATGTTTCAGAGAAAAACTCTTTTAAATAAGGGGATACCAACTGCAACTTTAACCAGTTTCATTAATCTGCTACCCAGTGTTGTCCAAATATGAAACTGAAAGTTGAGGAGTATCCATCTTCTCTTTTTCAGTGGGAGTTGTAAGACCCTCAAAGCACACATAGGCCTTTTATGATCCCCTACAAATTACTCACAATTCTAAGAAACATTAAAACTTTCATCCCAGAGACTGATTTTTAAAAATGGGGTCCACTCTCTTGTTATATCAAGGTGAGACTATAGAAATGCCATACTGACAAGGATCCCTAATACACACCTAGTCTAAATGAAGGTGACTATCAATGTTTCTACAATACTAATTTCTAGAGTCCAATGCTCTGATCACATCTCACCAGTTCTCATAAGCTTCAAATTGCTTCCTAGTGAAGCTAGAAGCATATTCAATATTTCTTGCATCACACACAAAGCCTAACACCAGAACATCCCAAAGTACCTGATCTAAATTCTTATCCTATGGTTGGTGTTTGTTTAGAAGTGCTGCATCCCTGCTCCTAGAATTGCCTAAATTAAAGAAGCATAAAACCAGCACATGATCCCTTCCTGGAAGTGCGTCCACAGTATGAAACACAAACCCTCCAGAGATGTCACCAACCCTTCTTCTGAGATCTCCTCGAAGTGACTTAAAATGCTTATTGTGAAAAAATAACTACCTAACTGTACTCACAAATTTTTAAAAAAGGACATGTGATGGACGTCTTACTACTACCCTCTTAATAATGCCAGAAACTGCATTCTTACTCACTTGTTGTATTTAAACTCCTGCACTAAGCTCCTGCCACTATCGACACCTTCTGTATTGCCCCTCTGCTAGGTAATTTTGTTGTCATTTTCTTATTAACTAATTGCAAATGATACCCTGGAGTGTTGTTTGTGCTATATAAAACTGTAAATAAATAAATAAAATTGTCTAGCGCTGCTTAGGGGGCAGACTGGCATATGTTTAGGATCTGAATTTTTTATCCTAATCAACTTGTTGACTGATGCAGAACCGAACAGAGTGTTTGCCCTTCTACAGTTGGTACACAGCCCTCGAGTTAGAGGTAGTTATCAGTAAATTGTTGGCATAAACTAGGATTTGAACTTTTGAACCAGAAAGTGTTAATGATGTAATACTTGATAGACTGAGGAGAAGAATTGTTACAATGAATACAGTTCACTGTATCTAGCATCCATGCTGCTGCTTTTGCTAGTAGAACAGTAGAGATAACTTCCTATAGTTCCTCCAGTGTTACCATATCCTCTTGTTTTTAGTCATCATGAGTAGAGTCTAAGGTCTAAAAAATTTCAATTTCCTTCTCTATGGTTCTTTTATGATTATTCAGATTAGCAAAATAGAACTGTTCATAAAATTTAGAAAAGGCTTCTATAATTTCTGAAGTAGCAGGGCAGATTCTCCCACTAACCTTTGGTCTTTCTAAGAGTTTGGTTTGCAGTGCCTTCACATGCTTGCATAGTTAGGCGTAAAGCAATTTTTAAACCATGCTTGAAACCAAAGTTTCTGGAGGTTGGTAGCTGTTTGCCCACTTCCTCAGAATATAAAGACTTACCAGATTCAGAGTTTGGCAGATGGATATTTACTTTGTCAGGGTGGCGGAGTAAAGTACATTGTCATCCTGAGGAAATACGTGCCTGCCACATTTTAAGATGTGCACCAGCGAGGCGGACATGTCTCCCATTTTCAGGAACTGGTGTCACGACGGTTCCTGTAAATGCAGGGGAAGTTTCACGGACAGCTCCATGAACATGATGGAGCTGTGCAGCAAACGTTCAATGTTTTTTATTTTGTCTATAAAAAATCTCAAAGCAGGATTTTGTTTTTGGGAAAAAAACAACGCCCCCCTCACTATGGGAGTTTTTTCCCATGGCGTTGGGGTCATTTTACAGTTTTGAAGGTTTTACCTGGAGGTGATGGGCATTGAAAACTGGGCACTTGTCCGCCCACTCTAAATAGTGTGAGTGGACATATAGCCAAACCTCCGACAGCCTTTACTTACTCTGCAGTAGCTCCTCTGTCGACATACTGAAGGTCTGTCAGACTCAAAATAAAATCAGAGTGTTTTGTGGGAACCCTGAGAGGCATTCAATTTATAGTGAGTATGCATGTTTTGCAGAAGCCATATGAAACACATTACGCTTAGTCCCCAGAGGATGTGCCACCTCTCAGAACCCTCCTGGTAGATTGTGATTCTCACCTTGGTATTCACATTCAACAATAATGATGCTGCGTTTCAGAAAGGTGTCTGTAAAGGTGCAATTAGCCATTTGTTGTACCTGAACATACATTGTGTTGATTAAAATGGTGTGAACAAAATATGGCTGAGCACTGAAAACACCCATCACAGAGCTGCTGTTGGAACCAAATGCAGCCCAAGCAAAAATATATTCAATCACACTGTGTTTTTTTCATCCTTTTGCTCTCTCAAATACTTTCTATCTTCCTCTATCTCTTTCTCTCTGCCGCCTCTCTTTTGTCATTCCTTTAGCCCTCTCTGTGCCTTCTGCCGTAAATCCTTAAGGCTGGGAGGCAGAGTGGCCATCAACCTTCCAAAACTAGCTTCCAGTAGCCCCAAGACCCTGGGCAAGTGCAGGATGGGAACATTTGGCAGATTATTCCTCCATATACATAAGTACGAGTGATTATGTTTCCAACTATCAAGAAGACGACATTTCTAATCACAAACTTTCCATTATGACAACTTTTTGTAATTGACATTAGAGGTGGGTGAGCCACTGAAAGCTCGAGGAAGGCTTGAGCCTGAATCTCTGCTCTGTCCTGCGCCTTGTCCTGTTGGAACCTTGAGCCTATAACGAGCTGAGCTTTCATGTGGCTTCTGCCTGTCGCCTTCCCTGCTTCTGCCTGTCGCCGTCTCTGCTTCTTCTGCCTGTCGCCGTTCCTGCTTCTGCCTGTCGCCGTCCCTCTAACCAGTATGTGGCACTACGGCAAGCGCTGCTCACTGTGGAACTGGGGAACAAGTTGAGAATCTGGGCGTTGGCTGAACATTCTGTGGCCCTGGGCAAATCATTTAATCTCCCTATGCATATAAACAATGAATATGGCATTGTTTAATGTAACTTGTGCTCATGTAATGCGCTGCAGTATCTTCAGGTCGAGTTTGCGGTATGTAAAAACTGCTAAAAAAATGTACAAAGAGATAAAAACAAAGCCATAACATAAGGAAAGACGAACAGATGCCCAATTACTGAATGATTTGTACAAAGTGAAAACAGAGTACCTGGTTAAATCAAAGCTTCGCCATTTAAATTGTGTGATCTTAGTCAAATTTGTTATTTCACCAAAACTCCCTTTTCTTCGTTATGTCAAATGAAAACACTTTCAAATATGTGAGTTTAGAATACCAGCTGTATAAAAATCTTTTGAGTTTGATTTAATAGACTGTAATGTTGCTCTATAATAATGTGCACGTCGACTTTTTACATGACAACTGTCTTGCCTCTTTGTTCACTGATAGCTCGTGTTTAAAAACTATCACTTTTTGTAAGCACTTCTGCGTGCAGTGCTATAATGTGACATATTGCTATCACAGCTTACACTTTAAAGAAAAAAATATATTTTTTTAATTTTGTAGAAACATTCATATTTTACGTGATGTTTAGTGTATGATTTACATAGCAAACTTCGTCAGGGCTGGGCTCATGCACGGGTCGGCTTGGCTCTCACTGTGAATTTGTTTGCTCGCCCGCCTATAATTGGTACAGTCCATTATGCAACCCTAGTGTTACCTCGAAGCTCTGTGGATGAGCAGAACTGGTCTACTGCAGCTCATAAAAATTACATTAATTTCAGATTTTGTGTACAGCGATATTACATGAATAGATTCTCAGGGTGACCGTCTAAAAGATCTGAGGTGAGTTTGACATCCTGAGGTGAGTTTAATTGATAGAATGCGCTCAAGTTAGCACTTTTTAGCCTTTTGCATGCAGAAACGTAAATGGTGCATAGGGCTTAAACATGGAGATGGCACTGGAAGTATGATGGGTCGATCGATTATGTAATCTCTGGAGGTCGTTTAATTAGCTGTTATCTCTAAATTACTTGGGTTGCATGGTTCCTGTTCTCGTTTGTAATGTTAAATACAATTTTAAAATGAGAAAATAAATTACCTCTTTTCTACTTGTTTAAAGTGTGGTAAATGCACAAGAGAAGGCTTTTAATCAGGAGAATTCCGTGCAGTAGTTTAGTCCGGAATTCCTCCCGAAAGCGCGCGCGCCCAGTTGAGGGCCTCTGTGGTATTTGAGTTGCGTGTCCTTTCAGACGGCGCCAGGAAGCGGATCAATGGCGGGCATCGTGTGGTGATTGCTATTTGCCGTGGAGAGACCCCCCTCCCCCCGCACGACTGACCCCCTTCTTAGAATGCAGAGGGAATAAATGACAGAAGTAATATTTTTTTTGTTCCTGTTTCACTTTCCGGCATCTTATTTGATCAGTCCTGAGCAGCACTGACAGCTCATCAAAGACCAAAATGTGTTTCTGCACCAGGTTCATCAAAGGGTGGCATTTAAAACACAGACATTGCAGGAACAAATGTATTTGCCAGTCCCGTCCATCCATGTAAACTTGACCTTTCTCCCACAGATGTATTGACAGTGGGCTGCCTGGTATCATATTTCATTACTGTGCTGCAGAATTGGACTTTAGTAGAGCACAGGGACTTCGTTTACGCCTTGCAAAATGTTGGTCTTTTCTTTCTGCTCAGAAGATGAAGGTCTTTTTCAGTTAAGGACTAGTGTAGACTCTCACCTGACTGCTGATGTTCATATTCTGAATTGTGGGCAAAGCTTGTCTGTGTAATATGTTCAGGTATTTTGTATGCACTATGCACGGTTTTCCTGAAAATTGACACAAATTGGGCAAATGTATTTGTGACGTTTTATTTTTTTCTCAATAGATTTTCATGGATGTAATGTTTAAATTCACCAGTCAACTGTTATTCAGTTTTTAAAATCATGTTTCTCCTTTCCACCCAACCAAGGGACTCATCCCCAGATCCTAGAAATTCGGACTGGTAAATGCACCCGAAGTTACCATTACCGAGGTCATAGGTAACTAAAAAGGGGGTCTCTGGGTTTTGCATGTGGCATCCAGAGAGACCCCTGAGAAATCAGTGTTCCTGGGGAATGTGGGTTATTCCTCATTTTCACGAGTACTTCACCCGCAGACTCAATATTCTTTTAGCTGGTGGAGTCTCTGGGTGAAAGTCACCTGGGACCGTGTTATAGAAGTGCCCCGGGGGCCCAATGGGCACTGTCAATGAGCACCCTGATGGCAGTCTTGTGGCAGGGGGAAAGGGAGTCCCACGGACCCCTAGACATCCCCTTCAAGGGGATCTCTACTCCCCCCCTTCAAAGTGTAGGTGGGGTGCCTTCTGCACTGTGAAAACAAGGAGCGGCTTTAAAGCAGCTTATCCGTTTTCCACAGGAATGCACTGCCAGGCAGCGCAAATTCACAGCTGCCCTGAGGGTAGCGCATTCACCATAATGTGGAACATTTTCATTGTTTGCTCCAGGTAGGCAAACCTTTAAAAAGGTGTGCCCAGCGCAAACCATAAAAAAGCGCCATTCGCATAATACGGGCCCAGGTCAGTGGAGCGCCATCAGGTCTTGTAGTTCCAATGGGGCTAGTATTACCAAACCCTGGTCGTAGTTCGCGAAGTAGAGCTACGCGAAGCTACGCAATGTGCACTTCGCACTACGCGAGCTACGCGTAGCACTTTGCGAACTGCGTAGTACCCTGTTTGCACTGTGCAAGATGCCGTTTTCAATGATTGCACAGTGCGGACAAGCATCCGGCACTGTGCCATCATTGAAAACTGCATCTTGCACAGTGCGAGCTGTAGTTTTCTGCCGCTCGAGTAGATTTTTACTCGAGCAGCAGCTTTCTCAACGCGGACTGGTAGTTTCTCATCGCGAGCGGCCGCAAGCATACGCGACTTCTCGCAATGAGAAACCTGACCTCCCCGCGTTGAGAATCTCGCCGGGAGGTTAATTTTCCATGCTCGCGATCGCCAACTTGATGTTGCTGATCGCGAACAGGGATGTCATTTTGCTTGCTTGCGGTCGCCAACTTGACGTTGAGTACCGCGAGCAAGCAAAAAATGACCGCTGCACTACGCAATGCTACGCTACGCGTGTTTGCACTGTGCTACGTGCAATTCGCGTAGTGTGAAGTAGCGCAACCTTCGCAAACTACGCGAACGTAGCATAGTGCTTTGCCCAGGCTTAGTTACATGCCCCCTTGAAAACCTCATGAAGAGACTCTTTGGGCAGTTTATTACCTGATAGAGAGTTATAGGGAGCATAAACTTGCCCAGATACAGGGAAGGTCTATCTCTGGCCCATTGACCTTAGGGTTTCTAGAAGAAAAAAATCAGTACAGACTAGAAGCTGTCCTGGATGGCATCCAGCCGGTCCTTGCCAAGAAGATATATTTGCAGTTCAGACATGGGGAGCTCAAGTTGCATTCTTTTAGAAACAAATGGGCAGGTTCATTTAATTTGGGTTGCCTGGCCTGTGATAATGCAGCGGAGACGGAATATCATGTAATATTTTTCTGTCAAGGATACAAGAGGGCGAGAGGGCGATGGCTTTTACAGCTATATAGAAATATGGGAACCAGCCACTGCACTAAGGTCTGTAGGTTATTGAAATATGACACCCACATGCCTATTGTGTTCTCAATATCACGTTTTCTATTTTCTATGTGGTGTGTACGTAGGGCCATCCTAAAGATAAGCCTATAGGTTTTGCCGGTCTCTTATTATATTTTTTTTGAACCCGGCCCGATCTTTTAACTTGAATGAAAGTATTTTATGACTTTTAAACAAGTATTTCTTCATTATAATGTGCTGCCCTTAGTGGTAAAAGCAAAATACAGGTAATTTGGGCACCAGTTACATATAGCACTGTGAACCTTCTAGCCTGCATGTGTTACCTGGCAGATCTCATGCCTCCGTTGGGGCGGGCAAGAATAGACCATGTCTATGTGATATTCAGAAGCATAGAACTGCAGATATATTTATTTATTTTTATTTGCAGTTTTATATTGCATTAACCAGAACCAATAAGGCAGCCGAGCGCCTTACATAAATACAGGTCGCCATAGAAAATATGTAATAGATAATATACATTAATTACAGTTAATATATGGACGTAAACACACAGTTCAAAATAAACACCTATTCCAAAATGTATAGGATATTAGCATATGTACATTTTCAGTTTTTTCTCTGGGTCAAAGCCCAGTCTATAGAATGAATGTGACATTCACAAAGCAGTCATTTAAGATTGTTTTGTAAAACTATTGCAGGAGGGATTTGTACTTAGAACATCGAAATTGAATTCCATTCTCTGGGTGCACTTCATGAGAGTTTTCATAAAGTGCCTCAAAGACAGCATGGAAATCTGGCACCGATACCTTCAGAGGCGGGAAACTTGTGACTCAGCAGCAAATCAAACAGAGAAATAGTACTGGAAATATCTGAAAGCAGTTTAAAAACTGTAAAGGCAGAGAGACATATGTAAGTTCATGCCACTATGCGTAATTGGGATGTAAGTATACGTCTGACTTGTTCATATCTCTGTCAACAACAGAGGGAGGCCAGCATTGTGTCTGGCAGAGAGTGGATGTAATCTCTCTTTTTATGTAACCCTAGGGAATTCAGATGGAGTTTGTCTCTGAAGCCTGTGGGATAGTAAGGCTAAAAGTAATGCATGGAAATATGATCATATCAACCCCATCTGGATGGAACTCCGTTGGCTACCCTTGCTAGCCCACAAAATCTTAAAAACCAGCTGCATCATTTACAAAGCCATCATGACCAAAACCCTTGCTATTCTTGTAGACCATCTCACAATCCCTGGTGGTTCTCAGCACACGTGCATCCAGGACACTATCAGACTGCAGACTAGGAAGTGGGAAAAGAAGAATCAAGACAGCAGGCCTTTTCCATCTATGCGCCCAGGACTGGAACAACATCTCTGTATTCATCAGCACTACACCAACACAGTTCAAATTTAGGAAAGATTTGTAGACACACCTCTTTGAAGAACATTACATCACAGTGCATTAACAGTCCACAAACCAGCTACCTCTCCAATCACTCGTTGACTTTATGGTGGTCTTTGACCATGTACAGCACTTCACTGCCTTTTGTCTAGGTTTGAACACATAGAAATACACATACATACACATATACATACTTGCTAATGAAGGAAGCCTCTTAGGGGAATGCCTGGCTAAACGTTTGTGGCAACCATTCATTTGTAAATCAAGAACAGATAAGAGTCTCTGGAAAGTCTCACAATGTTAACAATCAAAGCACAAGCACTTTTGAGGTTAGCTGAAAACTGAGTCAACAAGAAGAAAAGAAGGGCACACTCAAATGGTATGAATGTATAGAAGTATACAGGGCCACACAGAGAATCTTGCATCCAGGGCTGGACTGGTAACAGCAACCAGCCCTGGGAGGGGTAGCAATAAGCACTGCTCCCGCATTTCCTACAGGGGGCCGATATTGCAGCACTGCTGCAAAAACGGCCCCCTGTATGAAAAGCGGCCCGCTGCAAAAAAGTAGCCGCCACCCCTCTGGCTCATCGGTAAAAGCCCGGTGCCCGCCACGGCTGGTCCGGCCCTGCTTGCAACTATCTCCTGAACCATCAGTGTGGTATGGAATAGGGAACACGTACTGCACATACAAAAGTACAATTTATATCTTTAGGGAAGGAAACTGAGACAGGAACACATAAAATGTGACGGTGGAGTACACAAATGCAGGACACAAACACAGGGTTAAACTGCAAAAAGAACATCTTCTGAAATGTGTAAAAGGAACTCAAGAGAAACAGCCCTCAAATTCAGTGGGGTTACCTGAAAAGGTACACTGCATGAACTGAATAATGCCCTCTGGAATCCAGCCATGAATCCATCATAAACACTGGGTTGAAACTAAAACTGGATCTTGCCTGAACTCATGGGTGTCACTTGATGAAAGCCAATACCTGTAGGAAGGGAAGAAGTCATCACAGAATCAAAGGACCATGACAGAAGATGAAAAACCAGAAATCAGATGATGAAGCAGATGAGAGATATTTCGAAGCTTTGAACCTATTGGCAGACACAGAGAAAAAGCCTCCTCATTCATGATTAATGTCACTTCCTGTGAAAATTGTTGTGTAATGACACTCAAATACTTCTGTACTAGCGTCCTGTGTCCATATAGCATTGAGCAATGGTGCTCACGTGTTTCTCTACTTGTGCCATCTAGCTTATGGAAAGCTATGGTGTACCCTAATCCTCAATAGGCCGGTGAGGGATGCTTTGCAGTACTGGTAGAGAATCCAAGTGACCGGTACTTTGTCATAAGACCACAATTAAAATCGCAGATTAACAAGGAGGATGGCCTACCCCCTTACTGGCTCCAAGATGATGGTGATGACAGCACCTCACAACTAGACCCTGCTCTCTCCACCAATACTCCATGCCACTGGAGTGCAAAAACTAAGCATAATGGTGGCTAGGCATGGAGTAGGTATGAAGCATTCTGTGAAGATGCTTTCTAACAGTAGGAATCAGAAAGGCTGGGAATTGCCTCAATCAAACTTATGCTCTTTGTCGTAAATTGGATTTTTTTGACTCTTGCTACTTGGATGCTGGAACAGAATGTCAGCAACAAGTTCTAGTGGAGCACAGTCAGTGACATGTGGAGAATGGATATTCTGTAGCTGTTAGTAACTCTTGCTTCAAACAAGCTGCATGTGGCTGCATGAGGGTAATTCTTATGACAGAAGCATCTGTACTATCTTTTCCTTCACCGGCCTCCACTCCCCAAACTCATCACATAATGAAACTGCCCCTGCACCCTGCACTGCCCTTGCCCTGTGTTGCAGGAGCCGATGCAACATTGGCAGATACTTTCCCCTTTAAATGAACAAACTAAATATTACAGCCGCAAATGTTTCCTACACACATAGGAGTCAATTACAATGGCGTTCGGAAAGGCACCGAACGGATTTCGGATTCAGCAAATCCGATTCAGGAACCTATGTTTCTGACTGAATCGAATACATTACGATGCAAGGAAACTTTTCGGGCTTTCCAAATCGGTTCCAATCTGCATTTGGATAGACCGACGGAGCGATTATGATGTCCGAATTTGCCAGCCGTTCTGAATCAGTTGGTCCGACATGAAATGGCTGTCGTGTCTGACTTTGTGGGCCTGTAGCAGGCCTCCCTTTACCCATAGGCCTCCGGTTGGGGCCCGTGGGGGTACCCATGGGACCCCTCTTTACAACCATGCACAGGTGCGACAGGCACCATGGGATGCCTGTCATAGGGTGCAAGGTTTTAACCAACCACCTCTTTCTTCAATGGGAGCCTGTATTCTTGTTCGGAATGCAGGCTCTCATTGAAGTCAATGTGAGTCCGACCGAATGATGTTTGGAATCATCGTAATTGGTCAGTCGAACTCGCAGAACCCGATTCGGTCGGAAACGATTCCGAAACCGATTCAGTCAGAAGAGTTTCAGAACGACATTGTAATCGTCCCCAAAATGTCTCTTCATTCAATGCACATGTGCATCGAAACACAACACACTTTAGGTGTATCAGCACATAGTTCAAACACATACTTTGTGAACTAAAGATAGTTGACTCATGAGCCTTTGATTTGTAGTAAATGTAATTCACAAGATGTGTTAGGAGACAATGTCATGTGTGAAGCTTAAGATGCCACCTTCTCTGAACTATTTATGTCACATAAAGCCACTAACAAATTGTGTGGAATCCATACAAAAACAGTCACTCAGCATTCATGCATGAGGCATGGAGTAGTGGGCATGCACAAATTATCTTGAATGCAAGGATTCGTTTTTGAGCTGGGAGCAAATGAGGTGGGTGGTGTTAAAAATGGTATGACAAACAAAAATCAATAGGTGAAGAATGAAAGAAATTAGCAGGCTTGAAAACAAAAATGCAGGGCTTGATTCTAGTTAAGGAAAATGCAGAAAGGGGTGTAAAAATCAGCAAAACCTATCAAAAAATAGGAGTAGAAAATGTTTATGTCTATCAAAAAAATACATTCTAAATTAATTAATAAAATGGGAGCTCAGCAAGGATCCACCAAACCCACACTTCTCAATCTATAAATGGAACTGTTGACGGAGATCCTCAAACAACTCAGTCCATCCTACCATATTTCTGCAGTTGACACTCATCTATACCTCAAGGTCGCCTCTCTAAAAGATATATATAGGAGACATAACCATCTGAAACGTAGTCGTTTGAAAGCTGAATTCTGATTCTTTTCCCCACCTCATAATGCCCTTCCAATACAAGATTGGATCAAACATCTAGATGCCCTCAACTCTAAATCTGGCACCATTGAATCTGCGAAAACATTTGGGACCGTCCTTAACATGCACGCTCATCTGAGCGCTTCCACACATAGTGCATTTTTTCAATCTACCTCATTAAGATCAAGCCTTTCATCCCACCAGACTTCAAGACTGCAGTGCAAGCCTTAGTCATATCCAGTCAGCATTATGGGAATGTTCCATTCGCAGGAGTAACAGAATCAATCTTGGCACCACTCAAGGCTACCCTTAACTCTGCAGCAAGACTGGTAATGTTTCAATCACAACCTCTCTAAGGTCACTCCATTGGCTGCCTTATGAAGCTAAGATCTAATTGAAGATAGCATGCATGACATAGAAAGCCATACACCATGATGAACCCACATACCTTAGAAGCAACCTTAAGTTCTCTGGAAGGCAGCCACTCCCTAAGGAGTGCTAATTCCTTTTTGCAGTAACCACTAAGATTCAGTAAAAAGAACTAAACCTGCACTTTCTCCCAATCTGCTCTGAGAATTTAAAACACCCTCCCTTCCATTATCTGAGACAACCCATTGAAACACACCTTCAGAAAAGTGGTCAAGAAAATTCTGCAAACTAGATTCCTGAACTAATTTTACAAGGAGTGGCTTGGGTTTGCTACCACCCTAGACCCTTGACATGTCTCATTGAGTTGTATGTCACTTTGCCACGCCCAAAGAAGGCACTCCTGATCCATAAACATCTGTTTTCTGGTGCTCTCTTTTGGAGACTACATTTGACTATTTGATAAGCAGCGGGTTGATCAATCGCAGTTATGGAGTGCTACAGCGAACTACATATGTAATGTAACACGTTTCCATCTTCTATATGTACAGTGCGCTGATATCTTTGGTTTATGTCTTCTATATAAAACTCTCTAAATAAAAAAAACAGCAGGCCGGTCATTTGCTGATCTACAAGCTATTACCAAAGCCCATTAAAAGACTTCTACATTTTCACACATAATTCACTATGTGATTTCGGGATAGACTGATGTTCAGAAGTCAAAGACAACAATATATGAAACAGTGCAAAAGAGCATTTCTTAAAAATTTCACAGTTAAAAAATAAAAATAAAACAAGTCAGCAAATGATTTGTTTTAAATAATTGTGGTGTCCTATAACTATTCCTAAATAATGATTCGATAAATGTAGGTCTGAAATGTTCACAGGAGACACAAAACCAGTGAGTGGTACTTACATATTACTGTGAATTTGAAGCAGTTCGCTCTATCTAGAACATGCAGGAACTGTTAGGATGTTGTGTTGTGCAGAACACTCACACGCAGTCTTTACGACCGTGCTAGATAAATATCAGGACACCAAGGTGCAATTTTTCAGGATCAACTAAGTTGATGATTTCCTCCTGTGAATTCAAATTCATTTACAGGAACCAAGGGCCAGCTTTCCAGGAACAGCCAAATAGTGTGCAATGCTGAGGCCCTCACCACTGACATTGTAGCATGTTATTTAGTCAGTAGACCAACCCTGCATATTCGCCAACCTGCCCAGTATGATAGGCTTCCATTATGAAGCCTGGGACAGGAGGAGGAGGACATACACTAGATTGATCAATTGCTCCATTAGAGACAGTTTGTGTACCTACTTTCTTCCATTCTTTTGACTAAACCACATATCAGTGAGGGATTAGTCTGTGTGAAAGAAATATGGGGCAAATCTTAACAATGGCCCAGATTTTCTTAGTCCTTTGTTTTTACACTTGTGCTAAGGAGGTTTAAATGAAAAGTCTAACTAGGAACGAACAGCCCCTTCATATTTGTATTTTGACCCCTTTCACGTGACACATACTGCCTTAAAAGCCTACATTGGAAGCTCACACATTTAATAAAAACGCTTGGAGCTCATGGTGAGCCCACTGTGGACATCTGTACAATGTGAAGTATGCCACTTTGTGTAGGTGAAAGTTTAGCATTTTTTAAAACAAATCCAAAGAAGCAAGCACTTCAATTAATTCAGTCATATACTCCACACTTGAATATAACAAGACTAAGGTCCTGATTTATATCTTGGTGGTAATGGTTTCGCTGTCACTTTTTCAATGGAATCACTGTCCATCTACTGGGCGGTCGGCATGCCCTATTCAGATGCTGGCGGTTTGACAGACGAAAGACCGCCGAAGTGCCGCCAACTCTGCCAGATATGTTCACCCTATTCGACAGTGCCATAGGAAAAAAGGGAGGACACCCTGTTTGTCTGCTGGGCCAATCACAATGTGCCTTTTTGCCGACGTGACTGTGGTGGTTTAAACCTCAACTCCGGAGTTGGCGGTTTGGAAGGGATATAAGGCAGAAACTTACCTTTTCACACTTTCACACTTCCTTTTCTGCCATGGACCAAATCTATCAAGTCCTGCTGCTGCTGCTTGCTGACAAACACATTCAACATCGTCGTAGATGGATTCAATAGTAAGCTCAGCTTTTACCTGTTATCCTTTGACTTATCTGTTAACATTTGCACTGGACCAGCGCATTGTTAAATCTCCCTCACTAGTAATAGCATACCAATGTGCAACACATATGTGTGTAAGCCAGACGTTTATGAAAATTAAAGAAACACACCTGTATGATTACATTGTATTTCTAAATTCAGTGCACACTGCCTTAAATAAAAGGGACACTTGCAGAAAAGGATTCAATCAAAAAATCACAAAGTCACAATAAAGGTGTGTTTAAATACATTTAGAAAATTGTCAAATTAAAAACACATGCATTAAACATCATTGGGATAAGTGCAATGTAACATGATTTAGAAATTGCACTAGACAAGGTGTAACCTTTACCTTATTAGTTACCTGTCAAATCAATGTCAGTTCCAAATTTGAATCATTCAACATATTCATACATGTAACATTTTCCATTTTTTACTGCAAGTGCTGTATTGTATTCAGTTCAATTGTCACATTATTTTATAAGGTGTAATGCATGTGTTCATTCTTATCAGTAATCAAGGTGAAACAAGCACACCTGTAGTAACACTTCAAAAAGTAAACGTCAACATCTATTTGTTGGTACAATTGTACATTACCATGATGTATGCCTACACTTAAATCCAAATGACCATCACATACTATTTTAACCAGTGTATGCACTCTATTGATAAAAATAAAAACACAGTTTCCTAATCATTAGCCCAGGGTAGCTACCACGCTTAAAGTGCCAGGCGTGTATTATGTCCTAAAGGGTGCAAATCATTTCTAGTCATAGCCCAGGGTAACTATCACACATAAAGTGCCAAAGTGCATGTCAAATCCTAGTGGCAAGGTCATACTCAGCCGGGCTGGATAGGGGTTGAAACAGCAAAATGAGGAGAGAAGCACTTACTCCACCCCTAGGAGCCAATGTTGGCCTTATGATGCTAACTAAACACTGCCCATGAGCATATCAACACCTGCACATTAAAAAAACAATCCTTATCATAGCCCAGGGTAGCGACCACATAAAAAGTGCAGAGATCCATGCTTAATCCTAGTAGTAAACCCAAGCTAGTTATGGCGGGACAGAGGTTTGGAGAACAAGGAAAGTGAGAGAAATTGCTCTACCTCCAGCCGCCCACCATGATCTTAAGAGTCAGCCTTGGCTCCCCTTTAAATGCGTCTCTCAGCTTTGACAAGTGTATTGCACTCCAGGCAGCCCAACTGATCTCAAATGGAGTTGTATGATCATTTCTAATGGGCTCTGAAACTGGTTTTTAGGAGTCAGCCATAGTCCAGCTCTGAGCGAGACTATTGACCTTGACAAGATGCTTGAAGATGTCCAAGAACTGCACCAATCGAATGTTGAGCATAATTTTCCATGGGTTCAGTGACAACATCGCACCTGATCTGCACGTCCTGATTCCCAGCGCTTTGAAATCATTTCTCAGCAGGGTCCTGCACTGCGGGCCTAGACAGGAGCAGATGCAAAGGGCATACAGCAAAGTCTCATTTGATGGCACAGGCAGCACTTCATGTGCCCCCCTTGTCCACCATCCTGCCATTTTGGCTTAAGGTCTAGTGTGGGGAGCATCCCAGTCTCATTAGTAGTAGCTTTTGTTTCACCTTAAGGGAGAAGGTGACTTCCATGAGAAACCAGACCCTTTGACCATCATAGGAACTCAGCACCAGCCATCCATTCCCTTGTTTTGCCACTGTTTCTTTATCATACACCCAGATCAGCAGTTTGATGCTTTTATTTACCATCATCTTGAACACTTGGTCAGTTGTGTCTAGCTTCCACAGGGCAGTCAGCATGAGTTTCTCTATGCTGTCTTCAAGATACTTCTTGTAGTCTCATTTGCCTCTCTGGAGATTAATTTCCAACCATAGTGGGCTAATGACCCCTTAGTGCAGATTTCAGTTTATGATAGTATTTTATAAATGCCCCAGCCCTTGCAGGAGTCTGTCTCACTAGTGAAATCAAGCCTGATTTGAGATGGAGATGCTGATTTTGGAAGTTGGAAAGCTTGCTTGAAAGTTCTTCTTGCAATTGTATCAAGTACGCTGGCATTTGACCCCAACATTATTTTGCCTCCATAGGAAAGGGTTAGTATCATTTTTGTTTTGATTACCACAGCCAAAGGATGCAGGTTGTGTCCCTGAATGGTTCTCACTAAGGTTGTGAACAAGACGTTGAGAGCCAGGGCTTTTCTTTTAATTGCTTCCTTTCAAATGATTCCCTTGGGTCTATTTTGACACCTAGATACACATAGTTGGCTGCCTTATCTGTTGTGGATCCATTAAGGGTCATTTACACTGTTTGGAGATATGCCAATTTAGCAGAATTACCTTGGTTTTCTTGAGATTGATCTCTAGCTGGTTGTCAACTGCATATGTCGCTAGGTGGGTAATTAACCTCTGCAGCCCTATTCTGGTGTCGCTGAGGAAGAGCAAGTGATCAAAATAGAGAATATTCAACAATAAGAGGCCACCAAGGGTCGGGGCATGTGATGTATCTGACCTTAATCTTGACCCAGGATTGCATAAAGAAGCCTAATTGCTCTCAAAAGATTATGCAGAATTTCCCAATTTTGAAGCTTTTCCCGCGGCTTATCTCAATGCTTTAAAATCAACAAAGCACAGGTACAATGGCATGCCAGTGTCATTGGCTCTTCTCACAAATATTCCTACGGCCACCAGGTTCGCTACTGTCCCCTGACTCTTAAAAAAAACCATTTGATTTAACGGCAGCCAATCTGTTTCAAGTGCTCCTGCAAGTGTATTCACTTAACAAAGTTGACATTAACAAAAATGTTGTATTTCCTGCCATAGTGGTAAATAAAAATATGTACCTCAAATTTTAGTCAGAAACATTTCTAGGAATTGAACAATTACAAAGAAAAATTAATGTCAGGAAAAACCTAGTGGAAAGAAAATTAGATAGTTAATCTAACAATGAGATACGTCTCTCAAATTCAGAACAAAATTGCAGTTAATGAACAATTTAAAAATTCCAATGCACTGTTGTGCTGTGGCACTAAGCGTGCCTCCTAATTCACTGCCAAGGGAAAACTCCTCAGGAAGGGACATCTAGTGGGCACAAAGCAGGCACCTCCATGATCTTACTTGGAAGGGGATGCTTTGGGAGGGGTGATCTTGGATTTCGGAGGGGTGGTTTTTGATTTGGGAGTGGTAGTTTTTGATTTGGGAGGAGAAGTTTTGGATTTGGGAGGGGTAGTTTTGGCTTTGGGAGGGGTGTTCTTGGGAATGTGAGGGGTGGCTTGGGTTTTGGAAGGGGTGGCTTGGCATTTGGGAGGGGTGGCTTGAAGTTTGCAAGGGGTCAATGCGAGGCCAAAATTGACATCCCCACAGGGAAAATGGGTAGTAAGATCTTCAGGCAGTGGTAGGGGGTGGCAGTGGGTGAAGTGTGTGTGTCTGTTGAGGTCGCAGTTGCCTGTGGGTCTGGTGTATGTGGTGTATGTTGGGTTGTTTTTTTTGTTCCTAGGTGGATGTTGTTCAGGTGAGTTGTGCATTTGTGTTTTGTGGGTGTGGTTTCTAAAGCATGTGTGTGTGGGTGGATCGGTGTACTGTTGAGTTATTGACCTCACCATAAGGACATTTGTAATCACCCTGCCGCAACAGAAGTTGACCTCGCAATGGATGTTAAACTCCATGACAGACACAGCCATAGGCAAATGTGTGTGAAAGCAATGTACAGAGGCCAATGGCTGTGTCCATGTCTGCTGAGGATCACGTACATCGTATATGTACGTGGCAGTTCAAAAAAGCTCACTTGCCTTCTAACATTGCAGACATCAAGACCTCTTCCACTTTTGCTGTTGTTTTTGACCTCTGGGAGCAGCGATGCCAGGTCAAGCAGGTGACAGGGCCCGTGCCTTCTCACCAGAGGAGCTGGAGTTGCTGGCAAAGGAGTTCCTGTCCCTGTACATCCAGCTCTATGGCTCACGAGAGGAACAGGTACATGTTTAAAATGTATATGGGAATTTGTCAAACTTTTTTTTCAACAACACAGGCTACAATGTCCCTTTGAGTTCCTGAGTGAAGTGTAATGATTGAGATAAAGTGTAATTTTTTTCCCGACATAGGACAATGATGTTGGGGTTTTTAACCACATAATTTGAAAAAAACAACTACATTGGTATGTGTTGTGTATTTAAAGCCCTAGATTCCATTTGCTGTGTATTTAGAGATATATCTATGTATATGTATGAATCACATGTGAAATAAAGAAATCTCCCAACATGTAACTTTCAAAGCTCATGATATTGTCTTAATAACTTTTACTTACATACCAAATGAAAATGATCTTTGCTGTGTGCATCATCCCAAACATCAGTCAGCCTAGATCAGGGGTCTCATATCAGTCGATTGAGAGCTAATAGTGGCTCCCAGACCCCTTCAGAGTAGCTCAGAGCCTCAAGGTCAGTTGTAAAATGAGCCCAAGGTCATATTTTCATATAAATATTAAGGGGGGCTGTGTTTATTTGACATCATGATCATCAGGCTGAAGATAGCAGCGCCTGACAATGAGTAGTGCTCAGTCAGAATCATGGACCAGGCTGGGTATGAGTCACAGCGGCAAACAACTGAAGTTCTGAGGTATATCTCTCTTAAAAATAATTCCTTGTTGTCTCAAAATTGGAGTTGTGAGCAAAAATAAGCCCCTGAATGATTTTTAATGGACGACATTTTAAATGGAGAGTTACCTAACTTATTGAGCTAACAGGTCATTTAATTTTTTATCCATTGCAAAGTGTTGCATCTTCAAACTGCAGGCCCATTACTCCCAGTGGCAGTATACACTAGGTATTTAAGCAATATACAGCCTTTCAATACATATGAGAATTTTAAGTGCAGAAAAATGTTCCATGATATGAAGTGTTGGTAGAATATTTCTCTGCACATTTAATCTCTCCTGATTCAAAAGGACGTACAATTGTTTGTTTGTGTCATCCATGTAACAGTGCCACAAATGGCAAATGGTGTGCCTTGTGCTGCAAGTACACACCACACAGACTCTAACTGTCACCCGTACAATCATATCCCATTCATAAATACATGTTTATGCATCCCCACTCTCTCACTGACACACATGGCAGCCCTTTCATAGTGCCGTTAGTCATACTATGTAGGTCAAACCATTGTATCTGTCTCAATAAAGTTGGCTGTGTGGGTGTCAGGTACCAATGTACAAGTTGTTTAGCCTTCAGTAGTTCACAATGTTTTGCAACGCTCAGAAGTAGCTCACATCATAGAAAATGTCAGAGTCCCCGGGTTAGATGATGTCACTTTCCTGGATTAGTGAGATGAGGACATGACTAGGTATAGGGGTAGTCAACAGGTCACTACAAAAGTGTTTCTTAATATACTTGTTTTGCTCAGCAAGTGAACATACACTTGATAGGGTAACTTTTAAGTAATGCTTGTGATAGATGTAGTGAAATTGTGTTACATCAATAGTGACATAAAAAAAGTCACAAGCCCATTCTTTTTTCTTTCATATCTTGTATCAATACAGTTCAACTCCCATCAGAAGAGAGACATTTGGAAGGCCTTCGCCGGTAAGGGTGTGGACCCGGGAGGTCTAAAAGCGGTGCAGCATTCACTGCAGAAAGAGGTCGGTGGACCTACTATGCTGGACCAGGATGTCAGCAGAAGTCCAGCTCGGGCATCCTCCCAATGTGGGAAGCATGTGCGCCTCACCATGACTCCCCTAATGGCTCGCATTCTTGTGGTGCTATATCCCCAGCTTGATAGGCAGTTGAGAGCCCAACAGCAGCATCAAGAGGGTAAGTTCTTATTTGAATTTAACATGTTACATGACTAATTTTGTAATACAGCAGGGATTTTTGCCATCAACATTAAGGTTGACCCATGTCCAATGCACAAGAAGAGGTCTTGAAGTTATAAGTTTGCACAAAGTGTATGATGATGTACTTTGTATGTGATTGGGTGGAAAAGGTTTCCACCTGATTTCTGCTCACTACCAAAGGACCGTTCGGAGCAGACACATGGCTGCCTGAACTACCAATGTGCATTAGGTTGTTTACTGTCATAAAGAACAGCCCTTGTACCAAACAGGCCACTAGCATTTATTGTGTCAGTTGTGATACTCCTTCATTATTGCGGATGCTGTAATGGTAGCCCTATTACATATGACATAGCATAGTATGCACTTATGATACAGTGGATGCTCCAAACATCACATTGGTAAGTTGGGATTCTACACAAACAAGAGTGAGCATCTAAGCCAAAATGACTAGTCACATCAGAAATAATGGCCATTTTTTGGATTCAAAACATAACTCAAATGTGTTTTGCATCAGAAATACTGTTTCAGACATGCTAAAAGTGACAGATTTGCATGATGTCTTACTCCTTCACAAATGTGTGTGTAAGCAAACATGTTTTTGTACAAATACATTTTGTTGAAATACAGACAGGAATGTGTACACATTGGTGACAGAGTAACACATACCCAAAACCATTTCTCAATGTCCTTTGCTATGTCCAGATGAAAATCAGTGATGGAGGAAAATTAAATAATGAAAGGGATTTTGGCATATAGAATGTTCCTTCACAGATATGTAGGAATATCTCATCTGTGCAACTCAAAATCAGTCCCAACTCGTGGCTCATTAGGCAAATGTGGAAATGCATCAAGGTGTAATATGTATCATATTGTCAATTACATTTGAAACTTTGGAGTTAAAACTATATACGAATGAGTGTATGTAATATTTACTGTGTTGTTGTACCAATTTTTGCCTAAAGTTTAAGCCAGCATATTTAAAAAAAACAAAATTCATAATGGTATAAAAAACATATTATAACTAGAGATATTTAGGAATCAAATGTGAAAATGTTTTTGCTCTGTACAGAACTAGATAAGAAATGTATCAGGGCCTATGCATTTACTTATGTAGTAGAAGTCATTTGTCAATCCCCCAAAAATATTTTTCTTAATTTCTTCAACAGCACAGGCATCTACATAGTGCATGATTCATTAATAAGCTACTTCAGTACCAAATACGCATACTAATTTTTACATTTGGAATAAACTTTAGTTATTTGAAGTAAGTGTTACCATTGTGGAATGCGGAAACAAAGGAAACTGCCTTTCAGTTTTTAAAAATATTGGAACAACATTTCAATAGTTGTTGACTAACCTTGATTCGTATTTTACTTTTGTGAATGAAAATGATGCAGATTTGTTTGACATTGTAAACACACAGTACAGAGGTATTTTTGGTTGATATCCGTTTTGCTTACATAAGCTCACTATTGTAAACAACAAAGCTCAACCATTCAGATGTTTTGAATAGTTCCTGGTGAGATTTAAAAATGGATAGAAGACAAGATCATACATGATATAGGAGCTTTCATGTTTTTGACACAGTAAATTGCGATATGCTTCTACAAAGAAAAGAGGGTATGGGGAATACGAGGCACAGTCGTAAATTGGTTGAGATCTTTCTTGCATGACCGTACCTTCCAGGTCCACACTAATCAACACTGGTCAAAGTCTTACCCGCTGGTCTCAGGTGTGCCCCAAGGCTCTACTATGAGCCTATTGCTCTTTTTTTTTTATGTTTGAAATCTTTATTGAAGAATTTGTTAATACATAGAGATATTAGCATACATAGAAATCATGCATAAATCCAGTATAAAACGTTGATACTGCTAATATCAATGCTAAAAAAAACCCAAAAAACAAAAAGCATTTTATGAGGATTTTAAAGCTAAAAGGGAAGAAGAGAAAGGAAGAGATAGGAAGGGAAAGGAGGGGGAGGGATAAAGAAATAGTATTACAACCCATAAACTGTTAAATAATTACGGCATACAATCAAGTTATATAAATGAACGATACAAAATGATCACTATAAGCAAGAAATAGAACTGGATAAACCTATAAGAGATAACAAAAAGAAGAGAGTTCAATTCGTTCAGGGGGGTTTAAAATTTTCTGAATTGATATGCATAGACTTCTTCAAAGCCAATTGATCAAGATATGTGGTGAGGGGTAACCAAAAAAGATCAACATTACGTATAGGTTTGCAAGTGGAGGCAAAAGAAACATCCAGTCTGTGAAAATGACATAAAGACTTCCACCAGCCCTGTAAGGAAATGTTTGTTAGAGATTTCCAGTTAGAAGAGATGTGCTGGAAGGCAAGAGCAAGCGTCAGGTCGAAAAGACCCTGTAAGTGTACGGATAAATTTAAAGATTCAGAAAGACTACCCCAGAAGAGAAAAGTGATTGAGAAAGGAGTAGAAAGAGTGAAGATGCGAGAAAAGCATGACCAAACTTTCTCCCAAAAAGTAGAAACGACAGGGCACAAAAAGAACAGATGCAGAAGGTCAGCATTAGGAGTAGAACAAGTCCCGCATTTAGAATCAGAAGAGGATGAGAAACAAGACAAGGAAAGAGGAGAGAGATAAAGTCTATGATACAGATAAAATAAGGATTGAGTAAGAGAAGCAGAACGAGAAATGTTTAAAGATCTGGACCAAAGTTTATCCCAAAGAGCAACAGACCAAGTACAACCAAAATCTGCTTCCCAAAAAAGCTCCACTTTAGTTTCGGCACGGTTTGGATTAGGAGATACGAAAAATTTATAGATAAGAGATGCTTTAGGGAGAGTAGTAAGAATATTAAGAAGAGGGGATGGAGGTATTAATGGGGACGAAGAAGGGAGAGAATAATAGCGGTCAAGGATTATTGCCATGAGGGTTGTAAATTTCTGCAAAAAGGACCGAGGACAATGAAATAAAAGTTGAAATTGGGGAAAGGAACAAGGCAAAGCCCCATCAAAGAGTTGGTTGACCCACATTACACCCCTCACTCTCCAAGATTTCCAAAAGATGGGTCTATTATTTAAAAGGATAAGTGAGTTATACCAAATAGGGGTATTTAAAAAGGATATACGTGTAATGGTAGAAGGAAGAACCAAAGATCTTAAAAGAGAAGAAGTGTGTCTGAATAAGGGAAACAAAGAATAGGAGTTCCTGGCAGAAAAGCGCACCACTTCGGCGAAGGAGAAAGGTAGTAGTAATGAGTGCTCAATGAGGAGCCAAAGAGGAGTGAAAGGGGAAAGAGTTGATGAGATCCATCTCGAGGCTTGTCATATAGAAAAGGACCTATGATAAAGACGGAAGTCCGGAAAGTTAATTCCACCATTGGATTTGGGTTTACGAAGAGTTGCAAGAGAAATCCTTGGTTTTTTATTCTTCCAGAGAAATTGCGAAAGGAGAGAGTCAATACGTTTAAAGTAAGATGCAGGAATATGAACCGGTAACATGGAGAAGGTATAAATTAGAATAGGGGCTATCATCATTTTAATTGAATCCAATCGACCCCACCAGGAGAGAAAAAGAGGATTCCAAGCTGAGAGCAACTGGTCAATTCTAGAGACAACTGCAGACATATTTAATTTAACTGAAGAGGAAATAGAGTTAGAGAACCAAATACCAAGATATTTAATCTTTGAACTATTCCAAGCAAAACCGGTAGAGGAAAAAATATGAGGGAAACAGGATGTGGTCAGAGGGAGAATTTCAGTCTTATCTGAGTTAATCTTATATCCTGATACCAAAGAAAAGGATTTGAATTCAGATAATAAGGGGGGTACAGATGATTCTGGATCAGAAATAAACAATAAAATATCGTCTGCATAGGCAGAAAGCTTCAATTGATTATTACCGTATGGAAAGCCAGAAATAGAAATATTATTACGAATGGAAGATAAAAAAGGTTCAAGAGTCAAGACAAAGAGAAGTGGGGAGAGCGGACACCCTTGGCGAACACCCCTCCGGAAAGTAAAAGGTGAAGAAAGCTGACTGTTCACAAGCACCAAGGCCTTGGGAGCAGAGTATAACAGAGAGATAAGGGATATAAATTTGGGGCCAAAGCCATGCCAATGTAATGAAGCAAACAAAAAAGACCAATCGACCCTGTCAAAGGCCTTTTCCGCATCAACAGAAATAGCGGCAAGAGGGGTTGAAAGCGAGGAAGCTTTATTTAGGACATTAAGAAATAAGCGAGAATTATCCGACGTGAGTCTACCCTTAACGAAGCCACATTGTTCTTTGCCAATGAGATGAGGCATGAGGGGATCTAAACGCATCACAAGTAATTTGGCAAAAATGTTAAAGTCCACATAACTAAAGAGATCGGACAATAGTTTTTAAATAGCTGATGGTCACGACCTTCTTTTGGGATAAGACAGATGGTAGCATCCTGAAAAGTACCCTCTGCCTTACCAGATGAATAAAATTATTGAAAAAGAGTCAAAAGTTTGGGGAGTAAAAGATCTGAAAAATGCAAATAAAATTCCACAGGAAAGCCATCAGGGCCTGGGGTTTTACCTTTAGTAAGAGAGGTCAAGGCTTCAGAAAGTTCATGCAATGAGAGGTCAATTTCAAGGTCCGGAAAGTTAAGATGAGAGTTGGACGGTTTCGGAAGTTTCTCAAAATAATCCTGAATAAGAGAAGGAGTAGGAGGGCATTCTGGGGTGTAGAGTTGCTGATAAAATAATTGAAATTGGTCAAGTATTTCCTTATCTTTATGGAGAAGAACATTGTCAGAAGAGTAGATAGAGTCAATAAGAGTACGTTCTTTACGGGATTTAAGATAATTAGCTAAGAGTTTTCCTGACTTACTGCGGCCTCCATAATAACGGGCACTACGAAGAAGAAGAATCGAAGAGGCATTATCTGTAGTTAATTTATTGAACTCCAGTTTTGCTCGTAAGAGATCTGGCGACATAAATTTATCTGAAGAGGTATAAAACTGGTGCTCCAAAAATGTAATATGTGCCAGAGAGGTTTTCCGTTTATGAAGATATTGGTTTTTTTTCCGAGAGACAAAATCAATAATGAATCCCCTTGCAGTGGCCTTAAAGGAGTCCCAGAGAATATAAGGAGAAATACTAGGGTCGCAGTTAAAAAGAAAGAATTCCGCAGCAAAAGAACGAAAAGAAGAGGAAAAATTGGGGTCGGTAAGAAGCACGCTATTAAAGCGCCAACGAGAGGGCTTGGGACGTGGTGGGAGCAGATCAAGATCTGTTACAATAGGGACATGGTCCGAAATGACAATGGGTTCAATAGAAGAAGACAATAAGTTTTGAGATAAAGGTTTAGAAAGAAAGATATAGTCGAGACGAGAAAAAGATGAGTGAGGAGGAGAGAAAAAAGAGTAGTCCAAAGTGTCAGGGTGTGAAAGACGCCAAGAGTCAATGAGATGTGATTGCGAAATGCTGTTAAGAAATTGTTTGTGAGATTTGTGTGGTGCGAAGCGAACTGTGGATTTACGATCAAGGAATGGGTCAACAATCTGGTTACAATCTCCACCTAAAATAAATGATTCATCTTTATATTGGATACATTTCTTTGTAATTAAAGGCCAAAAAGAGCAATCCGGTTGCACAGGTCCATAAACATTGAAGACAGTTAAAGGAATAGAGTTACGTAATAATTTGGCTAATATCCATCGTCCATCAGTGTCTTTTTCTTGAGACAGAACCGTACACTTTAGCTTTTTGTGACACAGGATAGCAACTCCATTCTTTTTATTGTTGGAAGGCGAGAATAAGACTGTACCCACCCAACTCCTTCTTAACTTAAGAGATTCAGTATCATTAAGGTGGGTTTCTTGCAAAAGAACTATATCCAGGTTATAAGAGGCTAAATGGGAAATAACTCTCTGCCGCTTAATAGGATTAATGAAACCTTTTACATTCCAAGTAACAACTTTGAATTTACAAGTAACATAAAATCAAGGAGAATAGAAAACAGTAAAAAAGATGCATGTACAAAAAATCCAAAAAAGAAAGAAATAGGAAGAATATCGAAAAATAGAATAGAGTAGAGAGATAGGGGAAAAATGGAAATGAAGGAAAAAATGAGTTTGACCAACAAGTAAAGGGAAAGAAAAGGAAAAAGGAAAAAAGGAGGAAATGACAAGAAGAGACAGTACATATCCCAGAAGGATGACTGAGGGAAACATACCTGAGGGGAATACGAGATAGGACAACAGGGAAATGGCGACACTCAACGAGACAGGCCTCCCAAAACGGGAGTCCAGACCGGACCGCACCAGGACGAAGGACTTGAACGAAGAACCAAATGGGGAAGAAATCAATCCGTCTAGATGAATAAATAAATAGCATTTGAGATCATAGAAATATACAAAGAGAAACCAAGGATAAAATGTTGAAGAACGACAAACAATTAGAAGAAATTAGGGTAATGGAGAATTGAGATGTCTAAAAAGATCAAGGAAGAACAGAAAGAATACATTGATATTAAACAAAGGGAAGAAATGAATTATAGTTAGAAGAAAAATTGGAAAGGAGCGAATTTACAGTCTAATATTTAAAGTCTAACATATGGACACAAAGATAAAAAAAAAACATAATTAGAAAAACCTGTAAAGGAAGAAAAAATTAAACACATTCAGGAAACCTGCGAAAAAGAAGAAAAAGTTAAACGATCAGCCACAGGAAGAGGAGGAAGTTTCCATAGTAGAATTAGAACGAATATGAATGAAGTTTTTAAGTTCAGCAGGGTCTTGAAAGGTCCATGTCTGATTTTGGTGAGTGACTTTGAAAGTACATGGGTGAAATAAACCATATCTAGCGCCAAGAGATCGTAGAGGAGCACGCAGAGACAAAAATTCCTTCCGTCGAGAAGCAGTAGCATTCGAAACATCCTGAGAGAGGAACACTCTCTAACCCAACCAGGAGACATGACGTTTAGATCTAGCTGCTGAGAGAACAGAAAGAAGATCCGTGAATTTCAAAAAAAAATAATGACTCCCCTTGGCTTGGTTAATGTGGATGAAGGAGCGCCAAGTCTATGAGCTCTCTGAATATTAAGGGAGGTGGTGGACGGCATATCCAAAAGCTTTGAAAGAAAGGAGGAGAAGAAGAGCACAGGATCGTCCCCCTCCAGAGATTCCGGAAAACCATAAATACAGAGATTATTCCTCCTATTTCTATTTTCCAACTCCTCAGTATGTTGCTGGAGCGAGGAAACTCGTTGAGATGTAGATTGAAGATCCGAAATCTGCTGCTCCACAGATGTCACTCTATTATCCATGGACGACCATTTCTCTTCAAGAAACTGCATTTTATTGTTGGTTTCTTCTACAAACGGGCGTAAAGCACGAATTTCCTCCAAAAGCATCTCCATAGAGATGGGAGATGACGATTTATCTGGGGAGGAAGAGTCCTGTTTGAGATGCTTAGTAGACGTTGATGGAGGTGAGGATTTATTCAAAAGCGGCTGCGCTGAGGAGGAGCAAGGAAGAGACACTCCCGCCATTTGGGCTGCCTTGGAAGGGGAGTCTGTTGTTGAGGGAAGTGAAGATGTTGTCGTAGGAGTGCTCCCCGAGGGAATAAAGACACATTTCGGATTGCGTAATTTGCCCATAGAAAAACTAGGGTTTTGCAACCGTGGAATAGGTGAGGAAACTGTAGGATGATGGAGCCTAGGTTGTGAAGGAGTCCACTCACATGTAATATAATAGCAATGTCCATAGGAGCGCAAGAGGTGTTGCTAGAAAGACAATTCAGGAGCAGTCAAAGCAGTCCATGCACAATAGAAAAAGAAAGGGCAAAGTCTTACCGTGAAGGAGATTAATGAGCGAAAAAATGCCCAAAACTTGAACCAGATGAAACATCCACAAAAGTGCAGGTTAGTGAGGGTCTTCACCAAAAATGTGACTGCAATGGTGGCGCCAAGTACATTAACGAATATCCAAGCCAAAGGTGCGGCGAAATGCAGCAAAAGGAAACGTAGACTCACATTATAAAAGCAACAATGAGAAAATTCACTCACTTCTGTAGTATATAAAAAAAAAAAAAAGTGGCAAGGCATCAAAGTAAACAGTCCAGTATCCAAGGTGGTTGAAACATCGTTCTCCAGGGCATAAAAAAAAAAACATCAAAGAGGCCAGTTTAGAGTAAAGGAAAATGAAGAAAAGTAAGCCATTAGCAAGCGCGAGCGTCGCCCATTAAACAAAATGGCGGCCGCACTGAGGGACTAACGAGCGCGGCAAAAATAGAGGCATTTCGGCAGTGAAAATGAAAAAAATAGCGCTCACCAGAAGCGCGCTATGTTCCCCCAGTATAATCTGACCTCAGGTGAACTCGAAACGTGCAGAAATCGGGACCGGCATGGAGGAAACAGTCCGGTGCGCCGGAGGTCCCGAATCGTGCAGCCATCTTCGTCGGACCCGTGACCACGCCCAAAGCCTATTGCTCTTTAACCTATATGTCAGACCATTTGCAGAAATAGTGGAGAATTGTGGACTTACACTTTCTTCATACACAGATCATACAACAATTGTTGTACCTCTGTCAGATAAACAGAATCACAAGCAGTGTCCCTCAGTGAGCAGAGGGGAGATGCACACTAAAGATTATCTGTCCATGCTTGGTCCCTTTCAAGAGGGCAAACGTTTTACATGTGCCATAAACAGCCCAGCCCATTCAGGCAGCATTTGAAACTGATGTGCCAGCAGAAGGCCGACAGCCGCCGAATATTCTGCAGAGATCAGAAGTGTCATCCCTACCCATTCAGTTTGACCTGTCAATCAAATTGACTTATTTTGTAGCTCCTGAGAGGAAATTCACACCTCTGGGTTTCTATATAAGACAGCTGGTGTGCCTGAATATCGAAGTACACAATGTTGGTGACAAAATATAAAAAATAAAATATTGACAGGCAAGTAAGCCTAGATTTCCTATAGCTAGCTCCACATGTCAATCAATAGTGAATGATAGACGCTGCACTCCTGGGGGTTCAATTAGTAGCAGTTATTCATTAATAAAGCATCTGTGTCTCACACCGATCAACGCCTTTCAACTACCAAGTCTTGCTCATGATAAGTAAGTCCTTCCTTTGTTACACCTTTAATACAATAACCAATTAAATCCATTATGGGGCATCGTGGGAACTATAGTCCCACATATATGCTAGGTCATCCCACAGAAGCAAACATATTCATTTTTATGCACTTTTGCAGGTATGCTAACCCCTTCCCCGCTCATGACGGAACCGCTCCGTCATAAGCCACGGTTGCCGTGTGCTCATGACGGAGCGGTTCCGTCATGCCACGACCGTTGGCGGCCGCTCCGCCCACGCGGCGCTGTTTCCCCGCCTGTGCGGGGGGACAACGCAACTAGGCGGAGTCATGACGGAACCGTTCCGTCATGAGCACAGCTCAACCGTGGCTCATGACGGAGCGGCTCCGTCATGAGCACAGCGCCACCGCGCTGCCCCCCCTGCACCCCCCAGCGCCGCGGCGGAATTCCCGCCGCGGCGAAGGGGTTAAATATACAAGCATGTTTATTTTCCATTTTCAAAAAGAAAACATTACAATATGAGGGGAAAATGACAAAGAGAGTGTGCGAGAACTGTCCGCTTTGTGAAACAAACTCCACATTTATATACCTATGTTGTACATATATCTTCAAAGTACATACATGTGGTGCTAGAAAAAGTAAATCTATGCCTCCCTACATGCACTAACTATTTATTATTTTGTCCCTGGATATTCTGTTCTCGAACCACAATATTGTTGGTGTCGATATTCAGTAGTTCAGTGAGCAGAACTAGGCCTGCCACAGTGAAAATAACTTCTGGTACCTGGTCAATGTAGGGGCATGATGACAAAAAGTTTCTACATGTCTCACATTTAAATACGATGCATGTTTCCTTGTTGACTACAAAGCCTACATAGAGGTGACTTACTATTATTTAAAATGGAGGTATTTCTTGATCAAAAGGTTTTTTTGATAGGTTGTACTGCTGGTTATACACAGCAGCTGCCAAGGTACACAAGGTAGGCCTTGAGCTTTGTATTGTGAGTGCCATTATGGTGGAGGGCAGAATAGGTGCTGCAACCACTAAGTGGCATTTAACTTTTCATGCCATGGGCGTATTTCTGCACCATGTGTATGATCTTCTGGGACGTTAAATGTTCCAGTCAGGTTTTAAGACAATTTTGACATGACTTCAGAGCACATACAATAGGTCATAGGTAGCAGGTGAGTCCTAATAAAAATGAAAAACTGCAGGCAACCCCTAAAATTGAGTTGCTTTGCAACCCACATACCCAACTCAGATTTAACATGGGGAGCAACCAGCAAACCCCCTTATAGTTTTGATCATTTAAGCAGAAATACTTAGAAAGGCAATCTGCAGTGGCAGAGTCAGTCACAGGTCTATGTTCCACTGTGAAGTCCATACCCTTTAGGGAAATGGACCACCTCAATACTTTTAGGTGTACACTAAACTTCTGCCTTTGATAGTACTCCAACTCTTTCAGCCTAAGGCCCAACCACACCCTGAACAATGGAGAACCCTTCACATCTTCAGACTCCACCTTGGATGGAGATAACCCTAGCCTTTCCACAGAGGCCTAAGCAGTAAGTGAATAGAACTATCATGGCCAAGAAGGTGATGTGTTTCATCCTGTCTCCTACGTCAAGCATCTACACCCTAAGTGGGGTTCAGCTCTGCCCAAAAGGTAAGGAATCAACAGAGGCCACATGCAGCTGTCAGTGTCAGGAACAGGGCCCTTGTCATCCCGTGACAATCTGGTGCCTGCAATTGGTCTTACTTTCAGCTGTTGGGCTAGCTAGGAGTTAGGTTTTTTACAGTAAGGTACTACAATCACAGATTATAGGTACCCACTCACCACTCTCACTTCTGCAATCTCATGATCTGTACCCCAAAGATTGAGCATGTGAGTGGTGGTCCAGGACTTGTAGGCTGCAAACATTGTCGCCCTCAGTGCTGACATTGTCTGTGTCTTCTAGGAGTCTGGTTAAGATCATCTGCCTTCTTTTGCTGTGACAGTGCCTACAGCACCTTTAGGCCAGAAGTGGCCTCTTCAGTGCCAATCTTGGAGTTCTCTCCTGTCAGAGAAGGTCAGCCCTGGTCTCCCCACTGTGGGTTAATACCAACTCCTACCCCTTACCCTTCTTTCGGGACTTGGTATGCTTAGTGACAGTACCCCCAGCAACCTATGTCTTTGGGGGTGCCCTGTACTGCTGCCCTTCATGGCTCTTTTCTCCCCTGTGGGAGTTCACTGCCAGGGATACAGTCTATGGGCATATGCAGACAGATTCACCCTGCCCTCCCATGGACATGCCTGACCCTGTAAACCTTCCCTGGTAGATACTGGATTGAGAAAACCAGCCTTTTGACCACCATGGTCTGGCTGGCATGGGTAGTCAGCAGAGCAGTGATAGGGACCCCATTCACTGTGACCCTGTGGAAGTACTCCTTAGAAATCTCCAAGATAATGATCTTGCCTTCTGGGTCCACCTCCCAGATAAGTGCTACTAGGCCCTCCTCTTGGAAATCCTCATCCAAAGTTACACCAGTCACTTGTGTGGTATGCCCACTAGTGTTGGTCTTCCTCTTTGAGCATGAGTAATCTCCCCTTCTGTGGCCTGCTGCGTGCAGTCAAAGCACCTACCCTCACAGAAGGTTTTTTTCACCCTTGGTAACCTTTTCCCTTCTTTTCAGGAGTGGGTTGGGACTCTTTTCCCAATTCAGATGTTTTTGGTCCTAAGGAATGTTATTTTTTAGACTTGTTACTCCACTCCTTTCCTTATTGTGAGCCTGCCCCCCTTTTTGGATCAATCCCCTGAGACTTTTTAGACAGCCAGTGCTTACCCACAGCTACCTCACCAATCTGCCTGGTCTCAGTCGGCTTTGTATCTACCAGGTGCTAATCCAGCTATTAAGGACAGTTACTCAGGATGTGGTTCACATTAATAAATGATGTAGCCCAACATAAGAAATCACATTGCTGCCCTTCAACCAGCCCTGCAGTGCTTTCAATGAGGTGTCAACAAAGTCCACCCATGTTTATGGCGACTCTTTAGGCAGGACCCAGAATTGCCTCCCTCCTGTACTGCTCAGGTTTCAGAAACAAGCGTGTGCACTAAAGTACAGTTCATGTGTTGTAGGAGTGTGCTATATTTCAGCCATAGCTTCAAGAGTGTCCCTCCCCTCTGTTGTAGGTAACAACTCCCACCACAGTGCTCCCCAGTGCTCTCCCTCTACCTTGCACATCTGGATTGTTCTCTCGTAAGCAAGGAACTACTTGTCAATGTTGTTCTGTACCACAAAGCTAGGAACCCAACGTTTGGGTAAATGATGGGTGTACACCCCCTTGTAGCCACACCTCTCTTAGCTGCCACATTCTTCTCTTTTGGACCACGAAGGTCCTGAATCTGTCTTTTGCTGCTGCAAGGCCAGTTTCCGTATCTTTAGTGCCAGCTTATTTTTTTCTTCCAGGAGTATGGCCAGTCACACCTTTTCAAGGCTTGTGGCAAGCTTCTCCTTTTCAAAGACCAGCCTTCCCTTATTTTTATTTTTTATTTTGTTTATTTATAGAGCGCAACATTCATCCCAAGGGACATCACGGCGCTGAAACATAACTGAGTGCAGGCAGAGAAAGATTCCAGTTAACAGGTTAGTAACCAGGGAATAAGTATGTTTTTAGTTTTTTTCTGAACATTAGGTATTCTTCAATCAGGCGTAGTTCTGGAGGGAGTTTGTTCCAAATGACCGCTGCTAATTTTGAAAACAATCGATCGCCCATCCTGGCTTTAGTCGTACGCTTGACTGATGCCAGTGCCTGATTGCGGGATCTCAGATTGCACAGAGGTACATGAAATTCTAATTTTCCATGTAGGATTTGAGGACCTGTTTTTTATAGAGTTCTATGTGCAAAGCACATGACCTTAAAGTTGGCTCTTTGGCGTACAGGTAGCCAGTGTAATTCCTTCATACAGAAGGAGGCTGAACTATATCTACTCTTGTTGCATATCAGTTTGGCAGCGGCATTTTGGACCACTTGTAGTCTGGTAAAAAGATAGTCAGCCATGCCCACATACAATGCATTGCCATAGTCCAGCCTACTCACAAGAAGTGCCTGTGTCACTGTCTTCCTACAATTTAGAGGGATCCATGGAAAAAGTCTTCTAAGATTCTAAGAAGTTTTGTGTGGCAAAGCTTTTCCCACATAGTGATCGTACTTGATTCTGCATAGATAAAGCATCATCGAAGATGAAGCCCAAATTCTTGGCAGCCTGCCTAGGTTCAGGAGCGGTTCCCAATACCTGGGGCCACGAACTATTGTCCCAAATTGTTTGAGCTCCTCCGAATAGTAAGATCTCTGATTTTCCGGCATTGAGTTTTAAGCAATGTCCAGACATCCAATTTGAGCAATTTCAGTAAGACAGTTGATGAGATTATCTTTAGTATCTACCTTTGTCAGCCTGTCGAACAAAGGGATTATCAATTGTGTGTCATCAGCATAGAAGCATATATCAAAGGCCCATTTCCTGCTGATATCTGCTAAGGAAGAAACATATATATTGAAAAGAGTAGGACGCAGAGTAGCTCCCTGCCGCACTCCATGATCAATACTTTTAGCAGTGGAGGAGTAAGGACCCATTTGAATGATCTGGGTTTGGTTTTTAAGAAAAGACGCGAACCATGCTAAAGCTTTTGAACAAAGTCCTTTTTCATGCAGAATTCGCAATAAGTTGTTGTGGGATACAGTGTCGAAAGCCGCAGTAAGGTCCAAAAGGATCAGTGCTACAGCTTTACCCTGGCCAACTAAAGACCTAATATTATCTGACACAGCTAGCAGAGTAACCTCAGTGCTGTTGTTGGCCCTAAATCCAGTTTGTAAAGAATCAAGTCTAACACCTTCAATAAATATGGTAGTTGGGAGATTGGTCTATAGTTGGCTGGATCGTAGATTTCGAGACCTGGCTTCTTTAAAAGGGGGAAAGTAACTGTTTTTTCCAGATATCTGGAAAGGAAGCAAACTCTAACGATTGATTAAGGGCTTTAGTAACTTGGGGACACAGCACTGAGACTAGACGAGAGAAAATGAAGTATGGGCATGGGTCTAATGGGGATCATGCCTTAACTTCTGTCATGGCTTTAGCCACTTGTTCTTCAGAGAATGGTGATAAACTATCTAGGTGGTTGTGAGCCGCAGGATGAGGAGCTAAGTTTTCCCAAACATTAGAGTCTTCATTATTTGAGGGAATAAAAGTTGTGTAAATTTTTGTCACTTTGTTTATAAAAAAATTGCTAAGCAGCTCACAATTCTCAATTGAAGGTGCCATAGATTGTGACAACAGGGTGGGCTTGCAAAGTTCCTGAATTACTTTATAAAGTTCTTTAGATGAACTTCCCGTTTCTTCAATTCTTTCTGTGTAGTACTTAATTTTGGCCCCTTTTCCGTTTGGGCATTATACTCTCCTTCCGCCTATCCTTCTACTACAGCTGCAGATGCCAGTCCAAGGGGCTCAAACTGCTGTGAGAGATCACACTGCTCCTACTTCGGGAATGTGCACTGGGGACTTATTATGTGACAGGTTCTCTCCTCTTCTTCTGGAGCATTTAAATTCTCTCCTTCATTCTCCTCTGGAGTGATATGTGTAGTGATCTGTGTTTGGTAGGCCTCTTCCCAGATCTGGAGGGATTTTCAAGTAGTCATCTTTCTAAAATAAGATCAAAATTACAAGAATTCTAATAAGGAGAACTGGAGATAGGAATTTTGAGAAGTTTAAGAGAAAATAAAATAAGCGTAAAGCGCTAATGATAGTCAATGGTAGCAGTAGATCAGGGCGTAGGTGACGTTTGAAGATAACCGCGATGGAGCCCTGGTCACATGCACAAAGTGGATTGGCCTGGTGAAAAAGTCTGTAAGTCAAAAAGGGAAAAGGGAGAAAGGGACTTTGCCAGTTTTTGGAAAGAATAATTATCCTTCAGTGGGCTGCCACTGAAATTGTAGCTGGCACTGTGGAACTGAAGCCCAGATACTAGGAGCAGGTTGGTTCTGATGGAGCTCTGGATGTTTTGCCCTGAAAATCTTCTAAGTCCAAATGCATTTTTGTTTCTCGTTTTCAAAATAACACAGGGGTATGTTTCTAAGGCTCCCAGTACCGCAGTGAAGGACACTTAGAAAGGCTCAGGATGTCAGGCAGAGGCTAGTAGCAAAGCCCAGTCCAGGTACAGTTTCTACTGGTCAGCTAGGAATTTTCAGGAAAACACCTCTTGCAGTGTATTGTATTCTTTGCACCTCTACAGGAGGTTGGCAAACTAATTCTTGGAATCCACTTTTTTAGTCTAAATACATTAGGAGTCAGGTCCAGTCCTTTAGAGCTCCCCTCCCGTCACAGGCAGCATGTCCAGTCCTCCTCTTCTGACCATCTGCAGGTCTTGGAAATGTTCCGAGGGTCCAGCTTTGTTAGATTTACCAGCCTGTGGTTTGAGATACCTTAAGACACTCCTTGTACCTCTAGACCAATGAAGGAAATGTTCCCATGCCCTGACCTACCTGCTTTTGTAGTAGTTTCTGTTTGTCATAATGCAAACAGGCCCAAATTGCCAGGTGCCTGGGCAATGTCAAGATGGATGTTATCTTCCGCCATACTAAACTTAGGCTCTGAGATCTGGGGGTGGGTCTTGGAGGGTACTATGGAAATCATCAGCGTCCTACCCCATCAAATAACAAAATCCAGGTTAAAGCAGGCCATAGACTTATAACCAAATAAAAGAGAAAGCTCTGGTAAAGCAAGGCAGAGTCTCTCAGTGACCAGACAGGAGATACACATTAATTCTTATCTGGTCCTGTTTGATTTCTTTCAAGAGAACAAACATTTTACTTGCTCCTTAGCTAGAACTCTCTGGCTGGATTGGACATTGATTTGCCAGCAAGATGCCCACAGACCCCACCCTGAATATTCTGCAGAGTTCAGATGAGTAATCCTTTCTCATTCATGTTGGATTGTCAATCAAACTGTATTATAATTGCTGCACCTTGGCCATCTGGACATGTGAAAACCACGGTACCTTGCATGTTCCTGTGGCTCCTGGGTCTCAGGAAATGTCTCATAAAATCTGGAGCTGTTGGCTGTGAGTTTTGCTAACCTGGGGATGCCTTCCTCATGCTCCCTGGCTCTTAGTTACTGCTCTTTGCTCCTCTGTCCCCAAAATTGCAGCTGCCTTTTAAACTACACCCAGCTGTTCCTGTTCAGTGTTTCATACTTTTTTTCCCTTTTCCATAATTATTGATTCTTCCTTCATTCCATCCTGATTTTCCCAATCCATTGTTTTTTTCTGTTGTGTGATGCTTGATGTCATTTCATTTTTCTGTTGTTTTAGTACATAAAGACTTCAATCTGGTTTGAGGGTTTGTCGTAATCCAGCCATGAGCCTTTGCTTGTTTCCTCACTCTCTCCACTTGCTGATCCTGACTCCTCGCTCCTAAAGAATTTCACTTTTGGATTCTGGATTTGTGTTATTGTTCATTCATCTAAAGTCTTCATCCATCATTGAGGTTTTTTATGCCTTTGGCTTTTCTGACCTTAGAAGGTGGCAGCGTCTCAGGGACGCTTATTTTCAACTGGATTACAGGTAACCATCCAGACCTGATCAAACTGACCTATTGTGTAGCTTCTGGACTGAAGTTCACACCTCATTCAGGCCAAGTACAGTCTAGCCAGATGAAGGCTTAAACAAGGAAAAGATACATTTCTAAAAGTTAAGTTCCTTTATTATTTATTATAAATTCTACTTCACCATTGAATTGGCTTTTTAATAACTATTAAAAATAGTGGGAAAATCATTTTTCTAGCTGGTTTCATTTTCGAAATAACAGTAAGAGTAGTTTAATCTGCAGCCAGGTTTTCTACATAGGACAGCTTGGCCTGTCACTGTGAAAATAGCTTTTGTGGCCTTGTAACTGTATGGCAAAGGTAAAATTAAGTTCCTAATTGTACCACTTTTAAATATCATGCACCCTGCCTTGTGCTCTACAAGGCAACAGTGTGGTGATTTACTAATATTCGAATGGGATGTCTTCATCTGTCAAAAAGGGTTATTTTGACAGGTCGCACTACTTGTTTTGCAGTGCAGCTGTCAGGCTTCACAGCGTTGGCCTTCTCAGTGACACTATAGTGGATGACACAATAGGTGCTGCAGTCTAGAATGGTTGTATTTATGTATCAAATACCTTGCCCTTAAATGTGCCAATGAGGTTTAAGCCAAATTTGACCCGTTTTAGGCATTAGCACACATACTTTGTGCAGTGGATAGCAGTGTCCCAGTGTTAGAGTTCAAGATTACCAGCAGGTAAGTCCCCAAAAATAATTAAAAACTGGGAGTGACCACCCAAAAAAAGGGTCACTTAGCAGTACACCACAAATACATTTTGTGTTGTAGCATTTGATATCTGGCAAAATTGTGAGGCACACAAGACCTGTTTCTGCCTTATTGTCATACAAAGTCCTTGTACTTTAGATGGATATGTAGATCTTTGCAATGATGCACACTTTTACCTTATTTTTTCATTGCAAAGTGTTCTTTGTAGTATAAATATTCACTTTAGGTTACTAAAATGCTTGTGTTTACTGTCAAGTCTTTTTAGTCTGCTGTCCACTCGTGAGGGATTACATGCAGCTGTAAGATAACCACGGATGCTTTGGTGTGTGAAAGGAAGAATTTGATTGACATGTTATAGATTCCATATGTACTTGTCATGTGACACATGACCTTGACACTATCTCGTGACAGACATTTCCATATCACATTACAACTTCTAGGTCTTATACTTTTTCTGTGATTATGATATAGGTTTGTGTTAAGTAACGTGTTAACAAAGCATCCCACGTGTGCATGCTTGTATTCTCTTCTACACAATGGCACTACTTTTACTGTACTTTTGTGGCTCTCGGTGGTACGTAGTGAACGTAATAGTCACTGTAGACACTGTAAACAGTACACACTGTCAGACAGCCATGAGACACACTGAATGTCAGATTAGCTGTCTTATATCACGATATACTTTGTAATTGTTTAGTTTGGCCATGTGTGCAGGAATAAGAAACACCAACTAGCCATGTATTAGTTCACTATCAACATAAATATTTTCATTGCCATTGCTGCCATATGTTTCATTGCTGTGGTTGGCAGTCAGTTCATAATCTCACAATGCACATGGTACACACTTTCAAGTGGTCAATATTGAGCATAGGCTTTGCTCACAAATTCTGGTCATGTAGTCATGTTAATAAGATGCATTAAATGTTGACAAACCTAATGAGTCATTTAAAGCTCACCGTGTCTCTCAAAAATCAAATTTCAATGTGATCAACGTCACATTTAATAGTGGGCAACATGTAATAGTGTACATACCACCGGATGCTTTAAGCAACTACTATTCATGTTTGTCGTTGCAAGGGAGGCATTGATGTTGCTTTACTCACATGACCTGGGTACAATATCTTATTTGGCTGCACATGGGGATAGCCTGTGGGTCTCTGTATATTTGTATGATACTCATCCCTCTTAAATATGCAGTATCTTCACCATGTTATATCTTTGCGTATGCATGCAAGTCAGAATTTCACATTGTATGTGTAGATGTGCACAAAGTGAGAGTCATCAACATAGCTGAGACATTTTCATTTCTAAACGTAGATAAACATAGCAGGAATCAGAGTTGCATATTTGTCTGTGGGCCTTGTTGCACTGGAGGACAATTAAAGTAAAGGGTACTTAATGCTGCTCATGAGCCAAACTCTAGGCATTTATGACTCGAAGGTCAATGGCAACATATAGACCTCTGAAGAGGCGCGAGCTGGGAACACACCCTACAATGTAGCCAAGTGGGCCTCTTGATGATGTTGAGGGCCTTCAGACGAGGTTACTCCTGAAACTCCTTTCAGTGTTTTGCTGACTTCTAGACCCTTCCTGGTGTGGATGTCCACTACTGAGCACCTCCTGTAGATTTTCTTCCATGTACATCCATTTTGGACTTGCAGCACTTCAGTTCATCTCCAATGATCACTACGAATGACACAATAATGTTGTTACCGTCCTATTCATCTTCTCAGTAAAATTTGACCATCTATATAAGAAGGCAGCAGATGGATGAAGATCAATTTTCTTCTCGCTTAATTTTAAAGCCAGATGTTCACAATGGCAGCAGGTGGATGAAGATAATGGGACAGATTTAATAAGTTTAAAGTTATGTGAAGTGGTAGGAGAAAAACAGCGCCATAGCTACTGAGATATGGTGTTGTTTTTCTCTCCACCACCACTGGTGCCATTTTGGCTGTCTTGCGCCAACCCAAATTATTTTTCACCAATAATGCCTTTATATTTTTTCCCACTTTGTGTTCAGTACAGTGCAGCACACATGCAAAGTCGAAAACATATGGTGAAAGTTAAAGTTGCTCCACTGATCTGTCTGCCTCGAGGTGAGATAAAGTTTGCTGCAAATCCCTGTTTATTTATGCTGTTAGAAAGGGATTTGCATCAATATGCATGTGTAATAGCTTGAGAAAGGCCATGTACCACCCATGGTACACCCCGTTAATGCAAAATAGGGCACTGTAACGCATAACTCTTTGATTTGCATTGGAAAGAAAATCCCACCACAGGATGTATGACGTTACAACGCACACTTTTACAACGCATGCACTTACAACGCATTTTTTACAACGCATAATCCATTACAACGCATGACATTACAACGCATGACACTACAACGCATTTTTAAAAAATACCTTTACAACGCATTGCCATTACAACGCATACTACCTTTACAACGCATACCATTACAATGCATTATATTAAATTACATTTAAGGTAAGTATTAGATAGTATAGGGGTAAAAATTACTATTCTAACTCCAGGGGGTGCAACAGTAGGGTAAGTGTTGGATAGTATAGGGGTAAAAATTACTATTCTAACTCCAGGGGGTGCATCAGTAGGGTAAGTGTTGGATAGTATAGGGGTAAAAATTACTATTCTAACTCCAGGGGGTGCAACAGTAGGGTAAGTGTTGGATAGTGTAGGGGTAAAAATTACTATTCTAACTCCAGGGGGTGCAACAGTAGGGTAAGTGTTGGATAGTATAGGGGTAAAAATTACTATTCTAACTCCAGGGGGTGCATCAGTAGGGTAAGTGTTGGATAGTATAGGGGTAAAAATTACTATTCTAACTCCAGGGGGTGCATCAGTAGGGTAAGTGTTGGATAGTATAGGGGTAAAAATTACTATTCTAACTCCAGGGGGTGCATCAGTAGGGTAAGTGTTGGATAGTATAGGGGTAAAAATTACTATTCTAACTCCAGGGGGTGCATCAGTAGGGTAAGTGTTGGATAGTATAGGGGTAAAAATTACTATTCTAACTCCAGGGGGTGCATCAGTAGGGTAAGTGTTGGATAGTATAGGGGTAAAAATTACTATTCTAACTCCAGGGGGTGCATCAGTAGGGTAAGTGTTGGATAGTATAGGGGTAAAAATTACTATTCTAACTCCAGGGGTGCATCAGTAGGGTAAGTGTTGGATAGTATAGGGGTAAAAATTACTATTCTAACTCCAGGGGGTGCATCAGTAGGGTAAGTGTTGGATAGTATAGGGGTAAAAATTACTATTCTAACTCCAGGGGGTGCAACAGTAGGGTAAGTGTTGGATAGTGTAGTGTAATATTATGCGTTGTAATGGTATGCGTTGTAATGGTAGTATGCGTTGTAATGGAATGCGTTGTAAAGGTAGTTTTTAAAAATGCGTTGTAATGGTATGCGTTGTAATGTCATGCGTTGTAATGGATTATGCGTTGTAAAAAATGCGTTGTAAAGGTAGTGCGTTGTAAAAGTTGCGTTGTAAAGGTTGTTCCCCCCCACCACACCACTTTCCACTGGGTTTGCATCACGTTTGTGTTGTAAACCCTGTATAAAGCATTAGTAATCTAGGCCTGAAGTCCCAGGTCACTACATAATTCAGAAGTAAGATTGACAAAAACACAAATATGTTGAAGCTAAAATAGAAGAGTAAACGTCAAATAAACAAAATGCAATGTTGAAATTGCATAGCAAGCCATATTTTGGACGTGCACTAACATGTAAACCCGCTTAACTCCATTAACTGATTAGAAAGTATAAGTGCATTCTTTTTTTCTGGCATGCTGGGAATGGGCACTGAGCTCAGGCCACACCCTAGCTGAGAATAGGTGCAGTGTTTGTTAGGGAAAGCTGTTTGCAGTCCAAGCATGTGTTGAACAAAAATTATTTGAATTGTGACTGCATCTGTTGATTGCTCTGTTCATCAACATGCATTGCAATGACTGATACCTTATTGAAGACCATGTAGTTGTGTACGAATATATGACATTACAAGGCAAACAATTACAACGCATGCCTTTACAACGCAGTTTTTACATTGCAACTACCATTACAACGCATGATTTTACAACCCATGCCACTACAACGCATTTTTAGAATCTACCATTACAACGCATACCATTACAATGCATACCATTACAATGCATAATACTTTTGGGGCAACAGTGGGTTAAGTGTTGGACAGAGGAGGGGTAAAAATTACTATTCCCACTCCAGTGAGTGCAACAGTAGGGTAAGTGTTGGATAGTGTAGGGGTAAAAATACTATCCCCATGTACCCCAAAACCCTCCCTAAAGCTAAAAAATACCCATTACTTACCTTATAATGTGTTGTAATGGCATGCATTGTAATGGTATGCGTTGCAATGGCATGTGTTGTAGTGACATGTGTTGTAATGGCATGCGCTGTAATGGCATGCGATGTAAAGGCAGCTGCGTTGTAACAGCTGCGTTGTAAAGGTAGTGTGTTGTAATGACTACGTTGTAATTGTTGTTTTCCGTTGTGTACCCTTTCAAGATGAGTTTGGCATCTCAAGATGCCATTTTGTATAAACCCCATTTGCCTTTATTGATGCAGTTAAGCCATATGGTTAAGACAGACATCATAAACTAGGAAGTAAGGTGAAATAGAAAGAAACCAACCAATTCTTCCGTGTCCCTCTGGGCATCCCTGCACTTCCATAGTTTGGAGGCCTAAGTCTGAATATATATATAGTTGAGTGCAAAAAGTATAGCTTGGCTAACTGCAATATTGTGCAACACAAAAAGCCACAACAACCGTATGCGTTACTTCTGTGGATTACATGAGAATGTTCGAAGTATCTGAAGAATGACTATGGAGAGTAAATCAGCAAAAACACAGCTGCAGACTTCTTGTTGAGTTTAATCATCATAAACATGTTTTGTGCATGGAGTGTAGTCCCACAACTGTAGAGACTCATAATCAGCCTACAGCAGTGTTCAACATTTAGCCTTGAACACAATAGAGTTTTCACAATTTAATTTGCTTTTTCCTTTGTTTTTTTTATTTTAACAGCTAATTGAATATATATTCTTCAAACCTATCCATTTACACCATATAACAACGTGCTGCATTTTTCTAACATAATAAAACACTCTTAGCAGCTAAATGCATTTTGTTTGAGATTGTCATCAGGTGATAAAACAATTTTGCTAAGAAATGAAACCAAACAACCATATTATTAATTCTTATGTTTAGTATAACAGATCATAACATTATTCAACACACTATACTATTTAACAAATACCCTACCATGCATCACTCTTCCGTCCTACAAAACCACCTCTGCATCCTCCGTCATAATTTATAAAAGAAACTGCAAGTAATAAATACCCATAATCCCAGTCCAATACCGGCTCTAAAGTCTGTCTTCCACCTCCAGTGTAGATCTACACACTGCAAGATAAATTGAAGCATAGATTGAAAGTGATTGCTATGATAGAAAGTTACCAATATATCTTAGATTGTAACATTGTATAGAGGCAACTTTTACAGAAAGCAACAAAACCTCTGGGAAAATTAGAATCCATCAACTCAATCCATTTGGCTTCTTTCTAAGACAATATATCAGCTATTTTTTTTATTCCAGAGTCCACTGGTGGAACTAACTTCAAGAGATGGAAAATCATTTGATGTATATTGTATCCCTTTCAAAGTAATAGCTTGTCATTGGTGAATTCATATCATTCTGCGTGAATAACTTTTATGTTCTGATAGTAGCTGTTTTACTTTTCTGTTTGTCTTGCCGTGTCCGGTCTACGGGTGGGCGGAATTTGCAAAATTCACTTTCGCAAACTATCGCGGAAATATCGCGAAGACGCGGACGTTTTTTTCGCGCCCGTTCGCGGTATTTTCTGCATGATTGTGGCTCGCCAACTTACCCATGCGGTTGCTCACGGGCGTGGCCATCTTGTTTTCACTTGTCTCGCGGTGCATGATCGCGAGAAGAAAGACGTGATCGTGCGCCGAATGACGTGATCGCGCGACGAATGACGTTAATGCGGGTGAGAACTGTCGCGAGACAGCGCAAATGGTTACCAACAATCCAACATCTCGTGGAGAACGCGACCGGATCGGGAAAACTTGTCGGCGAACGCGGGGATTCAGGTAAGGCGATCGCGTGCACGCGAGAATGTATTTTTTTACAGCGCGAGCAAGAAAAAAAATTCCGTTAAGATGCGGATTGCGGAAATTTTGACATTTTCGCGCTCTCCGCGGAACACAAAAATGTCAAATTATCGCAATTTCCGTGAGCGGAACGGAATTTTCGGACAGGCCTAGTCCGGTCTAACAGACCAGGAGGGCATTTGATGAAGCAAACACAGTATTCAGTATCTTAAGTAGCAAACTAACTCAACTGTATTTATTTTCCAGAGCACAGATGTTGAGTAATATCTGATTTTAGGACATTATTACAATGTGAACAATTTAGTTCGGGGAAGGTACTGTATTCCCTTTCCACGCGTTCTGCTAGTAAGGTTGGAGATCAAAGATATTACATTGATTATTATTCTATAAGCAAATTTCTGATTCCCAAGACAAAGAGGTCATATTTGATCATCATTCTTCAAAATATCCCAATGTTTTAGAAATATTATACAAATGTACTACACACTTTTTATATTTCCGACTCTTGAAAACACTTCTTGTGTTGTCCCTTCTGGATATGCTCGCTCTCATAATCTATAGGACATCATTTGCAATTAACTCTTCTATTACCTTGCATGAAGAATATCAGTACCTTTGAGAAAATGTATAATTTATTTTGCAATGGATCGAACTAGAATAAAGGGGAAAGATAGACAGTGGTACCAGAATTGGACCATGGTTATGGGTATTTACTTCCCTGTGTCTCCTTTGATTGACTAACGGTGGATGATGCTGGTGTTACCTCAGCAGGCCAAGAAGGGTGATTCATGGAGAGTTATTTGACCATTATTGTAGTACAATGCATGGTAGTTGTTCTCAGAAAGGGTGCGAGACATTTGGATGTTCATACACTCCCTACCTGTGCTGGATTGGTTAGAGAAAGTAAATACTTCCCTTGTGTTTTAAGTGAGGTTCAGATGTCCTACGGAAAGAAAACTTCTTTGCCTAATTCCTTCTAAATCCATGGCCAAACCATGTGGAACATTGCCCACCCTTCCACAATGCACAGCAGCAGACCAGTGCACAATCACATGAAATGCATCTTTTCAGTTCAAAGGAGGCTATTATGGTGTTCTGACTGACTCTTCCGAACGCTTCTCTGGTGGGAAGCTGTGTGTATTCAGTCAAGACCACCTGAAGCAAAGAAAGAGCAGGAAGAATAAGTGAGGTGTTGGGTTGTTCTCAGTGACACCACTCATCTTCCATCTTGCAATCTCTCTTTGTGCACTATGAAAAATGTTCTATTTATGAACCATGTGGGCTTTTAACTTTGGCATGTGGATAATGTTTGCGGTTCCTTACTGTAATTCAGACATGCTAATGTTTGCCAAGGGTCACGCCAGTGACAGATGCACATTAATGTTGGTGAACATTATATTTAATAAGTTAACATACTCCCAAAGGGCCTCGGCCTCGAGACTTCTGGACTTCAGCTCACATGAGGAGGTCAGGCCTTAACTCCTCAGACTCTGGCCGTTGAGACAGTTTGGTGGTGCCCAAAGGGCTGGTCTGACAAGCCCCTGTGTTATCAATTATTTGAACTCTTTGTGGACCTGTTTTTTGGCCTCTTGAGGCGTTTTATACTCTTGAGTTCTCTGATATTACCACAAACATTGTCTGCAGCAAATTCACATGCATGCAATCTCCCATACCTTGCAAAACACTTATAGAGCTTGTCTTTACAAGTTTGAAACTGTTTTGATTCGTAAATGTAGGCCATGTTTTAGCTTTTTAATTCACGAATGGGGCAAATTTTATTTTGGCACCCTGGCCTATTTCCTTTCTCAGTCCCATCCTGTCTGTGACCGAACAAAGGCGTTTCGCCAGTTGTCACAGGACTATATTTAAAGCCTGATTTCAAGTTCGGCTGATGGGTTACTCTGTCACAAGCGTAACAGATATCCCATCCACCCTATTACAAGTGCCATTGGATATAATGTACTTGTAATATGGCCAACGGTATATCCCTCACATTTGTAACAGAGTAAACATCCTCCGAACTCTGAGTCAGGCCTTTAGTTACCAGCACAGCCCCTTCTCTATGGCATAACACATTTGGTAGCAATGGGGAGGGTGCTGCGGCCTCCTTGCACCGTGCCCCCAGCAGCATCATCCATAAAGGTGTTTTAAGGTTGTGTCAAGGTTTGCTTTCAGGGCCGGACTGGGAACCAAAACTGGCCCTGGCAAAATGCTCAGCCGCCCCCCCTAAGGTGCCGCCGAGCTCTTTGTGAGGGCCGGTTTTCGGCCAAGTTTGTTACAAGGCCGATTTTGCAGCTATGCTGCAAAAACGGCCCTGTAACAAAAACGGCCCACAGGGGCCCAAAACCGGCCCCCACCCGTGTGGCGCACCGGGGGATTGCCCGGTGCCCGCTACGGCCAGTCCGGCACTGTTTGCTTTTGAGGGATAGCAACATGCACATGCTCAGTCTGTTTTTCATCCGCGCCCCTTTGCGGTGTCCATAGAAATAGAGTAAAGCTGTCTTTTATTTTACTCATCTGGAAGTGTGCAAGGATTGTTGAATGCATTACGCATCAAGAAGGGGAGTTAATTTCCTGTCTTTTCAGCGCAAAAGATACAATGGAGATATTTTAGTGTGTCTGTGATGGAAATTTTTGTGGTCATGTATCTATTATAGTTTCTGATAGCAGACAAACACTATTTGACAACCAATGTACCTACTCTGTATGCATGCATGATACATCATTTCTCAAAGGGGGACATCTTTGCATGTTTATGAGCTTTCATTTGTCGTATTTTTCACAGTGATTATATGTTTACTTTGCCAACAAATCTCTTGACAATATGGATGTGAGCCCAGTTCACGTTGCAACCTAGTAACAGCGAGTTTAGGTGTATGCTGCATTTTATAAACTTTGTGAACAGTTGCCAATACATGTTTTATTTGTCCGCTACTTTGCAATCGTAAAATCAGAAATATGTATTCCCCATGATCCGTGGGACAAGGTCTTCTAAATTGCACAAATATAACTCCGTGCAATATGCTTTCTATATAAAAGGCAAGACCAAAAGAGAAACACAAACATTGGCAATTCCAAAAGGTCTGGCTTTAAATGAATGTTGTACGATAATGTGAAGAATTACAAGTAAATAGCAAGGTAATAGCTGTGAATGTATGTGGAAGGAAAGTACTATGGAATAATCTTGGTGTAAGTTAAAAGGTCAGGCCACAGTTGTGCTCTCAAGCCAGATCTGTGAATTCCATTGTAGGGTAATAACTGGCCTCCTCTCATCTGTGGTGCTGCCAGAGAAAAACAACATACATTTTATGCATCATCTCTTTATTGTCTCATACACAGCAGCAACAAGAACATAGAATTAGAACAACTAACATTCCAGAACCCTTAGAACATGCATATAATCACTGAACACACAGCCATCTTCTTTCTTTCATTGCTGCTCATACACAGATGTGTACCTTTTTGTTAGTAGCTTAATACAGTGTATGAGAAGGAAGTTTGGGTGTTTTATGAACGTTCTGAGGCATTTATAAGGTTTTCACATGCGTGTCACATGCATTTAGGGGCAGTATGTATGATTTGGGAGATTCCTTTGTTTGTAAAACATTGTTGTGTTGGGTTAAAACAAGTTTAAGTCATGGTTGCTAGAGGAAGACAAACGGCTTGGGTGGACTTTGTATGCTTTGAGCGGATCTATAGAGGCTTGATTTGAGGAGGTGACCGTATGCAGACGAGGTCAGATGTCTTCAGTTTTTTTTTAAGCGTAGGCGTTTGTGAGTGATAATACGGGGTTTGTTGTGAGCTTACGAGGTATAATGGGGTTTAGAGCTGAACCGATGAGTCTATTGGAGAGTGGCTGTGGGCTGTGGCAGCGATGCAGTTTAAAGTCAGTTATTTACATTTAAACCTGCTGAGGATTTGGAGCACGGGTGTCTCCATGCGACATTGGAGGTCAGAGAGTGGGTGGAGCGCGTCTTTGTTCCTGGTGTTAGTCACATTTCAGGGCCGGTGGCAGTACGAGCGTGGGTCGCAGAACCTGGGGGCTCATGCTAGAGATAAAAATTTGTGACCCTAGAGAGTCTCTGTACATGTGTGCATGTGGCACTACTTTGAGTGATTGGGTAGATTTACTTTCTGGAGCATTAGATGGTAGGAGGACATCATTTGGGACAGAAGAGTCTCAGTTCCGAGGCAACTATAGCGTAACAGTCATTGTGATCAACTGTAAGGGATGGACAATACGTAGTGATTTTCTGTGAGAAGATTTTATTTCATTGTACTAATTTAAGAAGCTGAATTTATAGTAAATGAGTTTGGTATGGGAGGAAGTTTTACCACAAAGTAAGGGAATACCTATATGGGGGTCTAGCAGATAGAATGGACTAGAAGTCAGACAGTTGTGCAGAAAAGCACATTTAGGAAAAAGGTGCTAGTACGTTGGTAGCAGATGGAACATATTGGTCTGTAGAGAAGGTGGAACCAGGAACAAAGATAGAGAGAAAAAAGAGAACACATAAGAGAAAGCATTCTGAAATGCATAAGGGCAGTAAAGGGTCTAAGCATGAGGCTTCAGAGTTGGAGGTGGCTATTGTGTAAAGTTGGCCGGGTATATGCTGTTCACTAATTATAGTGGGCACCTTGCACCAGTCCAAACAACCCCTTAGAGATGATAGGTTAAAGACAACCTTATTTGAAAGCTATCCTAGTGGTAGCTATGGAGAGCAGCCTTCAGGCTAAGTCTTGGAGGAATGTAAAGCAGCTTGTTTTACCAGTCTATAATCTCTTGAATGACCAAATGAAAGGAGAACCACACCAGGTATATATATATAAAATATATGTATTTATTACTAAACACACCCTACTAGTCTCTTTATGAGGCTAGAGGTCAAAGCACATAAGTTACACTTAATATATCACAGTAAATTAGCACAATATACGATGGGCCCTAGGGGCGAACCAAACCATATATTAAGAAAGTGGTATAAGAACCACAACTTGACTGGACACAAGGCCTGGAGCCTGAAGAATCGCTGGGACCCCAAGGTAGTGACACAGGGGACCCACGAGGAACGTGTGTAGTGTGAGAACACAGCCGCGAGCTCTGTTATTAGTTTTTATGGGGAAAGTCGCGGTTGGAATTTTGAAGGTTAAGGACACTTAGAGGTGGACTGGGAACAAACCCTTTTGAACTTAGATGGTTCAAGGGCCAACATCCATGGGAGCACTGGAGTTGGTTCAAGGGCCAACACCCACGGGAGCACCAGAGTACTCGTGTTACCTGACCCAGGGAAGCCTGGTGCATAGGTGTCAAATGGTGTCAGGCGTCTTCATCGATTTCAATGGCAAGATGCGGAAAAGTGCTGCTGCAGGGAAGAGGAGAAGTGTCCAAAGAGATTCAAGCCTGGATCAAAGATGTGAAGAACCTGAAAGCAGAGGGGACAGAGTCTGGGTCACTAGCCAGTGACCTAGGGCACGATAGACAAATGTCCACCGATGTCAGGTGCTTCAGGTGCGAAGAGGGGAAGCTTGACACTTCAGCCACGAGGACCAGGCGGCGTTGACGATGACCAGGAGCTGCATTTGAGCTGTCCCACAAAGGATGTCGAGTGCTGCAGCATCGGTGCCCGGATTGGACACAACAAGCCTTGGCAACAGCAACCCACTCAGGAAGAGGAAAGATGCTTCAGTACGGACCAGCAAGGTCTTGGGGACTCCCCAAGCAATGGAGAGTCAGGACATGACTGGCGCAAACAGGGAAGCCCAATTATAGTTAAAGTTTCCTTCACAGGGACCCACCAGTCGATGGACCAGGGATCGCGAAGGTACCTCGAGCAGAAACACAAAGGGCCGGCTCACCGAACACTCGGGGAGTATAGGCCAGCAGTCTTCGGTGGAAAAAGGGCTCGGAGTCTGGGCTACAAGTAACCCAATGCACAGCCTCAAGGGATGTCGAGAAGCTAATGAACTTGCAAATGTGCAGGGTGTCAAGGGGTTCCGGTTCCATGGTACCCACAAGGGCTACGGGTCTCAGCTTTGCTGGGGACTCGGGTAAGCCTCTGGGAAGTCTGGAAACCCACCTCCAGTGTTGCAAATCCTTCGGAGTCTGCCGGGAGCTTCGGAGATGCAAACCGGTCAGATGCATATTTGGTGCCTGCCTTGCAGGGGAGTAACTCCTTTACTCCAAGAGAGATTCTTCAGTCATCTAGTTGTGTAGATTGTTGAAGTTCCAGGATTTCTGTTTCGGAGTTTCGTCCAGGTGTAATCTAAAGTCCTGTAGCCAGGGGTTCCTTTCTTATACCCAAGGAAGGGGTTGGACATACTCTGGGGGACCCACCTATGGGAGGGTCAGGAAAGAGGGGTGGCTACACCCATTTCCTTTGTCCAGTTTCGTGCCAGAGCAGGGGCTGGTAGCCCCTGCAACCGGTTTGAGCTGGACTATACACAGGGACATCAAATGTGCCCCCAGTATAGACTTCAAAGCACTCTTGGAGTTAACCCACCCAGCGCTAATCCACAAAGGCCTGTCTGGGAGGTGATAACACCTCTCTGTGACAGGAAACCTATTGTCCAGGCCTCCCCTGTCGGAGGTTCAGTCAGCAGCAGGAGGCCAGACTTGTGTCTGTGGCTGGCAGCATCCATTTTGTGATGCCAGGGCTCTATTAGCTGGTACCGGGTATACCGGTGCTGTCATGTCTCTCCCACTAGAAGGGTGGGATCATACTCCCACACCAGTTACTGGTGTGGGGGTATGATTCCAATGTGTTTGACACCAAACCCAACATGTTTCCGTGCAGCCATCCCAAAGTTAGCATTTACCGCGAGGTTATAATGCACTTCAGAGTATATGGTCAGGCTGCATCACAGACAACCCCGGAGAATAGATTCCTTAGGCTGCAGAGGGGCTTTGCTCATGCATGGGCACCCTCTCACATAAAACCAATCACCCTGCCTTCAGGATTGATAAGGCCTGCCATAGGGGTGACTGATAGTGAACCTATATCTCAGTAAGGGGTGCATGCACCACCTTACTCAGGCTGCAGTAGCAGACCTGTGGTGTCATTTTGGAGGGATTCCCAGGGGTGGCATAATATATGCTGCAGCCCCTGGTAGTCCTCTGGGGTACCTATGCCCTGGGTACATAGTATACCATAAACTAGGGACTTATAAGGGTACCCCAGAATCCAATCTGAAGTGTACCTAAGGTACATGGAATCAATTTAGAGAGGAAGCAGCTAGGCTGGGCTCCTGGATAGCAGAGCCCCAGCCAGACTAAAGTTGAAAAACAGTGAAACATCAGCAAAAAGTGGGGGTAACCTTAAGAAGCAGATCCTACTCTCCTACACAGCCCCCCCAAACACAGGGACATTAAACTAACCTTGACCAGTCGAGTCTTCATGTTCTAAGTGGAAGTATCTGGAGAGTCCATCTGCATTGGCATGGTCACTCCCAGGTCTATGTTCCACTGTATAGTCCATCCCCTGTAGGGAAATAGACCACCTTAAAAGTTTGGGGTTTTCACCCTTCATCTGTTTTAGCCATAAGAGGGGCTTATGGTCTGTCTGAACAATGAAGTGAGTGCCAGACAAGTATGGCCTCAACTTCTTCAGAGCCCAAACCACAGCAAAGGCCTCCCTCTCAATGGCTGACCAACGTGTATCTCTGGGGGTCAGCCTTCTGCTAATAAAAGCTACTGGCTGACCATTACCTTCATCATTCAACTGTGACAGTACAGCCCCTATCCCCAACTCAGAAGCATCTGTTTGCACAATGAACTTTTTGGAGTAATCAGGACTCTGCAGAAATGGAGCAGTGCACATGGCCTGCTTTAGGTCATCAAAGGCCTTTTGACAGCTAACTGTCCACTGAACTTTCTTGGGCATTTTCTTAGAAGTAAGGTCATTCAATGGAGTCACTATGGATCCATGACCTTTTACAAATCTTCTGTAGTACCCAGTAAGGCCCAAGAAAGCTCTGACCTGAGTCTGGGTGGTTGGAGCAACCCAGTCCATTATGGTCTGGATTTTGCTCTGCAATGGTTGAACCTGGCCTCCACCTAAAAGGTGGCCCAGGTACACAACCTGACTCTGCCCTATCTGGCACTTAGTGGCCTTGATGGGCAGGCCTGCTTTTTACAGGGCCTCCAAAACATTCCTAAGGTGGACCAGGTGATCCTCCCAGGTGGAGCTAAAGACAGCAATATCATCTAGATATGCTGCACTATAGGCTTCCAGGCCTGTAAGGACTTTATTCATCAACCTTCAAACCAAAGGGCATCACCACAAATTGGTAGTTCCCACTAGGGGTAGAAAATGCTGTCTTTGGCTTTGCATCATCAGCTAGTCTGATCTGCCAGTAGCCAGCTATCAAGTCAAATGTGCTCAGAAACTTGGCTGAGGCCAAAGTATCTATAAGCTCATCTGCCCTTGGGATGGGATGGGCATCAGTCCTAGTGACCGCATTGAGACCCCTGTAGTCCACACAAAACCTCATCTCTCTCTTGCCATCTTTGGTGTGAGGTTTAGGCACAAGGACTACTGGACTAGCCCAAGGGCTATCTGAGGGTTCAATAACTCCCAAATCCAACACCCTTTGGACTTCTGTCCTGATACAGTCCCTGACTTGATCAGGTTGCCTGTAAATTTTATTTTTGATTGGCAGAATATCCCCAGAGTCCACTTCATGAGTGCACCAGGTAGTCTGACTTGGAGTCAATGAGAACATATGCCTAAATTGGCTGAAAACTTTTCTTCAGTCAGTTTGTTGCTGGACAGTGAGGCTGCCTGCCAAGGCTACTCCATCTACTGACCCATCATCAGGATTCTGAGAGAGCAGGTCAGGGAGTGGGTCACTCTCTTCCTCCTGTCCCTCATCCGTTGCCATGTGCAAGCCCATGTCAGCCCTGTCGACATATGGTTTCAGTCTTTTGACATGGCGTACCCTATGGGGACTCTTGGGAGTTCCAAGGTCTACCAAGTAGGTTACTTCTCCCTTCGGTTCAACAATTGTATGGGGGCCACTCCTCTTATCTTGGAGGGCTGCTGGGGCCACAGGCTCCAACACCCACACCTTCTGCCCTGGCTGGTAAACAGTCAGCACAGCCTGTTGGTCATGCCAGGCCTTTTGTAATTCCTGGATCGCCTCAAAGTTTTTTGTTGCCTTTTTCATATACTCTGCCATCCTGGAGCGGAGACCAAGTACATACTCCACTATGTCCTGTTTAGGGGGTTTGAGAGGTAACTCCCATCCCTCCTTCACCAGACACAATGGACCCCTAACAAAAGTTCAAAAGGGCTGTAACCAACCCCCTCTTGAGGAACATCCCTGTAGGCAAATAAAAGGCAGGGCAAAAGTATGTCCCATCTGCGCCTAAGTTTTTCTGGGAGACTTTTAATCATGCCCTTCAAGGTTTTGTTGAATCTTTCAACTAAACCATTGCATTGTGGGTGATAGGGTGTGGTGAATTTGTAATTAACTCCACATTCCTTCCACATTGCAGTCAAGTAACTAGACATGAAGTTTGTATCTCTCTCTGATACTACCTCCTTAGGAAAACCCACCCTTGAGAATACTCTCAAGAGAGCCCTTGCCACCACAGGGGCTGTAGCGGTCCTAAGTGGAATTGCTTCTGGGTACCTAGTCGCATGGTCCACCACCACCAGGATACATCTGTGCCCAGAGTCTGTCTGAGGATCCATGGGACCAGCTTTGTCAATCCCCACCCTCTCAAAGGGAACCCCCACCACAGGTAGTGGTATCCGGAGGGTCTTTGTGATTCCACCTGCCTTCCCACTGGCTTGACAGGTGACACAGGAGCGACAAAACTCCTTGGTGTCTTCAGACATGTGGGGCCAATGAAAGTGAGGGACAATTCTGTCCCAAGTCTTGTTTTGGCCCCGGTGACATGCTAGGGGAATATCATGGGCTAGTGTTATTAGGAAGCCCCTAAACTTCAGAGGTATTACCAGCCTCCTGGAAGCACCAGGCTTGGGGTCTCTACTCTCTGAGTATAGGAGTCCATCATCCCAATAGATTTTATGGGTTCCACTAGCATTCCCAGCAGCCTCAGCAGTAGCTTGCTGTCTGAGGGGTTCAAGAGAGGGGCAGCTCAGTTGCTCCTGGCTCAGATCTGCCCTGGAAGGGTCCCCAGTCCCAAAGAACTCAACCTGATAAGGCTCAAGCTCCTCTGGGACAGTTCCTTCTTCAGGACCAAGATCATCTCCCTCAGGAGGCTGATCTGTACTCTGAGGGGGGAAAAGCACGGCCTCAACCCTACTGCTCCTCCTCTTGGGAGGCACCTGGTCCATTCTTCCAGGATCCAGGGCCTGTTCAGTGTTTGACATTTTGGCCTGTGACCTGGTCACAGCAAATACATGTGCAGGGATTCTTAGCATTTCTGCATGTGTCCTGAGCTCCACTTCTACCCAGGCTGAAGTTTCTAGATCATTGCCAAGCAAGCATTCAACAGGGAGGTCTGCACTTACCACAACATTCTTGAGGACAGTGACCCCTCCCCAGGAGAAATTAACAACTGCCAAGGAATGGTCTTTACTGACATTGCTAGCATTGGTCACATGGTACATCTCACCAAGTATAATCTGCTCAGGAGCCACAAGATCTTTTGTCACCATTGTGACACTTGCTCCTGTGTCCCTGAATGCCAAAGCCTCTTTTCCATTTATCAAACGCTGCTGTCTGCATTTGCTCAAGTTAATAGGACTCACAAAGGAGGACAAATCTATGCCTCCATCACAGACCAGGACAGGCTGAGTTGGAACTCTGACTAGGCCAGAGTCCATCTCAGAACCCAAGGTTAACCCTACTACACCCTTCTTCTGAGTACCACCACTTGGAGCTGAACTAAGAGAAACAGTTGCCTTAGGGGCAATAGCGGCTGGAGTTGAGTCTTTGGACTTTGTACAGTCACTAGTCCAATGGGGTTTCTGCTTACAGATTTTACACCATGGTTTCTTTTGGCCTTTTCCTTTGTTAGATTGGGACTCCCCCCAGATGCAGATTTTTGGGGACATTGAGAAGAATTCTGGTCTTTACCCTTTTCCCCACCCTTGTCAGAGTTCTTTGAATCTTGCTTCTTTGCGTCACCACCATGGTTCCGAACCCTCTGCCTCACCCTGGTTCTGACCCATTTGTCTGCCTTCTTTCCCAATTCTTGGGGAGAGGTCAGATCAGAGTCCACCAGGTACTGATGCAACAGCTGATTTTGACAATTATTAAGGATTTGCTCCCTCATAATTAAGTTGTACAATCCTTTGAAATCACACACCTTACTGCCATGTAACCAGCCCTCCAGAGCCTAAGTAGCACAGTCTACAAAGTCCACCCAGTCTTGATTCTGTGCCTTTTGGGTATCTCTGAACTTTAATATGTATTGTTCAATGGTTAGGCCAAACCCTTCAATCAGTGCACTCTTCAAGATGTGGTAATCATCAGCATCCTCTTCTCTAACAGTGAGGAGCTTATCTCTACCTTTGTCTGCAAAGGAGAGCCACAATATTGCTGCCCACTGCTCCTGGGGGGCCCTCTGAACTTTACAGGCCCTTTCCAGTGCAGTAATCCATTTCTATATGGGAGATTGTTGTAGCTACATGTAAGTGCAGATGCAGAGCTTCAGGTTGTTGAGAAACACCCTGTTGCCTTGATCAGTGACGTGTACTCCATTATTTCTGTAGATGCCATCTGTTAGAAATGGGATTTCTGGTTGGCTAGGGCTTGCGCCAAAGCGAGGCAGAAACCACCACTCTAAGTCAGGGCTGAGGATTTACACACCAAAGATAACCCCTGCTCACCCCCTTGGCAGCTTGGCACGAGCAGACAGGCTTATCCCGGAGGCAATGTGTAAAGCAACAACACCCTAGGCCCACCACAAAAGAAACTCCACACAAGGTTATATATAAAAATAGCCTTTGTATTATACCAAAACACATTAGATAATATTCACACAATTTACACGGTGCCAACTGGCACTGGGCAGAATTTTACAGGGAACTATTTACACAAGACAGGGCCACATGGACCACTGTCAGAATTAGCACAAATCACTAATTGTAGATGTAAGACATATATCACTGTACACAAATTATAACTGTAGAGCACAACCAGTAACCACTGGTAAAAGGTAAGTACACCCTACGCAATCCTAAACACCTTAGGTATATATCACACAGGTAACCATGAACTAACTAGCATAACCTATAATAGGAAAAACCATCTCCTAAGCATAGACATAGTTAGAAATAAAAATAGCATAAAGGCAATGCACATTAAATGTAGAACAATCAGAAATGTAGCGCACAACCAGTAACTACTGGTCAAGGTTAGGAGCACACTATGCAATCACAATCACATTAGGCATAAAACATATTAGACCTAAAACACAGGAAAACTGCCCCCAGGCCAACTTGGCCTCTCACAGGGGGGCTGAAATGCCCCATGTCCAGAATGTCAGGGCTGGGCTGCGCAGGCAGGAAAGCCAAGGTGCGCAATTGCACCACCTAAACATGGCAGCTGCCCACTAATTGCTGGGCAGCTGGGGAATCACAAGATGGGCACGGCATTCTCTGTCCCCCACGGGGACTCTGACAAAATAATTGTGCCCCCAAATGTTGCAGCTGCCTGCGCTCTCGCAGGGCAGCTGAAAAACCACCAACACAAGCACTGGTACTGCGGGGGCTTTAGAAGTCCCCACTGGGACCCTTAAACCAAAATTGCCCCCAAGTCCCCCTGGGACTTTTAATGACGATGGGCCCCCCGAGGAAGTTAGTACCGGCAGGAAGGGGGGCACGGGCACCGGCAATGTGCCCCGACGCCCCTTCTAACAGCTGCACCAATGCACCCTACTCACTGGACTGTTCCGGCTGCCTTCCGGTCTCTTCACCTTCTTTGGGGGCCTCTGCAGCTGCACGCGGGCTCTTTTCTTCACACGGGAGCTTCTGGCCTAGAGCACGCACTGCTCCAACTTCGGTGTAACTGCAGGGCTCTCTCTCAGGCACGGGAGCCCCGCGCAGTCAGGCGCGGTCCTCTCTCCGCCTCGCCTCTTCACCCGGGCCCCCTCCTGGGACCCGGGACTATCTACATCGAGCGCGTGGAGGCGAGGTAGGCACCCGTCCTCCTCCGGATGTCCCGGCGCGTGGTAGGCTCTTGCCCGGGTTGTTTACGAACTCCCACCCTCCTGGCCTCTTCCGCTTCCGTCCACCGGCCCCGCCCACAACCAGGCGGGCCGTGAATCACGGCGGCAGGGGGGTCTTCTCTTGGCAGCAACGAGGGGTAGGCTCCCTCAGATTAAATATACAAAAGCGGGGTGGGCACCCGCATCTTCGCTATGTATAAAGCAGGGTGGGAGCACCCGCGTAACAAAAATAATTAAATAAGCGGGGTAGGCTCCCGCGTAGTGCACAGCACAATCAGCGGGGTGGGCTCCCGCTCGGAAGGCACAAAGCGGGGGAATCCCTACGTCAGGATTCCCTCAGAATTTATCGCAGCTCAGCGCTACTGTTCCCAACGAAGGCGCTCCTCCGGACAGTCAGGCGCTCTTTAGTCCAAAAATGCAGCGTTTCTGGGCCATGGGAGACACAGCGCTCCTCCAAATAAGCAACGTTCAAGAACAAGGTCTTTCAGGGGGCAGGGGGGCAAGGGCTGGGCCCAGGGGCCAGCTCACAGGGCCCTCCAGGCAGGGAGGTAGTCCCCAGTGGCGGTCTCTCCTGGCGCCCAGCAGCAGCAGCAGGCCCCCCCTCCAATTAGGATCAGAAGAAGAACATTTTACTTGGGGTCACATCCCCTTTTTATATGCACATTTCCTTTGTCTCAGGCTGCAGGGTTAAGGAAAAACCAGACGCAACTGGTTTTGGAGCACTCTGTTGTGCTCAGCCCCTCTCCCCATTCACTGGACAGGCTATGGACATCAGTTGCACCACAGGGGGCCGAGCCAGCATTGTGTAGGGAAAGCCCAGCCCTATTCAGGTCCCAGGTGTACTCCTCCCTGCCATCAGCATGCAGATCTCTCCATTCACCATGGGGCAGACCCATCCTGACTCCTGGAGCCAGGCACACCAGCCAATCACAAGCCAGACAGTCACTTCACATTTATTACACAGACATGCCAGCTTCTAGAAGTGGCACTTCTACACTAGACACAGTAACGCCGCACACATCATCGCGCAGCATTCAATGTTACGAGTTCGCACATACCAAACTCGATCCTGCACTCCCCACGCATCAGGAACTACCAGGGACACAAACATTCCCCATGCATTCCTATGGGAGGGCAGGCCAGTCTCACTAACTGTAACACAGAGCACACGCACTTTACACTGGGACACAGTGTTAAAGTGCCTAGAGGCCTAAAACAACTAACATCAGGTCACATTAAAAGGCAAAACGTTTTAGGGGTGAACCTGCCAGAAGGGCCAAGTCCAACACAACCCCCTTCCAGCCAAAACGCAGGGGAGACCAATCACCACCGTGATGGTCTTCCCTCCTTGGGGCGATAAAACACGGATGCAGGCCCGCCACGGTAGGGACACTCTCCGGTTTTACGCCACTCTGAACCCACGTGGTTCCCTCTGTAAAAGCTCGGCAGACCAACGGGACTACCCCACTGGTACTCCTCAGCTGTCCGCAGCCAGGACCAGGCCCTAGGCCATCCAGATACCACTGGTCCTTGCCTATCCACAGAGTGGGGGGTAGTAACCCCTGGCACATAATAACCATTCTCCACTCTACTCCTCATCAGGGCAGTTCTAAACTGCCACTGATCCTCCAGCCTAGGGCCTGTACCCTCAAGCTGACCAACAGTCCTGGGCGAGGCTCTCCTCCCCTTACCTCTTCTTCTAGAGTTCCGTCCTCTCTTCCTCTGTGAGAGGCGATCTCGTAACACAATTCACCCACCAGCTCAGGACCTCTCCCTGGGAACTGGTCTCCCAACCTAGGGTTTAACCCCTCAGGTTGCACCGGGGTCAGAGGCGAGGACTCCCTCCCTCTGCACCCCCTTCCAGAGTCCGGCACCCTCCCAACTGGAGTGTTGCCCCTAGCAGCTACATTGGTCAGGACACTGCTTACAGTCGTCCTTCCCTCCAGGTCAGGCTGATCCTGAACCTGGCCTCCCAACCATGGGTCTAAACCCTTTGGCTGAGTACTTGCCTGGCACTCCAGGACTTCTGAGGACTTACACCCCATCCCCCGAGGGTAACGTATGCCTCATATGTTGCGTGACAATCTGCTTGGCGTAGATCTCCCGTCCCCAGTCCACCTGACAGTGCGTGAGGATCCCCCAGGACAGACGTGTGGTCACCATGGTCACCTCTAGGAGACTCAGCACTCCCGGATGGTCCCTGACCCACTGGCTCCTCCACTGGGGAACACAGCCCCATGCCACCCCTCTCGCTGGACTTCTGTACCCTCCCTACTGGAGCGGCACTGCCAGACACCAGAACCACTGGAGATCTACTTACAGATGCTCCAGGTTCTCCATACACTAGGTGATCCTCCTCAAATGGACTAACCGGGCAGCATAGGCCCCCAACCTGGTGTTCCCTGAAGAAACCATCCAGGCTCTGAGACTGGGTTTCGGGCTTCTGGGGACTCGAAGTCACACACTCACTCCTACTCTACTGAGATAGGTCCTGAACCCCTACACCCCTCTCACTACTCTGGGACCTAGCTGGGCTACTCTGACCCTCTTCTCCAATACAGGACGGGAAGATACCTGAGCCACTACTTTTGGAATCGCTTTTCCCTGCCTCCTTAGCCCTTCGGGCACTTTCCCAGCGGTCCGCTTTTCTTGCAAGTTCCCAAGGACAAAATGAGTTATACCTCAACAGTTATTGGCGCAACCCGGGATAACAACTACGGAGCATCTGCTCTTTGATAACCATATTGACCGCTCCATCCAAATCCTGTTCCGGGTTAACCCCAAGCCACTCCATCAGTGCATCATGACAATCATCCACAAAATACCCCCACGACTGGTGAGACAGCTGCTTCTTACTGTCCATGAACTTCAACCTGTACTCCTCCTCTCGGGAACAAGGTACCATACTCGGGGGACTGGGAATGGGACGTCCTGCACTGGACTCTATATCACTGCCACCACTGGATTCTACCCTCCCTGGGGAATCCAGACAACTACAACTCCGCTCAGGGGACAACTTACCCTCCAGAGCTAGTTTCTCTCTGGCAAAGGCCCTCTCTGCCTCTGCCATCCTCTCCTGCGCTAGGACCCTCTTGGTCTCCAGCTTAGCATGCTCTATCCTGAGCTTCTCCATGGCCAGCTGATGCTCCCTCTCTTCCCTCCTATCTACCCACTCCTCTGGGAACAGGAAAAGGGAGGGGGCGCCGCCCCTGACACTGGACCCAGCAAGGGACTCCCTACCTATGGGGTCTTCACTATCTACTGGCGTCCCTGTTCTGTCACTTCCTTGCTCCTCTTCAGACTCCTGAGGGCTCCTCTCAGACCCACCACCCTCTTGGCGTGTAGCCCGGGCCCTCTCCTCCTCACTGCGCTCACGTTCCCATTCATCCTTTTGCCATTGGATCAGGTTCTCCCTAAGTTTTGACTGGGAGTCTGACACACTCACTGCTATGCCTCTCTCCTCACAAAACTCAACGAACTCCCCCATACTGTATCTAATCAGACCACAGAAATTAAAAGCAGACTCCATTTTGGCAGGACGCTCAGGGACACGTGCAACACAAGGGACCTAGGTGTCTGAGCTGAAGCAAGAGTACACAATTCAAAAACGACACTTTTTAGGAGAAGAATTTAAAATAAACCTCAGAACAATAATCCACAAACACGTGATTATCTAAAATGCAGTTTTGTGGTGCAGCCAGTCGTCGCTGTGGTACTGTGCAAACGCAAGTCCTAATCCCACCGCTGATCACCAATGTTAGAAATGGGATTTCTGGTTGGCTGGGGCTTGCGCCAAAGCCAGGCAGAAACCACCACTCTAAGTCAGGGCTGGGGAGTTACACGCCAAAGATAACCCCTGCTCACCCCTTGGTAGCTTGGCACGAGCAGACAGGCTTATCCCGGAGGCAATGTGTAAAGCGTTTGCGCGCACCCAGCAACAACACCCTAGGCTCACCACAAAAGAAACTCCACACAAGGTTATATATAAAAATAGCCTTTGTATTATACCAAAACACATTAGATAATATTCACACAATTTACACGGTGCCAACTGGCACTGGGCAGAATTTTACAGGGGACTATTTACACAAGACAGGGCCACATGGACCACTGTCAGAATTAGCACAAATCACTAATTGTAGATGTAAGACATATATCACTGTACACAAATTATAACTGTAGAGCACAACCAGTAACTACTGGTAAAAGGTAAGTACACCCTATGCAATCCTAAACACCTTAGGTATATATCACGCAGGGAACCATGAACTCACTAGCATAACCTATACTAGGAAAACCCATCTCCTACGCCTAGACATAGTTAGAAATAAAAATAGCATAAAGGCAATGCACATTAAATGTAGAACAATCAGAAATGTAGCGCACAACCAATAACTACTGGTCAATGTTAGGAGCACACTATGCGATCACAATCACATTAGGCATAAAACATATTAGACCTAAAACACAGGAAAACTGTCCCCAGGCCAACTTGGCCTCTCACAGGGGGCTGAAATGCCCCATGTCCAGACTGTCAGGGCTGGGCTGCGCAGGCAGGAAAGCCAAGGTGCGCAATTGCACCACCTAAACGTGGCAGCTGCCAACTAATTGCTGGGCAGCTGGGGAATCACAAGATGGGCACGGCATTCTCTGTCCCCCACGGGGACTCTGACAAAATAATTGTGACCCCAAATGTTGCAGCTGCCTGCGCTCTTGCAGGGCAGCTGAAAAACCACCAACACAAGCACTGGTACTGCGGGGGCTTTAGGAGTCCCCACTGGGACCCTTAAACCGAAATGGCCCCCAAGTCCCCCTGGGACTTTTAATGACGATGGGCCCCCCGAGGAAGTTAGTACCGGCAGGAAGGGGGGCACGGGCACCGGCAATGTGCCTGACGCCCCTTCTAACAGCTGCACCAATGCACCCTAATCACCGGACTGTTCCGGCTGCCTTCCGGTCTCTTCTCCTTCTTTGGGGGCCTCTGCAGCAGCACGCGGGCTCTCTCCTTCACACGGGAGCTTCTGGCCTGGCGCACGCACTGCTCCAACTTCGGTGTAACTGCGGGGCTCTCTCTCAGGCATGGGAGCCCCGTGCAGTCAGGCGCAGTCCTTTCTCCGCCTCGCCTCTTCACCCGGGCCCCCTCCTGGGACCCGGGACTTTCTCCCTCAAGCGCGTGGAGGCAGGGTAGGCTCCCGTCCTCCTCTGGACGTCCCGGCGCAGGGTAGGCTCCCGCCCGGGTTGTTTACGAACTCCCACCCTCCTGGCCTCTTCCGCTTCCGTCCACCGGCCCCGCCCACAACCAGGCGGGCCGTGGATCGCGGCGGCAGGGGGGTCTTCTCTTGGCGGCAACGAGGGGTAGGCTCCCTCAGATTAAATATACAAAAGCGGGGTGGGCACCCGCATTTTGCTATGTATAAAGCGGGGTGGGGGCACCCGCGTAACAAAAATGATTAAATAAGCGGGGTATGCTCCCGCGTAGTGCACAGCACAATCAGCGGGGTGGGCTCCTGCTCGGAAGGCACATAGTGGGGGAATCCCTACGTCAGGATTGCCTCGGAATTTATCGCAGCTCAGCGCTACTGTTCCCAACGAAGGCGCTCCTCCGGACAGTCAGGCGCTCTTCAGTCCAAAATGCAGTGTTTCTGGGCCATGAGAGACACAGAGCTCCTCCAAATAGGCAAAGTTCAAGAACAAGGTCTTTCAGGGGGCAGGGGGGCAAGGGCTTGGCCCAGGGGACAGCTCACAGGGCCCCCCAGGCAGGGAGGCAATCCCCAGTGGCGGTCTCTCCTGGCGCCCAGCAGCAGGCCCCCCCCCTCCAATTAGGATCAGAAGAAGAACATTTTACTTGGGGTCACAGCCCCTTTTAATATGCACATTTCCTTTGTCTCAGGCTGCAGGGTTAAGGAAAAACCAGACGCAACTGGTTTTGGAGCACTCTGTTGTGCTCAGCCCCTCTCCCCATTCACTGGACAGGCTAGGGACATCAGTCGCACCACAGGGGGCGGAGCCAGCATTGTGTAGAGAAAGCCCAGCCCTATTCAGGTCCCAGGTGTACTCCTCCCTGCCATCAGCATGCAGATCTCTCCATTCACCACCTGGGCAGACCCATCCCATTTGGAGCCAGGCACACCAGCCAATCACAAGCCGGACAGTCACTTCACATTTATTACACAGACATGCCAGCTTCTAGAAGTGGCACTTCTACACTAGACACAGTAACGCCGCACACATCATCGCGCAGCATTCAATCTCACGAGTTCGCACATACCAAACTCGATCCTGCACTCCCCACGCATCAGGAACTACCAGGGACACACACATTCCCCATGCATTCCTATGGGAGGGCAGGCCAGTCTCACTAAATGTAACACAGAGCGCACGCACTTTACACTGGGACACAGTGTTAAAGTGCCTAGAGGCCTAAAACAACTAACATCAGGTCACATTAAAAGGCAACAAGTTTTAGGGGTGAACCTGCCAGAAGGGCCAAGTCCAACACCATCCATATTGAAATGAAGATTGTTGTTATAGATGGAGCCCATCCTATGGTTTCTGAGGTAAGCAGAAACAGCTTTATTGACATTTATTCTAGCTTTCTAAATCTGAGGACAAAATTGATTGGACCGGGTCCATTTCTGTCTTTGGCATAAGTTAGAGTATACAAAGACAGTTTGTGGGAATAGCAACATCAATTCTGCAAAGGTGTCCTTCATTAGCAATTCCAGACCTACCCCAGTCATTGTGCCTAGGTCATTGCCACCACAGTGCACAATCATGAGGGCAGGGGCTTGGAGATGCAAAAAGGTTTTAACCAAAGGCATCAATTGGTGCCACTTTAATCCTCTCTGTCCAATCCATTTAATGTCTATATTTTGCAAAGCTAGGACTTTGTCAATACCTCTGTGTTTAGCATACCTTTTGCACCAGAAAACATAGCTGTGCCCAACAATCCACACTGAACGCATCTTGAAGGGATGACTGTAGGTAATGAAAAGATGTCTGTACCTGAGGTAGTAAGTTGGTAGAATGAGAGACATTGAAAATGGTGGAGATGCTGTTTTTAAGAAAGTAGAGATTTGATTGGCTGTTTAGGAACATTGTACATTCAAATATAGGGTGCATTTTACTTTGTTTAAAAAGCAAGTTTCTTATTAGTTAATAAAAAATGTTTGAAAGGTACAGTAGAAAGGATAAGGTCATGTTTTGCAAAGCCAACCGCACCTGCTGTTTTCATTTGCAACATTGTGTGATGAACTTGAAAAATGGTGAACTTGTGACCTGTCAGTTAAGTTGAATGTTGCATGAACTGTTGCTATGGGAACTGGCATTAAGCAGAAGGGGTGAAGAAGTCAGTTGATAAGGGTTATTATCTGTGACCAATGGAAATGTGTTTTACAATTTGAAAATCTCTGGGAACCAATGTCATTTGTTGCTTATGTGTATTTGTATGGAAAAAGAGAGTGACTCCTTGCCATTTCTGGTTTCACCTTGCAGAGTCTGGTGATTTATATTGACTGTGTGTAAAAGAAAATCCTGTCTGTGTGTGTGAGATTTTTCATTCACCACATTTATTGTAAGGTGAGTTATACATTGTTTAGGTGTATTTAAAAAAGATTTGACATTATTCTAAAACTGTGTTATTTGAAATATATTATTAAGGGGCCGATTCTGATCTAGGTCGGAAGGGAACTGAACGCGATCCGGCTGTAAAAACTGCGAGCCGTATGCGTGTTCTCCACCTGACTCGTACAGCTGTACGAGCGAGCAAGTACGATGCGAGCTACGTGAAATTCACCGACCGAGTAGTTTTCGGGTCCGAACCGCTCCGTACGTCTCGGTCGTAAGCTAACCGTGGCGTGCCACAGATGCGATTCATGACCGAGCCAGTACGATGCACGCGTCGGACAGCCGGTGCGAGCCGGAGTGTCCGGCTCGCAAATCGTCCGGGTGGTTGCCATTGGGGGTCCGCGTCAGACCCCCGGTCACCCGCAGCCCTACGACTCGGACACAGGGGGAGACGCATGGGTCTCCCCAACACAGGCATGTACGGTGCAGATGGCACCGACGCATACCCACTGTAGGGGGCGCACTTGTCCGCGATGTACCCATTCAGTCAATGGGAGCCCATGTACGCGTCTTACGACCGGCTCCCATTGACTTCTATGGGGGTCCGACCGAACCGAGTCTGGCAGCAAACGGCCGCATCGTACTCGCTTGGTCGGACTGCAGGACTCCGGCTCGGTCGGAAAACACTCCGGATCCGGCTCGGTTGGAGTGCTTTCCGACCCGGATCGGAATCGGCCCCTTAATGTAGAGATGTATATTGGAATTAGTTTAATTGTACTTGAAGTTTGTTTAAAAAACAGTCTGTACAGCAATATGTGCATTTTTAAAGATGATTACTGATGTAATTAATTAAGCTTGTTTTCTAAGTCTGTTTAAAGGTATAGCTGAATGATGCAGTATATTTTGAGATAGTTGTTTGAAGATGCATGACAATTGTGTATTTTGAAAGATGGTCATGTAAGGTGTAGTTTATTAGCCTAAATTTTTTCTTCTCTCTACAAAGGTATAGCTGAATAATACTGCATAATTATAGATACTTTGGTAAAGATGCAGCACAATGATCACATAAGGAGTCATTAATTAGGTTACTGTTATTAGTTTGTACAGAAGTTAAAGTACATTGATGCCATATATTTAAAGATAGCATGGTGAAATAAGGTGCTGTTAATTAGCTTTCTTTTTGTAGTCTAAGCAAAGGTATAGTTGAATGATGCCATATAATTTTAGATACAAAGCTGAAGATGTATAATCAAAATGTGGTTTTAAAAATGGTCATTTAAGGTGTTATTAATTGCTCTTCTTTATAAACTCTGTTGAGAGGTATAGTTTAATGATGTCACATATTTGTAGATTGAATGGACAAGATGTAACTCAAAACGAAACCACCATATATTACCCTTTCTGGCATGTTGTATTTATCTACTTAACTAGATAGTATGTAATGACTTATCTATGTGTTCAGATTCTATTTATACAGTTGCATGTATGCTTAGTGCACTCATGCAATGACCCAGGCACTAACTAATGCACATCTACAATCTCTTAAGCACTACCTATACTGTTCAGTAATTTCCCTGTTACTACCTATGCACTTCTCCAATCACCCATCCAGTCCCATGTCCTTATCTAATCACTGCGCCAAAACCTAAGCACTTATAAATTCACCACGCGCTCTGCTTGCAGTACTCTAATTATCCAGTCACTAGCCATGTACTCATGCAATGACCCAGGCACTTAACTCAGGCCCTTATACAATCCCTTGAGCACTACCTATACAGTTCAGTAATCTCCCTGTTAATACCTATGCACTCCTCCAATCACCCAGTCCGTCCCATGTCCTTATCCAATCACTGCGCCATAACCCAAGCACTTATAAATTCAGCATACACTCTCCTTACAGTACTCTAATCATCCAGTCACTACCCATGTACTCATGCAATGATCCAGGCACTAACTCATGCAATTCTACAATCCCTTGAGCACTACCTATACAGTTCAGCAATCTCCCTGTTACTACCTATGCACTCCTCCAATCACCCAGCCAGTCCCATGTCCTTATCCAATCACTGCGCCAAAACCCAAGCACTTATAAATTCATCATAGGCTTTATTTCGATATAAAAAATATCTTTAAAAGCAATACATTTAGCATAGAACAATAAAACAGTAAAAGGAGCCAGTGCATTAACATACAATTCATATTACAAATGACCCCGATAAATTAACTAAAAACATTTAAAAATGACAGAGGCACTAACTCATGCACTTCTACAATCTCTTGAGCACTACCTATACAGTTCAGTAATCTCCCTGTTACTACCTTTGCACTCCTCCAATTACCCAGCCAGTCCCATGTACTTATCCAATCACTGCGCCAAAACCCAAGCACTTATAAATTCACCATGCACTCTCCTTTCAGCATTCTCATCATCCAGTCAGTACACATGTACTCATGCAATGATTGAGGCACTAACGTATGCACTTCTACAGTCCCTTGAACACTACCTATACAGTTCAGTAATTTCCCTGTTACTACCAATGCACTCCTCCAATCACCCAGCCAGTCCCATGTCCTTATCCAATCACTGTGCCAAAACCCAAGCACTTATAATTTCACCATACACTCTCCTTGCAGTACTCTAATCACCCAGTCACTACCCATGTATTCTTGCAATGACCCAGGCACTAACTCATGTACTTCTACTATCCCTTGAGCACTGCCTATACAGTTCAGTAATCTCCCTGTTACTACCTATGCACTCCTCCAATTACCCAGCCAGTCCCATGTACTTATCCAATCACTGCGCCAAAACCCAAGCACTTATAAATTCACCATGCACTCTACTTGCAGTACTCTAATCATCCAGTCAGAACACATGTACTCATGCAATGATTGAGGCACTAACGTATGCACTTCTACAATTCCTTGAACACTACCTATACAGTTCAGTAATTTCCCTGTTACTACCAATGCTCTCCTCCAATCACCCAGCCAGTCCCATGTCCTTATCCAATCACTGCGCCATAACCCAAGCACTTATGAATTCAGCATACACTCTCCTTACAGCACTCTAATCATCCAGTCACTACCCATGTACTCATTCAATGACCCAGGCACTAACATGTGCACTGCTACAATCACCTGTGCACTTCCCATACAATCCTCTAACTGCCTAGACACTGCTCATTCACACTTTCAATTACCCAGGTAGTACTCATGCAGTGCAGCAATCACCCTGTCACTTCCCATGCACTCCTCCAATCACCCATCCAGCAAAATGTACTTATCCAATCACTCCGCCAATACCCAAGCACTTATAAATTCACCATACACTCTCCTTGTAGTACTCTAATCGCCCAGTCACTACCCATGTATTCATGCAATGACCCAGGCACTAACTCATGTACTTCTACTATCCCTTGAGCACTACCTATACAGTTCAGTAATCTCCCTGTTACTACCTATGCACTCCTCCAATCACCCAGCCAGCACCATGTACTTATACAATCACTCCGCCAACACCTAAGCACGTATATATTCACCATGTACTCTCCTTGCAGCATTTTAATCATCCAGTCACTACCCATGTACACATGCAATGACCCAGGCACTAATTCATGCACTGCTACAATCAACTGTGTTCTACCCATGCAGTCCTCTAACCACCCAGACACTGCTCATGCACTCCTCCAACCACCCAGGTACTTCCCATGCACTCCAGCAATCCCACTATCACTTCCTATGCACTCCTCCAATCACCCAGCCAGCACCATGTACTTATCCAATCACTGCGCCAAAACCCAAGCACTTATACATTCACCATGTACTCTCCTTGCAGCACTGTAATGATCCAGTCACTACCCATGTACTCATGCAATGACTCAGGCACTAACTCATGCACTGCTACAATCACCTGTGCACTTCCCATACAGACCTCAAACTACCTGGACTCTACTGGTTCACTCCTCCGATTACCCAGGTAGTACTCATGCAGTGCAGCAATCACTCTATCACTTCCCATGCACTCCTCCAATCACCGATCTAGCACAATGTACTTATCCAATCACTCCACCAATACCCAAGCACTTATAAATTCACCATGCACTCTCCTTGCAGCACTCTAATCATGCAGTCTTTACCCGTGCTGAAAGGAGAGTGCATGGTGAATTTATAAGTGCTTGGGTTTTGGCAGAGTGATTGGATAAGTACATTGGGGCTGACTGGGTGATTGGAAGAGTGCATGGGTAGTGACAGGCCTGGATCATTGTATGAGTACACGGGTACTCATGCACAGAGGCCACGCCCCCTTTTTACACCACTCTGCAAATGTGCCTCCTGGTGCATGGCCATCTGGGGATAAAGTCCACTTTAGCCCTGAGGTCCTCAGTGTTGGCCTGGCCTTGGTTTTTTTAATTTTATTACAGGCGGAAGTCGCGTGGCCCCCCTTCCCAGGGCCACTTCTGGAGGAGGTGGTCCCCGGGGGTCCGCAATGCATAATTAGTACCCCGGGGAGGTGGTGGTCCCAGGGGCAATGTGAGGTGGCAGGAGCCCCACCGCACTTATGGCAGGGGGCTCCTGCAGGGGACAGCCTATCGGCGGTACCACCATTGTTATCAGGCCCTCAGTTTGAAAATTTGCTGCACTAAAAATGCAGTTGGATTTACAGACTTCGAAACAGTATTTTATACTATACTGAAGATGTATCCATGCAACACTTTAAAATACGTGTAATGCGCTATGATTAAAGATAGGAAATTGGCAAAAAAAAGTGTAACTGTGTTCACCTAAGGTCAAATAAAAGCTTTGAAAGTCCCAGAGATAATCTGAGCAGAAGGTTAGGATAGACATATAAGGAGACAATATAAGGAGACAAGGGGATGTTCCATGAGTGGTACATAGTCTAAAGATGTTCCAAAGCAACCACCCATGTTTTTAGAATTTGGATGTATAACCCTATCTATCAACAAAAGTAGACAGGGTTTTCTGCCAAAAAATACAGCCAATTGAAAGTAGGCGTTAAAAAAGAAAAATGTTTTTATTTCTCCTAACTTTTCCCACTTTGCATATGCATTGCTTTGTACAGCACACAAGCGAAGTGGAGAAAGTTTAAAAATGTGTCTAGCCATAATATTTTGTACTGGAAGGGCAGCCTTCAGGTACAAAACCTATGGTAGACTCACACAGATGCCTATGTAAAGGTGTGTGCTTTGGCCTCAACAGCCTAATTGTGCACCAGTGCTATCGAGGGTGGTGGACTAAATATTGAATAAAAAACTATTGTGATGCAAAAATATCATCCACAAGAATATCAAAGGTAAGATGGTGTTTTAAGTGTTAGTTTTGATATTTTTTTTAAAATCATTAGAGAGATTATCATTGTTTATATCGTATTTAAGTTTTATATACATATTTTCTTATAGTGTGTTTTATTTTATTTGTTTGTAATTTTTATAGTATGTTTTGTTAATAATTTAATTCATTTATGTAAAATTTCAATTTATTTTACATTTTAGTAATATGTATAATTAATGCTTATATGTTATTATGTTATAGGAGTGGGATGTTTTGTTTTAGGGTATAGGGTGGGAGCATTTTTAAAATATGAACATTTCAATTTGATTTTATGTTAAATGTTTATAAATACAAAATGTTATATTTTACATTTTGGAAAAAATTGTTTTTAATTATTAACAGTAAATAATCAAGTATTATTAAATATTACATTTTATTAAGTGTAAGTATTTATGTCAACTTTTCTACTTCATTATTTATAAAAATAAAACTGATAACTTTTTCTTTTACAATTTAAGTACATTATATATGCTTTAGGTTCCCTTTAGACTGAATTATTTTAGTTTTACGATCAATAGGTTTTGTGTAAAAGTTTCTTTATTTTAAACATTTCCATTATAATAGGTTTATAAATAATTATTATATAGTTCATTTTTTTAATGCAAGTACAATCAAAATGTATGAGTGTTAATTCATTTATAATATTGATAATCAAAATTATATTTTATATGAATTATAATTTACAAATAAAAACAACTGTTTTTATCATTAATAAATAATTTATTATACATGTATTTGTTCTAAAATAGACAATCGGGAATATCATTTATATGATTTTTCTGCGTTTTACTGAATATATCTAATCATTTTTTAAGAATTTAAATATTTATTTTTAGATGTCAAAATATTTATTATTGTATTTTTTATGTAGCTTTTTATTTTTATTTTATTTATTTTCATTTTGTTATATTAGTAAATATTGTATATAATGTATTACATTTTTAAAAGAATAACAAATGTGTAATAGGTTCATGTTCAATTTTAAATGTTTAAGATTAAGTACATGAACATTTTTTATTTGGTAACAGTGTGCTATATGTAAAGTTTTCATTTATTTTAAGAATTAAAATGTATTATGTTTGACTATGGAGTATGTATAGTGTATGTAACACTTTTAGTGACCACCACCTTCTCAAATTTGGTTTTGATTAGAGTCAGAATAGTGAATGTAACCCTTTTAGTGTCCAACACCGTCCCCAAATTGGTTTAGATTGGAATGGGAATAGTAAATGTAACCCCTTTAGTGGCCAACACTTTTCCCCAAAATTATTGAAATTGGAGGGGAAATGGTGAATGTAGCCCCTTTAGTGTCCAACACCTACCCAAAAATGGTTTAGATTGGAGGGGTAATAGTAAATGTGACCCCATTAATGTCCAACACTTTCCTCAAAATGGTTTAGAATGTAGTGAGAACAGTAAATTTGACCCCTTTAGAGTCCAACTCCTTCCTCAAAATGGTTTAGATCTGAGTGGGAACAGTAAATATAAGCCCTTGAGTTGGAATAGCAAATATGACCACTTTAGTGTCCAACACCTTCCCTAAAATTATTTAGATCTGAGTGGGAACAGTAAATATAACCCCTTTAGTGTTCAACATCTTTCTCAAAAAGTTTAGATTGGAGTGAGAATAGTAAATGTAACCTCTTTATTTTCCAATATCTTCTCCAAAATGGTATGGATTGACATGTGAAAAGTAATTATAAACTGTTTACTGTCCAACACTTTCCCCAAAATGGTTTTCGTTAGAATGGGAATAGTTAATGTAACCCCTTTAGTGTCTAACACCTACCCAAAAATGGATAGGATTGGAGTGGGAATTGTAAAAGGAACCCAATTAGCTTTCAACAGCTTCCCTAAAAGGTTGTAGATTGAAGTGGGAATAGTACATCTAACCCTTTTAGTGTCCAACACCTTTGTTAAAATGGTTTTGTGTAAAGTAGGAGTAGTTAATATAAATTATTTATTATCCAACATTTTCAAAAAAATGTTTCGCATAGGAGCTGGTTGTGCACTTTTTATATACAGTATAAATAATTACATTTTTGATTATAATAAATACATATAACACACATTGCCATTTACATTTTTAACATATATAACTGTACTTATGCAAAAACAATTTGATAGTAATAGAGAAATATTTTAAAACAAATTTAGTATTAAATATAACATGTCAATTTTATTTAAACAGTCTTTTGTCTGTTTTAATTTTGTCTGCATTTTTACATTTGTTTAAACATTTTTTAAGCATTTTTGCAATACATTTCCATTGTTGTCTATGGAGAGGTAGTAATTATTGTAGCTGCCATTTTTTGTTTCCTGCTAGCTGCCATTTTCAAGTGTATTGTTTCATTTTTAGTTCATTTTCCTAGAAATATGTCAAAGGAAGGTGTTGCTGTTAAAGTTTTTGTTTTAGTGTTTTGAGTGCAGTGGAGCTGGAAGGGGTACAAATACATTGTAGTCATAGTAGTTATAGTCTTGTTTTGTGGCTTTTTGTAGATTAAAGGGCCGATAACGCTACAGTCCGCAAAAGGCTCTAACCTTCGGTCGGAGCCTTTAGGGCCGCATCATAATAGACTGGTCGGTTAACTGTCCGACCGCTTCATTATGGTAAGTAAACTGGCCAGTCATTCTGGCTGGCTTCCGGCGGGCTCATCCACCAGTCTGAATCCGGCCTGTAATCTCAAGGGTGGACCTTTCTGGCCTTGAGATTACAATGCACGGTGTCTGACATGGTTTCCATGCCAGCCTGTCTGACATGGAAACCGTGTCGGAAAGCGTATTTGGAGGACCCCAGCAGGGCCCTCTTTGGTGCACGGCCTCCGGTGTAGGGATGAACAGTACCTCCCTTTTCTCAATGGGAGCTTGTGTTACAGCCAGTTTTCAGCCATAACACAAGCTCCCATTAAGGAAAGAGACCATGTGACCGAACTGTGTTTGGTCACATTGAAATCAGTCGATCGGGACTGCCGACCGGTTGTCGGCCAGTCCCATGACCGTGTCGGTTGGAAGTGATTTTGCATGACATGATAATTAGCCGCTAAGTCATACTTTTTGCAGTTTTTTCATTAGTGTCCTGGGCTAGGTTTACGTAGAGTTTGTCAGTAATGTATCCATATATTATGTTATGTTATGTGCTTTTGGTTGATTAAGTGTGATGTACATGCTATGTTTGAAGTTACTATTTTTTGTGGATAGGTATTGCCTTTTATTTAACAGGTTTTTAAGTACCAAGGTGTCTTATGGGTGTCTAGATTTAGGGGTTTATTACGAGTTTGGAAGTCTGTGAATCACCGTCCCGGCAGTAACAGTCCAACCAGGGTGTGCTCGGCCATTTGACTTCCGTATTAAAAGTTGGACGGATTGGGCTAGCGAAGACTGTTGCCAGACCTTTGACGCCGCTAGCCAACTCTGAGCGCAGCAGTCATGGAGCGAGCCTATGAGGCTGTGGGAGCCTCCGACTGCTAGTGAATACACTTGCCCAATTACGAGTTGCTTTACAGCCGGTGTGAGTGTGGCGGTCCAACCACCACACTTGAGATGGTGGAAAGGTAGCGATAGAAGGACAAAACTCACCTGTACATACTTCTACATGCCCTGTGCTGCCATGGGGCTGATCCTACATGTCCTGCTGATGCTCTACCTGCTCGACCATGTTCAAAACCAAGTGAGTCATGGGCAAAATTACTTATTGCCATTGACCCCTCAGCAAAATGATGTCCCACGATGTACCAGGCAGTGGAGTTTGGGCCCCTAAGTAAATTGCACATATTCAGGGACTCTATTGGAATTGTTTTTTTACCAAACATCCTAAACACATCTGTAGGATGCCCATATAAGCCAAAACATTGGTACTGCACAGGCACACTGTACACAAATGGACATGTGTTAGCAAATTATTTAAAGTGAGAGTGATGTGTGCATTAATTTTTGTTCCACAATCCCACCTCCTCATCAATATCACACCAATTAATGTTTGTCACACACACCACGTTTGCCCTTTCTCACATGTCTGCCATGTCACTACTGATCTTCACCAGTCACGCTGCTTACCATTTCTCAAGATTTGCTAAAATGACATTGAACTGACTGCAACTACCATGAGACCTTTTGATTGTAACTCTGACCAAGATGCTATAGTGAATGTGACACACTCGCATTGCACACATCCAAGGTCCTGTTGTGAGCCCAATGAAACATCAGTATGAATGTTTCCTTAAAGTGAAACACATCTTCTCTGATACAACTCTGTAGTGGACTCTCATACGTCACCTACATGAAAAGGAAACGTCAGTCAGTAGGATTTCATAGAATCAGTGTGAGAAACCTTCTAAGGGCACAATGGAAACACTCTCTGCAGGTTAGCTATGCCTCTATCGGGGGATCCTCAAATGCTGTAGCCCTGGGACTCACTACTTTTTACACATGTCTGACAAACTTCATGTGGCACACATCTAGATAATTACTTGTTCATTACATACTGAAAAAATTGACATATGTCCATGCAGAACTATACAAAGGTATGACAAGTTGACACCCTCACTGTGTGCATGCACAAATATCTAACACAAACACTCCTAACACATACCCAACCTACATTATAAGAAGGGCAAGCCAAAATATGTTTACAGTAGCCAGGCCAAGCTGAAATACTTACCCAATGCAATGTCTGTCCCCTTTGGATGCCAACTCACATAGACATCCATCCAACATTTACCCTTGTCCTGTCCACTTCCAGCACTGGCTCCAAGATCATATCATAGTAATCACTTCAACTGGATCAGCGATCAGAGATCAAACACACACAACTGTACTCACACAGCACTATCTATACAAGAACATCAAATAAATAGCAAAGTAATGGCAGGACTAATGTTTTCCAAACTGTGTAATGGTTTACTGAAAGGATTAAAACAAATCCAAAACAAAGGCCAATTGCCAGTCAATTAATTGTCCATGTGCCACAGCACAATGTTGTGTCACCAAACATGCCTTACTGACACTTCCTGGGAAACCTCGACAGGAGGGGGCATCAGGTGGGCAGCCCAGGCACCTCAATGATGTTGTTTGGGAGGGCTGGGCCCGTATTGGGAGGGGCTGGCTTGACTGTGGGAGGAGGGGAGTGGCTGTGGCAGAGGTAAGGGCAAGGACACAATTAGGGCTTTCCCTGGGAGTCTGTGGAGGTGGGATGAGAGGGGGTGGGCTTTTGGAGGTATATGGAGTGACTGTGTTTGCTTTGGGTGTGCGTGTTGGTGCAGGTGTGTGTGGGTCTCATGTATGTTGTGTTTGTGTTGCATGTGTCTGTTGTTTGAGTGAGAGTTTGCATTTGTGTCTTTTTTGGGTGTGTGCTTTGGATCTGGTGGGTATGTTGTGGGTCTGGGCTGTGTCTGTTGGTGTGGGCTCTGTGGGTATGTTTGGGGTGGGGCTGGTGAGGGTGGCGAGCGTCTGTTGAGTGGTTGCATGCCTACAGTTCTTGATGCGTTTTGGTATGTGTGTGGTGCATGTGGATGTTGTTGTGGGTGCTTTCTTCAGTTTGTGTGTGCTGTGGACAAGTCTGGGTAAAAGGATTTGGGATGGGGAAGAGACAGGAGGGGGTGGAAGGCTGCCGTTAGTGAGGAGGCCAGAGCCTGAAATTACCTTTTTACGCCAGACATACTACTGTGAATGTCTTCCAGGAAGTCCAGCCTCTATGTCTTCTGTCTGGACTGCCCCTGGATGGCATTCTGCAGTGCAGTCTGCCCAACAGAGATCTATCTCCGGAGATCAATAGCCTCCTATTTCAGGGCAACCAGGGGCACAGGAGCAGGGGCTGAGGTGCCTGGATCAAAGGAGATGAGCCCTTTTTACAGGAGTGGAGCCAGACAACTTGGTGGGGACCAGCAGGGAGGGTGGAGATGGAATGAGGGTGGTGGACAAGGATGTTGAAGACACAGGTACTGTGGGTTCTGCCACCACCAGGGAGTTGCCACTGGAGGTCGACTCAGAAGAAGATGATGTTGAATCATAGGTCTCCAGGGAACCCTCCTCACCCTCTGGGCCACATCCTTCATCGGTGTCTGTCTCCCGACTGGAGGCACTGTCGCCAGCTGCATCCTCAATGTCGTTGGCACGGTCTCCTCTATTTGCTTCAGTTGATGCTGAAAAGTAGGACTGGGCAGAGATTGCAGAGTTCTGCTACGTGGAACTCTGCGAAGTGGCAAAAAAACTCTTCTGTCTTCCACGTGCAGGCAGAGTTTCCCAGGCGCCCTTTCGCGTTGCCATGTGCAAGGCAGAGTGCGTCCGCGTGTTGCAAGTGATGGCAAATGGCACTAGCAGTTCTCATGTGCGTCCTCACGTTCTAAATCACGCAAGAACAGGACAACACGGTTTGCATGGGGTGGCCATCTTGTTTTTATACTCTCTGTTATGGTGCTGGGCCTAATTTCTATCCCTTATTACTTTCTTTAATCCTCCCCCTATCAAACTGATCTACCCCTCATTTTTATTTATTATATTAGTGTGTGTCTTTGTGTTTGTGTATTTATTTGGCGTTGTCCCTGACTTTTTGCATTTTGTTTTTTTCTCCTTACTTCCTTATTTCTTCTTCCTTTCCTTCCTTTTCCTTATTTCTTTCTCATCTTTATTTACCCCACCCAGCACCATAGCAGAGGGTCATCTTCCTTATAATAAAATAATAATAATTTCACTTATAAAGTGCCTGGTTACACCGACAGGTGTGTCCCCGCGCCCAGGTGTGCTGCCCCGGGTAAACTTTAGCGAGGAGGAGGTGGCACTAGTTTTTTGTGTGCAGCACCACCTTCCCTATTAAACTTATCTACCCCTCATTATCACCTCCCCTTCATGCTGGCAGCAGGCCCAGCAGTTCGTACCCTCTGCTGGACCATCTACTGTGCTGGGGGAGGTTGCGCTGGCACACCAGCCAAGCTCAGCTCACCGTCCAGCAGCAGACACACCGCTAGGCGGATATGTTAGACAGGGACCAGGACCTGCTAGGCATCAAGATTCCGTGGCTCGTTAACCATTAATTATTTGTTCTGTTTTTAGTCTACAATACTAAAAAAAAATCTGGGTAGCATGCTGCTCACACAATCAGAGGTAATTTACTTTTATTTTACATTGGAATATTATTATTATGTGATTCAATTTCTAGTTTCTGCTAGGCAGGTGCTCAGCGCTACCTAATTGCACTCATCATTGGTGCTCACTTTGACTGATTAACTAAGAAGCCATTGCAAACTGTCCTCCTTTCACTATTGTAAATCAGTGATATCAGTGAGTAGCACTTTCTCTCTGTGACTTTATTTATGTAGCTTGTACAGTTCCAAGATATTTCACAGCGATGTGTAGTATGCATCTATGCATTGCAAAATAAGAGAGTCTGATTTCATCCATCAAGGGGGTTGAGAAATTAGAATAGAATCAAAGATCCTTTACTGTAATGCATTATTTCCAAATGTAGTTTTTGTTAAGGAAAATTGGAATACTGATTTTAGGATTAATATGTGCAACTCAACGGTAGTCAATAAACTCAAAACTAGTACTATAGGTGATCTGTTTTAGGGAAGTACAATTATATGACTGTGTTTGCCAGTCATAAAGATTTTGTGGAGAATAACTGAATCATTAATCTGTTTGCTGTTATCTTCTTAATTTCTTACGTCAGCATCCAAGGGCAAGAAGAGGGACGTTGTACAGGGTCCGGTAGAAGCTGGTCAGCCAGAGGTACTGACCACCATCGCCGCTACAGAGGGCTCTGTTACCCCCAGTAGGTCCTATTATTTATTAATATTATTTCCCTAATGTTGAGTTTTATGATTGTTGTCGGCTTAGGATAGAATCCTGGGGAATTGGAATGTTGGTTTTGGGTTCCAGGATGGGAGTAGCTGCCTGGCACCTTTGGTTTTTTTTCCTTGTTTTCCCTTGTTTTGCTGAGAATTTGTGCCCGTTCTGTATAATTTTTATTTCCCCCGTGTTGTGGTTTCCTTCCTTGTTGTCCGCCCTCCGCCCTCCCTTCCCGCCACCGCCGCTTTTCCCCGCCCCTTTTCTATTCTGTACCCTCCCCGCTCCCGCCTCCCAGCTGCTCCGCCCACCCGCGCACTTCGCCTTAAATGGCGACCGTGCGAACGCGCAGCGGTCACGCGCAGCGGGCGCGCCGATTGTGCGCCGAAGGCGCGCCAAAGGTAAGCCCGTCTACGCCCGTCCGCGCCTGGACCGCGCCCAGTGCCAGGACCCCTGGACCTCGAAGACCCCGACCGACCCGCCTGACGTACTCCGCCGCCACCCTCACCGCTCTCAACACCGGCCGACTCCCAGAATGCCATCAAGCCTCTCCACGACGTACCCACGGACCCTTCAGCTGCCACGCCTGCAAGTTCACCTGCATCCGGACCTGCCTCGCACCAGCACCCACCAAGCCGAACACCAGCAGCACCCACCTCAAGTGCATCCTGATCAACACACGCTCCGTCCACAGACATGCCATCGAACTCTGGAACCTCCTCGACACCACAGCTCCAGACGTTGCCTTCCTCACGGAGACCTGGATGAACGCCTCCTCAGCTCCCGACATCGCCATCGCCATCCCAGAGGGCTACAAGATCGTCCGGAGGGACCGAAACGCCAACCAGATGGGAGGAGGCATCGCCATCATCCACAGGAGCACCATCCGTCTCACGACCAGCACCGACAACTCCCTGACCACCGCCGAACACCTGCATTTCCAGATCCACACCAACCCGAACACCACCCTCAGAGGCACCCTGATCTACCGACCCCCTGGACCACGCACACAATTCAGCGAGGACATCGCCGACTTCGTCAGCCCGCATGCCCTCCCCTCCGCTGACTACATCCTCCTGGGAGACCTCAACTTCCATCTGGAGAACAACAACGACCGCAACACCAGCACCCTGCTCGACAACCTCGCCAACCTGGGACTCAAGCAACTGGTGTCCACCCCCACCCACCTCGCCGGACACACACTCGACGCTGTCTTCTCATCCAGCAAGGACATCGACTTCAGCCACGCCACAGAGCTTCAATGGACGGACCACAGCTGCGTCCACTTCACCTTCAAGAAAACAATGACCCACCACCACCAGCAACAGGCCGCCCGCAGAAGCTGGAACAAGATCACAGCAGACCAGCTCGCCACCTCCCTGAGCCAGCACCCTCCTGCCAGCTCAGCGAACCCCAGCCAGGCCGCCGACAACCTCACGAAGTGGATCAGCAACTGCGCGGACGACCTCGCCCCACTGAGGACCCCGCCCAGCAGACCCGGCAGCAAGAAAGCCCCATGGTTCACCGACGAACTCAAGAGCTCCAAGAAGAACTGCCGAGCCCTCGAGAAAGTCTGGAGAAGGGAACCGACACCGGACAACAGGACCTCCTTCAAACTTGCCACCCGGAAACACCACCAGCTGATCCGCGCCGCCAAGAAAACAGCATTCAAGGACCGGTTGGACAACAACGCACACAACTGCAAGGAACTCTTCAACATCGTCAAAGAGCTTTCCAACCCCAGCGCAGGAAAGAACGACATCACCCCATCGCAAGACCTCTGCAACTCCCTGGCTTCATACTTCCACAACAAGATCACGGACATACACAACAGCTTCAACAACCAACCAACGCACACCATGACCGAACAACCACCCCCCACCACCACCCTCCACGCCTGGACCCCGATCAGCACCGAAGACACCATCCGCACGATGAACTCCATCCACTCCGGATCACCGACCGACCCCTGCCCTCACCACGTCTTCAACAAGGCCGACGCTGTCATCGCACCCCACCTGCGTGACATCATCAACACATCCTTCGACACCACCATCTTCCCCGAGAGCTGGAAACACGCCGAACTCAGCGCTCTACTCAAGAAACCAACAGCGGACCCCACCGACCTCAAGAATTACCGCCCCATTTCGCTCCTCCCGTTTCCAGCCAAAGTCATCGAGAAGACCGTCAACAAGCAGATGGCCGCTTTCCTCGAGACGAACGGATCCCTCGACCCCTCACAGTCCGGCTTCCGAGCCAACCACAGCACCGAGACCGCCCTCATCGCCGCCACCGATGACATCCGAGCCCTGATGGACAACGGAGAAACAGCGGCCCTCATCCTCCTGGACCTCTCCGCGGCATTCGACACGGTCTGCCACCGCACCCTAGTACGGCGCCTCAGCAACGTCGGAATCCAGGACAAGGCGCTGGAATGGATCATCTCCTTCCTCGACGGGAGAACACAGAGAGTCCGCCTACCACCGTACAAGTCAGAGGCCACCGAAGTCATCTGCGGCGTCCCCCAAGGATCATCTCTGAGCCCCACCCTCTTCAACGTCTACATGAGCCCCCTCGCGGCCATCGTACGCAAACACAACCTCAGCATAATCTCCTACGCCGACGACACCCAGCTGATCCTCTCCCTGACCAACGACCCCGCCGCCGCCAGAGCCAACCTGCACGAAGGGATGAAAGAGGTAGCCGAGTGGATGACGACCAGCCGCCTGAAACTGAACTCGGACAAGACGGAGGTCCTCATCCTGGGCTCCTCTCCCTCCGCCTGGGACGACTCCTGGTGGCCTCCCGCCCTGGGCACCGCACCCAAACCGACAGACCATGCACGCAACCTGGGCTTCATCCTGGACTCCTCCCTCTCCATGACCAGGCAAGTCAACAACGTCTCCTCGGCATGCTTCAACATCCTATGCATGCTACGGAAGATCTTCTGGTGGATCCCCACCGAGACTAGGAAGACCGTCACCCAGGCCCTCGTCACCAGCCGACTGGACTACGGCAACGCCCTCTACGCCGGTACCACCGCCAAACTCCAGAAGAGACTCCAGCGGATCCAGAACGCCTCAGCCAGACTCATCCTCGACATCCCACGAACCAGCCACATCTCCGGACATCTGAGAGACCTTCACTGGCTCCCCGTCAACAAAAGAATCACCTTCCGCCTCCTCACCCACGCACACAAAGCCCTACACGACCAAGGCCCGAGCTACCTCAACAGCCGGATCAACTTCTACGCTCCCAAACGCCACCTCCGATCAGCCAACCACGCCCTCGCCGCCGTCCCCCGCATCCGAAGAGCGACTACAGGAGGAAGGTCCTTCTCCTACCTGGCCGCCAAGACCTGGAACTCCCTCCCGACCGACCTGCGCCTGACCCAAGACCACCTCTCCTTCAGGAAGAAGCTGAAGACCTGGCTGTTCGAGCAGTAGCGGCTCCCCCCCCCCCAGCGCCTTGAGACCCTACGGGTATGTAGCGCGCTTTATAAGTGTCACTGATTGATTGATTGATTGTGTTGCTGGTGAGAAATAAAGTTTCTGTGACACCCTTACCTACCGTCTTCCTTCCATGTGGTGACGAGGATGAGATACAAACCCAATTGTGCAAAGCACAATGGATTCAATTTTTGTTTCATTCCTGTTATCCCTGCATTATCTTTTTTTTAATATTACATGCTTGGTAGCTGACTAATTCCTGTCCCAAGTCTCTAGTTCAGTTATCTTAGGCTTTGTTGGTAATCTTTCCCTCTCTCCTATGTATCTTGTGGTACTGTAAGAGTAAGACTAAGAATAACACATTTTGGTACTCTACTGTCTACCGTGAAGATCGCAGGCCCAAGTAAGCTAGTATTCTAAATAATATTCACCATGTATGTTTGTTGAGTTCACAAGAGAGTGGCCATGGTCATGGACTACCCCCTAAAGTTGTGTGCTATCTCATTCATTTATACAGTATACCAGCAGTTTTCCATGACAGCGCAGCCTGGCTGGAAAAAAAAGTATGAGGTCTCATTCCCATTGCATTTGCCAACCAACACCATATGTGTTTCATTGACCATTAATGCACACCTGGCTTCTCAGCAGTGAAGTAAAGGAAACATAAAATGATAATAACTCGTGTTATTATCACTTTATGTTTCCTCCTGCTGCAGCTTTGCGGGCGAGTGGGGCTGCTCTCATGACAGAGGAGTAGGGAAGGAGTGATTGACCCACTCCTAAGTGCACATGACTGTTTAGCCAGCCCAACATTCATGTGCACTATCCCTGTTCCCCACACACGCTGCATTACAGCTTGTGTGGAAAATATGCCCAGGCCCCCATTCCCTGTCTGAGCTCAGAACAACGGTGCCGAGACCAATCACAACGCTGCATTGCAGCATTGTGATTGCCGCAGGGGATCCTGGGTGCCCAGGTGCTTCCTATCTGCTGCTTCCTGGATTGGGTCCGGATGCAAGAATATTATGGAGGAGAGGAGGCGGCTGCCCATCCACTACAGGTAAGTGGTTTTTTTTTACTTTTTTCCTCCAGCCCCTGTCTCTGCTGCACCACTGAGGTCTGGTAACAGCCGCTACTGATTGCAGTTGGCACCCTAAGTGCGACGGGTATGCCCCAACATGGGTCTTGTGCTCAGTGTGCCACTGGAAACAAGCTGCACCCTATGGCTAGGCCTAACTTTCCAAAACCAGTCTGCAGTTACTTGTTCTCCCTTGTGAAGAAAGCCTCATCCAGCAGTTTGAGATAGACTATTCCAATGATGAGCAGGGTCAATGGTGAATTTCATAAGGCTGGCCTCTGGCTAGAGTGGCATGGTGGGTGGGAAATAACCACTATTATCAGAGCCTGAGATTCATTTTAGCATTCCACCCATCACCTTGTTGTTTGTTGCTGGCAACAAACGGTGGCATGCGTAGTAAGGGCTGCTGTGCACTTGTGTACATAATTAATGAGAGCACCTTAATTAAGAAGTGAACAGCGCTATTAAAACCAACACAATGCACGTTACGCAGCATGAGCTGCTTTTATTCATTGTCATTTGCATTTAAAATGAGTTTTTTTAAATTATGGGCACAGGGAAAGCAGTTGCCCATGTGCCCATAATAAAATATCTTAGTGGAAACAGTAGTGAATACAATTACACCCCGCCTTAATGTGTCTTTATTGTCTGTGCTGCGGGGAAGAGGAGGGTTCGAGGGAACATAAGCAAAGTGACTTGAAAACAAGCCCTTCACACAATTGTACTCACAATTCTGCATTACTTTGCGGGGCTGGGGCTTCAACAGTGAAGTATGCTGCTGCTCTGAAGCCCCTGTAGTGCAGACGCAGAGCTGCATCTGCCCCTCATCATTCTCCCATTAATGCATGCTGCTGGTCACGAATAGGCCTCTCTCTGCCAGTGGTGGCTAGTGACATTTTAAAGTGGTAAGGCGTACGGGCAGACAACCAATTTTGACTGATTGAGTAGATTGCCTATGAGATGCCCTGTCGGAATAGTGCATCCTCCGGGATCCTCAATGAGGGGCTCTTGGCTGCAGTGGGGTTGGAGGGAGGCAAGGAGACAGGCGAGTTACGCATTATTGCCTATGAGATGCCCTGTCGGAATAGTGCATCCTCCGGGATCCTCAATGAGGGGCTCTTGGCTGCAGTGGGGTTAGAGGGAGGCAAGGAGACAGGCGAGTTACGCATTATTGCCTATGAGATGCCCTGTCGGAATAGTGCATCCTCCGGGATCCTCAATGAGGGGCTCTTGGCTGCAGTGGGGTTAGAGGGAGGCAAGGAGACAGGCGAGTTACGCATTATTGCCTATGAGATGCCCTGTCGGAATAGTGCATCCTCCGGGATCCTCAATGAGGGGCTCTTGGCTGCAGTGGGGTTGGAGGGAGGCAAGGAGACAGGCGAGTTACGCATTATTGCCTATGAGATGCCCTGTCGGAATAGTGCATCCTCCGGGATCCTCAATGAGGGGCTCTTGGCTGCAGTGGGGTTGGAGGGAGGCAAGGAGACAGGCGAGATACGCATTCGCCCTGTCAGGCACTGTACATCCTCTAGGGCCCTCGAAGGGTGGCTGGGCCTGGTGGGGGTTGACATGAGGAGAGCCAGGCTAACCATTAGCTCTGTCAGGCACTGTACATCTGCCGGGGTCCTCGGTGAGGGGTGGGGACCGGCAGGGGAGCTCCGAGATACATCAGAAACGGTGTTAAACAGTAACCTGGCAGCATTCACCCTCCATCGCCACACATATTGGATGTCCAGCTGCCTGTCCTTGCTCTGAGGACCACAGCATCCAGTCATTGTCTCTAGGACGTTCATTCCTGTCCGACTGGTTCTGTTGGGCCCTGTGGACTGAGAGAGGGAGAGGAATTCCCTTGGAGCATCCATCTTCACCCGGGACCTCCTTTAAGGTCAAGACACTTTCTCATCAGGCTTCGCAGGCCCGCATTTCATCCAGCTTGAGGAAAGGAGCCCCATTGTGTTGGTAACAGTATGTGTTATCAAGTCGCATAGTTATGGTTCCGCTAGTACAGCGTCCCATATACACCATTTTTATTTGTATTATTGTTGATAAATGACTGATATTATCTTGTTAATATTAGTAGCAGTAGTGCGAACTGGACCCAAATGTACTGGAGTGCTTTGCATGAGCACCAGTTATATTACACATGGAAACATTTATTTATTTATTTATTTAGGCGGGGGGGATTAAGTGATTTGCCCAGAATTACAAGGTGTTGAGCCGACGCCGAGACTAAAACCTGATTTCCCTATTCCAAAGTAGGCAGCTCTTGGCGGTATGCCACATTCTCTCCCCCTTGCTCAGGGGCGTAACACAGGCCCCTGCATCCCCCGCAGTGCGGGGGGCCCTCATGCTCCAAGGGGCCCCCTCAGCACCGCACTTCAGCCGGAGAGCTCTTGATAGAGTACGGAGGGGGCCCCTCCACGTACCTTGCAGGGGGTCCCCCTCAATTATCATTACACCACTGCCCTTGCTATAAATTAACATTATAAATAACGATACAGCATCTGCGCAATTAAAGAAAGAGCGGGAGTTTATTCTAAAACAGTCAGCGTGCTGCCTCCACTGTAAGCACAGGAGGCCTCACCTGGGATAAATGGGCCTCTGGGGATATAATTGCGCTTGGCCTTGGACACCTACAATAACAGCACACTTCACCGAGGCGGGGGAGCCAGCTCGGGGGGATGCGTGGGGGCGAGGGGTCGAGGCCCGAGGAAGGGACACGAAGTCATGGCCACTTCTGCTCAGGGAACAGGTGCGGTAGCGTGGATTAGATCAAGAAATTAACTGATTGTAAATGTCCAATGCGTAAGTGTAAACTTTAGAATGTAACACTTTAAAGCCCTTGGGACAAAGAACGTGACATCTGTGGAACTGTAAAACATGTGCATACCAAACAAGGTGGGTTCTTCCTTACAGTCGCGGCCGGCGTGACGGGCGGGTAGGGGGTTTGGGTGTGAAATGGGGTTGTCAAAGGGGGAGGCGGGAGGGGTTTAATAAAAAAAAATATATAAAATAAAACTTACCGTCCTGCGCCACCTCAGCTTCTGGATGGGTCCCGAGTCCCGACTCCCGCCGTCCTGGTTTTCCAATTCCTACAGGCAGCTCTCATCATCATCACAGGAAAGGCAGCGTCCCTCCCTCCCCTCCTCCAAGCACAACGCTGCAATGGCAGCGTTGTGATTGGTGAGGCGAAGCGGAGAGCGCCCCAGCCGGGCCATTTTCTCTATGTAGGCTGCTGCATGCAGCAGCCTACATAGAGAGCAAGCATTGAAAATGCAATAGGTCTCGCCTTTTATTAAGTTAAAGCCATTTGCTTTGCTATACAATACCATTAGCAAAGCAAATGGCTTTAACTTAATCAAAGGCGAGACCTATTGCATTTTCAATGCTTGTATTGAGGTCTGCACCCACCGCAAACCAGAAACAACATCACCTGCGCCAAAGACATTTCACAACAGTGCTCACTAAAGCTCGCTGGCCTCCGACACCAACACACATCACAACAGCTCAGGGTCCATGTGGGAGAATTGTAACGCCTACTAGCAATGCCCGATGGTTCTAAGCGCTGGCACGCAGGCCCCTTGTGTTTCGCGGAGTTAGCCGTTAAAAGACAAGAGCCAGGATTAGAATTATTTAAAACAAAGTGAATGAATGAATAGGACAATGCCTGAGCAGGAGGACAGACCGCAGCTTAATACCAAAACATGTCACTGTAACACTCAGCGTCCAGTCAGTGTTGGAAACGAAGTCTGGGCGAAATGTAAATGACAATGCGTAATGCGCCTACTTTCGGGAATTTCGAGTCATTTAAACGAAATTATGCCATTATGCCACTTTGCTCAATTATTCGTAATATGTGGTGAAAAGTTTCGGCGAATGACGCAGTTCGCTGTAAAAATGTGCTTTGTGCGCACAGGAACCCAAGCAGCTGCTCTCATTTAAATGCTCCCACGCACCAAAAATTGACGCGAGGATGCATTTCCTGCTGAAATATAGCACAAAATGACAGAGGATTTTATGGTGATTTTGTATCATTATACAAAAGAGAGCTATGCAGATTTCACAAACTCCTAAGGAGACCTCAGAATCATGGGAGAAGGCCACCCACAGAGCGCTACAAGGCTATACCAGTGGATTCTTGAGCACTATGCAAACACCACTAACATAACATTAAATGTTATGAGGCAGGACGAGGCAAGTGAGACATGCGCCCATGTGCCCAGAGAAACCTAAGTAACATACTCCAAAACTGTAGACACTTAACCGCCCTTGTGTATGCTATTCTTTTTGCATTTGTCGCCCTAAGTAGGAATCGTGCGTCCCATGCTCGCTACGCCACCAAATTCCTGAAACGGGTCCCAGGATGCTTGTTTCCAGTCCAGGGAACACCTGGCTTGGCAGTTCGGGCTGGACTGTTCCCATAAGGAACAGGGTCAAGACTGATTTGCACATTGCTGGGTCTAACTGAAGTGGCATGGGGTGCAAAAACAAGATGGATTTAACCCAGATCTGTGACTGGGGTAAATGTTTGATTTATTCAGCATTCCGTCCATCAGCTGTTCTTTTTGCATTGGTCGCCCTAAGTGGGAAGGGTATGTCCAGAAGTGGGTCCCGTGCTCGCTGCGCCACAAGATTCAAACTAGTCTGTCTAGTAAGGGGTGATACGCTGAAACCAGTCCCAGGATGCTTGTTTCTCATCCAGAGTGAATGATTTGATTTGTTCAGCATTCCGTCACTCCATCCATCCCTCTGTTCTTTTTGAACAATGGAAGAGCAGTTCAGACTTTCATGCTCTTAATTGTGATAAAATGAGATCCTTTGCCTTATTTATAAGAACTAATAGTAGGCACAAGTGAGTTTGTGACAGGCGCCATATGGGACCCTGCCTGACCAGACATGAGATCTCGTATGACCACTGCAAGTATACGTGACATCAACTACATGGCCATTTATATAACCATAGGCGGGCATATAGCATGTCACATTGCATAAGGAATTTTATCAAAGATTGTGACAACTTTATTAAACAATTTGCACGACAAAGTTCAAGGCAAATAGCTTACAATCCGCGTGACAACTACGTGAGAAACAGTAGTATGCTTCTCACTCCATGTGCAAGACTAATGCACCAACGTTGTAAGCATCCAGGGAGTAGCGTGCAAAGCTTCAGCGCGTCCACACGAGTAGAAAGCGCTATAGTGGGCTCCTACGAAGCAAAGTTTCAGGGACAAGCTACATTAGCTGTAGGTTTCACAACCTTCGGGGCCCACAAGCCATTTTATTGAAGACAATTGGAGGGGAAGAGAGTTTTGGGGAAGGGTTAGGAATTCTGCAAAAGCCGTGGTAATAAAATAGAAGGGTACAAGTATTTAGGCCCTCCCCAAAATAGTGGTTTACTCACTGGGGTGCCATGCAAGCAAGAGAAACTTCGGAGGCAAAGAAACAATGATGGGGACACATATCTCATGGGGAGTGGACTCATATCTCATGGGGGAGCGGACACGTCTCATGGGGGGAGGGGACACGCCTCATGGTGGAGGGCACATAACTAATGGGGTGCTGGTAGATTTCCAATGCTTCTGTCCTTTCGGCGAGACGGCTCCATCCACCACAGGTACAAATGAATGTGGAAAAAGCGACTTTAACGCGACTGGCCTGTGATAGGAAAGCTGTGGCATCTTAAAGGCTACCATGAAAACCAAGTTAGCGCGCACAATCGACGAATACCTTGATGGTGCCAAAAGCATAGCCGTGTAGCCCATGCACCATCCTGGCTAATATCCAGCTAGTGAATGTTTCTCATGACCTCTGACCCCCACATGAACATGTTTATACTTCCAGCAAAAACACAGCACAATTACTTAGTTACACAAACATTGCACAGTCGTGACCGTAGTTAATCCGCGTTTATCTGCACATTTTCAGTGAACCCAGCTTTGTTTATTTGAGGCCCATACTTGAAGCTGTAGATGGAGGACTTGAAAAACAAATGTTGCCAGGACTGGCGAAGGAAGCGGGGGAATTCCGTGTGCCTGAAGCAACTGCTGCTTACAACAGAGTGTGAATCAGCAACCCTGATACATTAGGGCCACTGAGGGCAGCTACTAGAAATGTCCACAAAAAGGGGGAGGATTGCAACAAATGGCCGCCTTGGCAAGGGAGCACCCAAAGGGTAAAATACAAACTGGCCTGTGGCTCAAAAGATCCATGCACCGGCTCTACAGCGGACAAGGGACAGACTGGCGCCAGCTAACCTTTGATGCAAACATGGCGTGGTCTGCACATTTGAAACCCATAGTGCAAATGGAAAGCGCTCAGAAGACATGGACCGGGCTCGGCGTGGTGCACTGTTTTGGTGTAGCCAATAGGAGCCTTAAGGGGGAAGGCCCTGTACCCAATGAGTGTAAATGTTATTTACGCCATGAAGGTTCGGATAACCAGATGGTTGTTAGGTTATGGCTATTTGTAGAGCGCACAAAACACCTGAAAGGGTTTCCAGGTGCTAGATAAGAAAGAAATTGCACTGGCCGAGTCTCAGGACTAATTCAAAGAGCCAGGCTTTTTTTTTTAATTTCTTGTGGGATTCAGGGACTGAGTGGGTGGCTCTGATGCGAAGTATGGAGGTCGTTCCATGCCTTGGGTGCGGGGTGCGAGATGGGACCATTGAATGCGGGCCTCAATGAGTAGTAGTTACTTAAAAGATGCAACAAAAGGTGGAAAAAGGGTCAAGGAAAAGTTTATTTACAAGCTACAAAATAAGTATAGGTGAAGAGTGGTGTCCACACTTCAGTGAGACACTGCTAGGACCGGATCAATTCTGATTATTCATGTTACCGGACCGATCGGAGTTATGACTTTGGCTGATTATTTCACAATTGGGAATACTCGGTGCAGTCACAATGGACCCCATATACATTGCGACAGATCAAACCTACCAGTATTTATCGGAGGAATAATGCCTGTATATACCGGAGCAAGCAGATTTTGGTGCGACAAGCACCAACATCAAAGGCACCTTGGAAAACGAGATTGTGAAGCAAACAAAAACAAGCATTGGCATAGCCAATAGGTCTCGCATTTGGGACTTTATAAGTGTTTAGCCATGCAACAGTTGCATAACTAAATACTTATAAGGTCCCAAAAGCGAGAACTATTGGCTATGCAAAGCGGCCGTGAAAGTGATCACAATCGCGATCACGATCAAACATCAAAGCGGCCGTTGGGCCGCAAAAGTGAAAGTAATCGCGGTAAAGCGCGGCGCGCGCGCCTGCACACATGCACTGTAGCTCTAGGCTGGCCTGGTAACACTTTTTGGAGCCCTATCAATAAGTCTCGCCAGACCAGCGCATGCGCTGGGTCAGGCGAGACCTAACAAGCAACCGCGCGGCCGCGAAAGTGAAAGTAATCGTGGTCAAGCACGGCGCGCGCGCCCGTGCACATGCACTGTAGCTCTAGGCTGGCCTGGTCAGTAGCGGTCCGTGGAGGGAGTTCCGTGGGGCAGTGAGGCGGGGGAGGGGCAGAGTGGGGGAATGTAAACACCGGAATATGGATGAACGGAGGTAAGTACACATTTAATTAATTAAAACGAATTTCGTTGCGCGTGCTGCATCGCATTTTGCGATGCAGCGTACGCAAAGGAATTCGTTTTATGTATTTAAATGTGTACTTACCTCCGTTCATCCATATTCCGGTGTTTACTTTGCCCTACCCCGCCCCTCCCCCGCCCCGCCTCACCGCCCCACGGAACAACCTCCACGGACCGCTACTGGGCCTGGTAGCTGTTTTTGGAGCCCTCTCAATAAGTCTCGCCAGACCAGCATATGCGCTGGGTCAGGCGAGACCTAACAAGACCTAAAAAGGGAGAGTGGGCGGTCCTGTTCGAAGGCATGGGGGAGTGGCTTGCCCACTGTTGTGGGTACTGACTGTTTGGTCGGCCTCAGGGCCGACCAAACAGTTACTACCCACAACAGTGGGCAAGCCACTCACCCCCTGCCCTCGAGCAGGAACGCATACCCCCAACCAGGCACTTCTGCTTTCTCGCAGTGCGAGAATCAGAAACATAAATGGTGGTAGTTATTACCCTTTGTTTCTGCCTTCTCGCACTGCGAGAAAGCAGTGGGGTGATGCCCCCACGCCCCAATGGGGGAGCCGCCACTGCAGTCTCTGCAAAGGTAAAAAATGCTGATAGCCATCTTCCCACAATGGGTTCACAATGAACAAGTAGTGCTTGGAGTGATTATCTGCATTCATGAAAATCAAGATGTGCGCCAGCAACTGCACAATGCAGACATATTGTGTGTGGCAATACTATATTATTTGTGCTAGTGGAAATTGTGCAGGACAAAGATGTCTGCTTAAGCCTTCTTGACTTTACGGGTAAAGGAGCAGGCAAGAGAATGGTGATGCACATTCAAAATCATCGCTGTTAATAAACAACCATATATGTGCTCCACGCAGAGTGCGTGTCATACCTGAAATTAACTTCACCATTATATTTAGAGCACTTAAATTCACTTGCATCTAAGCACTATTCATTGCGCCGACAGATGACACCGAGGAGGGGGTAAAGCAGGAAACATGCGTAGCAAATATGCTGCTGTGGCTATTTGCCTCTGATGTAGCTGAACAAGAAATTGCTTGTCTAAATGACACTGTAGGCAAATTAAATTAGGACTGCAGTATTTTACTCATTTAGACTATGGTAAAAAAAGACAACAGGATTCAACAAAGACTCAACGGGATGAAAGAAGGGCAGGATGAGCCCGAAGACGAGCGGTCTGTGTGGCCACGTGGCCCGGAGAATTAATGAATCGCCGAGAACGCTGCGGCACAAAGCGCAGAGAGTTAACTTGAAATGTGTGTATGATGAATGGATATAATACTGTCGACATAATGGGTTTCCTATTTAAATTTTGCGAGGATTTAATCAGTTGGGCACAGCTGTGCTAGATGCATCATAAAGTATGTTGAAAAATACGGAGACATGCACATTTGTCTGGTGCAAATTAAGCTCACTTAGAGGTGGTCTTAATGGACCACGTAGCAATCATTACACGCATAAATTGTAAACTGTCTGTTTTCGGTGAATTTACTTAAAAAAAGAGTGCTCGTCCATGGTGGGGCAGACTAATGAATGGAACTAACCTTAATTTGGAAAGCACTAATAACCCGACACTTATTCATTAGGCCTCATGCGGTGTAATGCATTGTCTTTAATGGCTGCTAGGGTGTAGACTTTGTGTTAACCTCTGAAGGTGGGCATCTGTCTCTAGCTGGTACTGCAAAGCAGAGTTAGGAAATAAAACACTCTCCTTTTTCCATGCCTCTCTTTAAGCAGGGTAAACCTGGCAGAATTATTTAACTTCATTAGATTATGGTTCAAAAGTTTAAAATCAGTTTAGAATACAGATATCTATACCTCTAATCATCGAACAACATACTCCTTATATAATCTCTTCTCAGCAAGTGCACCAAGGGTGTGGAACTCCATCCCCCCAAACATTAGGACACTCCTGTCTTAGGATGGTTTAAAAAAGAGCTGAGAACGCTCTTGTTTCAATGCCATTTTTTTGTGGATAAAGAAAAAAAACCTTTATCATCCCTCTAATTCTCAGATGGAACGGTGTATCAAAATAAGGGCCTTGTTCAAAGTTTGGCGGATGGCATACTCCATCACAAACGTGGTGGATGTCCTGAATTACAAGATCATGCCACTTAGCAGACTGCAACAGCCTAACACTAAGGGCTTAGTTACGAGTCTGGCGGTCCACGGACAACCAATAGGGGCGATTGTACTGTCATTACCATTCCGCAGCCACCAGGGAACCTCCGTTCTCTGGCGGTGTTGCGGCTGTCCGGAGGCAGTAATATGCTTGGCGGGACCACGTGGTCACGCCAAGCATTTTACAAGTGCAGAAATGTGGAGAAGTGTGGCTCAATGGTTAGAGCGGCAGACCCCGATGCAGAGGGCTGGCCTGGACCAGGGTTCAATTCCCGCCTCGGTGGGTCTTGGGCTCAATTTCCCCGGACCTGATAATTCTCGCCTCAGTGCCTATTCTAATCATGGGTCCCACTCTGCAACTCTGGGCATTAGCTTGCTTAATCTCCACAACGGCCCCAAAAGCGCTAGGATGCCTGGCTTCACCTTGGGGATGGCCAGGAGTGGGCCCTTCCCAGGGAAAGGCCAGGAAGGGTTCCACAGCGGTGTGTGCACAGCGCCTGAGAGACCCTATCGGGGGTGTGTGGAGCGCCATATAAATGCACTACATTTACATTTACAAGTGTCCTCTGTGCTATGGTTTTCATGGTGGTTCCACACCATGAAAACTGTGGTGGAGAAGATACAAAGGGACCCCTTGTGCCTCTGCGCCATGTGGATGCACACAGGGGGGCACAACATGTGCCCCCCTGTGTGCATGTACACTAGTTCCTGCATGACATGGACTTTGCAGTCCATGCCATGCAGGGACAGTTTTTAGCATTCCCATTGCGGTGCCCATTTTCAGGGCACCTGCCTTGGGAATGCCGAAACAAAAGCCCTTCAGACACAAGTTACATTTGTAATCTGGCAGGCGGCCTGACCACGGCTTTGGCAGTGCGGCAGTGGGGTGGTCCCGGCGCTGCACCGCCAAAGTCGTAATCTGGTCCTAAGCAAAGCTCTATGTTTTGATTTCAGGTATGCTACCCTTACTTAATACTTTAGCCACCTTTTGTAACTCCCTATGTTGTTGTATATTTTTATGGTATTATATCACTGAATAATATTATAATGTTGTTTGTATTTTTTGTTCCTTGTGCGAAGTTGCTACTTTATAAAGTGTACTGCCACCCATTGGGTCTTGTCCAGGCCATATAAATCTACTAATAAATGAAATTACATCTGCCTATATTTACCGATTTACAAGCTTGAGACCATTCTGGTGCTTCTGGTATGCCCAGAATGGCCACACAAACAAGTTTTTTCACAATAAAAAAATAATCCCTTTTATGTTTGCATTGTTAATGTTGGCTAGAGTTGATAAAATGCGGTTGCTTTTAAATTATAACAATACATAGATATTTCTTGAGGAATCCCACAGAACTAGAAGACAGATAGTAAGTGGTCACTAGTGAACTATGAGAAAGGTATGGCACAAAAGACAGCTCCAAATCTTGTTGAGCGAGTGATTGCAAGGGGGGAATGGTAGCCATGTACTTCAATTCACCTAAACACCAGGGTCCCTAATATGTATAGGGTGCACTTTACCTGTTTGCTCCACGGTGCACCTTGAAACAGATGCACCATGCGCAGACAGGGAAAATGCACCCTTTTGGTTTGAATGTGCTGCCCACATGGCAGCTGTGAACTCGTGCTGCTCTTGGGGCAGCGCATTCAAGTGAAATACGGAGCGTCTGCTTCGAAGTCTCTCCTTGTTTTACTGTGCAGGCGGCAACAGCTTCTTTACCTCTGTGCCACGTCCATAATATGGTGCAGGCACAGAGGCAAAGAGATGCCTTAATTTGCTTGGGGTCGCACGCCAATGCAAATGAGGGAACACCCTCTTGAGCATGGGTACAACATGTGCATTATGTGTATTACATAAGGGGCTGCACAAGCGTCTGCTGCCCCTTCTATAGTACCAAAGTGCCCCAGTGGTGCATAAAGCAGGTGCAAATGCCTATTGCGCCACCTACAGCACTTCTGTGATACGAGCCCAGGTTTTGCAAAAGTGAGAGGACAAGCTTTTGACACTTAATGATATCACAGTGTTGACCCATTTTCCTCCCCGTATCCCTTTGCAGCATCCTCCTTGTTTCTGAGTGAACAGGACAAGGGCAAGGTGTGAATATTACACAAAGTGAGCAGGGCACTTACAACGCCGTTTTTAGCTGTGCTCCCTGCACCTGTCTTCTAGAGACCTGAGACCCCAGATAGCAAAAGCAGTGGCCGGCCTTCCAAATTGCAAGTAACAGTTACTACCTCTGGGTATCCTTAATATATGTCATGAGGGATCACTTGACACTCTACAAGGACAATGGGCAATGACCAAAAAGCACATGGACTGCATAATACATTTTATAGCACTACAAACATTGGATAGAAAGTCAGCGGTTCATATGCAGTTTAGAAAGGGAACAAATGAAATATGCAAATACGACTATGCTCTTGGAATGTCAATGGGCTGAACCATCTACTGTCTGACCCTGATACAATATTATTTCTAAATTCTTTTACAATCTTATTACTTCAAGAAACATGGAGAGAACAAATGACTCCCTTGCTTGGTTTTAATGAACATAGTCTCCTGGCAGTGTGAACTAATGAATCAGGCCATGCAATGTGTGGACTGTCGTGCTACATTGCCGGCAACCTAAACTTAGTAGTAGAAGTGGTGGACTTCGATCTGGGCTGTTTACAATGTCTTGTGCTATATAATACTGCCTTTCGTTTAATTATACTCAATGTGTATCTAAGTGCCAGAAAAAATTAATTTACAGAGCTGTATATCTTGCGAGATATTTTGAGTACATTAATAATCCAGCACCCTTTTAGTCTCTGGTGAATTTAGTTTGCATCTGCTTCTGTTTCTTTCAGTAAACAGTAAGACTAATGGAATTGCTAATAAGTGTGGTGATATTATGTCCCAGACTGGGTTTAGTCTGCTAAAAGAAAAATCTAGGTTTATTCCATCGCTTAAAAATTCTAAAAAAGGATCAATTATTGACGATATATTTATTTCAGTTATCTTAAGATCATCAGCTCAAGAGTGAGCATAATCAACAGATCGTAACATTTAATTTTTTAGTGAAGTCTAATCCTAGACCTAATGAACTTCCCAACATGGCCCACTCCTCATATAATATGAAGAGGTTAATCTGGTATACAGCTAAAGAAGAGGAAATAACGCATGCTGCTAAAACATTGATAAAGGAAGGTGACCAGTGTGAGCTGGGGGGTATCAATATGATTAACAAATGGAACTTTATAACAACGTCCCTTATAGGGAAATTTGCAGCCCAACAGGTTAGGAAAGTAAAAAATCTTTTAAGATCTCCAAACATTTGGTTTACTTCTATGCTATTTCAGATAACAAAATCTCTTTATATAAAGAAAATTTGAAGGAACTTAGAAAAGTTTATAAACAAGAAGTCTGGAAGGCTAAATCCAATTATCAAACAGGGCTTTGGAACAGCTTATTATCTGCCTCCAAACAAAACAATGCAAAAAGAGTTTGGGCAGTAATTAATAAGCTTGAAAGTGGAGGCAGCCAGGCATTTTGTGTAAATATACAGGAAACCAGTTGGGTAACTTTTATTACTGATTTGTATGGCACAGCGGATCTGGCGGTAAATCTACCAGATGTGTGCTTTGGTTATGGGGAAAGTAGTATATCAATTTTGGAGAGTGGCATGTGCCAGGGGATGAATTCCACAGTGAAACTTAGGGAGTCTAGTTTTGATTTGAGAATTAATTTAGAAATTATAAGTTGTAATCAAATATTAACTCTGCTACGTGCTCCCGGTCCTAATGGGCTGCCTAATGCCTTGTTTCGTGCCAATGCCGACATGTGGGCTTGAATCTTATATAAATTGTTCAATGAAATATTGACATTGGAAATTGTGCAAGCATCATGGCAAGGTAGCATATTGCAGCCTATTTATAAAAGTGGTCCGGTTGACAATTCCGCTAACTACAGATTAATTTAATTGACTGATGTTGATGCATAGGTCTTTGCTTCTGGTTTGTTGAAAGAATTGGAAAAGTGGGCTACGCCAGAAAGCCTTATTCCACTTAACCAAACTGGTTTTCGGAAGGGCCAATCTACCACTACCAACCTGTTGGCACTTACTTTACTTGTGGTGCGAGTAAACTAAAGGCAGCCTTTGACTCAGTGCCCCGAAATTTGTTATGGAAAAAATTGCTTGTCTTGGGCATCCCAGGGAAACTGTTGAAGGCTATTATCCTTTTGAATACATATACCTGGGTTCAAATCAGGCTGGGTGATGGTAAATCCTCATCAAGGAAAATCAGAACATATAATAGCCTAAAGCAGGGTAGGTTTCTTGCCCCTTGCCTTTTTAATTCATTTCTATCAGATCTTCTTCAGCATCTGGACTCTATTAAAGCCCATGCCACTAAGTGGGAGGGGTGCAAATCAGCTACCTCCAATATGCTGATGATGCTATCCTCCTGAGACACACTCCTATTGGCCTACAAAGACTTATAAATGCTTTTGATGACTACATACAAATAAATGGCCTTGAACTGAATAATGAAAAAACTAAAATCATGAAAATTGGACCTGTAAAACAGAAGTATAATACATGAAGGGCCAGAGGAGGCCAAATTGAAATTGTTAAAACATATAGATATTTAGGGGTGGTGTTCGATAACAGTTTCCTTTAAATGACATTTTTAAGGATCTAAGGGCAAAAACTGTGATTTTAGTTTATGTTTTTACATGTTTAAAAAAATTGTTGAATTGTCAATCATATGATTATATTCTTAAAGTCATGAAAGCCAAGTTACAGCCAACCCTTTTATATGGCTCACCAATTACCAGAGGGAAAGATGCAAAGCTCCTATATCTACTCGTTGTTCAGGCCTTCAAATCAACTTTTTGGATTCCTAGATCAGTAGGCCAAGCCGGAATAAGATTAGAGTTTGGTCTCCAAAGAGACTGTCTTGTATCAGAAAGAGCGTTTTTGAAATGTATGTCCTCTATGTTTTCTTCTGCTCCTCTTTCCCTAGGAAACATTTGCTGGTTAGAAAAAAATAAGTCTGCTTATGCTGTTAAATGGAGCTCTCATATCTTAACCTGCCTAAGCGGTATTGGTCTGGAAATACTGCCCCAGGAATTGAAAATGCCCAACTATTAGTGAATCTTTAAATAATGATCAACCTGAATCCCTTTAGTTGGATAAAAATGTATTAGCAGGGAAAAATTATGTATGGTTTGTAATTAACTCATACCAATTTCGACGCATTCAGCCTTATTTGACTGCTCATTTCTCAGCAAAAATAAAAAATATTTTCTTAAAACTACGAATGGGAATAAATCCAACAAAAGAGGGCACCCAGTCATGGATTAAGGAGTGGCCGGATTCTAATTGTAGACTATGCGGATGGCAACAAGAATCATTAGTACATAAAGTGAGTGTGTGTCCTAAATTGATCAACATTCAGCGTCCCTTTTTGAAACCTCTATTCTCGAAGATCGGGGTTAGATCAACACGCCAGGCACTTATTAGGACCTTATTTGGCAATTCGATACCCTTGTTATGCCAACTGATAAAATAAATGGTACAGATTTTAAATATTGTGTGATGTAAAGATTTTTGATTGCAATGATTTTTAATAATCAAGCAATAAAGATTTATATATATATAGAATGAAATATGTAATATTTCATGTTCTGATGCAGTGCCCGGGATGACTATTTCTCCACAGTGAAAAATCTTCCTGTGTTTATCAGAAAACTGTGAGCTCGGTAGAAAAACGGAATGAAAGCTGCTCCAATTTTCAAAGATTAACTCCGCCCCAGACATTTTATTAGGTGTGCTGCTCAAATGGGTAGGGGCTGCTTATGGTGACAGTGCTGTTGCTCACATATGCCTGGAGTGCTGAGTGTGCCAGTAATGCTGCTAAAATGTGTCTGGGCTACCAATCATGACAGTGGGGTTACTCAAATATCTGTGAATACTCAAAATGTCAGCTTTGCAGCTAAACTAAACATTGTCTGCATATTGACCTAAAATACTAAAATGGCTGAGATAGCTGAAGGTGCCCAGAGGCTACAGATTTTATAGGCCCAGGCAGAAGAATAGTTCCTCAGGTCGCAGATTTTGCAATGATGCCATTGGCATACCAACTTCACTTAACCACAGTTAAGCATATTTGTGGGATCCTGGTTGTCATAGCAATGTCTAGCTTATGTCATCCGGATTCTCTAGCTTGTCTTTATGATGTAGGGATGCTCAGACTGTTACCTTGGTTAAAGAATGTGTTGATTTGAAGGTGGGTTCTGGGACCAGGGACGGTTGGGAGAAAACAACTGAATTGCTGTTGAGTTGGATGTGTGATTGGATGGGTCCTCTTACTTGGATTAAACCTGCAATTGTTTCATGGAACTCCTGTGTCCAAGCATCTTATTACGTCTAAGGGAGGTTCCTACATTGGCGTAGTCGGCAGGATTACCAAGAAAGGACCCAACATCTGCAACGCTCTGCTTGTAATTTAAGTAAGGTCCTCTGTTCATTAATCATTGGGCTGGGAGCTTTTGCCGTGAAGGTCTTACTTGTAGTTAATTAATCGTCACGGGCTCGTCCTTTGTTTTGCAAAATGCTGATTATATGCCGTTTTTAAAAAGGGTCCTCTGTTCATATATTGAGGGGCTGGGAGCTCTCGCCGTGAAGGATTAATTTGGTGCCAATTACTCGTCACGGGCTCGCCCTTTTGATTTAAATACTTTGGCGTTTTTGCTGACAAAGGAAGATAAATACGAGAAATAAAGGTGTTGCGAGAGCCCTTACACTGCATTTCGCTGCCTGGCTCACCTCGTGTTTGCTGCGGTGCTTCGTGGTGTTTTGGTGGAGTTTTTGCCTTCTACTGGACTCTGCGAGTGGAGTTGCGATCTAACGGTTTTTTTTCAGTAACTGCCTCCGGAGAAGCTCTTCACTCGATGGCTGTCTCTTGCTTATGGTGACGTAATGGAATCCTGCAAGGGGATTCGGTGATTCATCAACGTCATCATTAGCGTCTCCTTCAGAACCTTGGCAACGGAATCTCGAGAAGTATCTGTGAGTTGCTAGAAGCAGTTTCGTCGCGCTTGTGAGCAAGTGAAGCCATGGACACTTTATCGACCCGGTGAAACATGGAAAGTAAGTGACTGGTGGTGATCGATTCAAGCAGCAAGTTTGTCACAGGAGCTCTGATTTAATTTTCTTTTTCTGACGTGATGACTTTATGAGCTGAACATCGCTCCATTGTCTTTCATCGTTTGGGACGGGGACCTCGGCATTGTCTGTCTACAGCAACGGAGAACAAAGCTTCTGTTTAGGAAAGCACAGAGGGTGGTTTTACTTTGTTCTTAATTTATTTCCATCGTTTTTGAAGGACATTTCGTAATACTTTTAGTTAGGCTTTGTTCATGAGATGTTTTTTTTTGTAACAGTTTAGTACTTCTTTAGGTAATACTGCCATCTACTGTCCTTTTGCTGTATTGTTTTTTTCATATATTTTACACCTGATTATTTGGGTAGAAAAGAGTAATTTTTCAATAGAGTGGGTAGTACTGTTATTTAAGTGATTGGTGTTAAATTTTGCTTGTGCTGTTTTTCTTTAGCAAGCTGAAACCATGCAGAATGTTACTGCTCCTCCCTTCTTTTTATCAGAGCCTGGTGAACCCATGATCAGGTGGAAGAAGTGGAAGAAGGTATTCGAACGGTATGCCAAAGTCTGTGGTAATAACCTTGGTGCGGAGAGAAAAACTGCTCTTCTCTTACATTGTCTGGGTTCGGAGGGGCAAGATGTTTTTGATCATCTAGCCGAACTCTCGGCAGCTGAAAGCAGGGGGTTAAATGAATTTGAAGTATGTATTAAAAAATTAGATAATCATTACCTCCCTAAAGTCAGTACAATTTTAGAGCGTTTTCAGTTTACCAAGAGACTGCAAAATGGAGGGGAATCTGTAGAGGTATATGTAACTCAATTAAGGAAGCTTGCTTCTTCCTGTAGGTTTGAACAGCTCTTGGGGGAAAGAATAAGGGATCAGTTTATGCTAGGGTGCAACCTAGAGAAGGTTCGTGACGAGCTATGGTTAAGAGATGAACCCTCTTTAGATGAGGTATTACAGGTTGCGAAAAGAATCGAACATTCTTTAAAGTGTGTAGACACCTTGAAGAATGATGTGAAAGTCTCTGTTCAGGTAGTAAAAGAAGGCAATGGTACTAAGGACATTTCTAAAGACGCAGAAGCTGTTAAGAGTAAAACAAAACCTTTTGTCCCTAAATGTTTTAGATGTGATAAACTTGGTCATTTTGCAAATGATAAAAAATGTCCGGCATTGAAGGCAACTTGTTCGAAATGCAAGCGCAAGGGTCATCTTGCTGTTGTTTGCAAAACAAAGAGTCCTTCTAACAGTGTCAGAACTGTTGAGTCTGGATTAAAGGAGGAAGACTTTGTGTGTGGTCAAATTGTAGTACAAGTTCAAGCTGATGTACAAGAAAATAACTCTGGAGCATGTAAATCTTCTCCTTTGGATATCATTCAGGTTGAGGGGGAGAAGACAAAAGTGTTGTTTGATTCTGGGGCGAAAATTACTATTGTCTCAAAAACATTTTATCAGGAGAGACTTGCTGGGAAGGTAAAGTTACTTAAACCAGATATACGTCCGTTAGCTTATGGAGGTGAACCAATACCACTTTGTGGGTATTTTGTTGGTTTGATTGAGTATGGTGGTAGATATCTGTCTGGGAAGGTGTATGTCTCCAAAAAGGGCGATAGCATTATCAGCTGGTTTCATCAGGCTGATTTAGGGGTTATGTTGGATCCAGGGAGCACGAATCCTATCATTCTTAAAAAGAACATTCAAAATGTTCATGTTGTTTCTGAAGGTGGTGTTCTCTGTGCCATTAAAAATAAATTTCCCAAGGTGTTTAGAGAAGAGTTGGGTTGTCTAAAAGACTTTAAATTGAATATACCTTTACGTTCTAACTCTCAACCTTAAACTTGTAAAGTTAGGAGTGTCCCTTTAGCGGTGAGAGATGAGATGAAGAAGGAGTTGGAAAAACTGAAAAATGGGGGTATAATTGAAGAAGTCTCTAGCACAGAGTGGCTTGCTCCGGTTGTCGCTGCACGCAAGGCCAATGGGTCTCTTCCTTTATGTGTGGACTTGAGACAACTTAACAAATGTGTGGTTGTTGATAAATATCCACTACCTAATATCTCTGAGTTACTCATGTTGTTAGGGGGTGCTAAAGTTTTTAGCACCATTGACTTGGCATCGGTATATCATCAGATTGAGTTAGACAGGTCTTCCAGGGATCTGACTTCATTTGTCACACCTTTTGGTACGTTCAGATTTGTTAGGATGCCTTTTGGCTTAATATCGGCGGCATCTGTTTTTCAGCGCGCAATGGAAAAAGTACTTGAAGGTTGTGATGGTGTGTGTGTTTATCAGGATGACATTCTGGTGTTTGCGAAGGATCATAAGGAGCATAGGAAGGTGCTTTTTGATGTTTTGAGTAGACTGGAGGATGCAAATTTAACTATAAAGCTTGAGAAATGTCATTTTGAGACCTCATCCATTCATTATTTGGGGCACACGATTTCTGGTGCGGGTATCTCTCCGAAGCCTGATTTAGTTGATACGATTTCACGCATGCCGCCTCCCGCTTCAAGAGAAGAATTGTTGAAGTTTTTTGGGATGGCAGAGTACTATAACAAGTTTGTAGAGGGCTTTGCTGAACATTGCTCAAACATGAGAGCACTGTTGAAGAGAGGTGTAGAATTCAATTGGTCTCGGGAGTGTGATGAGGAATTTCTTGGGATAAAGGAAAAACTGAATAATGCGCCTAATCTTAAAGGGTTTTGTTCATCCAGAGCATCTGTGGTAACTACTGATGCTAGTGTAAAAGGGTTGGGTGCGGTGTTGCAGCAGGAGGGTGAGAATGGTTTGGAAACAGTGACTTTTATTTCGAGAGGCCTAAAGGATGTGGAATCACGTTATCCTGTTATTGAGCGTGAAGCGCTTGCAGTTTTTTGGGCTATCAGGAAATTGAAGACGTTTTTATGGGGAACCAAATTTATTGTTAAATCGGATCATAAGCCACTGTGTGAGATTTTTGATAAGAAGGGTATTGACCAAGTTTCTGGGAGAATCAGTAAGTGGGTCATAGCTCTTCAGGAGTATGATTTTCAGATTAGATACATTCCTGGTGTTGATAACACAGTGGCAGATGCTCTTTCTAGGCTGGTTGGTGGTTGTAGTGATGAGGAAGAAACTGATGATTGGGCTGAGGGAGATTCACATGTCTGTCTGGTCAATGATGGCATTATTGATGAAGCTCAATGGCGGGAGAGTTTAACTCGGGATCCTGTTCTAGCTGAGGTGATGGATTTGATTCAGAGAGGGTGGTGTAAAAAAAAAACTGGGTCAGTTGAAGCTTTGAAGTTTTGGGGTGTGAAGGATGAATTGAGTGTGACTAAGGGTATTTTGCTACGTGGCACACGGTTAGTACCTCCTTTGGAATTAAGGAAAATGTTGGTTGATATGGCACATGAGTTGCATTCAGGCATGTCTAGGATCAAGGAGCGTCTTCGCTCTTCTTATTGGTGGCCCGGTATGGATTTGCACATTGAGAGAGTTGTTAGAGATTGTTCGGTGTGTGCTGCGTGTGGAAAGTCAAAGGTTGTTAGAGTTCAGCCCATGGTTATAAGGGAGCTACCTAGTGGTCCGTGGAAGGAGGTGGCTCTGGATATTGTGGGTCCCATTCATTACAATGGTCAACAGAATTATATTTTTGTGTTATTGGACTTATTTTCAAGGTGGCCTGAAATACAGTTCACGTCAGGAATAGAGACTGTCCATGTGATTCGGTTTCTTGAAAATCTCATGGGTAGAGAGGGATTCCCTGAGTCGATTCTAACTGATAATGGGGTTCAACTGGTTTCTAGGGAAATGGAGAAGTTTCTTAAGGAAAGAGACATTGCACACAAGAAATGTTCATTGTATCATCCGGAAACCAATGGGATGGTTGAGAGGTTTAATAGGGTGATTAAGGAGACGATCTCTTTAGCTAAAAGCTCTGGAAAAAACTGGAAGGAACAGGTTTTAAAGAAGATTGAGGAGTATAGAATGACCCCACACAGTTCAACGGGTCAGTCTCCTTTTGTTCTTTTTAAGGGAAGGGATCCTTGCACCCAGGTTGAACCTTCTTGGGTTCGACGGTTGGGAGTTTCGGTGTGTGGTTCTTCTGTTGTAAAGAACAAGGATGAGTGGAGAGTAAGAGAGGAGAACAAGTGTCGTTATAGGAAGGAAAACTTTGATTTGAGAAAATCCACCAAGCATACGAAGGTTAAGGTTGGGGATGTTGTTGTTGTTAGGCTTCCAGGTTCTAAAGTAAGGTTCTCCAAACCTTTGCATGTTGTTAAGGTTTTCAATAATGCTGTTCGAACTAATGACCATAGGATTTGGAACTTAGGTAGAGTTTGTGTGTGCTCAGATTTGTATGTGAATTCAGAAAAAACTTTAAGAAAGGACATTGATTTCTCTGAGTCCTCACGCAGATCTTCTAGGGTTCTAAGGAAACCTGATTACTTAAAAGACTACGTTTCCTAAGGTGTTGGGTTTCTTGATGGGTAATGTTTTGAAGCTGTTGTAAATTTATGTTTTCTTTTGTTTTTTGTTTTGTTTTATCGGAGGGAGTTGTGTGGGATCCTGGTTGTCATAGCAATGTCTAGCTTATGTCATCTGGATTCTCTAGCTTGTCTTTATGATGTAGGGATGCTCAGACTGTTACCTTGGTTAAAGAATGTGTTGATTTGAAGGTGGGTTCTGGGACCAGGGACGGTTGGGAGAAAACAACTGAATTGCTGTTGAGTTGGATGTGTGATTGGATGGGTCCTCTTACTTGGATTAAACCTGCAATTGTTTCATGGAACTCCTGTGTCCAAGCATCTTATTACGTCTAAGGGAGGTTCCTACAATATTGCCATGACATTTCTAAATTTGCCCCAAAAACTCATTAGTGCTCATACAGATACCTTTCCAAGAGACATTCTTTGAAAACATCTGCTTTTATCTGATTACATGTGCATTTTTTACGCATTACGTATTTTTGCTTGTAATGCCAGGCTCGGTCCGGGATCTGATAAATGATTTATTATTTGCTCTTTGTCTACAGCTGTCAGTCGATACAAATTGCAAAAGATTTTCCTTTAAAATATTGTGAAATCCAATTTATCATGAAGCTAACACCCAGGGCCAGATTTATCATAGTGTTGCAGCGCCCTTTGCGGCACGCAAGGGAGTGCAGGGGCAACGCAACACTAAAGTCAGATTTATCAAGCCGCGCAAGGCCACCGTGGATGGCCCTGCATGGATTGACAAATATGGAGTAACACAAGGCAGCGCAAATCGATGCCTTGCTTTACTCTGCCCCAGAGAAGCATTCCCTGGAGTTTGGGTGTTCTCATGAATCCACCCATTGTTTTGGCGCATTTCCAGATTTGCCGTTAGTGGTAGACCTGGGACTGCATTAAAATGCTACACCTCCCCACCGGAGGCTTAACGAGAAATAATATCTTTATTTTGCTCCTTTTTCACTCTTTCTATGTGTGTTGCATTGTGCAGCACACATAGAAAGTTGAAACATGCCTCTGAGGATTGTTTTTGAGCAGGAAGGTGGCCCTTCCTGTCATGCCCCGCGATCCGTGACTCCCGACGCGGTAGTATTTTAGAGATCTCGAGGCAAGGAAACGCGCTTAGCGTTCTTGTCTCGAGATTCATTCCTGTCCCAATGCTCAGCTGCCTGACTTCCGGTCTTGGTATTTCCTGTTTCCGGCCTCGCTCTCTTGAACAAAGCCGGCTAGCTGTTTATCGCCGCATTCAGCGATCCTCGTGGCGTTTTGGTTCCTGCCCGCCTCCTGACCAACGCTAGCGGGGCGGACCTTGCCCTTCTTCCCTTTGGACCCAAGAGAGAGGTACTCCGGTAATCCGGTCTCGTTCATGCCACAAAGAAAATAGTCCCCTTCATGTTTGCAAGGATCGATAGCTGTGCTGCTGCAGTGTAAAGCACTGGTTGCCCTTGCATTTCGGGCGGTCCCCTGAACCTTCCATATGTAGCCAGGGGAGCCTATCTCCGCTCGTCCTAGCAGGCATATCCCTATTCCGACCTCTCCTTAGTTTTCCTTCGTTTATCTCTACCTACGATACACACTTCATAGTCTGGCACCGCTCCTTCCATCTGCCACATACCTGGTTCAGGATACTACTACCCTCATAGTGTTCCATCGAGTATCCCCTCTAGTGAGGTGTTTCCAGACCTCTCCTTCTCCATCCGTTTCCTGTCACTCCCTGGGGCTTGCGTGAATCCCTGTGTGTTGCTGATCTTCTCGACAGAAACACGGTAAAGGCGCACTGCGCTACATCTTCCATTTATAAAGAGCTCAATGGGTGTTCAGGTTTGCTCTGACTTGTTGTGTTATGTATTTCTGTAGACTACCTTCCACAGTGTGCATCAGACAAATAGAGGCCAGGGAGTTGGTAGTTCCTCTACACCATCACAAGGGGGTAAGCAGACAACAGAGATAGAGGAGAAGGTTGGGGAATGATTATTACTTCGTTCTAACCGTGTACTCTCCTTCGTACAGGTCTTACAGTGAATTATTGAAGCCTTCCCGTTACACGATTAGAAAACACGACACATGGGTAGGTGAGGTCAAGGGCGGAGTGTACCACAGGGGGTGGTAGTTTGTATGTGACATTGTTTACACAGTATTTGTTTTACAGGGTGTATGCCAGGCGTAGCTTTCCTTATCAACAGAACCAGACGCCGGTGACCCATTGAAGTGCAACCCTCCTTCCCTTGTTTTGTTTCCCTGTTTTCCCTGGCGAGTCTCCTGAGTCTCTAGAGTCTGATAGAGTCGGGAGACCGCTGGGGAAGGCTGAGGAATACGCTTCAGGTTCCTGACGCTCCTGCGGAACAGCAGATAGCCATTACAGAACGCTAAGCCCTAGTAGTGTGTTCTGCCCGAGCGTCATGGAACTAGGAGCAGTTTCCCTAGCCGATGTAGCCGGCATGATAGGGAACTTACAGTTAGAAACACAGGCCTTGGCGGCGAGAGTAGATGCTCTTCAACGTCATCACGCTGGAGCAGTGCAAGGAGGGAGTTCTGATGTCACATCATCGATTATCCAAGTCACCACACCTCCTTCCATTCCTTTAGCACCCCCAGAGAGGTTCTCGGGGGATGCTGCTCGTTGTGCTGCATTTCTTAGCCAGTGCCAAATGCACTTTTCTTGTAAAAGTACTTGTTTTCCTTCTGATCAATCCCGGGTAGCATTTATGATTTCGTATTTGAGTGGCCCCGCTGCAGATTGGGCCATCCCTTTGTCCACAGAAATGATCCATTGCTGCATGACCATTCAGCCTTTAAAAGAGAGTTCCGCAAATTGTTTGACCGGCACACATACACTCACTCAGCAGATACCGAGTTGTTAGCACTCAAACAAGGCAATCAGGATTTGGTACAATATATTACGTCCTTTCGTAGACTAGTGGTGGAATCTAACTGGCCAGAAGAAAAGCGTAGCACCCTCTTCTATAGGGGACTACGCGATGATTTGAAGGATGCTCTTTCACAAATTGTAGATTTACCCGAGTCATGTGGGGAACTCATTGACCTAGTAGTCAAAATACAACATCGACTACAAGAAAGAAAGCAAGAAAAGGGACGAGTCGAACATCGTTACGTGCCTTCTAGAGAAAAGAAGAGCGAACCTCCCAAAGTCGCAGATGAAAGTGAGCCCATGCAAATAGGGGTGTTGAAGGGTCCCTTAACACCGGAAGAAAGACAAAGAAGGCGCACAAATAGACTCCGTTTATATTGTGGGAAAGTAGGCCATTTCTTGAGGTCCTACCGGTTAAACCAACTCAATTGGATAAGGCGGGAAACTAAGGAGCCCGGGGCCCTGTGAGGCAAGGATCCCGGGTGGTTCAAATGGTTTTGTCTCTTCTGTTCACCCTACTAATCCCATCACTCATCTCTACGTAGCAGCCCAGCTTTCCGTCGCACACATCGGGTTGCAGGTGGCCATTATGATAGATTCCGGTGCATCAGGGAATTACATGGACTCAGAGTGGGCTAGAGAAAGTCTGATACCCTGTAGAAGGAAAAGTGCAGTAAACAGGGTCACTACCATTGACGGGCCTCCCCTTGTCTCAGGACCAGTAACCCATCAAACAATCATGCTACACATGGTTATAGATCCCGGCCATCAAGAGGATATAGAGTTTGATTGAATTAGTTCTCCACAGATTCCAGTGTTATTGGGCATACCGTGGTTAAAACTTCACAACCCTGTAATAGACTGGGAGAAATTCACCCTTATGTTTCGTCCTCTTGCGAAACCAGAAGTAGCAATTGCAAGTACACACGTCACCGTTGAGATGAAAGGAGCAGTAGTTCTTCCCGAGCTGCCCTCCTCATACCAGGATTTAACTACAGTGTTTGACCCCAAAGAGGCGGAAGTCCTTCCCCCACATAGGGCATATGACTGCCGTATTGATTTAGAGACAGGAGCCAGAATACCATGCAGCAGGGTGTATTCACTTACTGAAAAAGAGAACACATATCTGAGAGAATATCTAGACACCATGTTGGCAAAGGGCTTTATCCGCCCCTCACGCTCTCCTGCCTCTTCTTCATTATTTTTCATACCCAAACGAGAGGGGGGTCTCCGCTGCTGCATAGATTACAGGAAACTGAATCTGGTCACCATCAAGAATCGGTATCCTCTGCCCCTGATTGCCTCCCTCCTTGACAGAGTACGGGGTGCCCAGTTCTTCACAAAACTGGATCTGCGTGGCGCCTACCATCTGGTGCATGTCAGGGAGGGAGACGAGTGGAAAACAGCATTTTGTACAAAGTATGGACTATATGAATATCTGGTGATGCCATTTGGGCTTTGTAATGCTCCTGCAGCATTTCAGTTTTTCATAAACGAGGTACTCCGAGATATGCTTGACGACTATGTGATTGCTTACATTGACGATCTGTTGATCTTTTCATCCTCTATGTCAGACCACGTTCTCCACGTGCGAAAGGTGTTGGAACGCCTTCGCGATAATCAGTTATACTGTAAGTTGGAAAAATGCACCTTTCACACACAGGAGGTGCCGTTCTTAGGTTTTGTTGTCTCCCCATGGGGCCTAGCTATGGACCCTGGTAAGGTTGCGGCGGTTCTCTCTTGGCCTGCACCCGGTTCGGTTAAAGAACTCCAAAGCTTTCTGGGCTTTGCCAATTTCTATAGACGTTTTATACGAGACTTTTCGGAATTGGCAAGCCCCCTCACCGCTCTGTTGAAAAAAGGTGTTTTGTTTAGCTGGTCTAGGGAAGCTGAGGATGCTTTTCAACGACTACGACTGGCCTTCACGAGAGCTCCCATCCTAAGGCATCCGAATCCGGCCTTGCCCTTTGTGGTAGAAGTGGACGCCTCACAGGTGGTAATGGGAGGTGTCCTTAGTCAGAAGGACCCTGTTTTAGGGCACTGCCACCCGGTAGCCTATTTCTCGCACAAATACACGCCTGCAGAATACAATTACGCAGTGGGGGAGAAGGAGCTCCTTGCGATAAAGAAGGCTTTTGAGGAATGGAGACAGTATCTTTTGGGTGCACGTTTCCCAGCTACCGTGTACACAGACCATCGCAATCTCCAATACCTCAAATCTGCCAAGGCATTGTCAATGAGACAATTACGTTGGTCTCAATTCTTTGGGGAATATGACTTTACAATTCACTATAGGCCTGGGAGGAGGAATGGTAAAGCTGATGCCTTATCTCGCTTAGGTTTCACACAACCCGATGAGCCTGTAGAAATACCAAACATCATACCCACAGATGCTATCTTAGGTGGGGTGTTCACGGAAGACGAGTTCTGCAAAAGGATTCGGCTAGCTCAAGCCTCAGACAAGATGCGGGAGGGGGTAGGCACCCACGAGACGGTGGTGAACGATGGGTATGTCTGCATTCAAGGCGGGGTGGTGTTACCTACACAGGAGTTACAAGAACAAGTCTTGAAATGGTATCATACCCATCCTTTAGCGGGTCATCCAGGCATAAAGAAAACCATCCAGACGATACGTGAACGGTTTTGGTGGCCTAACATGTCAAAGGACATTGAAACTTATATCAGGGTTTGCTCTACATGTGCCCAAACTAAAGTGTCCCACCAAAATCCTGTAGGTCTCCTCCTGCCATTGGCCTCCCCGCCAGGTCCCTGGCATACGGTATCCCTCGATTTCATAGTGGAGTTGCCTGTTACCAAGAGAAAGAACAATACTGTCTTAGTGGTGGTGGATATATTCACGAAAACAGCTCACTTTGTCCCTCTAGAGGGTTTGCCCACCGCCATGGAATTGGCTTCAGTATTTTTGCATCAGGTGGTGCGTCTGCATGGGTTCCCTTCCGTTTTGATTTCTGATAGGGGGGCCCAGTTTGTGTCTAGGTTCTGGAGGGGCTTATGTTCCTTGCTTCACATAGATGTCAGGTTATCTTCTAGCCATCACCCTCAGTCAGACGGGCAAACTGAGAGAGTTAACCAGTGTTTCGAGTAGTATATCAGAAACCAGGTCTTGCATTCCCCGTCGGATTGGGATGAGTGGGTGTGGATGGCAGAGATAGCGTACAACAATAGCCCACATTCTTCCATCAAGCACTCACCTTTCTTTTGTTCTGCGGGGTTTCATCCTAAGTTATTACCCTCCGGGTGTTCCCCAGACAGTCCTGTTCCAGCAGCGGATCATCTGGTGCACAAACTTGTAAATCTGCACAAAGTAACTTTAGAGACTCTTGACATGGCGAAAGTGCGTTACAAGGAGGGGGCGGATTTACATAGAAGATTAGAACCCGTCTACACACCGGGGGATAAGGTGTGGCTTTCCACCAAACATTTGATGCTCAGTGGTTCACGCAAGTTCAATCCCAAATTTATAGGCCCCTACAGAGTCTTGAAGGTAATCAACCCGGTGGCCTTGAAGTTAGACCTGCCTGCCTCCTTTAGGATTCACCCTGTTTTCCACGTCTCCTTAATTAAACCAGTTGAGCCGGGCACTTCGGTACCAAGACGGCCCGCGCCCCTTAACATTCAGGGTAGCGAGGAATATGAAGTGGAAACCATTGTGGATTCTCGTATAGTGGGGAAAACCCTCCAATACCTGTTGCACTGGAAGGGATATGGGGTGGAAGAACGTACATGGGAACCGGCTAGCGCAGTGCACTCTCCTCGTCTGATTCGCCTTTTCCACCTGCGATATCCTGATAAACCCAAACTGTCGGGGGGACATTGTGGGTGAGTGTGCTGTCATGCCCCACGATCCACGACTCCCGACGCGGTAGTATTTAAGAGATCTCGAGGCAAGGAAACGCGCTTAGCGTTCTTGTCTCGAGATTCATTCCTGTCCCAACGCTCAGCTGCCTGACTTCCGGTCTGGGTATTTCCTGTTTCCGGCCTCGCTCTATTGAACGAAGCCGGCTAGCTGTTTATCGCCGCATTCAGCGATCCTCGTGGCGTTTTGGTTCCTTCCCGCCTCCTGACCAACGCTAGCGGGGCGGACCTTGCCCTTCTTCCCTTTGGACCCAAGAGAGAGGTACTCCGGTAATCCGGTCTCGTTCATGCCACAAAGAAAATAGTCCCCTTCATGTTTGCAAGGATCGATAGCTGTGCTGCTGCAGTGTAAAGCACTGGTTGCCCTTGCATTTCGGGCGGTCCCCTGAACCTTCCATATTTAGCCAGGGGAGCCTATCTCCGCTCGTCCTAGCAGGCATATCCCTATTCCGACCTCTCCTTAGTTTTCCTTCGTTTATCCCTACCTACGATACACATTTCATAGTCTGGCACCGCTCCTTCCATCTGCCACATACCTGGTTCAGGATACTACTACCCTCATAGTGTTCCATCGAGTATCCCCTCTAGTGAGGTGTTTCCAGACCTCTCCTTCTCCATCCGTTTCCTGTCACTCCCTGGGGCTTGCGTGAATCACTGTGTGTTGCTGATCTTCTCGACAGAAACACGGTAAAGGCGCACTGCGCTACATCTTCCATTTATAAAGAGCTCAATGGGTGTTCAGGTTGGCTCTGACATGTTGTGTTATGTATTTCTGTAGACTACCTTCCACAGTGTGCATCAGACAAATAGAGGCCAGGGAGTTGGTAGTTCCTCTACACCATCACAAGGGGGTAAGCAGACAACAGAGATAGAGGAGAAGGTTGGGAAATGATTATTACTCCGTTCTAACCGTGTACTCTCCTTCGTACAGGTCTTACAGTGAAGTATTGACGCCTTCCCGTTACACGATTAGAAAACACGACACATGGGTAGGTGAGGTCAAGGGCGGAGTGTACCACAGGGGGGGGTAGTTTGTATGTGACATTGTTTACACAGTATTTGTTTTACAGGGTGTATGCCAGGCGTAGCTTTCCTTATCAACAGAACCAGACGCCGGTGACCCATTGAAGTGCAACCCTCCTTCCCTTGTTTTGTTTCCTTGTTTTCCCTGGCGAGTCTTCTGAGTCTCTGGAGTCTGATAGAGTCGGGAGACCGCTGGGGAAGGCTGAGGAATACGCTTCAGGTTCCTGACGCTCCTGCGGAACAGCAGATAGTCATTACACTTCCTGCACAAAAACAATCCTGTCTACAAAACAGGCACCCATGACGCTAGGGTGCCTGTGTTGGCGCAAGGCAGCACATTGTGCGCCAGTGCGAGGAAAGGATAGGAATGCACTGTATAATGTTAAATATGGCACATTTTTGCCCTTTCCTTTATGTGCCCATCGCACCAATGTGGCTTGCTTTGTTACGTTGTGTGAAAGTATGATAAATCTTCCCCCGCGTTCTTACAGTGAACCTCAGTTCTTGCTAATAACATCTACTACGGTGCCAGATGTCAGCTTCCTGCACGTAGCTCCATCAATCAAACTCTATCCTCATTACTGTCTGAGGAGTGTGACTTGTGAAAAGAATAATTTAAAATCTGCCCACAAAATTGTGCTACTTTCTTAATTCCTTTCTCACAATGGGTGACATTGCAACATAATCACATTTTTGTGTTCAGTGACACTTGCGGACAAATATTTTGTATTCTATCCTAATTCTCCCAAAACTCTCTAACAGTTGATTGTGCTTGGTTTATTTTTGTACAACTATGTTACAGCCTACTGAATGGGCTAAATATAGCTACCATGTGAATTTGCATGCAAAATGTGTTTCACAAACGGATTGTGTGATGTTTTCAATGAAACATGCTATTTGCAAATGTCTACATTAGTATGTGGTGAAAAGTATATGCATAATTACATTTTGATTAAAGGTTTACCATGCACATTCATGACCTAAATGGAAAAAGAGCATACCACTAGCAAGTGGAACTACGGTTGAGCTGGTGCACTGCGCTGTTCACTGCTACATTGTATCTTGGTTGTGTCTAGTCACTTGTTTTTCTTTCCCAACAACAGATTGAAGATGCAGAGAAGGATGTTTCCTCAAGCAGTGGGGACCTGCCTCACAAAGAAAATTGTGTGTTTCTTGTATTTGAGCTGGTGCTGCTCTTCAGGAGAACACAGCTTTGTGAACACATTTTGTGGCACACATCAACTTCCTCACTGTGTTGGCCAAAGCTAAATGGCAATAGCCCACAGGTTGCCTAGGTCCATCATAAGTCAGATATGCTGGGAAACCGCATACAAGCTGTTCTGATAAGACATTGTAGGCTACCCACTTTCCCCCTTCCAGTGCCCACGGTCACCTTCTTCAGATAGGTCAGGCATTCGTGTTTCTGAGACCAAGTATATACCTTCTGGCTATTAAAAGTTCCCATTGTTTCAATATTTATTTTTGTTTGTATTGTGAACCTTTCAACACCAAAAGCTATCCCTTATGGAGATAATGTAGGGTCAGTTGGTCAGCCAGTTTTACATTCAGTTCTTGAAAATGAGTGTTTGCAGTCTACTTTTTCCAATTCTGCTGTGTAAACAAGAGCAGATGGAGCAGTTTTATCTATGAATTGCACAGCAGTAAGAAGATAGGGGAAACCGTCAATTTTCCACAACAAGGTGCACGTGAATAAAACTTTGCACACCCATAATCACACCTGTCTAGTGAGCTGCTATTACAATTAGAAAGCCAGCAGAACTGGGCTGTTCTAATAAAGATTTTAACCAAATCCTTTTGGTTTCTTTTAATATTTCTTTCAGCTACCATTCAGTTTTTTCACTGATTTGGGGGTGATTTCAATGTTTTTAAATTCCATCTCAGATTCTTCTATGGCTCAAATGTCAGGTAAACTGTTGTCGTGTTGTTCCCAAAAATAGATAGGATCTGCGCATTTGTTGGACAACATAAACTAAGGGATTGGTGTCTAGACTGATTCCGGGCACTCCCACAGGATACGTCAGCCTATAGACCAGATAGCTCACAGTCCCACTATAAGCCCCCTAACCTTAGCAAGGAGCGAATAGTTTCTGACAACCATCGAACATGACAACCCTTTCGGGATCATGGAAACAGTGCAGTACTTTTCGCTCAGTCAATCATGATCACTTAGTCTCAGATAAATACACAGAATAAACGTTGGGGACGTTTTCAATAAGCATTTATTAGAACAGCGTCATTCTAGTATAAAACATGTTTGCTGTGACAATCATTAGACAGAAGCAAATGTAAAAGAATACAAGCAGCAGCAGAGTAAACAGGGGATAGAATTCTAACATGGTGCTAAAACAGTGAATATATGCAGGCAAATAAACATGACAGTAATCAAGCGTACTCCTACAATGCGAACCCTACCTAAGTGTACATAGGTCTACCTAGCGTGTATGTGGGTGTAAAGCCAAGAATCCCCTAGGAAAGAGCCAACCCCATTACCTGATGGGAGGGAATGAGGGACCCGGCTTAGTCACGAGACAAGGGATGTCGAACTGCTGTGTGTTGAAGCTTCAGCGTGCAAGGACCTCAGTGTCTTGTGTCACCGTGGAAGCGTCTCATCTAGTTACCAAGTGAAGGTGCGGTTCTTTTATACCACGAAGATAGCCTTGGGGTTCCCCACACAATCAACATGCTGTGAGTACAATTATGTAAATGAGCCTAAATCAATAATTTCAACTATGCAAAGTAGCTCTGCCGCCCTAGGATGAAGATAGCAATGACTTTTGTACAGAGTATGTCAATGCTGTTATGTAGGTCATGTGCAGGAGATTTTACTTAAAATCCTCATGCATAATAAATGAGGTTAGTTTCAAAGAAACCAATCGATATTTATTCAGCACACAACTGGATAAAAGGTCAGTGCTAGAACCGTAATGCAGAGCAAGGTAGGACAAATGTAGGTAAAAGGCCGCTTTGCTACTTAGGCCTAGGTGGGGAACATAACACCCGCTCCTCATCCGAAGGGCAACAAGGTCAACTAATGCTAAGATAAACCTGCTAAAAAGCATAAAAACATTGCCATCAACCCAATGTCTAAAAATATCTAAAAACATATTATATGTAAAAAGGATGGTATTAAAATGTCAAAAGCGCTACAAGTCCACTAAAAAATCAATATTTAATTGTGTTTCTCATTCCAATTTGGTTTTATTTTGGAAAAAGGCTGAATTGTTCCCATCACATGGAGAGTCAAATGTTTATGTGTCCTGTGTGGGACACACAGCATCATTGTTGCTCGCATTCACATACGACGGTCATTCTAACACCTCTTGTATCAGGTAAATGGATCAAAGGTGATCTTCTCCAGTTCCAGCAGCTGCTGAGGAAGTACTCAACATCTGTGAGCCTGTTGTAGAACCATTGTCCATTCTTCCAGGAGCTGAAGCATCCCATGGAGGCTCTAAGAACGCCAACATCATCATGGGAATACGCTGAGGACACTGATACACTTGGGCCTTTAAGGGGTCCAGAAGTACGTCTATTTTCCGGTGGTACAACCAATGGGAGGGTCAGACACAAGTCCAACACACATTTGTATCTTCAAAACATGCAGTGGAACACAGGCAAGATGTTGTCAAACCAGACTGGTCTGAACGATAGGAACCAATGCTCGCTTAGATCCTGAAGCTGAGGGGGGCCCAGATGAAGCACCACACTTTCATAACAATGTCGTACCAGCAGTGCTTTTTCCATCTGTGGATGAACTAGGACTTCCAATGCAAAGCAGGAAAATTAAAACTAGGCTGCCCACAACAAATAGTAGGACCGTTGGAAGCCCTCCAAAAACCCTTCCTAATACGGAGTTTATGAATGCTGGAATGACTCAGAAGATTGTCTGAAAGGTGCTCAACAGTCTACAACCTATATATTTACATTGGTGTACCATCCTCCTGATATCAGACATGTTAAAGATACGATTAACCATTTCCCCAAAATACAGCAGGAAGTTCGTATGGACTAGTGCCTGTATCTCAAATGAAGACCTTACAACCTGGAGATCAAACGTCTCACGGGCTGAGGTAAAGGCAACACATTTCTCAAAAAGCACGGCTTTCAGTCTGCACAGAGAATCAAACTGTATAAAGGAAACATTTGATGAAGACCATAGAGTTGCCCTCTAAGTGTTTGGGCCAGTGGAAACAATGCTTGCATATAACAAGTAACCATGGAACTTACTGTGACCAGATATGTGATGCCTGGTACCATCCCACAACAGCCTTGATCATTCAGTCTCAAATAGCTCCCATTTGTGAGCAGCTTGACCACTGGATGAATCACAGCAGCTGGTGAACCCTTCAAGTGACAGGACAAGTAGCAACCAAAGCATTACAGGCTCTGTGAAGCTAAATGTCCTTGCAAACTAAGAACCCACTTAAAGCACTATCACAGTTTGAACCACAGAGAAAAACGTCAGTGTCCCCATTCCTGCATCTAAAGCTGTATGGTAATTCCCAGTACTCATGTATGTATTCTTCTCCGACGGCTTCTTACCTGCCTAACTGATGGCATTTGAGACAGTTTTGAAATTGGAATGTTGTCACTGGCAGTGTAATCTAGCCATGGATTAACCACTCTGTGGAAGTTGACTCAGCCATGGTGAAAGATAATTGGTCCAATTTTTCAATGTGCAACATGGTATATTTTGCATCTCTGTATGACATATCTGTTTGTCTTTCCATTAGATTGTATACAGAGAACAGAGTTGTGCTGTAGATGTAACTCCATGGCACGTGGCCAGAACACAATGATTGTAGCATCCAGCCTAGTAAGAGAATGAATCGTAATTCGATTGCCCATGTTAGAGAATAGACAAATCCTGTTCCATTATATCTATTGCAGAAGACACAATGTTGCCCCGTGAATAAATTCTGGTCATTACATTGTCAACTACAGCCAAAGCCTTTTCAAGGTTAACCCTATCTATTTCACGTAGTCTCTCAGCAGCCTTCTGTTGAGAGATTTTCCATAGCTCGTTGTAAATAGCATACAAGTAGCCCTTTTGATGTGGCTTCTGGGGTCCCAACAGAAAATACCTACCATCTATATAACCTTAGAGAAGGGATAAGTGTTGTTTCATTTGGGACAGTGTCGAGGTCTTTAGCCACTCTATGCATAACTTACCAACACTATAAGATGTCTACACCCCTGAGTGTTCTGTACATAGCGCTGATCAGGCCTATGGATACTAAACCCTTTGGTGGTACTCCAGAATCTTGACTAACACCTATTTTGTCGATAGGCCAACCCAAACATTCCCTCCAATTGAGGTCTGATGAACTGTAAGAACTATTGTGTAACATGGCATCTAATGTATCCTCACTGTGTTGTGTGAAATTGTACCAAACCTTAAAGTGTTTAAGTGAGGGAATCCAAGGTTTGTTCAAATCCTTGATCTTGGCTAGTCCAAGACAGGAAGTCAGTTGCACTGTCTCATTCAGGAAAATCATTGATATGGTATGAGGCATGCTCTGTATAAGGCCTCAGTACCCTGAACCTGCCAATCTTTAGTCCCCAGACAGAGTTTGTGTCTATAGTGTCCCTCCAAGAGTCGAAACCTTGTAAAGACAGTTAGGAAATAAAGGAAGCAGAGTATATCATCTTAGTGTTAGCAAGCATATTTTTCTTTGCAGATCTAGGTGCAAGCCTATAGTAATAAGAGGCCGGGTCTGAAGTGTTAAACCCAGAAAAATGAGCAAACCTCTGTGCAAATGTTTTTGAACTACCTTCCGTGGTGTTGGGTAATGTTACCATTAATGGTAAGTGAAAATATTATGTGGGATACTTTGTGTAAAACATGGTGACCATAGTGTTGGTAACAGAACATGTCACCAAAATTAGATGTATCATCATAAAATGCAGCGGACTGTTCTGAATCAGACAGCATAGTATGCACAGTTTCAATGTCCCAATCATCAGAGCGTGTACTAGAGGTGATGATATAATTAAGAGAAATTTTGAATAAATGTGATATTCTTAAAGGTTCAGTGGGACCATACACATCATAAGAAACTATATCCCAAACTATTCCTTCAGGAAATGGAACTGCTGTAATGTTCACTAAGGAAACGTCCCTCTGTTCACAGTGTGATGATGCATGCGGTTTCAGGACCAAGTTCACATGTTCTACTGCAGGGTGTTCTGGGAGGTAATGTGCATTCAGGAGCAAGAAAAAGACAGTCACTATACCAATCCAAAGGACCAGGAACAGTTGACCTATTGCAATCCATAGCTGTAGCCAGCGAAAACAAAGTAAGTCTTTTTCAGCCAAAGGTAAAATTCACAAATTTGTTGTTTGTTGGGAACAGGCAGTGGCAGTAACTCAGGGCTCACTTGGACCTGATGAGAAATCAGCAAAATGGATGAAGTGGGCAGACTCAGTGGCTTTATCTTTGGTAGCTTAGCAGGTTTTTCTTGGACTGGCAGATGCCTCAGTTTGAGACATATTCACATAGATGTTGGTGTTAGGCCGAATTGAGATCTGTGTGTCATTTGTAGTTTGATGTTGTTCAATTTTAAAAGGTACGAGTTGCATTCCATTGATGATAACTCCTTCACTTTGTGGAGTGGAGTCTTCAAACGTTAATAATATTTACATCTGAACTTCCTGTATGGTAACAAGAGGAGATTGGTGGCTATCCAGGAGCTCACACTGTCTACTGTTGAGAATCTGGATCATGAGTAATGATGGGAAAATGGAGGTTAGTTTGTACACTAAACCCACAGACACATTACTAGTGGGCACCCAAGGAATTTAAAAGAGAACTTGCCCTACGGGCAATTTCTTTGAATCCGACGTAATTGTACCAACAAGGTGGACTATTTTAAGAATGCGGAAATTTTACAAAGAATACTTACAGAGAGAGGCTATCCTAAAGAAGTTAGTAAGGGCAGCGTTGAAATGGGCATGGTTTACCCCCAGAGAGGAGTTATTGACTCCTAAATCTCAACAGGACACTAACCCATTTACATGTGTCTTAACCTGTAATCCTAAAGCCAATACGATTAAGAAAATAATTTTACAGCACTGGAGGCTAGTAAGACAGCTAGGCATTCCCAGACCTTTGTTTGCGTTTAGGAAAGGAAAAAATCTTCAACAGCATTTGATCAATTCTACCAGACCGACATCAATTAAAAAGGATCTAAGAGGGATGATGGAACTAGCGCCGGTGGTGAGACCTTTTAGGTGCAATAACTGTGTAGCATGCCCCATGACTTAGGACTCCAAATTTGTTGTGTTAAACGATAAAAAACATGTCCAGTACTCCTTTTCAAACTGCAATACGTAAAATGTCATTTATTGTTTGACTTGTCCTTGTAGTAAAATCTACATAGGGGAGAAAACCCAACCGGTAAAATTGCAGATTTTGCAGCACAAATCAAGAGTACGTTGCAAGACCCAGGGCGTCCCGCTGGTCGATCATTACCAGCAATGTACCCATGGTGAAAAGAACATTGAATGGTCTGTATTACTCGTGGTAAAGCACCACAGAATGACAGCCCTTCAAGAGTTACTCAACAAACAGGAGGCTCGCATTATTGAGAAATATAGGACTGCACTACATAACTTAATGAGCACGATTAAATTTGGGCACTCATCTAAAATGTTAGGGAAGTAGTATTTTGATACACAATAGGGTATGTCCCACCCCTGGCACCAGAATGTTAGCAAGGGGTACACCATGGTTTGGTGAATATAACAGTGAGGATTGTATGATTATGTGACTATTCTTTCAAAAATACATAAGAAATGCATCATGTATTTTGTGACTGAACACCTCGACAAAACTGTATGCATTATGTATTAGAGGTATTGACCTCATTCTCCTTAACCGTCTTTATGTATTCACACTGTTGATATGTGCATGTAAACTTTAACTTGATACTGACTGGGGCTCCGGACTCCTCACACAAATCAGGGAAAGGAAAAAGTTGTTTACACACTGATTTTATGCATGACATCTCATACCGGTGATTGTCATTTTTCCGACATGTGTGTTTTTAAAATGTGTTCTTGTGCTCGAGATCTGCTGAATAAATCGGGTGAAGGGGGCACTTTATTTCTCCCTTTTTTTCGTTAATCTATATGGTTATGTAATAAGCAGAATGCTTGTTGATCCACTTGAGAGGGCCATGAGGATAAAGTGTTCTAGATAAATGGAGTATTTTTTCCATTGCACTCATGCAGAACCGGGGGAAGGCGTCACTTTTTAGATGTCATTTCACTATATTATTGCAGTTTATTAATATTTAATTATTGCTTTTGTGTGGTTTTTAGTAATTATAAGATTCCTTGTTGACCCATTTGGGAGGACCCCAAGCAGTAGCACGCTTTAGGTATTTGGAGTATTTCCTCCATTGCACTTACGTAGAGATCACATGATTTGGCTAGCGTCAGAGGGAGGCATCGGCATAACGCGGGTCCCCTGAAGGTGTTTGCCCGTAATAGAGGAGGAACATATCGGCGCCCGTGGAGGAGTGCGATTGGGGTAAGTGATTTTCTCTCTGAAGAAGGGTATTCAGAATATCCCTGAGGTGTAGTTGGCACTGGCAGACTGAGGAATAGATAAGTTTATGTCCCCACAGCGTGATGTAAAGACTTGCTGGTTCATGAATGATTAAGACTCATTCAGGAACACTCGTATGCACACTTTAATAGGATCGAGTGCTCTCTTTGAAGTTGTAAGGTACACCAGATAGAGTATTTATCCACATATATGCTGTTCAGCTGAGAATGTTTTTTGATTGAGATTGATGGTTTGTTGCTCTGTCTCCCCTTTAGCGTGTGGGTCCAAGTAATATTGAGGACCGTTTTCTTTGTACTACACGGTGAATGTTAAGACCGTGATACAGGCACACACGAGCCCTCCGGGTAATGCTTCACAAGTGAGTTCAGTAAAAAAAAAAACATATTTTTTATGCATGAGACAGGCAGTGCCCACGGAGTTTGAGGCCCGCATGGTCACACTCACTAAGGTGGGTGACTGCATTGATTAATTGTATTCACTTTTGTAACACTGTAGCATGATGATGGCATGGACACAGGGTTTATTGTGATTTTCTTGGATAATTAGTCCGACCAGTATGTTTGCATTTATGGGGCATTTTGGTCATTTTAGAATCAGGGACTTCGTTTAATAGCAATTTTACTTCACAATAAATTTTGACTATTTCTTTTGAGTGTAGGCTAGATGGGCACTTTTGCACGTCTGGGTGATCAGCACATTTTATGCACGTAGGTAACTGGAATTGAATTGGATATACTTGTGGTTTTGATTTTCTTTATTATGCTTCATGTTGTTCCTTATACCCTTGTCCTGATGAGGCCCAAAAGAAAGGGCTGAAACGTGTCGACAATTGAAACAAGCATTTGCAATGCAATAGGTCTCGCATTTACGCGAGTTTGAGCTATTGACATTGCAAATGACAATACCTTTTATTTTTGTTTTCGTTTTTCTATTCAAGGCCGGTTAATATCACCCAAGAATCGAGGACGATGGATGAACTCTCTGCCTTTCTCGATAGCATTTCCCCGGACATACCCTTCGTGGTGGGGGGAGATCTGAATTCACAATTTGAGCCTCTACCGGGCTTAGTGGATGGACCCTCTTGAGACGAGGACGCCGTTTGGTTGGTTCCTCCCACATATGCTATCCCACCTAGAGCTTGGACACCCCTTGCAGTCCAGGTCACTGCCCTAACACTTAAGCATGGTTTGCGGGCCTGTAATGGCCGTGTAAACTCTGATATCCCTCCAAAGGGGACGTATAATAAACAGGGTAGGGAATCATGAATAGATTATATCTTGGTCCAACTCTCCCAGTGGTCGCTAATCATTGACTTTAAGGTAATTACAAGGGAGGACAGCGACCACAATGCGCTCCAGCTACAATATAAGATCCCGGGTCTAGTGGGAAGAAAGGTCATGTAGGTTTTGCGTCCACGGGGTTGGTCCTTACGTCTAACAGAAGGAGAATTAGATGGGAAAAGCTTGCCACTAATCAAGGGAAAGTCGCAGAATTATACTCCAGGGTAATCCCCATTTTGGAGGTAGTGTGTACTTTAATGGGAAATTCTATCGCCAAAGACACTTATGAGTTATTGCGTTTGGCGCACGATGACTTGATAAAGTCTCTGGCTGAAGTCCTCTTCTGTCCACTTAAGAAGGGGGGGGGGGCCCACTTATCGCCAGACCTGGTATAATGTTGCTTGCCGTAAGGCGAAATCAGACCTTTTAATCGCCATTGAGGAAGGCAATAGCCGAGTTGAGATCAAGGCTAGGAGGAGGGAGTATAAGCGATTGATTTTTAACGCTAAGATTGAGTAGGATCAGGAGAAGTGGGAGGACCTTACTAAATCATTAGCCAATAGGGACTCCCGCAAATATTGGAGAATTGTAAATACTGGCTCAGAAGATCTTCCATCGGCTATAGAACCTAACATCTCAGCTGAAGCCTGGAAGGAGCATTTCTGGTCCCTTTATAGGGTGGAGGCTGGGGTCCCCGGTGAATTACCACCCACTGTAACACCATGTCATTCTGGAGACCATTTTACGGTGACTGAAATTAGAGCAGCAATTTCTGCCTTACCCCTTGGCAAGGCTCCGGGTTTGGATGGCCTCCCCGGGGATCTCTTTAAACAGGAACCAGATGTTTGGGCACCATATCTATTGTCTATGTTTAATGCTATTCTGGGGGGCATGGAGGTGCCTAGTACTTGGCTTGGCGCAGAGATCGTGCCGGTCTTTAAAAAGGGGTCACCTCTGCTCCCAGCCAACTACAGGCCCATTAGCCTTATAGATGTCTCCCAGAAGTTGTTTGGTAGGCTGATTCTTCATCGCCTCCGAACTTGGATTGATGACTTTTCCATCCTTAGCCCCTATCAGGCAGGATTTAGGAAGGGGGTTTCGACTACGGACCAGGTGTTCCGCTTGAACCTTATTTACTGGAAGACCGCAATAATCGAGGGTGGCAGCTTGTACACGGTTTTCGTGGACCTGCGTGCTGCCTTCGACTTAGTCCCAAGAGCAAGACTCTGGTCCGTCTTGGCGGACCTGGCCATACCGCAAGATATCCTTTCCATTTTGATAAGACTGCACATTGGAAATTTTGCACGTGTGAGGTGCGGTAGGAATGGGGTACTTACGGATAGATTTCCGGTTGACAGGAGGGCTGTGTCCTCGCTCCGACCCTGTTTTGCCTCTTTGTCAATGGGGTTATCGACCACCTGCTGAGGGTGGCCGACTCCGACGCACCAAAACTCAATGGCAGCAGGGTGCCCGCTATTATGTTTGCGGATGACACCCTGCTGCTGTCTAAGTCCCCCATGGGAATTCAACGAATTTTCGATGGATTTTCGACCTTTTGTACTGAGCGGGGTCTAGAGATCAATGCAATGAAGACGAAATACATGATTCTCAACCCCACCAAATTCCACCCGGCCTAATCCCATCATAAGCACTCAGAAGTTGGAGAGAGTATGTACATTTGAGTATTTGGGAGTCACCATTAATCAAACAATGTCCTGGGACACCCATCGTAACAAGGCCAATTTGAGACTTGTTCAATTAACTGGAGGTATCTGTAGGTTGAGGAATACTTCGTCCTTTAAACCTTTGACTCCAGCCCTACAAATTTATCAAATGCAAGCGCGTGGGGCAGTAGTATACGGCGGGGAACTGTGTGGCCACACCTCTACACAGAACTTACTAGTCACTGAAAACAATTTTATTAGGCAGCTGGCAGCCCTTCCAACAAGTACACCTCTTTTGCCGTTGAGGCTGGACCTGGGATTGAGACCCATCAGTGAAGAGCTGGCACTCAAACCGCTGACTTTCTGGCGTCGATTGTGGGCTAGGACAGAACTTGCAACATATAGGTCTGAACTACAAGAGATTTTAACTCTGCCAAAAGCCGCTCTTATCCCATGGTTATCCTATGTGAAAAAGACATGTGAGAATCTGGGACGGCCGGAGCTTTGGCGAAACCCAGGGAGTGCGTGCTGTAGGATCCCTAGGAAACTCCTGGTAAAGGAATTTTATGAATTTAAATTATCAAAACTTATAGGGGCTACAAAGGAGGGGTCTCTTACTAACTTATTTTTAAAAATGAAAGATGTGTACCACCAAGAGAGTGTTCTTGACAATATCAGCCCGTCTTCACCAGAAAATTGTTCCTTCAGTGGAGACATAGCTCACTCCCACTTGGGTCATTTACGAAGCAGTGGTCCAATCCCCCCTCATCAGAGCAATGCTCACTATGCACCCAAACCCGGGAGGATGACCTACACATGATCTTTTTCTGTAAAGCATACCGTAGACCCAGAAATTATTGGCTTGTTCCCCTTCTTAAGAACCTGGGTCTTAGGCATTATCTACATGCATACAGAGTGTTAAAAACAGATCTTTCGCCCCCGGTTGTGTTTGCGGTAGCTAAATCTTTAAGAGCAATGTGGCACATTCGAGCAAGACATATAAAGCAGGTTGAGGCTGGGGATAATAGAACTATTGAATGAATTGTATTTTGCACCATGTTGTTATTTATGCTCGTTCTCAAAATGTGATGTGCTTTTTATTTGAATGTTAACTCTATTTTAAATGTTTTTATTGTTGTATATCTTTTATGATCTAAAACGGTCGAAATAAAGATTATAAAGGAAAAAAAAAAAAGTTTTCGTTTTTTAAACATAAATAAAAGGCATTGTCATTTATAATGCCAATAGCTTAAACTCTCGTAAATGGGAGACCTATTGCATTGCAAATGCTTGTTCTTTTGAGGCACTGTTATATTAAATAATCTGCCCCAAATCACAGAAAATTGAGCCGAACCCGGGACATGAACCTGGCTCCCCAGTTCCAAAGCCAACAGCTCTGGCCCTTAAGCCACATCTCCTCTCACTCGTTTTTGAAAAATGCTATAAGAAGGAATTTATTTGTGAATGAAAGGCTCAAGAAAAATATGCTTACATTTAATAATTAGCACAGGATCAGTCAAGAACAAGAAACGATTATTAAATTAAGTTGAAAATAAGCATGCTTGAATGCACCCCTTTAACTGTAGTGCACGTGCACAGTCTAGCAAATTCCCACAGCAAACATTCGAAAGAGTCAAACTTGTTTTTTTTCAATTAAGGCAAATTTTATTCTGAGTAAATGGAGCTTCCAGATAGCTGGTTTAATAAATACCTTTATGTCCCAACCAAAACACAAACATAACAGTGGTACTGCAACCCCAGGAAATATGTTGCACGTGATTGATTCAACGGAAGAGGTGGATAGCGCATGGGAAAATGCACTAAATAAATTGTGTGTGCGAAAGACAGGATGGACTAAGGAAGTCCATATTTAAAAAAAAAAAAATTCGGAAAAAAGGCAAACGAACGACAATAATATTTTCAAGTCTGCAATATCCAAGCAAGCGGACTTCTGCATAGGGGCAAGTGTGTGGAGTTAGACAAGCTGGCGCACAACGGGTTTTGCACAAATTGCAAGCACTCACATGGGTGTGTTGTGGGATTACTCCTGTGTTAAGCGTTCTAACACTAGCTTCTGAAAAGCACCCCCTTACATCCATCGACGATGCACAGGACAGGTGAGGCCTGGAAGGGCCTTTCTGCGAGTGAGGCCACAATACATCTTAAGACCCCAGCAGACATCGAAAAAGGTAACATCCTAGAGCGCCTCCTGTTGGCGATTGTGAGAGACGCAGGACTGGGGAAGACAGCTGTTTTATCTCCACAGGGGATGGCCCCTTTACAGACTCACCCAGCCCTCATGCATTCTGTAATGGAGAAAAAGACACAACGCACACAGTCACACACCAGTTATTAATGTCGGTACAGTGGCACTAGAAACAATCACAAGCTAATTCAAACAAGTAGCAGGCGGCAGTGAAAGCGATTTCGCGATCGCTATTGTTGGTACTGGGGAGCCAGGGACGAATCTCGGCGTCAGCTCAAAAGCCTGTGATTCTGGGCGAATCCCTTAATCTCCCAATGCCTAGAAATAACAATATTTAAAAAAAAAAAAAATCGAAAAAAAGGCAAACGAACAACAGTAATATTTTCAAGTCTGCAATATCCAAGCAAGCGGACTTCTGCATAGGGGCAAGTGTGTGGAGTTAGACAAGCTGGCGCACAACGGGTTTTGCACAAATTGCAAGCACTCACATGGGTGTGTTGTGGGATTACTCCTGTGTTAAGCGTTCTAACACTAGCTTCTAAAAAGCACCCCCTTGCATCCATCGACGATGCACAGGACAGGTGAGCAGACATCGAAAAAGGTAACATCCTAGAGTGCCTCCTGTTGGCGATTGTGAGAGACGCAGGACTGGGGAAGACAGCTGTTTTATCTCCACATGGGATGGCCCCTTTACAGACTCACCCAGCTCTCATGCATTCTGTAATGGAGAAAAAGACACAACGCACACAGTCACACACCAGTTAATAATGTCGGTACAGTGGCACTAGAAACAAGCACAAGCTAATTAAAACAAGTAGCAGGCGGCAGTGAAAGCGATTTTGCGATCGCTATTGTTGGTACTGGGGAGCCAGGGACAAATCTCGGCGTCAGCTCAAAAGCCTGTGATTCTGGGCGAATCCCTTAATCTCCCAATGCCTAGAAATAACAAGCACACGAAAAGAAAAAGTGAAAGTGATCACGATTATGCAAAAACAAACAAGCCCGGCGGAGCGTGGCGTGCGCACGCTTGGGGGCGGGGGAGCGCATTCCAGGCGGGGGAGCGAACCCTTCGAAGTGCTCCCAAAAAGCGGAGTGCATGGCGGCACCAAGCGCGTGATTGTGCGCGTGCTAGCAATGCAATCCGCTTTTTGGGAGCACTTTGAAATGCCCTTTTACAATAGTCTCGCTTAGCGATCGCTTACGCGATAGCAAGGCGAGACCTAAAAAGGAGGAATACATGAAAGTGCAAATATCATGTTAAATATGGACACACAGTATTAAAAGTTTGTAGAGGTGGAATAGGTACCTCAAGTGTGTAGAGGATTACCTCATAGTGGATTGCAATGAATTAGAAAGCAAACACTTCATTGTAGAAACGAGGGTAGGAGACAATTGTGTTGTGATTGTGATTATCCATGTTTTGTTCTGTATTTTTTGTGTACTGTCCGTTATGAATAATGTAATAGAGAACAATTTAAAGCAATTAATAATTGTTCCAACCAGGAACAAACTGAGGTATGTGGTTTTTCTGAAACATTGTTAAATAAGATGGGACTACGTACCAAGTAATAGGTGTAATTGATTGTACACTATGACTATTGGCGAATATATCCATCCCTCTGCATCAGTTATTGTATGAAGTGATATATACCTGCCCAGAAGGTAGAGAGTCATTTGGGCAAACCCCATTGATTTTGTATTACTGTTGAGAATTGGCCACCACATAGTGTGGTTTGATTGGATCAATTGAGACAAATCTCTTATCTTGGCACCCAGCAAGTGGGGGAAGAAGTACTGTTCTTGTTCCTTTAACAGCCAGGACAGGTAAAGGTGCTCTGTAAGATAGCCCAAATTATTTTTTGTTCACTATCTTTTCTCTGACAAGGTCCCCAATCTTTGGGACCCAGGCAGCTCTTGCTGGACCTACTTTCACTTCTCCTGTGGTGGTGCATTTTACATGGATGTTGGTTTGTAATGCATGGAATTCATTGAGTTCCTATAGAATAACCAAACGGTCATTGATGTCAAATGGTTTTTCATCTGCCACTGTACTGCCACAGTCGAGGTCTGGTACCTACATTCTTATCCTGAACAGGACTTCATATGGAGTACAGCCCACCAGGGATTTTCTTGGTATGTTGCTAAGTGTCCTCTGGACCCCATATAGATGATTGACCCAACTGCTACCCTGGATGATACAGGGAGTAGTACAGCAATACTACACTCAAACTTCCAAGGCTTCTTTGTAAGCCTGTGAGCTAAACACAGGGCCACGTTGGATTGTAATGTGCTAGTTGCATATGTCCCAATGAAGACTCACAAATCCTTTATAACTGGTGTCAGCTGAGTGCTGAGACCAAACCCACAGGTATCTAGAGCATGAATCCACTGCCACCAAGATGTACTTCTAAACCCTGTCAGATTGCAATGGGCTGCGGTGGTCCAAATAGACACAAGCAAGAGGTCTGTCTGATATTGGTAGTGGTGTTTGAGGTGGACGTGCTACGGTGGAACCTTTCATCTGCTTACAGATGTTGCACTTGAGGACTAAACCTCTGGTCTTTATAGTAAAACCTGGCCACCAATAACGCTGCTTCAGTAGTGAAACAGTCGCAGCGATACCTGCATGTGCTGAATCCAGACCCTAGAATTAATCCTATTCAGCAATCCATGCTTGGTATTACTCTTCTCCCACTCCTGGAATTTGAGCATATGGAATGTTTTACGCATCTAACTTGTAGGAGTACTTGAGTGAAAAACCTTATGGCAAGGCTGAGGTGTTGCACATAGCGTTTACAGCTGTTATTATCTGTCTGTCTATCCTCGTGCTTGAACGAGTGATTGCAGCAACAGTAGCAGTTCACACTGTCGCCTTTGCGGCTTCCTCAGATGATAAATTCCCTTCAACGTGCACGCCAAAACTCTGACGACTCAATGTGTGAATTCCATGAGCCAGAGGCAAGCATTTTTCAGCTTTGCCACTTGTTCCCAAAACAGCTTGTTCTTTATTGTGCACCTTTGAAATCACTAAACCCATTCTGGCCCCAATAGTGAAGAAATTCATTGTATTTATTTATTTTTATTTATTTATAAAGTTTTATACAGTACGAACATGATCCCGAGGAATATCAGAGCGCTTCACAAGTAGGGGGGGAAGGTGATCAGGGATGTACATGTGTCAAATACATAACAAATGAAACAATTACAAAAGGTGCATCAAAGAACATTACAAAGCTAAAAATAGCGAGCCTGGGAGGGGAAGAAAAGATTAATTAAGGAAATGCAAGACGTAAAGATGTAAGCCCAGTATCTTACAGCAGATTATCCAAACCCCATTAAGGTAAGATCTTGTTGTATGACTGGACACAATAAAACAAATCGCACACAATGAGTGTGGGGAATTTCCGATCTGTATTTTTTTAGTGCCTCTGTCAGGGCTTTTAGTGCTGCCAGCTGTGCCATGCAATCTCCTACAGACTGCGTCTGTATATTGCTAGGACGGAACTTCCCATTCCGCATATGTCCCTTCACAATCGCACATGCTGCGCTGTATTGCTGTTGCTTGCTACAGCAGGCTGTGCAGATTGGTCACTATAAATGATGTATTCAAACTGATCTAGAGGTATTATTTCATTCAGGAGAGGATGTTCTTGTTCATACTGCAGGAATGCTTGTGTTTTTAATGTAGAATCAAATTTGTAGTGTACATTTGTTGCAGTGAGAGAATTAGCCCATTGTATCCATCTTGGATGCAGTGCTCTTGTGTTTGAAACACTTGCTTTGGTAACAGCCTCTAAGGTTTGCACTGGAGTCACAACAATTATGTGTTTCCCCTATGCTAGTGCTCTTTCTCTCACTGCAGCAGTTTGTACTGCTGTCAGTATCTTTTCTGCAGATGCAAAACGCTTTTCAGTGTTTGTGTACAAATGTGATTTGTATGCTATGGGTACTGTTTCTCCTTCACTGAAAGTGGTGTAAGTGTACCCTGATTGACCCGCAACTACACGGTTCACCAAATTATGTCAGCTTGTACGGAACAGAGAATTTCTGTGTGTTCCTTTTTCTAATATTGGACCGAAAAAAGAGGTCTGATTAGATCGTAGAAAGGTTTAACCCTTTTAGTGTAATCCAAAATGTATGCTCTACCAAAATGTTGGACTGAAAAATCAGGTCTGATTAGATCGTAGAAAGGTTTAACCTTTCAGTGTAATCCAAAATGTATGTTCTACCAAAATGTAGGAATCCTAAAATGCATTGTAAACCTTTTAGAGTCTTTGGAGGTTGGAGCAGTGCCCAGTTTGCTAAAACACTAGCTGCCAGGCTTTTTCCTTCGCTTGACAGCTCATATCCCAAAAATAGGACATTGAGGTGGGCAATCTTTGGTTTTTTTCAGTTAAATTTTTAGCCCACATTGGTGAACCCCCCAATTATGTTGTTCACCCTGTTAAAGTGTTCCAATAACTTATTGTCCTTGAGATAAGTATCATCTACATAGGACAAAGCTTCCTCATCACAATTTTTAAGTAACCCTGTTACTTTTGCTGAGAATAAACTGGGGCTATTCTTATACCTTTGGGAAAGTCTACAGAATTGGGGTTAAGAGCCGAGGGCCAAGAATGCTGCCAAATATCTGCTTCCAGGTGCTATAGTTTGGCAGAAGAATCAATTTGAGATATCTAGTATTGTTTCTTTTTTTACTCACAATGTTATTTATGAATGCGGCATTGTGTGCATTTTTTATTGCAAATGTTCATGTGCACGTGTTCAAATGCATGTAGTCTAAAACTAGATAGTATGAATTGTTGGGTTTCATTACGGGAAAATACCTCCCTGACTTGTATCTTTGCATCATGTTTTATTGGGTAATGCCTCTGTAGCAGTAGTTTTTAATGGGATTTTATGGTGAGGTGACTCATCATGAGGCCTGGGTGTGGTTCACAGATACAAGTGACAAACAAACTTCATGGTGTTCTGCAACTGGTGGAGTGGAATGCGAACTGCCGATCGTGCTGATCTTTCTGCCACTCAGGTAGACATTTTACCAGAGCCTTAGCTCACCCTCGCCAACTTACTGTTCGTGAGCGCAAGTGGGGAAAAAACTCCACTGCACTATGTGGAGCAGAGTTTTCTGCACTCCATGAGCTCCGCGGAGTGCAAAAAACTCTGCAAACTCTGCAAACGGAGAGGAGTTCACTGCCCAGGCCTACTCAGCATCCCACCCTACATGATTGCGGTAAAGTGCTGGACCAAGCGCTAATGCCCACTCCTGCAAGTATGAATGTTTAAATGACTCTGGAATGGGGTCAGAGAAAGCTGAAAAAAATTACATAACTAACTCAGGAGGCCAATCTTTATAAGCCAAAAGGATGCCATATCCATATGTCAGGTTATCCCAAACCAGACCTTTCCCTTTCCTGGGTATGTCTCCCTCCATTTGGAGTGTAATTTTGTATAAATTATCTGGGACACTTACCCTTGTATCCAGTGTTTCCATTCTGATATATTAATTCAACTCTGCTGTCACCAGAAATTCCATCAGGTTCTGGCGAGCTATTGTTACTTCCGCTACACTATCTAGCGTTGTGGGAGTGATGGAGCAAGGACTCATAAAGAAGAGACTTGCTCGGAAGTAATCCTCTTGTTTAACTCACGAACATGTTATTAAATACCTTTTGTGAATAACTAATACGCACCACACAAATAGGTGGGTTAGTGAAGATTGCTTATGTGTTTAATAATATGGATAACATGAACAAAGGACTAAAATCGAATTAATCGGGAAATCTTTACTGCGCATGCGTCAACTGCATCTATGCAAATTGACGAGTTAACACTTGGAGGGAAATTCTTTTGCATGAGCAGAAGGCACTAAAATGGAGTCTTGAAGACTCGTGCATGGCACCTGCCTAGCTGAAGCGAAAACGAGCTATTTTACTAATGCTAATGCGGGGAAAGTATTAAAAGAAAAGGGGAATAGAGTAGAGATGGGTGGTAAACAGTGCGACTATTTTATTTGTGAAAGTAACATCTGTCTTTTGACTTTATTACTAGTGCGCATTTGGGCCTCTTGTGTATAACTGAAGTAAGCTGAGTAGGAGAAAGATTGCGCATGTCTATTTGAAAGAAGCCATGAAGGTAAATGACAGAACACTTGAACGGAAGCCGATCTAAGTGCCATAGCCTGGGAACGGATGGTGAAAAGTTCAGCAAAGAGATGTCCTATTCTTCATAGCATCATTAATGTTTCAAAATGGATACGTGCAGTGGATGGGAATACAAATTTTGAATACAAATTAAGGGGATGGGTTTGCGAACAATGGTTTACCTGAATCAAATGACATGTAACCATGGTGTGATGATCTTCCCCCTAGTCTGGCCGATCAGATCTCCTATTTTTACAAAATTGCAACTTTAGTGGGTTGTACATGAAGAATGAGAGTATAATTAAGATAGCTTTAGTTAGTTAGCAGAGCGCGTAGAGAACCAGATGTACGCAGAGCTCGGGATGCTGTCTGTGTAGCGGGAGATGCTGATGCTGGGAGAGAGGCTGTGAGATGCTGATGAAGAAGCCGAATGCAGCACCTTCTATCCTAATTTAATTAGCTTAGACAAGAAGATCACGGAAGAATCTCGGGGAGGAAGAGGGTATCAGAGAGGGGTGCGACGCAACCGTCGGTATTTTAGAGAGGTCTACTATCCTGTCCTGAATCCTGTTCTGAAGTCTCCTGACCTATCCCGGCGGACCCATACCAGCCCTTTGGCCAGGGGGTTGGTCTTCACACCATTCTTGGTAACTATAAGTTCATGTTATTTGTAGATGTTCTTTTCTCTCTATCCTCTCCTTTCCTTAGACATCGTTCATTGAGTAAGTCCCTGTTATATTTGTTTGAAGATTTGATTGAATTTCCTCTCTTAAGAATGATGGTGAATGCACTGTGTATTTGAGATGGTTCACATGAGTTTGAAATTTAGATAAAGATTTACATTTTTCCAGAGTCTGTGGTTATTTACTTTAAATGAAAAAAAAGAGTTTGTTTTAATTTTCACCATCAACTAGTTCAACTAATGGTCCATCGACCAGAAGAAAGAACTTTTTGATCCTAAAATTGTGTAAATCATAAACTTTGACTCCAGCGGTTTACTCGATTGTGTGTGTTTATGAGCCCAGGTGAGTATATGGTATTGGGGTATCTGTTGTTGGTACACCGCTGGATCAGGAGCCCATTCCCCATTCAGAAGAGGAGTCCTTAATAGCCTGGACATTTCTTATTTTAATGACACCTACCTTCTTCTTTTTAAATTGAGGTTTAATTTTGATTTTATCTTCTTGTTTGAGAATGTCGTCTAAAGTGCGATGTGTCTCCACTTTTTTCTTGCCTCGCTCTTCCGATCTGTGTTCTGACCGTTCTTCCCTCTCTGAGCGTTTTGATGACCTCTGAAAGGAACTAGAGGAACGTGTATCAGTATCTTGATACCTGTCAGTTTTTTTAAATATTATCACGGTTGTCTCGGATTATATCTTTTTTCGGAGGTCTCCTGTTGAGGAGACCCACCCCGTGATTGTGATGTATTCTGCTTATTATTTTTTGATTGTTTGTTATCCCATTTCTTTTTTGAAGAATCAGTTGCTTGATTCAAGTTATCCTTTTCAGAATTACCCACTATATTTGGTTTTCCAGTTCTGGCTCCCAAGTTATCTCAAGCCAGCGAAGCATAGGTTTCTTCAATAATCTAAGGTAGTTCTCGCTCTTGTTGTGCAGGAGTGACTTCCCTCAGGTGTTGGCGTATAGCCACCGCTGCTGCCTCCCCTTTTATGTTACCTAACATAATTGTTTATACCTGGCCAAAATTGCCAATCAGTTGTATCCCCAAGTCCAGGACAGGTTCTGCTCTGTAATATTTTTGTATTTGTTTCAATACATCTGGTATAACTGCTATCGAGGGTATACCATGGGTTCTGGTATAAACAACAGCGAAAACTGTACCCCAAGTGATACAGTCCTCTATTGGAGAAGCTATTCCCATTGGCAAGCAAATAGTTATTATTCTGTATTTTTCCTGTGGGCCCATATGGGGAAATACTGCTTCGAGATGTGCTATTTTTTGTGCTATCCAAAACGTTTGCTCCCTCTTGGTGGACATTCTTCCTATAATCGCATTCAGCGTTTGTGGGTTGATATTTGTCATAGTCATTAGAGGTTGACCAGCTCCAGCAATCCTCCCTGGTTAAATTGTAAGTGTTTGCATTATAAACTGTGTAAGTTTTCTGTATAGTTTTACTACGTCTGTAAAGTGTACATAATTCTGCTGTTGGCAATATATCAATCCCTGGATGTGGTGTGTAAGCAGTTAGGACCAGCCAGGTCGCTCCTGCTTTGCTGAGCGGACTGTGTCTCACATTTGTTTTGGTGTCGGGGGCCCCTTTAAACCAATTAATATGCGCCTGGTATGTAAATGGGACTTCTACGTCTACATATGTAAAGTATGTTTCAGGTGTGTCATCTTGAATGTAAATATGAAACAACTGTGTGCGTGCATCTGCAGGTGGAAATTTGACCCAAGAACGGAATGCCTATGTTCTGAATGCCTTGTGTGCCTCAGTCACGAAGGTAACTCTACCACCCATTGCTGGGAGGCTGTATTGCATTAATTTCATAGTAAAAGAACACAACATCCAGCTCCCACAGAAATATCAAGGGAAGAAGGCACAGACTCATAGTAACTGCATGTCTGCAATTTTCTGTAATGTTAAGAGCACCTTCTTGCTTTTCTTCCCCTGCATTCGCAACACCGTCTCCACTGACAGACATTGTGCGAGGAGTAGTAAGAAAAAGAGATAAGGTTTTGCACAGTGTGGGGATTTATAATCCTCCAAGCTTGAAAAACCTACAGCCAATACATAGTGTATTCCTACTCAGCTGCGGTGGATTTCCCTTCCAACTCCAGATGTCTCTGGTTAGAAGTGAGTCGGGGTCTCTGAGGAAGCACGACCACAATACTCAGATTTGGCTGTTAAATAAGAACCAAACCAACCTAGGCGGCCCCATGTTGTGTACTTCCTAAGAATACATAGAATCTGCGCGTTTGTTGGACAATATAAACTAAGGGATTGGTGTCTAGACTGATTCCGCACACCCCCACAGGATACGGCAGCATATAGACCAGCTATCTCACAGTGCCACCATAAGCCCCCTAACCTTACCAAGGAGCAAATCATTTCTGGTAACCATCGTACGTGACAACCCTGGACCCTTCAAGGATCATTGAAACAGTACGGTATTTTTCGCTCAGTCAATCGTGCTCTCTCAGTCTCAGAGACATACACAGAATAAACGTTGGGGACGTTTTAAATAAGCATTTATTGAACCAGCGTCATTCTAGTATAAAAGATGTTTGCTGCAACAATCATTAGACAGAGGCAAATGTAAAAGATTACAAGTGCCAGCAGAGTAAACAGAAGGTAGAATTCTACCATGGTGCTAAAACACTGAATATATGCAGGCATATAAACATGACAGTATTCAAGCGTACTCCTATGATGCGACCCTACCTAAGTCGACCTAGCATGTATATGGGTGTAAAGCCAAGAATCCCCTAGGAAAGAGCCAACCACATTACCTGATGGGAGAGAATGAAGGACCTCTCTTGGTCACGAGTTGGACACCCCGCAAAAGATGTCAGACTGCTGTGTGTTGAAGCTTCAGCGTGCAAGGACTCAGTGTCTTGTGTCACCGTGGAAGCGTCTCCTCTAGTTACCTAGTGAAGGTGTGGTTCTTTTATACCACAAAGATAGCCTCAGGATTCCTACCACAATCGATATGTTGTGAGTATGATTATGTAAATGAGCTTAAATCAATAATTGCTCTGCCGCCCTGGGATGAAGATAGCAATGCCTTTTGTACAGAGTATACCAATCTTGTTATGTACGTCATGTGCAGGGGATTTTACTTAAAACCCTCATGCATAATAAATGAGGCTAGTTTCAAGGAAACCAACTGACATTTATTCAGCACATAACTGGGTAAAAGGTCAGTGCTAGAACCGTTATGCAGAGCAAGGTAGGACAAATGAATGTAAAAGGTCGCTTTGCTACGTAGGCCTGGGCTGGGAAACATAACACTGTAATTGGCATCGGGGTCAGGTAAGATATCAGACGGTTGTGTATTCCACTATGGTGGAACATGAAGGAGTTTTGGGTGCTACCTGTGTATCAGGCCATAAGGTTGGTGATGACACATTACCTGACCGAGGACACAGAGTGAGAGACGGTACAGCAGGACACACAAGACAACATGCTCACTCTTTGAGCGGACATTCAGCAACCTAAAGTCCTACTTCTGCATCATCCACAAGACCAGGGGAGCACTCCTCCACAGGCCGGACACATGATGCTAAATTATAGCGACCTGTGCCATCCTGCACAACATTGTGATGAGGAGGGGACTGCATGACATCGACATTGAGCCTGACTCTGACAATGACTCGGATGATGACCGACAGCCACTATAGGGGCAGCAGGAACGTGCACAACACAGAGAGAACAAGCAACTAATTCTGAGGTAACGGATAACCTTTTATTATGGACATGAAACATCACACATGGGGTAGTGCTTGGTGCACAACTGAGTAACCACCTTTTATTCAGGTGGCTATCACAACTGAAACATAAATATAACAGGGTAAAATATGTGTCAAACAAACAAAAGCAACTCATAGCACTGAGTTGTGAGGGAGTCACTTTTTTCATCCCCTTGAATTGGATTGTTTTACTATCACACTGGGTCATGGGCCACATGCCTTGTCAGACCTTGAGGGATGGTGGTGTGTATGGCTAGTTGTTCAAGGTGTAAATGAACAAACTTGTTTGTATTTGACCGTCATATTGTTGCAATCCTAAATGTTTTTATAGAAAACGATGAATTTTCTGAAAAAATACCTCATACACCAAAGTGACCCATGGTGGCATGCTTCATCATCGGATTCTTCCCGCCCGCTGCATGACGAGCGTGCTACGACCGATGAATACGTGGGAGCACTTTGTTGGGTGTATGACTATAAGTGAAGGGAGTGGGAGGGTCAAGAAGATTAGTAAAGGTAAAAAATACCTGGCTATTTGGAGTGAATAATTTATTAAGTCCTCTAGCTGGTACTCGTAAAAAGGGGGTGGGAGACTCACACTTTAATGGGTGCCTGTCTCCTGGTCAACATGTTTCAAGCCTTCCCCTAAGGCTTTTCATCAGGCCCAACTGATAGGATACCATTTACCACTCCTATTTGACTTTATGGTCTCTCTATATGAGGTGTAGTTGAATATAAGAAATACTGATACATGCACTTATAATACCTACTTGGTAAGTATTCACTCACTAGAGACCTACTTCGTCACACTTTCTTTAGATAGATACCTGCAATGATAGAACATCATTATACCAAGTATTGTTAGCATTTGGAATGGTCAAACACATCACTATATGGTAGAAAAGAAGTGATATATTTTTCACATGTGCACGATAAATCTATTCGATTTATAAATAATATTTGTCGGGCTGCCCTTCGACGTACAAGATAAGACACAACAGATAACATAAATCACACACTCTATATGTATGTATATAGAACCTCATGTTAGGAGTACCGGAGATCGTGGTTATAGTATAATGGCTGTGAAAATAAAAATTGAGAATCAAAAGCAGATAGTGTACATAATAGTTCTCTAAATACGGCCCCTAACCTCTGTCCGTGTAGGAAGGGGCGCTTGTAGTCACACACTGAAAAGATGAAAAAAGGACCAAGAATTAGCATTATGCCTGGGTGAGCTAGCTTGACAAACCGGAGTTTGCTCATTGTCTAGGGAAAAAGGGGGAGTCTCTTATTACTTGCGGCTATGCTATACTTACTTCGTCAAAGAGTTTCCCTTGCTCAGCATAGTCTGCCTTATTCATGGCTTTGAAGACAGGAGACTGATCGTGGAGACTTCCTGATAAGGGGTGCCTTTACTGACGTTGACACGTGTCCTCGGGTCCAGGACAACTAGAATGATGACTTCTCAAAATGGCCACCCCTAATGGACTAATTCTTCACCGTGGAGTCCGATGGTTCGAGTTGCTTATCTTCCCCAAATCGCATTCCCGATATTTGGGTGCCTTCACAGATAGGTTTCTCTCATGACATCGTGTGTTCCAAACATATTACTTGTGAGCAGAATTGGTGATAGTAGATATGTGGTGGTGTTCCTCTCGCTGTGAGGAAGAAAGGAGTAAAAATAAATATAAAAATAATGGGTGGTAAAAAAACATTTTATGTTCAGGCCTGTTAGACTTCTTTGTAGAAAACTTTATTGATCTGGTTAGGCACTTGCAACCTTCTTCTATTGAGAAAACTTTATTGATCAGGTGATGCACTTACAAGCTTGGTGTGCAGTATGTCTGACATTATTTAAAAAGCTTACCTGGTTGACGTAGTGTTCTGCAATGAGCAATAGTGCCGCTTGTGGTAGCAAAATTCAGTTAAGTTGCCCTGATCAAGACAGCTGCTGGTCTGCTGTTCTTCATTCTTTGTAAAAAAAAACTTTATTGATCAGGTGTCCTGTCTTTTTAGATGTGGATGACCGCTTGTCTAATTTAGGTAGTGTTGCCACTGAGTGGTAGAATCTCTTGGGATGGCAAAATCAGGCTATACACCCAACATCAAACAGCTTCTGGCCTTTTTAGTGGGTTCTGCATAATGACATGTGTAATTCATGGATTATCTCTCCATTTGTTTGCCGAAGGTGGATCTTCAAGCAGGCCCTATTTGATGTCTATAGTTAAATTTCCCATCCCTCATGGTACCTAAATAAAATGGTCCCATTTTATGTTGTCAATCAATCCGTTAATGTGCGTTCCCAGGCGAATGACCTATCGTTGTTCTTTTACATTGAGATGGGACTCCTTGGTGACTCGTTCGATGACAGTCCATTGTAGTTCTTGCGTGGTGTGTCCTTTTTCAATTGAATGTGTGAACATCTTAGTGGTGGCTTCTTCGCATCTCAGGTTACTGCGGTGTTCATATAGCTGGGTCTTGACCATACATATAGTCCTGCCGATATATTGGAGTTGACAGGGACACATGATCATATAGATTGCGTTCTTCCGATTTCAGTTGGCGAAATATCGTTGTTCCTAAGTGGTGTTGTTGCTGAATGTTATTTTCTTGCTCTTGGTGGTCAAATGGCAAATGCTGCAATTGTCACAAGGGTGGTGACCAGATGGAGGTGGAATAAAGCCAGAAGCTATTTCTCTGACCCTGTTGAGGAAATCGAGCGTTGTTGCACCTTCTCTGTTTATGCATGGTCTAGTGTCAATCAATCAATCAATCAGTCATTTGTAAAGCGCACTACATACCCGCGAGGGTCTCAAGGTGCTGGGTGGGGGGGCTGCTACTGATCGAACAGCCAGGTCTTGACTGTTCTCCTGAAGGTCAGCAGGTCTTGGGTCTGTCGTAGGCTCAGTGGGAGGGTGTTCCATGTTTTGGCGGCGAGGTGGGAGAAGGATCTCCCGCCAGTGGTAGTTCTTCGGATGCGCTGGATGGTGGCTAGTGAGAGGTCAGCAGAGTGTAGCTGGCGGCTGGGGATGTAGAAGTAGAGGCGTCTGTTGAGGTAGGCAAGGCTGGTCTTGTGGAGTGCCTTGTGTGCGTGGATGAGGAGCTTGAAGGATATCCTCTTGTTGACGGGGAGTGCAGTGCGGGTTTCTCAGGTGGGGGGTGATGTGGCTATGGCGTGGTACGTTGAGGATCAGTCGTGCCGAGGCGTTTTGGATGCGTTGTAGTCGTTTGATGAGCTTGGTTGGGGCTCCCGCGGAGAGGGCGTTTCCGTAGTCGAGTCTGCTGCTGACGAGGGCCTGGGTGACTGTCTTTCTTGTATCTGTTGGGATCCATTTGTAGATCTTGCGGAGCATGCGGAGGGTGTTGAAGCAGGAGGAGGAGACGGCGTTGACTTGCTTGGTCATTGAGAGCATTGAGTCTAGGATGATTCCCAGGTTGCGTGCGTGGTCTGTGGGTGTGGGGCTGTCCCCCGTGCCGTCGGCCACCAGGAGTTGTCCCAGGCTTAAGGGTTGGAGCCGAGGATGAGGACCTCCGTCTTGTCCGAGTTCAGCTTCAGGCGGCTGATCTTCATCCAGTCGGCGACGGCCTTCATTCCTTCATGGAGGTTGGCTTTGGCGGTGATGGGGTTCTTGGTGAGGGAGAAGATCAGTTGAGTGTCGCCGGCGTAGGAGATTATGTTGAGGTTGTGCTGTCGTGCGACGTGTGCAAGCGGGGTCATGTAGATGTTGAACAGTGTGGGGCTGAGGGAGGATCCCTGGGGTACGCCGCAGATGATCTCGGAGGCTTCAGATCGGAATGGGGGAGGCAGACACTCTGGGTTCTGCCTGAGAGGAAGGAAGTGGTCCATTTCAGAGCCTTGTCTCGGATCCCTGTGGTGTGGAGGCATGCGCATAGTGTGCGGTGGCAGACGGTGTCAAAGGCGGCAGAGGTCTAGGGGGATGAGTGATGCGGTCTTACCGTTGTCCAGCAGGGTCCTGATGTCGTCGGTGGCGGTGATGAGGGCGGTCTCGGTGCTATGGTTGCTGTGGAACCCTGACTGGGAAGGGTCCAGGATTCTGTTTTCTTCGAGGTATCGGGTTAGCTGTCTGTTGACGATCTTCTCGATGACCTTGGCCGGGAACGGGAGCAGAGAGATGGGCCGGAAGTTCTTGAGGTTTCTTGGGTCTGCCTTGGGTTTTTTGAGTAGGGTGTTGATCTCGGCGTGTTTCCAGCTCTCTGGGAAGGTTGCGGTCTCGAGTGAGAGGTTGATGACGTTGTGCAGGTGGGGTGCGATGGAGCTGCTTGCTTTGTTGAAGACGTGGTGCGGAAATAGGTCTGACGGGGAGCCAGAGTGGATTGTGCTCATGGTCTTGATGGTGTCATCGATGCTCATGCTGTCCCAGGCTAGCAGGGGGTCATGGTCGATGATGCGAGGGGAGTCTGTTGTGTTGCTGTCTGTTGGGGCTGTCTGGGTGTAGAAGCTGTCGTGGATGTCTGCTATCTTGCAGTGGAAGAAAGTGGCGAGGGAGTCGCACAGGGCTTGCTGTGGCGGGATGTCGTTGGTGTTGGAGCTGGGGTTGGAGAGTTCCTTCACGATGTTGAAGAGCTCCTTGCTGTCATGTGCGTTGTTGTCGAGGTGGTCTTTGAAGGAGGTCCTCTTGGCAGCCTTGATGAGGTGGTGGTGGTTGCGGATGGCGTCCTTGTGTGCTGCGTGCTGTCCGGAGTCTGTTCACTGTGCCGTTTCTTCTCTAGCTTCCGGCAAGCTTGCTTGGAGGCTAGGAGTTCTGGGGTGAACCAGCTGGCCCTCTTGCTGGTGTCTCGGTAGGGGGGTTTCTTCAGTGGGGCAAGGGTGTTGGCGCAGTCCTCGATCCAGCGTCTGAGGCTGTGGGCAGCATCGTCGGTGTTGGAGGGTACGGTGGGTGGGCTGAAAGCGAGGTTTGCATGTAGTTGATCTTCGGTGATTTTGCTTCAGCAGTGGCGGGGGATCTGTTGGGTGCGGTGGTGTGTGGTGGGTTTCTGGAAGGTGAAGTGGATGCAGCGGTGGTCGGTCCAGAGGAGTTCGGTGGTGTGGTTGAAGGAGACGTGCGGGCTTGAGGAGAAGACGGGGTTGAGCGTGTGGCCCGCGCGGTGGGTGGGTGTAGTGACGAGTTGCCTCAGTCCGAGGTTGGCGAGGTTATCGATCAGGGTTGTGGTGTTGCTGTCGTTGTTGTTCTCAAGGGGAAAGTTCAGGTCTCCGAGGAGGATGTAGTCGGTGGAGGTCAGGGCGTGCATGCTGATGAAGTCGGCGATGGAGTCGCTGAACTGGGGGCAGGGTCCGGGGGGTCGGTAGATGAGGGTGCCTCTGAGGGTGGAGTTAGGGTCTGTGTGGATCTGGAAATGCATGTGTTCGGTGGTGCTGAGAGTGTCATCGGTGCTAGTCGAGACCCTGATGCTGTTCTTGTGTATGATGGGGATCCCTCTTCCGACTCTGTTGGTGCGGTCTCTGCAGGTGAACTTGTAGCCGTCTGGGATGGCTATGGCGATGTCGGGTGCGGAGGAGTCGTTCATCCACGTCTCTGTCGAGCAGGTCCCAGAGCTCGACGGCATGTTTGCGTGCATAGCGGGTGTTCAGCAGTATGCATCGGAGGTGGTTGAGGTCTTTTTTGGCGGGTGGTTCGTTGGCTCTGAGGCTGGTGTGGCTACAGTTCCGGCAGGTGAAGGGGTCGTGTGTGCATTTCGGGGCGGCCTTGAAGCAGGTGTGGGTCCTTCCGGAGTTGAGAGCATGCAGAGTGCTGGCATCGTAGTGGCGGCATTCCTTGTGGCGGGTGCGGGGACCAGGGGTCCTGGCACTGGGCGCGGTCCAGGCGTGGACAGGCGCAGATGGGCTTGCCTTAGGCGTGCTGGCATATATGGAGAGGTGGGAGGGAGAAGCAGCTGGGAGGTGGGAGGTGGGGGCAGCGAATGGGCAGTCAGGGGGGCGGGGCCGCAGGGGATGCAGCGTCGGGACCCGAGCGGGACGACGAGGGCACAGAAGGCAAAAGGCACAAAATTAGGGGACGAGTGTTACAGAAGGCAAAAGAAGGTTACAGAAATACGGGGGCAGCAAATGGAACAGAAGGCGAAACGGGCACAACGGGCACAACGGGCACAGGGTTAGCGGGGCAACGAGGGAACAGAAAGCAAAACGGGCAGAGACACGGGGGCAGCGAGGGGAGCAGAGCAAGTACAGGCAGCAGGGGAGGACAGAGAACAGCAGTTACGGGCACAACAATGACGGAAAAGCAGTACAGGCAATACAGTGAGACAAGCCTACCTCAAACTTCCTCAGCAGCGGCAGCTGGGGCAGACACACAGGCGGTGCTGTGCGGATAGGGAGCGACCTACCAGGTAGGGTCAAGGGTCGCTCTCCTCACCGCGCAGCGTCCGGCATATATGTGGAGGTGGGAGGGAGGAGCAGCTGGGAGGTGGGGGCAGCGGATGGGCAGTCAGGGGGGCGGGGCCGCAGGGGACACAGCGGCGGGAGCGGAGTGGGACGACAAGGGCACAGAAGGCAAAAGGCACAAAATTAGGGGACAACGAGTCTAACAGAAGGCAAAAGAAGGTTACAGAAATACGGGGGCAGCAAATGGAACAGAAGGCAAAACGGGCACAATGGGCACATGGTTAGCAGGGCCACGAGGGAACAGAAAGCAAAACGGGCAGAGAGACACGGGGCAGCGAGGGGAGCAGAGGGAAAAAAACGGGCACAGCGCAAGTACAGGCAGCAGGGGACGACAGAGAACAGCAGTTACAGGCACAACAATGACGGAAAAGCAGTAAAGGCAATACAGTGAGACAAGCCTACCTCGAACTTCCATAGCAGCGGCAGCTGGGGTAGACACACAGGCGGTGCTGTGCGGAGGGGGAGCGACCTACCAGGTAGGGTCAAGGGTTGCTCTCCTCACCGCACAGCGTCGGCATATATGTGGAGGTGGGAGGGAGGAGCATTTGGGAGGTGGGGGCTGCGGATGGGCAGTCAGGGGGGCGGGGCCGCAGGGGACGCAGCGGCGGAAGCGGAGTGGGACGACAAGGGCACAGAAGGCAAAAGGCACAAAATTAGGGGGCAACAAGTGTTACAGAAGGCAAAAGAAGGTTACAGAAATACGGGGGCAGCGAATGGAACAGAAGGCAAAACGGGAACAACGGGCACAGGGATAGCGGGGCAACGAGGGAACAGAAAGCAAAACGGGCAGAGAGACACGGGGTAGCGAGGGGAGCAGAGGGAAAAAACGGGCACAGAGCAAGTACAGGCAGCAGGGGAGGACAGAGAACAGCATTTACGAGCACATCAATGACGGAAAAGCAGTAAAGGCAATACAGTGAGACAAGCCTACCTCGAACTTCCTCAGCAGCCTCTTGGAGCCGCCTTTGCCGAGCCCCTTCCCTCCTTTGCTGCGTCCAGACATGTTCTCCTCTCGGTGCTGTGAGCAGAAGTGAACTATAACATCTCTCAAGTTCTTGCCCCTTTTGTGAGAGGACATTAACTTTGGGAAATTGAGAGTGCCACAATTCACGATACGCCAATGTTTATTGATGATTTTGTTTGCTTGGTTGGAGGCAGTGTTGTAAGTGGCTACAGATATATGTCTCTCCTCTCTAGGTTTGGGTGATTTATCTTCCAGGAGGGCCTCTCTGTTATTGTTTTTAGCCCGTTTCACTGCCTGAGCAATAATTCAAGGTAGATAGTTCCTGTCTACTAGTTGTTATGCAGCTTCTCAGCTTGTTTTTTGTAATCCTGAAGGTCTGAGCAGTTCATTCTAAGCCTCAGGAATTGGCCAAACTAGAGATTGTCCCGCGGCTGTCTTGGGTGGAAACTGTCATAGGCAAGGAGGCAATTTTTTTCAGTTGGGTTGATAGGTGTGGTGGTTGTCAATTTTCCTTCTTGTGCCCTTATGTTTAGGTCTAGAAAGACCAGTTCCTTATTAGAGACAGTGTTATTAAATTTCAAGAACTTGTTTTGATGATTCAGCCATGTAAGGTACCGGTGTGCTGTCTCTTCATTCCCCTCCCATAATGAGGATGTTGTTGATGTAATGTTTCCACATTTGTATCTGGGACAGAAAAGGGTTTGTTTGATTGAGGATTCTGTGTTTTTCCAAATGGTGTACAACAACCCTGCTATACTCGGGGCGAAAGTGCTGCCCATGCTGGTACCGTGTCTTTGAAAGTAAAGGGTATCTTCAAATTGAAAGAAGTTTCGTGTTAGTGCCTTCTTATGGCACTCCATACCATGTTCCGCGGGGTCTGATATTCCCATTCAACCTCAAAGAGGATGTGTTCAATGATGTTCAACGTGTCCTCATGTGGGAGACTGGTGTATAGGCTCTCCACATCTAATTCCATTATTAGCTCTGTTTTGGGATTGAAGATTCTGTCTTTCAGAAGTTTTAGTACATCTTTGGTGTCTTTAAGGTAAGTGTTGGTATGTTGGATGAGTGGTCTTAAGAAGGCATCGGCGAATTTTGACAGGGGTTCCAAAATGGACCCTATTCCTGATACAATGGGGCGACCAGGTGGATTTATGAGGTTCTTATGAATTTTAGGTATGGTGTAAAAGTATGGTGTGGTTGGGGATCTATTTATTAGGAAATTGCCCTCCTTTTGTGAGATGCAATCGTGTGACAGGGCCTCCTCTACCATACTCATGATCAGAATCCGTAGGGCCTCTGTGGGGTCTTCTCTTAGTGGCTCATAGTTTCTTCTGTCTTGTAGGAGTCTCATGCATTCTTGACAATATGCTTCGGCTGTTTGAATTACTATGGCTCTCCCTTTGTCGGCCAGTTTGATCACAATATGTTTGTTATTGGCCAGTTCTTTGATCGCCTGTTTCTGTTCCCTTGTGGTGTTGTGGTACACTCTTGCACTGTTTATTTGGATCTCTTCCAAATCCTTTAACACTGCCTTACCGAAGGCCATTTATACTGGTAATGTAACGTTTGGGGGGGTGAAGGTTGATTTTAACCTTAACCCAGTATCTTCTCTGGCTTCCAGGATGGGTTTTTTGTCGGCGAAATATGCTCTCAATTTAGGCTTTCTGATGAATTAATTTACCTCCATGCACAATTTGAATGTATTAATTTTCTCAGTGTGGACGAAACCTAAGCCTTCCTCCAGGATCTCAACTTGTGTCTATGATAGCTCTTGGGGCGTCAGATTGACCACTAGACTACTCGTCTGTTGTTTGGGGTCTGGTTGGTCAGTGCACTGGTCATGCTCCTTGTTGAGACCCCAGGTTGATCCCCGTCTGATGCCGAATGTGCCTGATTTTGCTTCCGGAGTCTGCTCCTTCTGGGACCCTGACAATATCCTAAAAAAGGGTTCTGGGGATAATGTTGGTAGTATGGAGGGCCAAATTCCAATGGTTAAATGGGCCTTGTGCCGGGTGGGAGGTTGGAGGGCTATAGAAGAAAGGCATTGGATACATCAGTGGTCCTTGGTTAGGGCCCCAGTTTCTAGGTCCTCGATGGCTCATTTGTTGACCTTGGCTTCTTCTACTTAGGTAGTTCCTTCCACTGCCTCTGCTCGAGCTTGAGCTATTGGAACCATGGGTCACTTTGGTGGGTGAGGGTTATTTTACAAAAACTCATTGTTTTCTAGAAAAACATTTAGGATTACTACGATAGGACGGTCACATATAAACAAGTGGACTCTTTTTGTTTATTTACACATGACAGGAGGCCAAGTCCCCCTTATATTTCACCTCTTTTTCACCCCTTTGGTTATATGTAGTTGTGTAAGGTGCCTGTACGGACACCCAACTGATGCTGGATCCCTCCTCGTGCTCAGATGGTGAGGGGATGGTGGGGATGCACAGGTTGTGTGTTTTGAATGTTTTCCAGAGCAGTCGTGACCTGCACCAGTCCACGACCAACGTCCTCACAGCTGTGGGACATCAGTCTGAATATTGATGGAAACCTGTCCAGGCTTGCTGTGGCATTTAACAGGAAGTTGATGGACCTGTTGAAGGTATCTTTTTGGAAAATGTACTACCTGTGGCCCTCCCGGTGCTTGTGCTCCGTAGCTGATTGCCAGTGCTCCTGCCCCTTCTCAACTGTCTGTCTCAACTCAGCTCCCCACTAACAATGCCAATCTTTTTACTCTGCAGGTGTCCTAGGGTTGGGCCTCTCCAGGCCACTGTAGACAGACGGAAGGTATCAGCAACTTCTGGCACGGTCTCAGTGCATCTTCTCACTGACCTGGACTCTGCTGTGGTGGAGTTCCTTACATTTGACTGGTCGCCATTGCTATCATCAAAAGTGGGAAGTGGGGAGGTGGTGGCTCTCTTGCCTGTTAGTGTTCATGTGCGGGCAGAGGAGCTCGTGGTGTGGAGGGTTAAGGGCCTACCAGTAGTTCCTTCAGCTGCCATAGGTGCAGAGACGTCTGGGCGGTGATCTGTGGAACATATGCACTACTGCATGTGTGCATGGCATGTTAGTGATGTGCACACTATTTAGTGTGGTCACCAGCACTCAGTATGATAATGAAGTTCACTACAACTACCATGATGCATTGCCTGGGTGGGCCAAGCACCTCAATGGAGTATTTCATGCTGTGATGTGGATTGCCTGACAACATAGCACTTTGCGACTCGCAAAAAGTGATTGCTGCGAAACCTCTATTTAGGCATTGCAAATTTGGAATTTCATACATCTGGCCCTTGGAGTTTGTAAATGCTTCAAAGCGACTTTGAAAATAGTTTAGAACTTTTGCTCCAACAGTGAAGATGTAGCTATTTTTGGATGTCAAACACTTTGATATTACTTCCTGTGATATCCTTTTCTTTGGCAGTATCCAATCAAAGGTTACATGATGTCACTTAAGATCTTGGTAAATCTAAGACTGTTGCTAAGAATAGAAACACGGCATCAAGAAAAGAGAGAGAGTGAGACAAAGAGACAGACACTATGATACTTTCAGATTGAGAGGAGTATAGGCCTACTGATATAGAAGCTCATGACTGATTTTTCACTACTCCCGATTACAAATGGGTTCTCTGCTCAATTCGTGTTTCCTAGGGATTACAGTTATAAAATGTGTGAATATTATCAAACTCATGCACCTCTCGTTTTCAGATTTCGACAGGGCCAACCTGCCAAAATGCATTCATGGGAACGGCACAAAACACACTTTGCTTCTTATTTCTGTGCCTAGAACGTCAATCGTTCCGTCCACTTGCTTTAGTGCGGGCTCCTGAATGCCCCATCTTGAGTGTGAGTTTCTGAGGCCCAGATCCGCAGCGTCAGTCTGTGGTCCATCCATAAACTGAGGGAGAATCTCTGAACCGTGCTTAAAATGAAGCGTGATTTAACTTAGATGCTGATATGTATGCGATGTTTATACAGTGAAATCCTACCCAAGATATAGCTGCTATTGGCATAGTGAAATGATAATGGAGGCATACCATGGGTAATTGGTTTTACATTTTTCAGAGATTACCATAATTCTAGTTTCTCTTTTACTCTGAAAAAAACAATATAATCGAAAGAAGTTTACATCTGCAGTTACTATTTTTGTAGCTGCTGGTTAAAAAAATATACAGAGTTCAAAAGCTACTCAGATCTACTCATTCAACAATAGAAAATGTTTGGCCAAATGAATACGTGCGTGTCCTGCGGCGGTATTGACTGAGTTCCTATTGTTGTGTAGGTAAAAGAATGCCCAAGTCTATGCAGTGCATGCAAAAACATCGAAAGCAGACGAAGAGGAACGGTTGTTATTTTTACTCCTCGACGTTTGTCAATATTCCTGAGCAGTGTACAGTGGAAAAAAGTATGATGCAAAAATATATATATATATATTTTGCAGGCAATTTGCATTCATAATCACAATCTTCGTGAAAAGAAAAAAAACGAATGAGATTTTTCTCTTCTTATGATCACCTCATTTCAACACCCAGACTCAGTCACTTCAATATTGCTCCCGCTGTTCGGATCCTTTGAAGCTGCATGGGTCCCGGACCCCGACCAGGGCATTCTCTTTCTCCCTTTGAGGATGTCGCCTTATTTTCTTCCCCCTCCAAGGAGGGCAGCACTGAAGCCCGCCACTGAACCAACATTAACAAGATGTTGTCAGCATAAATGCATTTGCTTAAATGGCACACTCCCCACCGCTATGCCCTTTAGACCCAATGCCTGTCTAGTGAAATATGCTATTGATTTCCAAACTATAGGCGAGATAATAGAGGGCAGCGGGGTGCTTTTCTTTCACGCTTCCATTGAGCTCTGAAGCCCTGTGTTATCCGGTTAGAGGCGACTTATTTTTAAGGGAATGCCGCGCAATGCAATCCTCTTCATTGACGCTGGTCTCATCCTTTGTCTGTAAGTGTGCAGATCTGCCAAGGGCAAGCCCAGTGTAACTGCTGAGACATCAGAGAGGCGGTAAACAACGGGTTAGCATTAGGAACACAAAGCAGGAGGAAGATGGAAGATTTGAAATTGATCCTGGTGCCGCATAAATCAGCTGCCCAGGTATGGGGTCCAACACAGAGGCAGAAATGATGGAGGCGTTACTTCATCTAGTCTCCAGCACATAAAAGTTCGAAAAATCGATCCAGAGTAAAATAGATTTCAGTTTTCAGAATCTGTGGGCCAGATGTACTAAATGCTGGTCTGTAAGTGTTACCAGTATTTTTGCGACCAGCGTAGTATTTTGCAAACTGCTCTATGTACTAATAGGTAGGTTTACAAAAAAAAAATGTGGGGTGCAGTTTACTCCATCTCATGAATATTAATAAGATAGGTCGCAAATTGTGACCCACTATGTTTCACTACAATCACGTTTGTGATTGCTTTTCAATAAAATAGAATTTTTTTAATGCAATAGCTTTTCTTCAAGGAAATGGGACTATGGGCCAGAAGTATCAAAGGGCTTTACCCATATTGTGTCTATGGAAAAACGTGTTCATACATATGGCCCTATGTTTGAAAAGACAAGTATCTCTTTTGTTTGTTTGTTTGATAGGTAGCAGTGGTCCTGTGGACCATCTCCCCTCCTATTAAACAAACTTTTTTTATGTTCACAAACAGGAAATTTGTTACCCCCTCCTTTGAGGTCTCGGTAAAATATCAATGTTTTGCAACTGGATTTCGATCGCAAAACTTTGATACAAAGCGTGCAGATTCAGTATTTGGAAGGGAGGCTTAGAATACTCCCCTTCCAAATTCGGAATCGGAATCCGTTTCTGAGCAAAGTTAGTGATTAAAAAAGACTTTTCTAAATCACTATATTCATTTAGCACATAGGAAATATGGGTTTTGCACTCTCAAAAGCTAAAACCCTTTTTGCATCTGGCCCAATGTCACATTACAAAAAATTAAGCAGTTGTTTTACCTCTAACTGAAAAAAACAGATTCAATTCCTACCACACTGGAGAAAATTGTGAGAATTTTGAGAATTTGTGGATCTATTATAAATAGGTATACACAAGTGATTTGCTAATAGTAAAATGGCTCCAAATACCAAACATTTGGTGCTAAAACTGTGACTTTGCAAACCAAAGGTATCCTGAAAAGTATGGTCAGTATAATTCCTGAAACACTACCATCAGAATATGAAGTCTCTAGAGAGAGGTCAGGTGCCAAAAACCACTCACCTGAAAGTTGAGATGTCTGTGAGGGCGAAGAGTGTCCATCCAATCCTTAGTAAATCAACCCTCAACACACAAATGACCCCGAGTATTGGAGGATAAATCGAGAGGGGAAATTGAGGTGATTGGTGAGGAACATCTTATTCGTCTTGCCCTGTAGAAGTTTTATGTGATTCACCTTCACCAAATAAGCTTTTGATCTCTGCAGGGAGGCTTATTCCAGACTGATGCATTTAAAATGGAGCAACATAAAAAAACAACAAGCATGAGAAGCTCTTCCAAATACGTTAGTGTTTCAATTCACTTCTATCAGTCTGCCCAGCACACTCGCTTCATTTCTTGCACCCTACAAATATTTAGCTTCACTCCACTTGAACTTCTCCTTTCAACTCTCACTTACTTCATTGAGATTCTTTGGTAGAACTGTCTTTTGATATTTTCATTTCTCACTAGTTTCATGCTCTGTTGCAAAGTTTATTTTACAGAGTTAAACCCTGGATATCAAATAATTATTTGTTATTTCTAGTTCAGTACACTGACCTTGTGTTTTGTTGTATATTGATGTTGAACCTTTGCATAACTGTACTTTCTCGTTGCAGGTATCAACAGATGGGACTGCTGGAGGAAGTCTCCTAGATGCAGGATGACTTCCAGCAGCGAAGGCGCAGGGCAGGTCTGAACAGGCAAGTCTTGAAACCAAAGGACCACTAGCTCTAACTCTGGAAAACTTATGATGCAAGCAATAGTTCAGGAGGTGGATGCTGTATTTATAGGCCATGCTCAGACCACACCCAATATGACAGCCAGATCTTGCGGGAACTTGTATTCTCACAAGAACTCGAGCACCATTGAAGAAATCACTTTGCATAAGGCTGAGAAGGATGCTGTAGAGGGACAGCCTCTTTTCAAGGTGAGGACATGTAAAAAAAGAATGAGCGGAGAATGGCAGCCTGGGGGGGTCACACTTTGTCGCAAATTCTCGAGTGTTAAATGCCCTACAGTGACTGTGGAATGTGCAGCAGTGGAAGGTCAGGGGGTAAGACTAGGCAAGGTGGGGAAGTCTAGGGCAACATAACATGCAGGTTCCGCAGTGCTCCTGGAGCCACTGAAACACTACTTTGGGATCATCAGGGAAAAGGCAAAAGTGCTGATATGATGGCAAAGGCACACAGGGCATGCCAAAAGTCCAGGAATTGAAAAAGCATGGAGTCTAAACTTTCTGATAAGCATATTCCAATTTTGTGGCTCTCTGTGAAACCTACCCTGCCATAAAAGACTTCTAACTCTCAAGTGGGCAGTAGCCACAAGCATAGACTTCACATGCTGAAGTGTAGAATTGATTCCAGTCACAATACATAGATTTGAAATTACTTCCACCAGCTGCTAGGCACACTGTTGGACTACCATTAACAAACTTGAAGCACTGTGTCTCTGTCTGGAGAGAAACAGTGAAGGCACACTATAGAATTTCTAGAAAACTCAGTGGCCCCTATCATTCCAGAAAAATGCAGAGCATGCAGTACATTCATGTAAACACTTATTGTTTACCAATATTCTCATTCCTCTTTTCCCCCTTCTAGTAGATACATTATTTTGAGGTGGGTCAATATCATGTTACCAAATCACAATTTGGGTTTGCGACCAAAGTCTGAATTGGTGTTTGCAAGTGGCATGTTTAGGGTGTCCCTCCCAAAGACCGATTTGCATTAGTATATATTAATATTTTGCGACCGAATTCTGGTTGCAAATCAATAATCGTTGCCTACCTCCTCACAGAGGAAGGTAAGCCATTCCCAAATGGGAAAGGGTGCCAATGGCACCCCTTCCCCTTTGCGAAGTTTGACAAAAACATTTTTCACAAGTCAGTAGTGAAATGAAAAAAGTTAAATTGGGACCAATGCTGACTCTTAAAAAATTAAACAAATACCTTTTCATTTTTTTAAAAATGCATCCTGCTTTTATTTAAGGAAGACAGGCTGCATTAAAAAATAGCTGAATTTAAAAGCAGTCACAGACACTGGTCTGCTGACCCCCGCAGGACATCCAGTGATGGCTGCAATTCCTAGTGGGTCACACTTTGCAACATACCTCATATCATTAATGAGGTTGATTGAATTGCGAACCTCTAGGAATCAGTAATTTGCAAACCAACCCATTAGTAAATAGGTCGGTTTGCAAATTACCACACTTGTCTAAAAAATATTGGTCACAGCAAAAGGGGGATGATCAGCTGCTGCTAGGGCAAGTGTTAAGTCAATTTCCTTTCTCAATGACAACAGTTGCTTTTATTAAGGTATTCCTTCCTTTTAAACTCAGTAGCCAATACATTTTAAACTGTCCATCTTCCTTCCTATGCTTCTGTCACTGTCACCCTCCCATTCAAATTATTGGGTAGAAGAAGAAGTGTGTTGCCTCTGTGTCCACTGCCCACCCATAGTTACTACCATATTCCATTGTGTCTCATCCCATTTCCCACCCCGTACATGCAACATTACTCTCACAAATGTTTTCTACATTTCTTTTTTCTATTAAGTTATCTCCTTCAGTAGTCTGTCATCTACCTTCCATATACCATGTGATGTGTGTGTCACGTAACCCAATATGCTCGTAGCCAAACATTATCCTAGGCCCTTTCCTAACACTCACTTGCTTCCTAACACCAGCATAATATATTTGTTATACTGTAATGAATTAGAGACATGGATTTGTTGTGGCTTGGGAGTAGCAGGTGGACACTAGAATAAATATTGTTGTTATATAACCTAAGTGCAAAAAGTTATCAGAAAATCATGCCATCCACCAGGTTAGCTCAATTAATTTGGTATGATTTATATAGTCAAACAAATTGTGCAGCAAAAATATAATTCACAATTTTTCAATATGGGAATATACCTTTGCAGTTTAGTCACTCTTTGTAAGCAGGTTTGCTGCCTGGTGAAGGTGTCACCCCATTAATTCATTTAATTTACACCTTTTACTCATTTTATGTATTTGGACCAAGTATTGCCATGTAATGCTTTACAAATTGTAGTATGCGAGTCATGTGTAAAAAAAAGGCAGTAGACCTATTATGGGAGGTGATTTAAGGACTAAAACCCTTACCTCAAGGCCTCATGTGGGGGTGCTGTGGTGGCTGTCCTTTCTTTTATCACAGTCCGCGCATCTCCCTGTGGCGGCCCAATCTGCTTCCTGGCCACAGAAAGCAAGGATGCAATTGCGTACTCATTGGTGGCCAACTTGGAATTATGTTTCGGGTTCTGAACATGTTTTTCCTCTTTTGTAAAACCTCCACCAGTTTTCTATTGATAGGGGGCTTATATTTTAAAGGAAATTCTGACTACTCCTTGCATTAAATATATATTTACTTTAGGTATATGTCTGTTTTAATTTATGTTATTTCATTTTCCAATTCAAGATGGCAGACACCTTTTATAATATGTTATATCCTGTTTTGCACTATTTCAGGGGGTTTCATTGTGTCAATTTCTGCCACAATTGTTCCGGAATCGTTGCTCTCTCGCTGGACCTTGCCTTTTCCACAGTTCCTGTTGATATTCTTTTTCCTTCATCCTAGTACTTAGCACAAATTATTTTTTTCTGGCTTTCAGTTGTTTTTGTCCTTCTTGCTGGATTATTTTCTGGAGCATTGGTAGACTTCCTGTTATCAATCCAGTGCCTGGCACTGTCTCTGAAGACAAGAGACCCTTTTTTGAAGACACTCCAAGCATCGCCAAGGTGACCTGCACTTGACAGGTGAGATGAGGCAGTTGGAGAATGAGGAGTTTTATTAGGATCTTTTTTGATGTTTAGGAGGGGTTGGGCCTGCTGTTGTAGGTGAAGGTGAGACAGTTGGTAAAGGGGTAGTGTTTATTAGGTTTGTTTTTTTAGGGTTGGAGTGTGGCCTGTTATGGGAGGTGAGGGTTTTTTCCTGTTATAAATAAAATATACTTTATTTTTTTCCCAATTATGGTTACTTAATCTTATAATGGATAGTTGTCCTCTTTATTGTAGTTTTTACTGTAATATATGTAATATATGCAAAACAGGATGCTCCATCTATCTAATGTCAGAACAGATGCTGAGTCTCAACCCTGACTCATTACAAATAAATTGCCCAGTTGCACACATTCATAGTCCTCTCTCTACTCTCTCCTCCTCTTGCCTTGAGGTCCCTTACCCTCCAGGCGAGCCACAACACACGCCTTCAGTCCACCCTCCTGTAATCAGTGTTGGAAAACATATGATGTCTTGCCTTTGCCTCTCCCCTTCTTGTACTGCCCTGCCCTCCGCACATAGTCATCAATAAGGAGGAATACTCCCACAACCAACGGAATACAGGAGATGTGTTTAATTATATTATGCATATTTTAGAGTCCTGTCTAACCCTGAACTGGATCACATGCTCCTTTTGTATCTGCCATGTATTGTCCACAACCTCCCCAAGGCCTGTTGTTGATGCAAGGGTTTTGGTTATTCCTTTTGTTTATATTCCAAAGGCACTAATTGCTAGTGGTTCAAACAGAGAAAATGTCACAGGAAGAAAACGACCCTTCTTATTCTAAATGGAGCAGGTGAACTAGCATTGAAGGATACTCATTCTGCAACATCAAACAAAAAGATAAAAACAGAGTGAGTGGAAAATCTTTGACAAATACCCACATAAATCAAACAAAAGTGTAAAAGAGGAGTAAATTACGAAAGTAAGTATAATGAACATTCAAGTCAGGGAAATAAGTTAGCTTCAGTAGAATAATCAGGTAGATTGATTCTCCATGGGGCACATATAAGGGGGGGAAATTGCAAACATTGTTATAATTTATTTTCAGCACTGTGACCTCCCTTTCTGGTTTGGACAAGGGTAATGGTGTGGGCAAATTTGCATATTTGTATCCTCCCCAGTAACTGTTTAATGATGCATGCACCACATCTGCCCTGCAGAAAGTGATATCTGTTGATGGTTGACATGAATAACAACACTATAGATCTCACAACTTGGGGAAAGAAGGCTAGGATAATCCTACTGCAGTGTCACCTTCAAAACTTTCAATGCAGTCTTCAGAGACCTCTGGATAATGACAGCCAAGGAGAGTTAGGTATTACTTGTTTGGGTTGTGGGACTCCTGCAAGTCCTGTTTGGCCACTCTTCTTTCCCCTGCATCTAAATACTGGGGTTATATCACACCCTCAAAAGTGTGCTGTGACAATTGTCTCTTGGGCCTCGAGAGTGATATGCAGACCCTGTGTGAACCTTTTTCTGATAGGTGCCTCACCTTGTGGTGCATCACCAACTGCGATAGCACATCAGAACTGTCTTATGACGATTCTGTAGTATCCTGCATTTATATTGTAAGGTATTATACCACCCCTGCTCAGCCAGTGCCTGTGCTCTGACTCATTAGAATGTTGGAGTCTGATGATGCCTCGGAATGTTGGGACTCAGAGAGGTGAAGGGACAGTTGGCCATGGGCTGAGCAGCTGACAGGCAGCTCTTGGTGGGGCTCTGATCTACAACATATCTACTTGATGTCCTGAACCTACTACTTGTTATCTTCATGAAATAAATCTTAGTGAATTACATCCTTCCTGTGTGGACCTTCATCACTACAGATTCCTTGGGCTCTAACAAGATGAAGGTACTGTGCCACTGATTTGTTGAATCTTTATCATAGTGTGTCATTTACTACAGTAAATAATGTGTAGGAGTCTTGTGTTCTGTTTAGTATAAACCATTAACTTGTGAGTGAGTGCAGAAAATCTGAGAGAACCTCTATCTGATGAGTTGAGCTGTGTATCTACAAACAGACAATGTATCTTGTGTCAATTCTCTTAGATACTTATCCACCTTTGCCCCCTTCCCCACTTCGACATCCGTGCCAAGTGCAGTCTTGTATGTGGTCTGCATTGTTTATGTAGAAGGAGACTGGTGGGAACACATCATTCCTGCAAAAATAGTCTGATCTACAAGTTAGTGGGGATTTGAGTCTTACAGATAGGAAAAGGACGTTTTTTTTTTTAATAAATCAAATTCTCTTTATTTCGGTTAATAAAAACCATAAACGATACAGCCACACAAGTCATGATTAAGACATACTAAGCTAAAAGAAGCGTTCAAATGGCAAATAGACAATTGAAAGATACAAAATGGCTCTGGTTGACATAATAAGCCAGCGTGGAGAAATGCATGTGTGTTACAATTACGAAATAGTTCATAGTTAAGTTGTCTCCGGCAATACAAGGCGGGGCAATAGAGCCACAAAACTAAAGTGCTAGTGCATTAACAAATATTATATAAAACGGTTACCAAAATTTATAGCCCACACATAAAATAACGAAACATAATTGCCCCCTATCCCTTGGTTGAGCCCTTGCTCTAGATCAACAAAAGACAAGATTAAAATACATAATATATTGCCATAAAAAACAGCTATTTACAATTATAAAAATAACAACATTGGGAATTAAACCTCACTTGTCTAGTCATTACAGTTTCCATTTGGTCAATCGTGGCCAGACAACGGTGTTAGCAGCGCCCTCCTTCTAATCGCCCAAAAGTGGCATAAGAATTTCGCAGTTGTGCAAGCGAATAAGGGTCTAGCATCTGACTTTAAAATGCGCAAGGCATCTTGAGAGTTTCAAGTCCCTAATTGTCTGCACACAGGAGCTAACCATTTGCTCCTTGGTTTAGCATAGGCTGTGCAGGCAAAAAAGACATGGCCTATTGATTCATGTGGGCATGAACAGGAGGGACAGCCCTTGGGTTTAGATTTATTTATCAGCCAGGAGTTGGTAGAGGCGTTGATTGGTCAACTACCATGCCTGAACTGTGTATACAATTTCCTGTTGGCTGTCACGTTAATGATATCAAAATAGCTTTCTAAATGGCAATTGGTTTTAAAGTCTATGAAAGCATCTGTTAGGCTGCCATGTTGGATTTTCAGAAGATAGTTATGCGCAACCCATGCCCAGTACAATAGCTCTATTTGGCCTCTAGTATAGGATAGTGAATGACCGGTAACCTGTTTTGACAAACCAATACTTGACCGAAGAATATCTTCATGTTTAATCCAGCCTATCTTTTTGTTAGTATCCAAACCAGAGAACTCGCTAAAAGCTGCAGCATATGGTGCCAGATCAGGAGTGGTGACCAGTGTATACCAAAACAGCAATGGGCGAAGTCTCGCAAGATCATTAATAGACTTAATGCCCAGATCAAGTTTAAGAGGAAGGAGAGGAGTACTTTGGGGAAGCGATACCATGTTCCTGAGGAACTTTTTTTCCACTGCTGAGAGATCATTTGTGTTTACAGTGCCCCACAACTGTGCCCCATAAAGACCACTGCTCACAGCCTTACAGCTGTACAATTTAGGAGCAGGTGCTACTGGCTTGGTAAATGATAGGTGATGCTCCTACGTGAGAGCCCCTGTTAGCTGGGAGAATTTCAAAGATGCCTTCTCTAAATGGGTATTCCAAGCCATTCTCTCAGACAGCTTGATACCCAAGTAGTCAAATGAGATGACCCTCTTGAGCTGAACATTGTCCAAGAGCAGATTTCCCTTGAAGGATTTGTGAAGGATGCAAAAACAACAGTTGATGGATAGAATGCAGAACATTGTCATACATTCACCTACAAGTGTGACAATTCATACTATTTCAGGCCCCCAAAGCTAGGAAAAATGCTTGGGTGGCAGGTATAAGTCGTTTTTAATGTATATTAAATTGAAAAATAACTGTTGTTCTGCTCATCTCTAAATTGCACCTAACAGCGCCACCATGTGCCAGTGTTGACAATTAAGTGCTGGTGCTGAGCACCTGAAAGCACTGGCTCAAATTAAGCAGTGCCAATGCTCCTCAGTGATGAGACTAGACTTTCTGACTAGGCTTCCTTCTTGAGTGCGTGCTTTATCCTATCATCATCTCCTGGGGATAGTAGTGAATCCCTCTCCTAATTGGGACCCTGAACCAGACCCCATCAACTTCCCATCATGGCCGATGAATGAACCCTGACTTCATGCCCAGTCATCACCACCATTGAAATTGCTGCTAGCATAAGACCATCCACTCAGGGGCTTCATCTGACCTTTGCCTCACCATGACTTCACTAAAGGGCATCTACCGATCAGTGAAGCACTAACACCTATCCTCAACATCTCCATTGACTCTGCCACTTTCCCAGACATCTGGAAACATGCCATCATTATGCCACTACTCAAGCAAGAAAACATCCACTGACCCAGCCACGCTTTACAACTAAAGACCCATTTCTCTCCTACCAAACCCAGAAAAGGTTGTAGAGAAACAAATCAACGGACACCCTATTGAGGATCTCAGCAACCAACAGCTCAATGCCACGCAGTCTGAATTCAGCCCCAACCACTGTACATAAACAGTACTCATTTAGAGAATGGGACTTCAAAGTAAAAATCAATACAATATGTTTTTTAAAAAAAGAAACAGCATTCATTGCCACCACAGGCGACATCTGCATAATCCTTGACAGGATACATGGCAGCCCTCATTCTCCTGTACCACTCTGCAGCTTTTGACACAGTCTCACACCCCATCCCCATCAATGGCCTACACGAGATTGGCATACAAGGACCGCTATCTGCAGGACCTGCTCCTTAACGTATAGAATCCAAGCTCTCAGCCTGGCACCTTACTCCCTAGAAGCCTGCAAACTCATTTGCGGAGTGCCTCATGGCTCATCTTTCAGCCCCACCCTCTTCAACGCATACAAAATTCCTCTGGCCAATGTCATCTGAGCACACTTTCTCTCTTACGCAGACAGCATGCAACTCAGACTCTCCCTCTCGGATAAGACCCCCAACATAAGAAACAAGATCATCTCCTGCATGACCGAAGTAGCTAACTGGGGGAAAATCAACTGTCTCAAGCCCAACACTAAAAAGACAGAAGGGTTGATCCTCGGCAAGAACATCTCATCATGGGACTCTAAATGGTGGCTGGAGGAACTTGGATCCACACCCACACCAACACTTGAAACCAATGCAAGGAACTTCTGAATACTCAACATCAGCAGATTGGACATGACAGCAGAAGTAAATGCCTGAAATGTATCCTGTAGCCACACCTTGAAGATCCTGAGGAAGATCTTCAAATGGCTCCCAAGCAACACTAAAATATTCATGCTCTATTCACCAGCAAGGTGGACTCTGGGAACACCCTCTAAGCTGGGCTCACCAAGCAACTCACTAGAAGACTACAAACAATCCAGAACTCGGCAGCCAGACTCCTTCTCAATCCCCACACAGAACCCATATCACACCATACCTCAGGGAACTACAATGGCTCCTAATACACAAACATGCTCAATTCAAACTCCTCACAGAAACATTCAAGACACTACACAACTCAGGCCCCACCTAGCGAACAGTCGCATCTCCTTCCACCAATCACCCAGACACCTCTGCTCTGCAGGATGCCTACTGGCACAAATCCCACACATATACAGAACCAGGTCAGAAGGACCGGCATTCTCTTACATAATTCCTAAAGTGTGAATCAACCTCCCACTCCACATCACAGTCTCATCCCCCCATCTTGAATTCCATAATACAAGAAGATGGTGTTTTATGTGGTGGTGCTTGTTAGGCTTCACTATGCAGTACTCTCACAATCCCCCGAAGATGGTCCTTGGTTTCACAATAATAAATCCTTAGCTCAGTCCTGGGACAGTAGCATATAGCAATTAGGCTTTACTAGAGGAACATATGTTAAGCATTTCAGCATACAAACATGGACAATAAGTAATTGACCAGATCAAGAGAAATCCTATAATAATTTCTAAAAATAAATCTGATTTTTATCTTAATTGAGACACCAAAAGAACGAGATCCGATACATAGAACTGGAATTTAGAGGAAAACATAAATCATAGCAAATCAGTACTGCAGAACTTTTGCATTGCGGTCAATGGGAAAAAGTAGTGGTGACAATTGGTCAACTGCAGGTCGAGTTGCGTGGAACCCAAGGAGGGTAAAGGTGATGCAAGTCCCAGGACCAAATCATGACAATCAGGTACTGGTTGGGAACAGGTGCAAAATGTCGACAACAAAGCCACTTCTGATGTCTGATGAAGGTTTTGCGGTGTTCCCTTGAGGTGCAGTGTTCATTAAAGGTAGTTATTGCTGGACTGGCGAACAACAAGCCTTGCAGTGGTAAGTGCAGCAGAAAGTGATTTTGACATACGGAGGTCCTGTGAAAAACAGTAGTAGCCTGAACCTTCATGGAGGTCAGGGCTACATTTTCCATAAGGCACTACTTCTGGGTGGTTCCTCTGAAGGCTCGATGGGCAGCGATTCTTCAGTTCCGGTATATTGTTAGTACTTGCAGTTGCAGGGGACTAGTGCCACTAGTCCTGGTGAGTCTAGTGATGCCGTTGGCTCTCAAAGGGTTCCCTCTGTCTGGGAGAACCAAACTTTGGTCCAGGACAAGTGCAGGATATCTCATGGGTGACAGTGCACTTTACAAATAGACATAACATAACATTGGGTATATGCCTCCAGACGCCAGCTACCCAATCCTCCTCAGGGACCCTTTGCATCATCAGAGCAACTTCATATGCTTCAAACCACTTCTATGTCATCCCTCTCAACTAGGTTAGGCACAGAAACCAACCTTGGGGTTGTGGACCTTCTTGTCCCCATTGGGCAATCCATAATCAATGCTTCTATTTCTGCTCGACCCTGAGACTTGTTTGACCTTTAGGTCCAGCTCATTTAGACTCACTTTAGGACCACACAACGTCTTTGTCTCCTCCAAGACTCCTTCAGCCTTTCTCTACTCCATCCAGTTCCAGTTTGGCAAGCTGCAGCTTCAGGTCTCTCTCAGCGTGTCTATCTTCCACCGCTTCAAGATACAGGTTGTGAGATGAGATAACACACTGCTCCCTACATTGGATCCAGAAGGGCACCCCAATCCTGAGGGCCTTTCTCTCTCCTATCAAACCATTGCCAAGTAAACCTCCTCATCTTACTCCCCTTCTATTTCATTATCCCATTTATCATCATCTCCCTGCTCCTATATTGAAGCTTGCATCCAAATGACCTCCTCTAAGGCTTGGAGTGCTATCCCGTAGTGAACCTGTGGAAAGCCTTTTACCAACAGCAGTCCCCTTGCCCTGCACAACTTCTTCAGATTTGTCCCAATGCAACTTAGAAGGTTGTCAAGATCCAACTCTGTCATTGCAGACAAGAGTCACATGTGCACATAGGAGGTAGAAAGTAAATTTAGAGGAAAAATAAAAAAATAACTAATCCGGAGTATTTAATAAGAGGTTGAATCTGATGTCAGGTTATTTATATGGGATTTTAGTTCTACACAAATCATTGAGTTGCATCGCAAAACATAAGTACAGGATCCCACCACTGAACACTAATGTAAGAAGTTGGGTTATTGGTCAAGGGGGGTAGACGTCCCACTCAGGCAGCAAACACAGTCCTTTTCAGGGCAAATCGCAAAAGTGGCTAAATTAACCCTTGCTTATCCCTCTGGTAGATCAGCAAAAAAACAGTCAGGCTTAATTTAGATGCAGTGTTTAAAGAATTTATGCAGTAAACAAACAGGAATAAAGTGAAAATACAACACAAGAAAAGTCCCAAGCCAATTTAGAATAATATAGTAAATTTTATTGAATAAAATGATGTCTGGTTAACAAACATCAAATCAGTAGAACCAGAGATATTGTATTTTAAAGTTTTTAGGTAAACATAGTGCCAAAAGGTGAAAACTGCCAACTGAAGGTATCTGGTCATGCTGGAGCAGGACAAAGTAATACGTTCAAGCTGATCATGACAGAGTGCAGACTGGGCACAGGACAAAGTTTGGCCCACTGGGATTGTACTCATTGTCCGTGGTGTGAGTTCTGTGCAGCCAAGATGGCCCTTGGTGTCACCCTGGTCAGCCTGGGATAGCTCAGCATTGGGGATGGTTGTCATTGTAGCGCGAAGAGCAGGGTGGGCATCACAGACGAATATCGCTGTAGCATAAAGACCCGGTTGGTTGGCACTGATGGTTGTTGCTATAGCTTTACATTGATGGTTGTCACAGGCTGTCATTGTTGTAACATGAACTGCAGATCTTGCGTTGCAGGTCATCCTTGGCAGTCACTGTCAATGTGAAGAGCAGGTCCCACCAGAGATTCGCATTGGCGGTCATTGTGGGAAGCAGTGCCTTGGTGCAAATGGGTGTGTTCATGGTTGCGAGGAACCCAGACTTCAGGATTTTCACCTTTTCTTTAGGAGGTGAACAATCGGTTGACAGCCAAGGGTCAAATACTTGAGCAGGCAATTCTTGGGGTTCACAAATTGACTCCAGAAAAGGTAAGTAGCAGGGTTGAGATAGGTCCAGTTGCAGTAGGTCAGCTGGGCAGCTGCAGACAGGGCTCTGAAGGTTGATGTGTTCCTGTAGCTCACAAAGGAGGTCAGTCAACTAACCCCTGGAGTCACTCTGTGTAGCTTGGGATGAAGCCTAGACGTTCCATTCTTCATTCTCAGACAGCAAGGCAGTTCTTCAAGCAGCAGGTCAGTCCTCTGGCAGCATGACTTTCCTTCATCTGTAAGTTCGAGAGTCAGGAGTGTTTTGATGAGTGGCTCAGTCAGTCCAATGTTTATTAGGGGTGAGCAGAGTTGCACTATGTTGGATTATGCTGAGTTGCATAAAAACTTAGTGGAATTCTGCAGAGTTTTGCTTCACTCTAATTATGGGATTTATTTTGTAAATTCTTAAAGGTGCAGTCATTAAACACCGTCTCTAGCTCCTCGGTCCTAGCCTTGTAAACAATTGGTATTCATAGTGCTCAGTCAGTACTCAGGCACATGCAGACAAACCCTCCGGCAGTGACGAGATGTGTGAGAAGTCGGGCCGGCCTTTGCCTCCTGTATGAAACTGCGCATGTGTGCAAGTTAGTGTCTCAGGTTGCAGAGTCTCGTGCATGTGCATTATTCAGTTTGGGCAACTCTGTTCTGCACTGCAATGCCATATTAATATTCGAGATCTCAGCTCCACTCCTCACCTGTTCGAACCCCGCCCCCTCATCTTTCACAACTGTGCACACTGCAGCTCTCTACTCTCCATCCCACCTATATTCTCCCCTCCCTCACACCCCTTCTTTCTCCATCCACCTGATTTCTACATTTCTCCCCAACACTGCCAGCTGACAGCCTCCATTTTATTCTTTTTTCTCTGCATGTGACTTGGGAGGGTGGGAATGAATTTCAGGCCCTGAATATACTAACGAAATATTCTATAGCCACAGCAACACCCCAGCTCACATTTGTGCTGACACCAGTCTGCGTTGCATTATCTTAACACACATGATGATGATTAGAGAAGTGCAAGATGTAATAAAGAAGGGCCTTGTCAGCTGGCAGTAGCTGGGGCCCCAAAAGTTGTTGCAAACTGTGGCACCAGTACCCAGTTCTAAGAGGCAATGTGAATATACAGAAGTTAGCTAGTTGTCTAAAGACCAGTAGAGGACATTGTTCAAAATGTCAGCTGGTATTAACATCTGTGAACTGACATACTGTAAGTTTGGGATGAAGATACTACTGATGCATTGAATGCCATGCCTACTATAAACTTTTCCCCAGCATGCAGTCCATACGAGCAAAAGGCAAAATGGGCTTCCTCCAAAAGAACTGCTGAGAAAATCAAGGGCAACCGCGTTGTCAAGATTCACGAAAACTGAATGCCACCGTCACGCTCCTTCAAAGAAAAAGTAATTTCAGGTGAAAGATGGACTGCTTGTGGGAAAGTGTAATGGGTCATTCTTAAATTGGTGCTAAAATGCCCAAAGGAGAAAGAGGAGTAAACCAACAAATGAACAAACAGTTGGCAGCAGCAGCACACGTGTTAGAACAAATATTAGGGGGGCAGCAATGATATGGTCATCATTGGGATTAATAAAATACCTGTCAGCAGAATCCCATTGCTGTCTAGCTGGAATACAACAGATAGATGTAAAGGCGGTATATAATTAGTAATACAGTGAAAGCCGAGGTGTTCGCCATGGCTCCTGGTCTGATGCAAGTGCTTTGTTTCTGCTTCACTTCAATGCAACCATATCCATGGGCGCAGCTCGCCTTTACAGCAGCGTATGTGCATGCTGTCCTGGGAGTGGTGGGGCAGCACCAAACTGAAGCGCATTCATCGCAGGCTCGCCTCTCACCCTATCTAGGGATGGGAGGTGGGGGAAAACTCCAATACTCGGCAGAATCAGAGTTTATGCTGAACTCCGCATTCCCAGTGGAACGTGGAGTTGGCAAAACTCTGCAAAATTCACTGGTGGAGCAGAGTTCACCGCCCACCCGTAATATTGATACCTGGTGCCAGTCTTTCTGTAGGGGAATTATTTGTCCTACCTCAACATCTGCTTCTGGAAAGTTCTTCCCTTTTCCTGTCAAGGCTCCAACTGTCTGGGGTTGACAAAAGGTACGTCACACCTGGTGTCAGATTCATTTGAGGTGAGTGATGCAAGCACCATTTGAAGTGCAAGTGGGCTAGATGCAGCTCCTCCTCAGGAATCCTGCTAGGATGGCCCATCGTGTCCCCACCTAAGACCCCTTTGTGTCACTGTCAGAAAGGAATGCACAATCGCTAAAAGCAGAGTCATTAAAAGTCATGTGGCACAGGACACTGGCAGAATCCACAGTTAGGGGCTCATTAGGATGACGGTCGTAGGCACATCCGCGGTGCTGGCGGACAAAGGTCCTTTTCCGCACTCCATCGGCATTCCTCGCATCCTCCATATTACAATGGGCAAAGATAGTCCATTTTCCATCCACTGCAAAGTTTCGGGATCCACCAGAAATTTCCTTCCGCAACGGTGGCAGAGGGAGCCAATAGAGAAAGACCGCCGTGCGGAATGACGTCCCGACCGCCGGAGATATCACGATGCATCAAACAGCCCATCAGAATGGAGCGCAGAAACCAGCCACTCGTGGACGGCGGAAGCACTACTGCGGAGAGTGAAACTCGAATCCCGGTCACCTCCACACGTTCCTGACCACCATGGATCCAGCTCTTCAAGCCCTTCCACTGCTGTACCTCATCCACTACCAGCATATTAGACGTCGCCTCGGTCAACACCGCAGGTACATAAAAACACATCTCCGCATACAACTACAACACACAACTCCTGTGCTGAAATATGGTTCCTGTCCACATCAGACACTCTGGTGGATACCGGAACATATTCCCCAGTGTACTCACACATGTCCTGCCTGCTAGAAATCCACACCTCCACATGCGGGTCACCCATCAGCTGCGAAATCACTGCAATGTCCCGGGCAAGTCACCGCAGCAGTGAAGATGCGGGAAAACCTGCGCACAATGTAGTAGGTGGGGCTGGCGCCAGGCATCGGCAGTTTCTGCAGCTTCCCAGGCCTCTACCTTCCCCCTACCCACAGTACGCTTCCCACACCCATCTCTGCACATGCTGTGTGCTCCTCCTGTGCCCCCCCCTCCATGCAGAATTTATCAGCCAGGTGTGGCTCGATGTCATACCTCACACATCAAAGGGCAAAGTAGATTGACTGGGAAGGTGGGGGTGAAGATGAACACCCTACACAGAAGTGAGGGGCTGGACAACCCTACCCTCAACACCTGCCTTCCACTCATGTGAATCAAACTAAGTATAATTAAGAAATGAAGACTCACACTTCATATAAACAACCACTGAACTGTTCACACTGCTTGTCAAGTCCCTCAGAAAAATCCCACACTGACACTCTACCACATACACATACCATAGGTCAGCAGCAATGTAGGACAATAAATGGACTAGCCCAAAGTGAAGTGCACAATGCTGGAAAAACATGGAGCAAACCACATAGCATGTCTACATCACATGCAAGAGGAGGAACATATCACACTACTCTTAGGCACTCAAATTAGACATGGGTTGCACAGTGATTGCAATTAAACCAAAGTGACCTCTGTGCAATATCTCTGGGATACATCAATGTAAGCTGTGTATAGGCACAGGAAATATAGGAAGTGTCAGAAGCCATACAGTGACCAGCCACACATCTGTGTCAACTTACTTGACATGTGTGTGCCACCAGCACAACACACATGGCTCATTGTCACACTCCCTGACTCATCTACTCATCTCACACCTGCAACACTCAACACCTGTGAGAAACACACATAAAGGTGCAAATAAGGTCCTGTGAGTTTCCTGACAACTAATGACACACCCTAGTGTGCATCTACAAATGTCAGACTCACAATCAGGGATGTCTGAACCAATGCAGACCCAAAAATAAAAGCCAAACACAAATCTCAGAAGCAACATCCACGGAAGTCCAACAAGCCCAGCCATGTGCAGCTAAACAGTGGATAGGTAATGTGACCCTATACAGAACAGGAGTACACAACATTGTCACTCTGGACCAATGCAGTACCCATACCCCGACACAAACAAGAATTACATCATCAAATGCCAATCATAAACACTAACTGGGATCAATAGGACAAATCAGCTAGCACAGACATAGACACCAGTCATCAAGTGAACATGGTGTCATAGTGTACCACAAGCATGCACATGCACAATCCTGAGAGGTCAAAAATAGGAGAATAATCCACTATTGTGCACTCAAAACAAGCTCATGTCCAAGAATCCACATTGCTGCATGTGACATACACACAAGAAATGCACACTACATATGCAACACATATCTGAATGTATCACAATGCACAAACTACTCACACACAATGCCATGCAAATAGAACATCACAAACACATTGCACCTGTCAGTAGAAAGAGCCAACACAGGCCAAACACCGCACCCATCTACAACAAAAACACAACAGATGCACATACTATTCCATCACATAGCAAACTCAGCTGGACATCAGGGGGATGCACACCAGGCAAGTACATGACAACATACACTGACCGCACTGCATGCACACCAAGCAGTGTGTGCACACCAACCCAACCAGTAGCACACATATCTGAGTGCCCCACAATGAACTCCCACAACACAAAACATCACAGCACACAGATAACATCCCACTCAGGGAGGGTGGCAGTATCTCAGCAAACACACACGCAGCTTGGCCATCACCAACAGATGCACAACTCAGGGAAAGCTAGATGCAAACAATATGACTAGAGGACTGTGCTGCTCAAACATATGCACTGCACATGAAAAACCATGAGTGCAAACTAGTAGCAGAAAATAACACATAACTAATTTAGAAACTGCCCTGAGTGGCACATTGGTCCTGTACACAGGTCATGCTCCCACAGTATAGTGTCACACTATAAAGTGGTGGGGAGGGTCACACACTGGCAAGGCATGGGGTGGAAGACATGAGATTGAATTGGTGTGTACATCAGTATTGGACAGGTGAGGAGTGTACAGTCCACAAACACATAGAGGAGTAACTCACAATGTGAAGGCATCAGAAGCACCAATAGGGGATGGTATGACTCCTCATACCACATACCATACTGAAGCCAAAAATGTGTCAAGTGACAGCAATGCATGAGAAAACTCACAAATAATGTGGCTGAGCAGGTCAGCACAGTGAGCACAAACTTAAACAAGAGCTATGGCTGTTCAACAAAACACAACACAGACTTTGCAGTGACATACTCTGCATACTCACAACTGACAGCGACAACAAGTAGGTGCCCACCAGGAGTGCAAGGACACACCGAAACACTGCACAGTGCTCAACCTACAACTCCTACATGTGCCCACAATCTGAAGCACATGTCTGACAATGTAAACAAACAGGCACTCATTACCTGGATCATACATGTGTGCAATTGGCATGTGCAGGGGCACATACACATCAACACTACTGACAATGACAGACCAATCACACTGTATGACTACTCAAGTGCACACATTCAAATGTACACATGTGACTATGCAGACAGACCCACACAAGATGACTACACATCAACACTGCTGTGCTCACATGAAGAAAGAGCCCACAGAAATGCCGGACCCTGGCCACCCTGCAAGTAATCCTGTGGATAGCATTCACCTCTGTTCTGGTATTGCATTCTAACATGACATGTGTACAATTTAGCAAACATGAGCACAGAATGATTAGGAGAAGAGTAGATCATCACAAACAACCATCATTGCACCCTCAAGCCTCAGACTGAAGAAGAACAAAAGTGCCTGTTACCTTCGGAAACCTCTGAAAAAGTAAAACAAGGAATTGGCAATGTTAAAGTGGCACACAGAGCCTGTGTCACATGAAATGATACCCGTACATAAAACCTTTTATTTAGCAAGGTCATTGACAAAGCAGACAGCAGGAGTAACAGTCTTTATCACTTAATACCCAGATAGGCATCAAGAGTACAAAAACAGCAAGACCATTGGCCAATACAAATTCAAAGTATGCACATGTGTGCATGAGAAACTGCACAGGAAATGGGCATCAAAACTAAAAAAACAGCAAGGTCATTGGCCACTCCATAGTCTGGTCTGCACATGTGTGCTTGAGAAACTGCACAGGGAATGGGTAACACCGTCCACTGCCATGGGAATCACCACAGCTCATGGGCTACAAATGGGCAGTCCAGACACCGCAGTTGGAGAAATTATGTGGGGACTTGGCCTCAACTTTGGCTTTCAGTTGAACTGGTGGCTGATTGTCAGGGCCAGTTGGAGGACTCGACCTGGGAGAGAGAGAACCGGCTGAGGTAGAGGCATCAGTGGCTGCAGGAGCCTGAGGGCTGCTTGGACTGGGTGGAGTTACGGCACGGGGAGGTGGAGACATGCTGCCAGGAGACACAGTGTGTGAGGGTGAATGTTGAGGGCTGCGTCTCAACTTCTTGGGGATTCGATAGCCCACAAGTGTCTTGGCCGGAGTGGGAAGTGGGGTGGGCACAACAGACTCACTCTCCACCAAAGGTGTATCAGGTGCAGGTGGCTCTCCACGTGCGGATTTGATGGATCTGGTGGTACGCTTGGGGTGGCCTTGCCTTTTCCTCTGCATCCCCTGTTGTCCAGGTAAACCCCACGCTTTGCTCTACTGTCCCAGCTTCATGGGGGTGTGGGTGGGAGTTGATGTTGTGGGTGAATTTGCCTTAGAAAAGTGTTTGTGCTTAGTCATTGCAGGAACCAGGTTCACAGCAGACAGGGCAAGTGTTTGTTTGTCGTCAGGAGCAGGTGTGGGGATGGGAGTGCCCTTGGATGGGGGTAATTTTGACAAATGTGATGTTGATGCCTGCTTCTTGGCCTGATGCCCATGAGTGTCACGTGATGGGCTTTTGGTTTTGCGCTCCTGTGTGCCTGTTTTGTCTTGTGGGGATGGTGTTTGTGGTCTGGTCTGGTTGGAGTGCTGCTGTTGTGTGCTGTGTGTCAAGGACTGAGGGCTGTGGCATGTGGGCACTCTTGTCGGGTGGTGCCACTGGCAGGGTGGTCAGGTGGTGTCACTGGCAGGATGGTTGCTGAAGGGACAGGAGCTGGACTGGGAGCCTGTGACTGCTGAATGGCTGTGGTCACTCTGGAGTACAAAGACTGGACAGTTTGGTGTAGGCCACCCACATCAGAATGAATCCCTTCCATGAAGGCAACTACCTGTGCCAAATTCTTGTCATGATCCTGGAAAGCATTCAGGAGAGCTGTCTGACCCACACACAACTGGCGCAAAAGGTCCACCGCCTCCACTCTGAGGGCAGCAGGGGAGACAGGAGAAAAGGCAGCAGTGCCTGGGGGGAAGGATACTCTACCCTTCCTAGGGCTGTGGGCACGGACAGCATTTGTGGGAGCAACCGTGAGGGAGCGCAGTGGACCATGTGTTGTGGAAGAAGAGGCAGATTTTGAACTTCCTGTGCCCGCCAACATCGAGGAGTCACCGCTGGAGTCTGATGCAGTGGAGTTTGCTCTTTCTGGGAGTGAATCATCCAAGGCACTCCTGTCCCCCTCCGAGGTGCTGGTCACATCAGAGAGCTCATGTGTAGCAGTCGTGCCAGAAGCTTCCCCACTGGTGTCGGTCACCTGTCCTTCCATGCCCTCGGTAGATGCTGCAAGAAACAGAGACATAGGTTCAATATAGTGCCATACTCACAAACATCATATGCAAGCAAAGCATAAAACTTTAAAATGATACTCCCATGTTGGCCTCCTCCATGTACAGTCAGCATGTGCAACATTTATGCAATCATCAGAAGATGCATGGAAACATGCATAGTTGATAGTAATGCCCCATGTGGCGATGACATAGCCAAATAGCTGACCCGTGCCTCCTTGTAACCTAACATGCTATTCTCTGTAAGCATACCTACGTGCCTGTAGGTGAGATAGATATACATCTAAACATGTTGTATGGAGTCACTTTAAGGGAACACCACAGATACAAACTCCCAAATATTCTTTTGCAATGGCCACAAGCTCCTGCTATCCACAATGTTGTGCTTTGAAGCACAACTACAGTTGCACATTGGTGTTTTTTGTGTAGTTGTCACAAATTTTATGTTGTACACAGCACACATCTATAAATGCACACTAACATGATGCTCACTGCTGGTCACTGCCAGGTGATGTCTATGACACTCATACTACAGCATATGTTGCAAGGCCACACCTCATCTGTCAATGACAAGGGTCATTGTTTTAAACACATGAGAAACCACATGTTGTAAAAATGCATGACAGCTGCACTCAACACTGAGGCCACTTAGGGGCCATTGCATCACACTAGAGACATCACAGAGCCTCCTTCTGGCTCAGTGTTGGGATTCATACAGTCACTCACACCCAAAGTCACACTTAGCTGAATACTCACCCCCAACTTGCTGCTGATGGGCCCTCAAGCGTCCATCCAGATCTGGCTGTATCACTGCCAAGATGCGGGCCATTAGTGGTGTCATGCTCCTGTGCACCAATCTGCCACTCCGAGGGAGCACCCCCAGCATCATCTTTGCCACGTTGTTGCTCAGCTGGCAGATGTCATCACACCTCTTGTGACAGTGTGTGTGCCGTTGGTTGGAGACACCCAGAGCCCGCACCTTGCGTGCAATGGCCCTCCCTATTGCCTGATGCTGATGGACCTTAAGCTGCAGGCATGGGAGACAAGAAGAGGATTTTTCAGTGACACTGTATTATGTACCACTGTGTGTCAGTACAGGAGCATGAAAAAACATAGCACGCCAATACATAAATGTTGAGCAGAGGCCATACAGCATGACACGTAGTACACTTGCATCAAATAATCTCATAGAAATGTATACATGTATGATGATGGACACAGTACCGGGCCATCTCATACACATGCAGAGTGCCAACACAGAAACCAATGTGAAGAAAACCCTCATCTGTGATGCACTATGTGAGTGAGCAAAACATACAATACATTTGAAATGATGTGTCGGGGCAGACTCACTGTGCCCAACACTACACACACCTCAATATTCTTGGCCAGTGAATGGCTACCTGTGTCATGGAGGTCACATTAAGGGCCATGATCTTACATTCTCACACACTTCTCACAAGGTGTAGTCCTGTCTTATGCAATCCTCAGGCTTAAGATAGCTCATTGAGAAATAGGGTGGCGGACAACACACATGTTTCACTCAGTCCATTTACTGATGGGTCCTTGTACATTTTGGCAGTTTCTGTGCAGGCCAGTGGCACTCACACTGAGGTTAAACGTGGGCCATCAGAAAATTCACATGCATGTACAATATGAGAGGGGATACATTGCCTACACATGCAAGACAGAACACGTAATGAAATCAATGGAAGGATGACATCTTCAAATTACATTTATCTGATGTGTCACACGTGAATTACCACCAAGAGTGTTACACTCAGGCATTATGAAAACTGTACACACATTCTTCAGTACCCTCTGGACAAAAAGGCAGCAGTGTCTGAATACAATTGAAATGTGTGGCTCTCTCACAGACATATATAGGCCCCTGGGGGTTGTTTCAGTGGTACTCAGCTGCTGCAATTGGTGTTCCTGGTTAGCATTTTTCAATTGTGACCAATAACCGGGATCGTAGTGGGGTGCACACCTACAGCGAGTTTCAAATTTGTAATTCACTACCGTGATCGCGGTCCCCATTGGCTGCAATGGCATGGGCACTGGCGGTGGCACACCGTGGGGTCCAGGCGGTCGCTACCGCAATCCTGCATCTTTCAATTGTAACCAATGACCGGGCCCGCGGTAGCGGAGCAAGCCTACCGTGGGTTTTAAATTTGTGATTCACTACCGCAATCGCGGTTCCCATTGGCTGCAATGGCATGGGCCCTGGGGGTGGCACATGGCGGGGTCCAGGCAGTCGCTATTGTGATTTGGCATCTTTCAATTGTAACCAATGACCGGGCCCGCGGTGGCGGAGCACGCATACAGCACCTATGGACACATTATGCTCAAGCAATGGCAATAGCCAATTTTCATCATTGAACACTAGACCTTCACAATGTATCACAGCACCTGTTTGCAAAATTGAATGCTAGTGTTACATTCAACTCACTGATGCCTACACTTGCCATGTCAGTGCACATGATGAAATGTTTTGGCACGTACTTACTCACATTTCACCTATGATTTTTGTGTTCATGTACACAGATTTGGTGTGTAATGGAGTCTCATATTTGTGCATATGTCAATGTGTGAGATGGCTAATCAACACACAGTAATGATGGCCTGACCACATAATGTGCCTATTTCACTGTGTACATTGCTGTGTTCATATTGATAGTTGATCAGCTTACACACACTGTGCTCATTGTGTAGAAAAGTTGTGCTCTGTGCGACTTACACAAGAAGGTGTGGCAGATGGAGCAGCTACATAGAAGTCAGCACTGTTGCTGTTTCCAACATGTGCTGTGTCACCCACTCCCAGGGGAGGTGACACAAGATGTATGAGTGTACCATTTACCATTCACATAGTCCGAATCTGTTTTGGAGGTACTGACCACATGTACGACTACATGAGATCAAGGTGTCTCTGCATGTGACTTGTGTATGAACCTGTTGTTACAGTCCAGTCATTGTTGGCGCTGCGTCTGTCAAGATGTAAGATGTGTGACACATCTCATGGGGGAATTAAATTGACATGTGTCCCCTTTCATATTATGTAGGAGACAACCTTATGTGCATTGTCAGTTCCCAGTGCTGGTGAACATGGAGGATGAGGACATCATAAGGAAATTCCGTCTGGATTGCCTTGCCCTTCAAGACCTATGTGGTCAGCTGGAGCCCCATCTGAGGCCTCACAGACCCTATCCGACTGCTTTGACGCCAACAGTTAAGGTGATGGCGGCCCTGCATTTCTTTGCTACAGGTTAGTTTCAGTACACGGTGGCCATTCCCGGTGGGATATTTCAAGCTATGTTCAGCATGGTGCTATGTGATGTCCTGTCCGCAATGATGACATACAAGGATCGCTACATCCATTTTCCAAGGAGACATGAATTGGCAGGTGTGAAGGGTGATTTATATGATCTTGGACACATACCTAATGTTGTTGGCGCCATTGACTGCACACATGTTGGCCTAGTTCCACCACAGGCACGTGAGCACATCTACCAGAACAGGAAACATTTCCATTCCATTAATGTACAAGCGGTATGCCAAGCGGATATGATTATCTGCCATGTGTGTGCCAAATTCCCTGGTTCTGCATATGACTCCTACGTACTGCGTAACAGCATCATCCTACAACTGATGGCTTAAATCTGGATCCGGAGCGTGCATGGCTCGTTGGTGAGTACACAGAGTCAAGTAGTGTGCTGTATGTGTGAGATGCTCTTCTCAGCTACTGTTTATATTAGTAAATTGCTCTGTGTATCTCACACCTAGGTGACTCTGCGTATCCCAACCGGCCTTGGTTCCTGAGCCCACTGAGGAATCAAAGGATCCTGGGTGAAGTCCGCTACAATGATGCACATGGGAGGCAACGTCATGTGGTGGAGCGCACTTTTGGGCTTCTGAAGTTTAGATTCCGGTGTCTGGACAAGAGCGGAGGTGCACTACTCTACTCTCCCCAAAAGGTGTGTCAGATCATAGTTGCATGCTGCATGCTCCACAACCTGGCCTTGCGCAAAGAGATCCCCCTGCTCCTGGACGAAGATGAGCAGCAGATGCCCCCCCTGCAAACCCACACATGCCCAGTGACGACGATAGTGGAAAAGAGGAAGGGGTTGACCTGCATCAACAGCTCCTCGACAACTGCTTCCCTTGAGTGTGAGTGACATTGTACAACAGTGACATTGTCTGTTGTCTTTCATGATAGTGGGAAGGCATAGAATAGTGTTTTGACTGATGGCTGTTGTTGGCTCTGTGCTAATGGCTGATGTGTGTGGCACAGGGTATTTATATACAGGTACCTCATGTCTATGTTGATGTTGTTGCCCATTGTTATGTGTGCTGGTTTGTGTACCTTGATGACTAGGGGTGTGTTCTACCTGTTATGGCATCACCTAACAAGTTAATCTCATTCTCTTGCGTCTTTCTAGGTCCCTTCATCCTCTCAATGCCTCGTCACAATCCGAGCTTGTGGTACATTGGATTCTGAGTTGATATTGTACATACTGCAATAAACATGGAGCTGACAAAAAAATGTAGGTGTGTAAAGAGTATTTATTTACAATAAGTATTTGTGACAGAGAAGTGATTATTTAAGAAATTATGCAAAGTGAAATTATGAGTTGTCAGTGGTGGTAAATGAGACAAATAGAGTAGTCGCCACATTGATGTAGTCACACAGTCCAACAGACTCCTGCCATCAACATGGCAATGTGGGTAAGGATAGTCAACAAAGTCAATGTCAATGTCAATGGGAACACAGGTGCTATCATGGCTGGCTAGGCGACTAGCGTTTGGATGCTGCATTGCCACGTTATCCTCCCCTAGGGTTTCTCGGACGGTCCCTTATGTTTTTGGCAGGGGGGCCTCTGCTGCAGGCTCAACAGTGTCTGAGAAGTCATTTTGTTGCAGCTCACCCCTCTCTGAGGCCGCAGCTGAGGTGGTGGGAGTATCAGCATGTAGGCCACTGGAGGGGGGTTGAGCTGTCATTTGGGCCGCATGTCTGTCCCTCAGAACACCCACAAGCTGGCCTATGAGGTCCACACTTTGGCCCATACGCGTGTCAATGGACCTCCGCAGCAGACCTATCTGTCCCTGGGTCTGCTCATATGCCCCAAGGACTCTTGTGATGGTGGCCAGGGCTTCGGTCCCACTGTCCTCCTGTAATAGTCCCCCAGTTGCCCTCCCATCTGTCCTGCTGACCCGGACCTATGGCGTTGGCACTCGACGCACCCGCAAACTCTGCCTGCCCTCCTCTGATTGTGTGGTGGTGTTGGTAATGACTGAGGCAGGGTGAGTGTTTCAGGCAGCAGTGGTGATTTTGGTGGTTGAGGCCACACAGGTCATTGCAGCAGGGATCAGCGCTGTTGTTGTTACTGTGGTGGTGGTGGGGGGGGGGGGGGCAATGAGTGCAGTCCGGATGGGCTAGGTTTTTGCTCCTTATCCAAGAAACGTCTGCATTCGAGAGTTCATATTCCGGGAGGGGGTGTCTGGCTCTGCAGGTTTTTGTTGTCTTCTGCAGCAGTTGCTTGTGGATCTCCTGTTGAACAGAGGTGAAATGGTCATTGAAGTGCACTCCACAAGCTTGATTTTAGACTTTTGGATGTTACATGTGATACTCCAGACACTTTACATTGCAATCACTTGGTATGGCTGCAAGATACCAAGCATCATGACATGATGTTGAAGTACATACATTACTTGTCCATGGTTTGACATGTAAAGAGTAACTATGTGCCACATACAGATTGTGTGATTACAAGGACAAGTTGTCATCTAATGACTTGCGGCATATCAACTTTGTGTGATGCGTCTTTTTGGTTTGCTCTGCATGGAATCAGTTTCAGCTAAGCAAGAAATAGCCATTGTAAAGTTATACATACCTTTTTCATATCATATACTTTTGTTTGTTTGACAGATTGATCATGCATGTTTTGTGTTCATATGGGACTTCATGCTCTGACACCATGGCACTTACACATTGCCTTCTGTGCTGTGCATGATTGGGCCCTTAATTTCTTCAACATGTGACTTGATGGTTCAAAGCTTAATTTCTGTGACAGTTACATACGCTTAGCTGTCTGCACACTGGATGTGGCTTTTGGATCTACTCCAAGTTGGATGACATGTGAGGGCTGGTGCGGTCATATGGCTCCATGCATTTTGTGAAGGATGGCAGGGTGCATGTACTGTCTACCTACCTGTTTGGTGACACAGTGGAGGGAAATAGCTGCCACATGGTTGGGGTGAAGGGAGTGCTCCATCCTGCTGAGCTGTGGGACAAGGGGGCCTGGTGGGAGTTGTAGTGCTGGCTTCCCACCCACAAACACCCCTCCCTATTGAGATGGCTACCTACCTGTGAAGTTGAGTAGAGGAAGGGAATTGGTTACACATGGCTCTTGGGTGTGGGGGTGTTGCATCCTGTTCAGGGGTGAGACAAGAGAGCAGGAGAAGGCTACCTACCAGTGAGTGTGAGTTGAGCAATGCAATGGCTGCCACATGGCTGTGGGTGGGGGGCGTGCTCCATCCTGCTCAGCTGTTGGACAAGGGTGTCTGGTGGGAGTTGTAGTGCTGGCTTCCCACCCACAAACACCCCTCCCTGTTAAGATAGCTACCTACCTGTAAGTTTGAAGAGAGCAATTCAATGCCTGCCACATGGTTGTGGGTGTGGGGAGTGGTCCGTCTTGCTGAGCTGTGGGACAAGGGGGCCTGGCAAAAGTTGTAGTGCTGGCTGACTATCCACAAACCCCTCTCCCTGTTGAGAAGACTACCTCCCTGTGAAGTGGAGCAGAGCAAGGCAATAGGTTACAAATGGTCCTTGGGTGGGGGGGTGTTCCATCCAGCTCAGGGGTGAGACAAGAGTGCATGAGAAGGCAATGAGCAATGAAATGGCTGCCACATGGTTGTGGGTGTGTGGAGTGCTCCATCTTGCTGAGCTGTGGGACAAGGGGGCCTGGTGGGAGTTGCGGTGCTGGCTTCCTAGCTACAAAACCCCTCTGTTAAGATGGCTACCTACCTGTTAGGTGAAGGTGAGCAATGGAATGGCTGCCACATGGTTCTCGGTGGGGGGAGTGCTCCATCTTGCTCAGCTGTGGGACAAGGGTGCCTGGTGGGAGTTGTAGTGCTGGGTGCCTGTACACATGCCCCCATGGAAATATTGCTAGCTACCTTTGGGCGATTCAGAGGAAGGGAATGTTAGATCTGTGAGACATGTGTTGGGAAGCGTGTGTTGTACGTAAGTGAATTGAGGTCTAGGAAGTGTAGCTTTCGAGTTGTGCAAGACAGTACATAGCAGTGTAATGTGAGACATTTGTTGGTTCTTACCAGTCTCCACTCCCCCAGGTATTCCTGTGAGACTCTCTGGATGCAGTGTGGCAAGCACCTTCTCCTCCCATTCATTGAATGTTAGTGGTGGAATGGGAGGGCCACAGCCAGTCCTCTGACCCAGCTCATGATTCTTGTTGGCACGCACTTTCACCCTGGTCTTGAGGTCATGCCACCTCCTCCTTCAGGGTACACGGGGTGGTCCCTACTGCATTGAATTTGTTGACTATCCTTGCCCACATTTGATTTTTTGTGGACACTGGTATCTGTTGGACCATGCTTCCAAAAAAATGTGGTTCTACTCTGATTACCTCATCTACCATCACTCATTGTCAGTGAATGTGGGCATCTTCTTCTGTGACATGGTGTGTGATGTGCAAATGGGGGAAAAGTGCAGGTATGAAGGCGGAGGAGATGATTGTGATGTGTGTGGTGTGTGTATGGTTGTGATGGTGTGATGTGTGCTGATTTGTCTCTCCTTTGTGCTGTGGGGTTGGGCCCTTCAGTTGTGGAGTTGTGTAAAGAATTCTCGGCAGGGAAGGGGCTGGTTTTATACTCAGCTATGTGGGTGGGTCAAAATGGAGTAGTCATGTCAGGTGTTTTGTGTGGGTTGACATGGGATTTGTATTTTTTATTTGCCATGGGGATGTGTCATTGGGGTGTGTTAGGTGTTTTTTGAGGCTGAGCTAGATTTATAGCCACACTTGGTAGCCTTGTTGTGTGGTTGCTTTCAACCGCCATTACTCTTCCGGCAAGACCGTTGTGGTAGGGAATGCAACAGCCCTTCTGCCGGCTCTCCCATTCATCATTTGTTGCGATCACGGAGGTCGGAAACAACTGATCGTTCCGCTGGCACCGCCATCGTATTGTAATTTCACGTGCGGTCATTCCTCTGGTCGAACTGCAGTTTTGGGTCTTTCCACTGCAAATCCAACCGCTGAGGATGGATTTTCAGCTGTTCCGGACGGTCCCGGCGGAGTTTCATGGAATCAGTCCGCCACGGTCAGATTTTTCTGATGGTTTATCCTAATGTGAGCGCCGGTTTTCCCGCTGTACATGCGGACGGTTAATTTGCGCTACCGTGGCACTCGGAATGCTTTTCCGACCACCATCCCAATCGACCCCTTAGTTAGGACAAGTAAATTACAACTTTCTAAACAGTAGCATTTTCAGAACTGGGACTTAAATATTGACTTTACCCTTTAAAATTATTTAAAATTACAATTCGAGTCTAAACAGCACAATTCTATCTGCTCCCAATCCAAACGTATTACTTATTAGATGTAATAAGGTATCCCAGCACAGTCAGTGCAAAATATAGGCGCTACAATAGTGAAAAATGACTTTCAGAGTTTTTTACTGTTGGACATGTAAATTTTAAACATGCATGTCCTACTTTTTAAATACAATACACCCTGCCCTATGAGCCTTAAGGATCTACCTAAGGGGTGACTTGAATGTATTTAAAAAGAAGGTTTAGGCCTGGCAAAAGGTTTATTTTGCCAGGTCAAAATGGCAGTTTAAAACTGCACTACAGACTACATTGGCAGGCCTGAGACATGTTTTAAAATGCTACTTTAGTGGGTGGCACAAGGATTGCTGCAGGCCCTCTAGAAGCATTAAATTTACAGGCCCCAGGTATAGGTAGTACCAATTACTAGGGACTTACGTGTAAATTAAATGTACCAATCAGGTAGATGCCAATTGTACCATGTTTTAGGGAGAGAGGGAGCCTTCTCAGATAGCTCGGCATGTGAAATTGTATTCCGGTCAAAATATGGAGAACCTACGACATCCTGAGGAATTCTTTTCTTCGGTTCAGATGGTAGCTTTATAGTCCCAGACTCTAAGTCAACTCTAACTCTTCTGTACCTGTGATGTGTAGGATTTCTAACAACTCTGATGGACCCAAAGTTGCTGATCACATGGCTTTAGAAATGCATCTGCATTTAGGAGACATAGTTTGTAGGACATCGATCTTCGATCTTCACCATCAGCATTCTCTTTATGGAGGCAGTTCAACTGTCAGCTCCTATAAAGGCTTGTTCACTAGCTTACCCTGTAATGCAGGATTTTATACAAGAAAGAAAGTGCACATGATTGGCACCTGCTTCCTTCCCCAAAACATATTATCTGGGGAAACAGCTGAGTAAAACATGCCAGTTTCTCTAGAATCATCTTATTGGACTTGTAGAAGAGCTGCACTGAATCTGTCTAAGAAGGAATTAATTGAATTACCATTATCCATAAAGGACATGTGTGAGAAAATAGGTCCTGTTTGCAGTTTCCCCCTTTTTTGAGCCATTCTGACTCCTAAGTGCTGGTTTTCTGACTCTGATTTTGCCCTGGGGGTTTTCTGACTCTGATTGTGCCCTCGGCTCTGCTAACGAGACACAGGGCCTGTGTTCTGATTAAAAGTACATGGTTAGGTATAATTATACTTGGCAATGACAGACATCTATACATCCCTAGTATATAATAGGCCTAGGCAGAGATGGTAGAGTTCTGCTTCGTGGAACTCCACAAAGTGCCTGAAAACCTATGCCACGCTCCCCGGAATTCCGCAAGCAGCAGAGTAAGGTAAGTCACGCTGCATTGATTTTTAGTGCTGAGAGTTTTTATGTGCTGTAATATCAGTGTGAATGGCACTGCGTGCAGAGCAAGAGGGTGCTGCTTCTTTCTGCCACTCGATTAGATGTTCTACTCGAGTGGCAGCTTCCTGAACATGAGCAACAGGTTTCTCAATGTGAGCTTTAGCGGCCTGCAGTGACCACCCGCATTGAGAAATCTTATTGGGAGGTGGTGTGGGGTAGCGTACAATATTCCTTGCTCACCAACTTAAAATTGGTGAGTCACGTGAGAGGGAAAAACTCTGCTCCGCACCGATATGCAGAGTTTTTTGGAACTCTGCGCTCTACACGGAGCACGGATTGGGCAAAACTCCACAAGCGGGACAGAATTTTATGCCAAGGCATAGTATATAATAAGACAAGAGGGATTCAAACTACCTATAAGTCCCTAGTACTTAATTATAGGCCAGGGAGGTTTAGAGGCCAAGTAGAATTCCTGCACTAGAGTGTGCACTACTGTGTTGTTTGCTATCATTTTGAAAGCCAGCCCTGAGGATGCTTTTGAATTTTAATTATATGCAAATTTGACTTTGGGATTAACGGTATTTCCAAAGTCTTCAATTACCATATTTTTACAAATTAGTCACCCCAAACGTCTCCCCTCAGTGCCCCAAGGGTAGAGGTAGAGCGCTTTGAAACTATAGAAGATGTGGCCTAATGGCTAGAGCAGTCGGCCTCGAAGCTGGGGAATCGGCTTTGAGTCTCGGCAGGGATTCTCAACATCCTGTGATTCTGGGCAAATCCCTTAAGCTCCCCATGCCTAACAAAAAATGAATGTGTCCATCTGTAATGCAACTGGTGATCATGTAAAGTGCTCTGATACCTTCAGGCTAAGTTCGTGCAGTATAAAACACCCCCCAAAAAAGGGACTTTACAAAAGATGTTAAGATCTTTTATAAGCCCTGGTGAGGGAAAAACTGCAATTTCATTTTCCCCATTGTAGTAAATGACTCCATAGGCTAAAATTGTAATAATTTACTTAAGCATATATATTGATAGGAGCCACGTAAAATATACTTCAAGTTATCAAATCAATCGTTCAGATAAATCCAACAACTTGTCACATTGACATTTATAATAACTATGACAGAAAATAAGCTATTAATCTTTCTTTTTTCGTGAGCCAAAATCCAGCCTTTCAGCTGTTCTCTCCTGATTGGCCAGCCTGTGCCCAGGCTGGCAAGGCTGCTCTAATGAGGTGTGAAACGCTCTGCTGGAGAGATAAAGTGGTTCCTGGACAGAGAAGTGCAAGCTGCAGAGGAGATGGCAGGAAGGGGGTGAAGGATAGTCAAAGGGAGAACAACACTTTAGGACTGCCCTTGCTGATCCCCACATCCTGCCACTCCAGTCACACAGGAGCCCCTGTAATTAGATCAGGTAGAGGATTGGAAGGGGAGTGTTTAGGAAAATTAACCACGCAAGTATGTTGGGTAAGCCTTATACAGACTTTCTCCATTTTGAATTTTGAGAGATCAGCGCTTTCTGGGACAAGAATATGCCACACTTTGGAGGAAGTGGTCATACACCTGGGTGGCACCCTGCAGCCTGTTGGTTAGGGGTTCCCCGCTTAACGCACAGGAACAGGTAAATATTGGTGAGCTGCAAAGCTCCTCAGATATACTGCCTGAAACTACAAGAAGAAGGACTGCTCTGCTGGAATCTGGATCTGCACACAAAGTACTGCACTCTGAACAACTGCACCTCCTGAACAATCTGGTACTACAGCCCTAAGGACTTTGCCATGCTCAAAGAAGAATTAATGAGTGGACTCCCTCCAAGCTACAGATTAAAGGAGCCCACCTGTATCATCGCCACCAAGAGTCCCCATCCTGCAGTGTGTCCAGTGGACTTTTCAGGATTTGGTCAGGTACAATGTGGGAATAGTAGTCCAGACATCCCAAGGATATTGTAGGAGATTCCAGAACCATGGATTTTAGTTTTGGACACTTTGAACCCTCAAGAGGAACTTCAGGAAGCAGTTTCAGAAGTTTGGTGAAGTTAGGGAACTTTTTGTCAAAAAACTCCATAAGGGGTGAGGAACATGGCGGCCGCACACTAAGCAGCTATGTGCTCCCCTGGAGAGGAATGTTTTGTGCCTCATAATAGCGTCCCAGCTGCACCCAACCCGAAGCACCTACCTAGAGGGTAGCTTTTGATGCATACCCTCTGTGGATTCAGAGTTTGATGCTACAAACTCGGAGGTCCCCCATAATGATTGAAGCAGCGTTTCTCCTGACTCAGCAGCCAGCGTTGGGATCTCATGCTGGGAGGTAGCCGCGCAGAAGTTTCAGCGCAGCAGGGCAGCTCGTGCATGAGCTCACAGCTGCTGTAGTAGCGTCAGCCTCAGCACAAGTTGGCATGTGAGCAGGAAACCCTCCCAGACCACCACAGTGATCTGCTTAGAGGCGCACAGTTGCTCCCAGCTCTTGGAAAGTAGCAGGTGGGGGTGGGGGAGTCAGGAGGCAGTGGAGGAAGAACAGTGGGCTTGGAGCCCCATGCATATGCAGCAGTGTGGTTAACTCATTGGCAAGACCGACGGTAAGACCTCAAGGTATACGCTGCGCACCCCAAATATAAAGGCTGCAAGGGTAAGTCCTGATCCAGAATTCACCTCTGCCATCTCTAAAGACACAGTGAAGGGACAGCACTGTGTGTCTGGTGGAGTTGCAGGGGTTGCGGCCTCTGTCTCTAAAATTGGGAAGCCTGTAAAGTATTCTTGTAAGAGCTCCAGTGCAAGGAGTAGAAGGGTCCCGGTCAATCAGATTAAGATAAACCTGTCACTCAAATCCTTTTTTAAGGTCCTGTCGATCCTACAGAGTGCAGAGGATTACGAAGAGGATATGGGTAGGCAGGGACTGAGAATACAGAATTCTATTGCTGCTTCTGCTGCTGTTCCTTCTGTCTCAGTGGATATAATCAGGTCCCCTGAAGAAGAGTCAGGTGAAATCTTTTGTAGTATGGCTCCTATCAAGGTTTAAATACCTGCAGCTGTCCTCTTCTTATTGTTATTTCTTGGCTTGCAAGCGTTACTAATGAGATGGGAAGTGCCTGGGAAATTGAGTCGGCACTACAGGAAGTGAGACCTAAAAGTAAGACGTTTTTGGAAGACATGGATAGGAAAATGAAAGCGCCATACTCCGTTTGGGAAGGAACTATCCAGGAGACCGAACTCCAACATATATGGCAAACCTTCTTGAAGGTATTATACTCTGTGGTCAAACCAGACAACCTCAAGCAAAAGCATTTCTTAACCATTAAAAGACTATAATAAAACCCTCAAAAAATTGCAAAATTTACACAGGATCTGACCCCTGGGTGTAGAAGGTATGGCGTTTAAAAGCCAATGACCAGCATGTTTTCTTCACCTGTTCTGGGTTCAAGAGTTTTCGGTAGGACGTTGAGAACATTGTTAAGGATGTCTTGGCTGTCAATATCACGTTGTCTCATGTTGGTCTTAACGGGATGGATATGACCCCATGTAGTTTATTGAGTAGAGCACAGAGGGGCCTTTAGTTCTATCTTGTGCTCCTAGCCAGGAGGGAGATCTTTATGCATTGAACTGATACATCTCCCCCCAGTGCGACGGACTGGCTTAAAGCAGTACATTGGAATTGCTGTATGGATACTGAAGGTAAACATGAGGGGATGAATGTGAATAAGATAATGGCTGCTTTTTCGGGTGCAGTGGTATGATGGCTTCGGAGATCCTATGATTACTCTGAGGCGATTCTGGGGGGACATGCCTCTAGGTTCGGATGGTGCAGTGAGGGCCAGAGTAAAAGCTGCAGGCTGTGGGATGGATAGTTATCGTCAAAAGGCCTGAGTTTGCAGAAGCCATGGTGATAGGAGGAAAAAGAGATCTTCATAAGATGACCAACTTGACGTCGAGAGTCAAGCCAGCTACATTCTAACTCGACTCAGCCTAGATTTCAGGTTCGTCTGGCTGAAAACTCTTGAGCTCCAGACTTCCAGGATTCGTCCAGTGCCTCGCGGAGAAGCAATCTGATGACATTGTATTGAAATCGGCTTGCTGGAGGGGACAGCTGGACGTTGAGAGAAAAATCCTCTAGAAACGTTTCTAAGTCAGAAGGTACAATTTTGACCGAGGCCTCCTGCCTTGTGTATTCAACCAGGGCTCCATTACAGTTAGCTTCAAACTTTGGCTTCAATCCTGGTCAAACGCGACCAGAAGTCCTGAAGTGGCTCTATATGTTTTTAAGCACTAGAGCGTGTGTATTCTTTAAAAATTCAGATCTCCAATTCCCAACATTGGGTTTTTGTCATTGTGGTGTCTATTTGTTCATACAAATATAATCTATTTTTATGAATTAGAGATTGATTTTTATTGTGTGGTGTGTCTTACTTACTTAATGTATTGGTGTTTTTAAATGCTTTACAGCTGTCTCCTAAGTTACGCCTGCCTGGTCATTGCCATCTACCAAGGATTGAGCAAGTGAATATTTATTGAGAGCTTGACTGACCCTTTTATTGTGTTTGTAGCCGCCTTACTAGTGGTAAGTCACTACTTATCACTACTAATAATCCACTTTGCAGCAACTTGTATAACACTCAATGTACCAACCTGCCCATTGTGGACAACATCAACGTATATCTTTGACTTTCATTCACCCAATCCCTATCTTGTTCCCATCAATCATGAATGAATTACTCAAATCTAAATTCTGCTTCCTAAACCTACCTGGAACTCTTTCAGAAAACTTATTTGATCCACCAGAACCACCAAAAGGAACAGATTCTTTGAAAAAAAAAAGTGGCCGAGGAGGCTCTTAAACTGTGATTGAAAGCAGAGCAAACTCAATGAGCTTGATCAGCCCCGCAGGGATCTGGAATGCTTCGCAGCATTGCCTTTTCTACAATATACTTGAATTTTTTCCCGCTCTATTATTCATATGGCAATGTGTTACAGATTGTTTGTTAACCATCACAAATACAATACACTAACCATCCAAAGAAAGGGGGAAGGGAAAGTGTTTAATACTCCAAACAGATTGGCCACGGTAGTCCCACAAAACCAGTCTGTGGGAAGACGAGCTACTTACTCCAAGCCGCATGCACTTGAGCTCTGACCAGTCCCTAACAGGCAACAACCAAGTAGTGATAATTGGTGAACGTAGGTTGAGGCACACTTTTCAATGATGCCTCCCCTCTAAGATGCACTCGCAGCCATGAGCCACACAGCAATATTCATTGGCCGCTGATAGTTTAAAGATTCAGTAAAGCAGAGATAACAGTAGAAATCCAAATCTTTAATACGAATACTAAATATTTAATAAAGACGACACTATACAATACATCAATATATGTATAGGGATTATAAGAACACATAATATTTTCTGACATGAAACTCTGTGTTATGCCATTTAATGTGATCTAGAGCTCTGGTTAGGTTGTGACCTCCTCATAGGAGCACGGCCCCATATCATGATGCCATTTTCTGCGCTGCGCCTGAGCTCAAGCGACTTCTGCTCTTTTTCTTGGCGTCTTTTGAGCATTCATTAGCTCGAACTATCTCTCACGAAATAATCTTTTTCTGACAGCAGAGTTTGGATAAACAAAGAGGCTATTAATGCCCAGTGTTTCTCAGCTTTGTCGTCAGCAAAACATTGACTAATTTACAGATATTTTGAGTTAATGGATGCGCTCAAGTTACTAAAAAGAAATGCACAGACCGCGTGTGCACCACCGTAGCGTAGAAAACGCAGTAAAGAAAAGCCGTTAAACATTTTAAACAAACCGTGGGGCAGATTTACAAGCCCCTTGCGCCACTTTTGCGTCACTTTTAACATGGGAAACGTGACGCAAAAGTGGCGCAAGGGGATTGTAAATCTGCCCCCGTGTATGTATGTATGTATCAGCAACAACCGGCGATAATTATCGCTAAGCGCACTTAGCGCTAGGATAATTATCGCCGGCTAGCATGGATTTTTATCGCTGAGATAGCATGCTATTAGCAATGCTAATCTCAAAAGCGATAAAAATCCTCACGCTAACTGCCTAACGTGAGATTATCGCTGGAAACCCAGAGATAATCTCATGCAATGTGGCGTTAGCTTATTGATAGGGCCCCACAAACTTAGCCATGATATCCACCTTCCATAGGATATCATGGCTAAGTCAGTCCTGAAGCAGGCGTAAGGAAAGTAGCGATAACAGGGGTTATCGCTACTTTTCTTGCCGCTATGCTTCATAGCGTGGGGCTTGATGATAGGAGAAATGCCGCTTAGCGACATTTCTCCTGTAATGTCAGGTCAGGAACGCCCACTTTGCATCTCATTAGAGATGGGCGTTAGGAATTCCTACGCTAACGCAAGTTTTCACGCGTTAGCGTGAGCTTGCTAATTAGGCGATAAAATTATCGCCGCTTTTCGGCCGAAAACGGCCGTAAAAGCGGCGATAATTCTATTGCCTCGCCTTGCTGATATGCCCCTATGATTGTTGAGAGACGTTGAAAACAAATCTGCACTTATAATCTTGGGGACCAGCCCCATTTAGTGATGAATCATGGCAGCTGCTTGAAAGCATATTCCAGGACAAGAGGGATACAGATTGAACATCTGAGGACATGGCACTAGTGCCAATCCGAACCCTTTTATGACATTGATTAATTTGAAGAGGAACACAGAAATAATAAAAACATTTGCACAGAATACAGAAACTGTGATTTTTTTTCACAAGATGTAAGGTATTATTTTTAAAGGTGAGAATCAAATTCTGAAGAATGCCAAGACTAGGCTTTGCATTTGATGTCAAAAGCCAGTTTGTGGTTGATGGGGTATTCGCTTTATAAAAAATCACATTGCAAAGTTCTTTTAATACCATGTATGGAGAAAGAATAGGAAATGTTTGAGAGCCAGCAGTTTCTTTCTTAATTTTTACCCTTCCTCTTTCAAGGGATTCTAGCTTTGGAAGTGTAACCTTAAACTGGGGTGTTTGGTGATTCTCACGGGGTTCTGTTGGGTAGAACTGAAGATTCACTTAACTCCTCTATTATATACCGTTATGGCATATTAAGTTTATTGTATTCCTACTAAACCCTACAGTACTGAATGAGGAGAAATGACTAGTAAATATTTTATATAATACCTCAAGTAAGAAGGCACAGGCACAACAAGGCACCTGGAGAGAGTACTGCAAGACAGATCGAGCCGTTCAATGCTTTCACTAGACACAACGAGGTATGCCATCACAAGCTGTGACACATTCCACCTAAGTCATTTTCAACACATTTTACCAAAGTGAGAATGAATTTCTGTAAAGTGCAGTGCAGATCAACTAATGTGTAAATCACTACATGGTGGGCAACCAGGTTAGTGAACACATTTTTGACTACACCTGCCAACTCATGTTTACATTAGAGCAAATTGAGTAGGAATGGCTAGTGTCTATATTGCCACAGTGGTACAGCTTCCTGCTACCTAGAGACACTTAAACTGAGTACTGCCAAAAAAAACAATTATATAGCTCCCTGAATGTCCAACTCAGGTTTACCATTTTGAGTGCTGAAACGACTAATGTGTATTGTTAAACAGGACAGCTCACACCCCTTGTATTTAAAACTAGTGATGAAGTTTTGGCAAAGCTTTAAAATGTTTCTCTTGGACTGTTATAATTCTAATTAAAGTTATACAAAGATTATCACATAACTTCACCCAAAATATGTAGTGTTTTTTTATTTTATTTCGGGAGTATTTTATTGAGCATTTTACATAAACAATAAACAATAAAGAGCAAAGAAAATAAAAAGGAGTCTAATAATACGAGGGACTGATCTGAGATATACCATTTCTGTAGCTACAGACCAGGATGGTTGGTAACAGTGGATGAGTACAAGAAATACAACATATGGTGTCTCGACGGGCATGTAAATGGAATAGTCTGACATATAATACATGCTAGAGGTAGATAGAGAGAGAAGGAAGCGGTGCTAGTAGGTATAGAATCTACCCCGCTCTGTCTTTGGGTATAAACTAGGAGGCTCGTAGAGCAATTAGTTTCAAGTGTGAAACTATGTTGTGGATTTCTGAAACAAAAACATACCCTCACCATGGTCAATAATCTCTGTATGTAATATTGGGCAGAAAACGCAGACACATTGCTCCATGTCGTGACCTTGCATGGTGAACATTGACACTAGCTGGAAGTCACAGCCCATCTTTCAGACAGAAGTCTATCAAACAGGGATGCAGCAGAACAATGTCTTCTCTGAATCTGCAGAACTATGTTGTGGTCTCTGGTGCATCATATTAAGACCACAATGATAGGCGTATATTCATACTTGGTCCAGCCATGGATTAAACATTTAAATGGGTGGAGGCTTTAGGTTGGCCAAGGTAAACTCCGATTTACCTACATTTTCGAGGTTTTCGAAGAGGAAATATAGGAAACGGATGTATACACTTTACAAACGTGAAGTGACAGTCAGTTGTGAGTTGTCGCTGAGCTCCCACAGAGACAAACCAATCTGATTCATTTTAGGTAAACTCTTTGCTTCGAGGAATACCTGTCTCAACTGTGGCAATGTGTCACAACTGCAAAGCTATCTTCAGAAAACAATGTATGTGGTATGTGTGCAAGAATTCCAAATGTACATATCAGTCATGAGATAATGGGCCATATGTATCATTCCAAATTGCGATCACAAACGCCGAAATTCACGATTCCTTTTTTGCGATTGCATTTAAGGAATCACAAATTGCTATTCCTTAAATACAATGTAAAAAGCACAGAAAAAGTGCAATTTGGCCTTAAGGAATCGCAAATTACCACCAACTTCAAGTTGGTGGTAATTTGCGATTTCGATGAAAAATTCACTCTTTTGCATTTTTCAAAGTGCCATGTGGCGCACATTCATGCCCTTAGGCCATGTATGTGTGCCACATGTACACACATGCACATTTCAGGGATGCAACAGGGTGTCCTTTTGACACCCTGGCACCCTTGAAATTGCATTCTCAATTTGCGATTCTCTAATTGAGAATCGCAAATTAAGACTGTCTTCCCATTCATTCCTATAGGCCTCTAGGCCCATAGGAATGAATGGGGAGGTATTCCTTCATTGCAAATCGCAATTCGCAATTAAGGAATATGTAGGATTCGCAAAATTATTTGCAAATCCTACATACATAGCGTTTTGCAATTCTCAAATAGCGATTCGCAAAAAAACGCTATTTGAGAATCGAAAAACCTAACTTTCATACTTACGGCTCTAAGTCTTTAAAGTCCCAAACCGCCTAACTTAGAATGAGAAACATGGAATGAGTCAAATCACACAAAAATAAGAAAAGATAAATGCTTCGACTAGGACTCACTACAACATAAACATTCAATTAAAAATAATGGTAAGTTAAAAATCAATGTTTTTCTGTGGAGTCGACCAAGACCTACACATCCACTTGTAACTAGTTTACAATCGAGCACAGTTGGATAAAATCTGGCGATTCACTCAAATGAAAAAGATTTATTTTTGTCTTTAATTAGGGTAGGCTATAGACTGTAGCCAATTGAATCGACATAAGCAAAAAAAAATATTTTTTCTAGATGAATTATAGCCCCAAATACAGTGAAAAACTAAGAGTAGAACAAGCCACTAATTTGTAGCCAGGGAATATGCTTCTTTTTCAGGGACACTTTTCTAAGCCCAAAGTTCATGGACAGATTTTGGATTCATTTTTTTGGTCTAACAATAGCCAAACATTCAAGGAGGGTTCTCTAGCCACAGGTCCATGGTTTAAAATTCCAGGATGGTTTGCCACTGCTCCAGTTGGCCATTAACAGACTTTGTCAAACAAGTCAATCTCTTCTATGGTACTCAAGAGGCAAACTAAGGGAATGTTGCACTTGGGTGGCTTACAAAGAGCAGAGCCCTTCCTATTGCAGGCATAGCTCAGGTGTTTGTGCTCACTAGCATAAAGTGGTTAGTAGCCATGCACATGACGTTTCATTTACCATTGGGAAATCTTATATTTGCAGTTAAGAGATTGTTCCCAAACTCAGAAATATAGCCAAACATCAGCTCTAATGCACATAAAGGCCTTGATAAGCACATGGGAGGTGGGTAATTCAATTTAGCACAAAGTTTGGTCAAACATTGCTGCAATTGATGTATAGACAACCCTAATAAATTGGAGCTTGCATTATTTTTCATGGACATTTACTTTAAAGCCATATCAACTTGACACTGCCTTCTCCAATCTAGCCAACCCTTGACAGGCTACTTTAGAGGTATGTATGGTGAAAATAAGAAAAATATCAATGTCATAGCAAATGTATCTAAATGCTAAGGAACATATATGAAGTAGGTACTTCTCTTTTGCCTTCGTGAGATTATCACCATTTTTCGTATAAGAACTTTGTTACACAAGTAGGTGCTTAAAGTACATGACATCCAATCCTAAAAGTGATCTGTAAGCAGAGATAAGCAACTTGGACACTTTCAAATAAGTAAAAACAACATTGATTCAGTCTACAGTTCCTGGTAATTTCCAGGCAAAGTATTTTAAGTAAATTCCTAAAAATATACTTGTTGGAACTGGCCCTTTTTGCAGGGTCATCCCAGATTTTGCCATCTTTTTGTATTTTTTCAGACCTGTTGTTGGTGGTTTTATGTCTCTGGGCACTTTATCACTGCTGATCAGAGCTAAAGTGCATGTGCTCTCTTGTAAACATTGTAGGATTGGTCTACACCTGTTTCACATATTTAATTTACCTGTGAGTCCCTTGTACAGTGGTATCCCATATACCCGGGGCCTGTAAAATAAATGCTACTGGTGGGCTTGCAGCGGTGCTTGCATCACCCCCGAAGTAGTCTTTCAAACCTGTCTCAGGCTTCTGCCACTTCAGGGCCTGCATGTGCAGTTTACTGCAGCTGTGATGTGGCATATAAATGGTTGCCACATCTGCAAGCTCCTCTTTTACTACATATCAGTCACCCTAAGTGAGATCCTAGCTAGCCCTGTGGACAGAGTGCGGTGTAGGTAAACGGTAGGACATGTGCCTTAACTGTGTGGCATGTCCTGGTAGTGACAAACAGCCTATTTGGTTTCTCATTGCTGTGAGGATACCCTCTCATGGGTTGCATTGGGGATTCCCTGATTAATGCTTCAGTGGTAATTCCTGTAAAGGAAACAAGGGAGACCCTACTCACATGGAACAAGGGTAAGTATTATATAAACAGAAATAGTGGTTCCTGTGCACAGTGTTATTAATAACAATGGAGGTAAGCCCCATGGCAATACGAAAGGGGTTAGATGGATGTCCAAAAGAGAAGAAAAACCATATACCACTCAATGTTTAGTAGTGTCAACAGTTATTTATACATATAACAACACATTTATATTAAAAAATAGTGCAGGGTGTCCCCAGTGAACATGGAACCTACAAAAATAGTGACATAGTGTGACATAGGAAATTGTTTTCCAACAATATAAAGTCGACCATCCAAAGCAATGTACAATGAATACAGCCTCCTTATTTAACCTCTTCTGTGCCCATGACGAGATAGTCTCGTCATGGAGCACGGTCGCGCTGTGCCCATGACGAGACTATCTCGTCATGAACCCCACCCACTAATGTAACGCCCGGCACAGGAGGGGGAAAGGGCGTGGCACTGAAGGGGTTAATAATGGGGGCTGGTGAATGGTTTGCTTTAGGTTTTGTTGACAGCATTTCGACCATCTTTACAATAAGGGTCTCTTCAGGACCAAGTGATATAGGGACATCTGAAAATTAATGGAGAGAATGGTAGCATCAGTGTAGGGGCCAAAAACAACTGCATTAAACTAGGGAAAAACTCTGGGGAAGGTCGGTAACTGAGAGGGAGGAATAACTGTCAGAGTGACATCAGCGCACCACAAGGAAGTGAAAGTGTAGGAAGGGTACTCACATGAGACCCAGCTGGGCATTGTATACGTTGACGGGAGAAATGAGAAGGAAATATGTAAAAACAATCATGTACACTGAATAGTGATAGAACTAATATTAAAAGAAACTTACCCCAGTGAGGAGAAGGAACTGACAGTACAGGTTATTGCGAGGAGCAGCAAAGCCAATATATTTTGGGTGTGAGAAATTCTGATCAATGGAAAAAACTCAACAGTCCATGTAATTCGCGGGGTATCTAAAATAAATGAAGGAGTCTACTTGATTATAAAGGTTGAGAAGCTAAGCTTGGCAACCAAACAATCAATGAACAAGTTATTGAGGCCCTTACCAGTGTTTGAAGCAATTAATGCTTAGTACGATGATGCACCCACTCCGACCAGCCTTTGACTTATCATTGCATACAATGTCACTACATATTCTCTGGCTGTTCCGTTTTTACTTTAAGCCTCCTCTGGGCGTGTCGCATAAAACATCTACAGCACACTGGCTATTATTTGCAGCGCCCCAATTAGCTGAGGAGCAGATACAGTAAGGTGTTGACAACACTGACGTTTATTATTACACCATCTTTAGTACTAGATATTTTGCTCTTGGTGTCACCCTTTTCATCACTGGATCTATTGTTGACTTTTTATAATAGAGAAATTGCTGGAGTCCAGAACAAGGCCAACACACGACAGTAATCCTCTGCCTGGCCAGTTTTACTTCTGAGGCTGCAGATTGTTATTTTTCCTGTCTCCTCTTGCAAAGTGATTTTTCAATTACCCGCTATACAGAGCGAAATTTCCCCATTGTACCTTGGTTCCAATAGTTTGTATATTCTCTGACATATCTCTCTTAAAGATGGAATTATTCTCCATCTAGTGCACACTTTTCTTCCATCCTCCTTTAATTCTCCGTAGTGGTTAAACATCTCAAGTCCTACGATTTATCGACATTAATTTGCACGCAAGATCACAGATAACCGAATCACATCGTCCGGAGGCACCCCCAAGTGATGCCTGCATTGACGTCCGGTTTTGGCGGGCAACACAGCAGTACTTATTTACGCCACAGCGGGTTCCGGCCCCATGACATTCAACAAGTGGAGACGGACTTGTGCAGTTCTTCATTCTCTACGTGTAGCAGATGCACACGTACTTGGTCCTTGTATCCAGATCGATGGATTCGTGAGACGGTAAAAGCCTAATACTCTGAATGGTTAGGACGTTATGACCATTAGGCATTCTGCAGATATGTTCTCATACTATTCTCCCACACTTTCAGATACATGGATTGACGTGTTTTTTGCTGATCTTCAGTACTACTTGGATGTTTGTCTACCCCCCACTGGTCGGAGTGGGTGCATCATTGTACTAAGCATTAATTGCTAAAAACACTGGTAAGGGCCTCAATAATTTGTTCATTGATTGTTTGGTTGCCAAGCCTAGCTTCCCATCCTTTTATAATCAAGTAGACTCCTTCATTTCTTTTAGATATCCCGCAAATTACACGGACTGTTGTGTTTTTTCCATTGTTCAGAATTTCTCACACCCAAAATATATTGGCTTTGCTGATCATTGCAATTGCCCGTACTGTCAGTTCCTTTCCCTCACTGGGGTAAGTTTCTTTTACTATTAGTTCTATCACTATCCATTGTACATGATTGTTTTTACATATTTACTTCTCATTTCTCCCACCAATGTGTACAGTGCCTGGCTGGGTCCCATGTGAGTGCCCTTCCTACACTTTCAATTCCTTGTGGTGCGCTGATGTCACTCTGACAGTTATTCCTCCCTCTCAGGTACCGGCCTTCCCCTATGTTTTTCCCTAGATTAATGCAGTTGTTTTTGGCCACTACACTGATGCTACCATTCTCTCCATCAATTTTCAGATGTCTCTACATCACTAGGTCCTGAAGAGACCCCATATTTTAAAGGGGGTCGAAACGCCGTCATCAAAACTTAAAGCGAACCATTCACCAGCCCCCTACTATTAAATAAGGAGGCTGTATTCATTGTACATTACTTTTGATGGTCGACTTTATATTGTTGGAAACCAATTTCCTATGTCACACTATGTCACTATTTTTGTAGGTGCCATGTTCACTGGGGACACCCTGCACTGTTCCTTTAATATAAATGTGTTGTTATATGTATAAATAACTGTTGACACTACCTAAGATTGAGTGGTATATGGTTTTTCTTCTGTTTTGGACATCCATCTAAACCCTTTCGTATTGCCATTGGGTGTACCTCCATTGTTATTAATGATATTGTCCACAGGAACCACTATATCAGTGGTAATTCCTAACATGAGAGGGGTAGCGTGACCATGTTTTGTATGTTTGGAATAGTTGTGATAAATCCTGCTTATTGGTGACAGCGGATTTATTATTGCTATTTTAGAAATGCCACTTTTAGAAGTGGGGATTTCTGTATGCTATGTTTCTTTGTGCCTGCCTGGATGTGTACTGACCGTCTGGTTCTGACTGGCAGGGGATAGGGGATGTGCATTTACTCCTGCCAGTCCCTGGGTGGGTTGAGATGTGTCTTGCCCTGCCTGGGTGACTCAGCGCTAGGCTGAATAGACCTAGGCTAAATTTAGAGTAGTGGGAGGAGTTCTCCCTTGCACCTTAATAGGCCTGGTCTGCTTTTGGAGTGGTGGGAAGAGTAGTACCTGCACCTGAATAGGGCTGTGCCTGCCTTCAACAATGATGGCTCCGCACTCCTGTGGTGTGTCTGGAGCCAAGGCTTACACTGAAAGGGCAGTGGTGTGCACTGGTAATTATATTTAAAGTGTGTGGGACACACAGGCTGCTGGACTGCCAGGAGGAACCCCCTTGGGACTGAACTATTGTGGGGGGGGGCTGATCTACTGCATATTGGGCTGGGAGAAGGACTACCCCTCTATTCAAAGGCCCTTGTGCTGGCCTCCCTGGCTGCACCCTGCTGGTGTGTCCCCAGCACTCTTCCAGGAGTGCTGCTGTACCCCTGGCCTGGGCAGACTCAAGCACTTTTTTGCTTTGGGCTGTTGACCCTGGACTTGGGCTTGGAGCGTGCTGTTTTTTGTTTCCTGAGCCCCAGGTGTGGGCTCATACTTCAGTAACACGTGTGGAGCACTTCATCTTGCTAGACTCCTAAGCACTGTGTCTGCACCCCAGAAGCGCGTGGAGGGTACTTTCAATTTTGTTTCCAGGAGCCCGAGAAGGGGGTTCACCCTTCAAATGCGGCTTGCGCAGAGTGCATTTGCACCGTGAAGAGAAGCCGGTGGAAGCCAGGCAAAGGTGAAAAGCCGCGGGGCTGAGCCTGGTTGTGGGCGGGGTCCACTGCCTTGAATGGCCAAGCAGAGAGGAGCAAAAGTCGACGAAGACTTCGCTCCGTATGTGGCTGGAAGTGATTCTCCTTTCCCGACCTGCCGGGGCGGTACCACGTGGGTACAGGCAGCTGGCATTTGAGGAAGCAAGTGGGGCGCATAAGTCAGCCCCTCCCTTTTTCTTCCTCTGCACCTCAGGGTTGCGGGCAGCAGCCTCTTTAGGATTCTGCAAACATGAGTGTTAGAGGAGAGCTATGGGTGCAGCCGGAGCGGTGAGAGGCCCTGGCCGAGCGAGTTACCCTTGGGGCCAGTCACCAGGAAGCAAGGTTGTGCTGCCAGGTCAGTGAGAACGGGAGACCGGGGAAGGTCTCACATAAGTGGATTACCCCGACATTGGGCGCACCAGACCGGGAGAGGTCTCCTTCATATTTGACTTGCCAGCAGCTGCACCGCACAAATGGCGACAGCTGCCGATTGTGTACACTCTTAGGGGCTTTTTTTTTTGCTCCTGTGGCCATTGCGGGACGAGCCCAAGACAGGCCCCCGCAGCAGTTATCTCGGTGGCTGCTTCAAGGGTCTATGGTCAACTGCCTCTCACTGTTGGGGGCAATTTGGTTCAAAGGAATGTATTTGGATGCAGCTTACAAGTGTGTACTATAATGCACTACTAATGGTGGTTACGCATAACGTGTTGTGCTAAGTGCAATCCTACCAGTAGCTTCTGGTCGCCCTAACTGTAATGTTTATGATAATTGCCCGATTGGCAAAGTGGTTTATTTAATGCCTGTGAAGTCACGACAAGTGCCTGGTAGCACAGTGATGTATGTGATTATGATCTAATGTGTTTTTATGGAAAATACAAAGGATAATTTTATATAACCTTTTGTACAGTTTCATTTGTGGTGTGCCTAGTGTGTCACTCCTGTGTGAGTGTGTTGTGCAACCGCTTTCCACATTGTGTCTCGGATCAGTCTGACTCCTCTGCCAGGCTACCAAGGGGGTGAGCAGGGGTTATCTTCATTGTTTAACTCCCTTGCCCTAACTAGAGTGGTGGGTCCTGCCTGGCTTAGATTCATATCCTAGCCTACGGGTCACCATGACAACGTCATCTTGGTCAGCGCTCTATCCTGCTCAGCACACTCCTCCCTATTTAGGAAGGGTGATGCAAGCACGCAGCACACGCGCACAGAGGGCACGCCAATGGCGCACCAGAGGCAAGCCCGTCTGCGCCCATCTGCGCCCGTCTGCGCCCGTCTGCGCCCGTCTGCACCCGTCTGCACACTGGTCGCCCTCAGCGCCAGCCATGCTGCCAGTTTTTCCCCCGGAGATGCCAGACTCTGTTATTCAAGGGAACAACTCATACAGCAAAGTGAGAGGGATACTAGGGGGACACAAGAGGATATGGCAAGCAGGGGTAACAATATCACAGTTGACCACACATTTGATAGACTGAAATGTGGCCTGATCAATACTAGATCTTTAGTTAAGCATTTTCAAGAGGTGTTTACTATGCTGGAGTGCCTTGACTTGGATGTGTTGTTCATGACTGAAACTTGGACACGAGTCAACTCTGTAGTCAAATTAGGGTTACCATGCCCGACTGGGTATAAAATGTTTCACAAACCTAGGCCAGTAGGGAGAGGCGGGGGACTTGAAGTGATATTTAAAGAAAAGTGGGACTTCACTCCCCTACATCTTGATGATGTTGAGGGTACAGAATTACTAGGCTTCACATTGAATGAGGCGAGAGGACAAGTGTTGTCAGGAATAGTGTGTTATAAGCTTCCCTGAGGACAAAACCCCCAGTATCAGGCTCTGATTGATACCTTTTTTAACATGTCACTATCCCACTCAAGGATGATTATAGTGGGTGACTTCAATCTCTGGGATAATGGAAATCTTGACCCAGCCTTTAGAGATTCAGTGCAAGCATGTGAGAGCCTTAATTTGCACCAATTGGTACTCCAACCGACTCATCACGGAGGCCACATCCTAGACTTAAAATTTGCCAACCATATGGGGGCAAGGTGGTTGAAGTATTGCCTCAATGCTGGACCGATCATTCTCTAATCCACTTTATGATAGCCTTGCCCAGTATAAATAACAATACGACTCTGTCTGCAACCTTCCGTCAAGGAAGGGAATGGGCCAAGGTACTGAAAAATAGACAGGCGCCGCTACTTTCAGAACAGAATATATTTGTATCTAGTAAGTGGGTGGAAGAAAACTATCAGATCTTCTGTAACCAAATAAACTATACTCTGGATCAGATCATTCCAGTAAAGATGCTAAAGATCAGAAAGAAACCGTCAGCTCCCTGGTACAGTGAAGAACTGAAATTGATGCGAAAAAAATGCAAACAGACTGAAAGAAAATGGAGAAAGTCCTACGGTGAATCAGACAAAACGGCGCTGAAACTACTACAGGCCATATATAAGGAAGCGATTGCCAGGTCAAAAGCCGAATATTATGCCAAAACCACAGTGGCGGCTCCTTCATAGGGACATTTGGGCGTCTCCCCCCTGCTTTCTCGCAGTGCGAGATGGCTGAAACATAAAATGGTAAAAACTACCATTTTATGTTTCTGCTTCTCGCACTGCGAGAAAGCAGAGGTGCCTGGTTGGGGACAGAAGGCTGGGCGGTCGTGCTCGAGGGCAGAGGGGGAGTGGCTTACCCACTGTTGTGGGTACTGACTGTTTGGTTGGCCCCTGGAGCCGACCAAACAGCCAGTACCCACAACACTGGGTAAGCCACTTCCCCCCTGCCCTCGAGCACGACCGCCCACTATCCCTTGTTCTCTATGCGGGAGAAAATGGCGCGGCTGGGGTGCTCTCCCCAGTGCCTCAGCAGCGTCGTGATTGGCGGAGGCAGAGGGAGTGAGGCTTGCTTTCCTGGTGACGAGGTCACAAGGAGACTCAGGAGAGCTGCAGGAATTGGCATGGCGTAGGACGGCGAGAGTCGGACCTGGACCCATCCATAAGCTGAGTAAGTACTTTTTTATTTGATAATAAATTGTATTTAATTAAACCCCTCCCGCTTCCCACCAATCCCCCGCGACAACACCATTTCCACCCCCCCGCCCGTAATTCCGGCCGTGACTGGTACTGTTGAGTGACAATAAACATCTGTTACTTCTTCGCATCGCATACTAGATTTGTCTGGCAGAAGCATCAAGAGGCATTTTGGGCGCACATGGCCCTATATTCAATAATCACAGGGGCACCAGAGTGGGGTTAGAACATAGCCTTCTGCATGACTTTCTAAGTGCGTAGTCTGTACATGCTAATGTCAGACTCTTGTCTGCGTCTCTGCAAGTGTATACAAACCAAAGTGTGCAAGCGTCACACAAGCACAGACAGACACAGGCATTTACCAGCAATGTCGGTAAACTGGATGTATAGGTGACAATGTCAGATAGGAAGCAACTGAAAATCAAATACTTTAATCTACCGTAAAGGAAAGTGGTGCCTTTAGCATGGCAGACTACCTCAGATGTGAACAGAACATTAAATTATATCCTTAGCAGTACAAAATGTGCCACCAAGTCTGGGCATGTGCTCCACAGGCTCGCAATAACTGCTCACAGCAGAAGCCATGGGGACAGCAGATTTATAGTCTTACAAATCTCAATGTGAGAAGACGTACGGACCTTCTTCCCCTCTGGTTAAACTGTAGAACCTTGATAACCATGGGGCATGGCGTAGTAAACTTTTTTTTAAAACATTTGGTGCATTGTTATGAGGAAATAATGTTGAAACCATAGAGAAACGAGTAATAGCAGAGGAAGCTGTGTTGTGTACAGTTAATGCATCGTGACATAGAGTTCTAGAATCGGCAAACCGGGTTAGAGTGTAGGCCAATAGTCTCCGATAGTGTCTTTGAGTGTGCAAGTATTTTGTCTAAGTTTCACTTCTTTTTGCCACCTTGTGATTTTGCTTCTTCTGTCATTGCCTCCAGATATATAATATGAGTGACATTAAACCTATAACGAGCCAGGACTATAGGCTTTGTCAATGGTTGTAAGTTGCATAAGATAAATAAGAACAAACTGCAGCATTTTCATTATTATAAACAATGAAAACATAGGTGGTTCAGAGATGTGTTACAGGTGGGAAACACTTAGAGGGCCTCTTTCCGTTGGGTGCATGTGCTTGGCTTAGGGGTCATTTTGCAAGCATACCAGTTTGAGGATTGGGCATTCTCCTTTTGCAGTTCGGCCTCGCTCGCTTATTACATTAGGGTAGAAAACTTTTCACCTCACCACTTATAAAATCCACCAGCCGCCACTGCAAAACCATCTTGCAGGCACCTAACAGTACGAGAACTCTTTTTACCATAATGAAGGACTTATCCAATCCGGCATGTGTGAGCAATAAGGTTAGAGCGACACAAAAGCTTTGTGATGATATCGCTGTCTACTTTGATGAAAAGATCAATAAGATTATTAATGGTCTCAATTCAAATAATAAAACTAGCTCGGGTGCGGAAAAAGATCTATCTACAACAGCAGTGATAGAGTAACAGGAAGAGGCAATTAACAGTGATCAACCAGCAGTGTTAGAGTGTTTTCAAATTCCCACTGAGGAAATTTTCAATAAACTAGCCCTGGATCGCCATTGGATCCTCTTCCGCAGAGGATTTGGAAAGAATATAATTCAGAAATATTCCCTTGGCTGTGGCAGGGAAATATTTCTGAATTACTGGATAAAGGAACTGGTCCAGAAGGTTAGAAGCAGGCAATGATGACTCCGCTACTTAAGAAACCCACACTTGACCCTCTTTGTCCATCAAGTTTTAGGCCTTTCGCTCTGCAGCCTTACCCAGTAAAAATCTTGGAGTGAGCAGTTAGTAAATCCCTTTCCCTTTTTTTAGAAGAAAATCATCTGTTAGATGAGGCTCAACATGGTTTTCGTCCTGGACATGGAACAGAAACTGCCCTAGTGACAGTACTTGATAACCTAAGAATGCGAGCTGACAAGGGCAATTCGACCGTATTGGTATTATTGGATATGTCGGCCGCATTTGATACGGTGAATCATTGTATTTTGTTGAAGAGACTCGAGAACATTATAGTGAATGGACTGGCACTGAAATGGCTGCGGTCGTATTTGATGGGCAGGCAACAGGCGGTGACAATTCCACCTTTTACATCCCCAAAGACTCCTGTGCGTCATGGGGTACCACAGGGATCAGCAATAAACCCAATTCTATTCAACATTTCTCTGCGTCCACTTATCCCTATCATTAAGTTCTTTGACACTGATAAAGTCAACTATGCAGATGACACGCAATTGGTGTTTTCTCTAGAAGGAAACCAGGCAGTTTCTCTGGAAAAGATCCAGGAGTGCATGCAAAACACCACAAAATGGCTCAGAAACAACTCCCTACAATTTAACGGAGATAAAACGGAGATAGTATACTGCTCTACAACTAAAATTGCTCGCCCCTTCCCTTCTGAATTCTGACTCACCCCTATAGATAAACCGATGACTCCAGCTAGAACACTGCACAATTTGGGGGTTATGTTGGATGATAACCTCAAGTTGGAATCACAAGTTAATAAAACAGTTGGCACCTGTTGCTCCCTGATAAGAGCCTTACGACAGATCCTTCCGCTGCTGCCTGCTACTACCAGATCACAAGTAGTGAGGAGTGTAATATTGAGCAGGTTGGAGTATTGCAACTCATTGTACCTGGGAGCACCTAACTCAATGTTACTGAAATTGCAAAGGATTCAGTCTATAGCAGCCAAATTGGCTTTAAATAGGCAGTGTAGATCTTCAACTGCTCTGGCTCTGAAGGACCTTCATTGGCTGCCAATCTGCCAGAGAATACAATACAAATCCCTCTGTATTGTGTTTAGAGCAGTACATGGATTGGATCCGTAATCCTTGCAGAAATAATTTACTTGGTATGTTCCCAGGAGAAACCTCCGCTCATCAAGTACAAATTTGGTGATTATTACCACGAAATTTAAGAAGACTAGGACGGGTGGCAGAGCTTTTGGCGTAGCAGCCTCACTTCTTTGGAATGATCTCCGCTTAAATATTAGAAAAATTAAAACTTTGCTCCTATTCAGGAAAAGGTTGAAGACCTGGCTTTTCCCGAGGGAGAAGTAAATTCGAGTCATTCATCATCTGTGAGCATATCGTTTATATGTACACTGACAGCAGGGTAAGTCTCAGCGCCAGGATACCCGTGAGGTGACAGTACGCGCTATACAAGTTCAATTAACATCACATTACATTACTGTATCAATTTCCATGATTCACTTTACAGAGCATCAACTTACACAGTTAGGAAACTAAACAATTGTTTGTGTTTATATTCCTCATTAAAAATCAGGCTCATAGACGTTCTATAAAGAGACTTACATAATTTATTCACAAATCATGGCTCAAGTACCAAGACAAATTGGCTATATATCTGTCATCCAAGTGAAAGTAGTATGCAAGCTGAATGGGGTACTTTGTGATCTTTCTATGACCTCTAATCTAAATTGTTTGATAAACTGTGCTACAAAATGCACCAGTAAACTCATTTTTCATTACTTTTTTGTAGAAAGATGAGGCACAATCCTGAAGTCCTTTCTTAGGTAATCAGTGGAAAAATTGCTCAGAAACCATGATGCCATTGGTTCCTAGATGCAATTCACTTGATACTGTTATACAAACTCTGACATGATTTGAGACTTGGCCCCAAAATATATGAAATGTGAATATTCAGGGTCTGTTCATATACAGTTAGGACAAGTATAAAGGACTGTGTCCTCTTTGCACATTTACTAATAGAGAGCTGGATGGCTTGTGGCTGATTCTTCAAGACACTGAAGAGTTCCGAAAAGAGTACTCCAGTGGGAGTACTTCTCATACTCAAAGATGCTTTAGTCAACTGGCCCCATGCTTTCTATTAGATGGTCTGCACAGGAACTCTGCTGAGTCTATTTTACATAAAACTCCTCCACAACTACTGCCATTGTTAATGCTCACTGCTTTCCACGAATCTCTTGAAGGTAACAACATGTATTAATTTCTGCCATCTCTTGACAAATGTCTGCAATACAATTCAGTCTTCACAGCTCAGAAAGTACTGCTCAGTGGAGTGATTTGTAAAGGATAGCAACTTTCTTTCTTAATAACTGTTAAGTTTTCCTCGGTGCCTATGCCTCCAGCTTATTTTGTAATGTGATAACACCTGCACGGTATTAAATCTGTGCTGTTACTCTAGCAAATGGTATAAAACATGTCAGATCTCATTAGACAGTATATAAATCTGCCCCTCTGGTAAGCGGAGTGAAAACGCGACGAACGTCGGGGATGGCGATTCCAGAACGAAAGCATTCAGCTGTGTACATTTCCCAAACATCAGTTGGTGTTTTGCCTTTCTGAGGGTGAATGCTTGAAAAATAAAGATTGAGGAAAAGTGAAATTATTAGTACTATGGGCTGTAGGAAAGCCTTTTAATTGCTGACTGCCACAGCTGAGTAGTCATAAAGTGTCATAAAGAGTAAATGAGTTGTTAAAGAAGAGCAGCAATTAGCATGGTGAGCATGGATATGTTATTGCATTTTTAATGTTTTGATATTAGAATGTCAACTTTAATAGAGCATAAACTAACCCACTGTAGGATGATCCTCTTTTATGCATTAAACAAGGAAAACACAACCATTTCAATGTTTCCCTTACTTTCTTACATTTGCAAAGTCCTTCTGTGCAAAGCTGGAAGAAATTATCATTGTGACACACACACACGCACAACCACACACACAAACACACACACACGTGTATATATATGATAAATTACCCTGTGCTATACATTATAAGAATTTTGCAAGTCACCAATAGGTTCCCAATGGAGGAACAAGGCCAGAGACAGAGTTCCTTTATAAAGTCTTAGGGGCATATCAGCAACACCCGGCGATAATTATCGCTCAGCGCTCTTAGCGTGAGGATAATTATCGCCGGGTAACGTGGATTTTTATCACTGAGATAGCGTGCTATTAGCAACGCTTATGTCCTTAGCGATAAAAATCCTCACGCTAACTGCCTAACGTGACATTATCGCTGGAAACCCAGCGATAATCTCACGCAATGTGGCGTTAGCTTGCTGATAGGGACTCACAAACTTAGCCATGATATCCACCTTCCATAGGATATCATGGCTAAGTCAGTCCTGAAGCAGGCGTAAGGAAAGTAGCGATAACAGGGGTTTTCGCTACTTTTCCTGACGCTATGCTTCATAGCGTGGGGCTTGATGATAGGAGAAATGTCGCTTGGCAACATTTCTCCTGTCATGTTAGGTCAGGAACGCCCACTTTGCATCTCATTAGAGATGCAAAGCTGGGCGTTAGGAATCTTGAAGCTAAAGCAAGGTTTCACGTGTTAGCATCGCCTTGCTAATTAGGCGATAAAATTATCGCCGCTTTCGGCCGAAAACGGACGCAAAAGCGGCGATAATTTTTTACCGCCTGCTTGTAAATATGCCCCTTTGTATTTAGAATTAGTCGCTATTTTATTCTGCAACGAACATGGTCATACCCTCACCTTTCCCTGAAACCGCCTAAATCCTTGGCCTCTTGCTCCTTCATGTGAAAGAAGCGCTTTTGTTCAAGACTTGAGGAATAAAAGCAGAAACATACCTAAAAGCATTTAGTAATTTAAGCCTGATTTTTAAAAAAAACCGAAGCTCTGGATCTAGAGATTCCTTTTTTCCTGTAACAACATATACTGAGCACAAAACAAACACGTTTTAATAAATATATTTTTCTGCTGATCATTGTTCATTTTAGAAAAATAAGCTGTGAAGAATCAATAGCTACTTCATGATTCCTTGTTTAAACTGCAGCTGTAATTTTGCTCTCAGACCTGTCTTTCACCTTGGCTGCTGTCTCTGAAAGCAGTCATTACAACCTCACTACAGCTATACACCTACCACATTTTATTATCACAGGTTTAACACAAGGACTGCAGGCTTCTGTGTATTGCTAGGTACCATTTTAATGTGCTTTGAGAATTTAATGTCCCCGTAGGTAATTACTCCTGGGAGCAAAACAGAAGTTAAAAACGTTAAGGGTTAAAAGTGAGAGAATGTAGCCTTACGCTGGAGTGGTCGACCTCGAAGCTAGGGAACGGGGTTCGATTCTCGGCAACGACGCTCAACATCCTGTGATTCTGGGCAAATCACTTAATCAGCCAGTGCCTTAAAAAATGAATGTGTCCTCATGCAACGAAACTGGTGCTCATGTAAAGCGCTCTGATACCCAATGTCTCAGGTCTAGGACGCGCTATATAAATCTCAAAGAAAATAAAAGAGACTGATTGAAAGTGGGCTTGTAAAAGACCAGTTTGTACAAGGATCAGAAATATTATTATTACACACACTACCCCACAATTCTTCCTGTTAAAACATTCCTATATGTGGAGAATTAGGTGTGGAAAATACCAATTACACATGTAATTCCTCATTGTTAGGAGAAGAGCTCTGAGAGACAGTATTTAACATACCCTGTAAGCATTACTCATGGGCTGTCAGCTGTTTCGGCTGGGGTGGAGCAAATACTTCACTCATTAACAGCTCAATCAGAGTCATGGCCAAAGAGTAATTGCAACACCATAAAAGGAGCAAAATATTATACCGTTGATATTAGAGGACTATACCAAAGAGGTTGTACTATCTTTCATTCTGGTAGTGCTAGTATAATAGCACCAACTTCTTTTATGTGCAGCTTTTATCAAAAGTTCAAGAAAAGCAAAAGCCAGACAGATAAACCTTGTAATATGAGATGCTGTCATTTAGAATCCACTGGAAATATGGAAAGCAAAACATTGTCTTATGGCTTGTTTCTGGAAGACTTTTTTCCATAGAATTACAAACCCAGATTAAATTACTAGGAGAAACGCCGTCTGTGCTCTTCCCAGTAATGTACATATACGCATCTGGTAGCCTTGTGGTGCTGAAATGAGAATTAAGACATGTCTTGTGGCAACAGTGTTACCACCAGTTATTCCCCAATTTATCAATCCAATTTCTACATAATAGCTTTCAACAAAGCTATTACTAAGGCAGCTATTGCAACCATACCTACTCTCTTTGTCCTCATTGCGGCGAAAGAATAGCTCAGTACTCCAATATGTATGCTGATATGGCATGCTTGGTTGAGGATAAAGAACATGGGGTTTCCCTGAGGGCCAATACCTTGCCCAGTATGTGGTTCCGTCGCAATGATAAAATACATTCTTTATTCATATTGGTATGCCTCTTTGAACCTGGGCATCACATTACCTTTGGCCCTGTTAATATTTTATATATTACATCAGTAAGCTTAGTAATAAATGCAAGAATAATACATTATTATAATTGTTACTAAAAAGTTACACACCTATTTTAGTTACCTAATGTATTTGATTAATGGTTGTAATAATGTTCTACCTATGTAAAGCCACTTTAGGCCAAACTTTGTCCTATGCAAGTACAGACTATGCCTGAATATCCTATTAAATACCACAAGATATGCTTCTAACTCACATGATGAAAGGTAATGTCGTGCAGATCTATTACTTGATTCAAATTCTTTCTCCATCTCCATCCCTCTCACAACTCTGTCTGTAATTGATGGCGCAGACTGGGCCTCAAAATGTATCTATTTGTTGTCTTCTGTACAATTTAAGTCCGCTGTTCCGTGTTAAATCTTTCTTAGTGATGGACCTTGGAAATGTGTATTAGGAGACAAGGAGCAAGTTAGACATCTCAAATTTAAATTCCATTAACAGTTTAAGTTCAGTCAACAATTAGAGTTGTATTTTCGTTTGAAAAATGTATTTCTCATTAAGAGATTAGTAATGTTCTCTCTTTACTTTGGGTCTTTATTTAGTTAGTCCATCAATGAAATAATTTGACAAAAATCCAGTAAAAAGAATGGTTAGAGAAAGCATCAAATGATAGAAATTAATCTAAGCGTGTTCTATATAGGAATACGTTCCCTATTCTATAAATCTGGATCAGAGTTTTACATTTTTGAGAATCCATAAAGAGTTTGAAATCAAATGGAAAAGAGTGAAATTAAAGGAGCATAAAGATTCAAAATCAAATCAAAGTGACAGAACTCCCTATAAAGAGTAGTTTATAAGACTCAGCCGAGTCTTGATGAATCCAATTAGTTCAGCATACAGTTGCAGTAGCAAGCTGTCAAGTGAAAAGCAAAGTAAGGCAAGGAGGGGAAAAGAGTAGCAGCAGTAGCCACAACCATCAAAGATCTGGGAAAAGCATCGAAAAAAGTCTGCTCGAATCTCCTCTACCTACCGAGGAACACAAACTAAGATAAAATTCAAGAATACATGTCAAAACATTGTAACGGTCTGCTTTCTCCACAAATCTACTGGAGGCCAAGCTCTTCAGTATTCAGGTGCAGCTCCATCATTCCATAGAAATACATGCAAATTTAACCTTACGGTTAGCTACAGGCAGTCTTGCGTGATTAGTTTCTGGAATTATCAGGCATAATTCCAAAGTCTTAAATCAGATCGACCTTCTACATATATGTTTGTTTCACTACAAGAACAATAAACTACTAACTAAATGCAAAGTTACTGTTAGGTAGCTCATTCCTTTACACTAAACTACGTCATTGTTTGGGGAAGTGGAAAACTAAAACACTGATGCCCGGTTTTGCAGTTTGCTGCCTGTCGTTCTGAAGAGGGGACTCGTAGTCCCAGAAGGCAAAGTAGGAGAGGAGGAGGTGGAAATTCCTGCGCCGCACGCGGGTCATGCCAAGGCAAAGCCCAGGCCAAGGGTGGGCCCATCCGTGCCTGTCAGAGACCGGAGGAGGCTGGGCTGGCCCCACCTTCTTGGTCCTTCTTCTTCAACACCTTTCAACATCTGGTCAACAGCCAGGTTTTGCAGCATCATGAGGAGGATCACAGTGGTTGCAGTGGTCTGTGTAATCAGATCGCCCAGCTAAGCACAGAGCTTGAGGTGCAGGTAGGGAAGGGAAGTGTACCCTCGTGCTATATCTCAAGTGCTAAATCTCAAGATTTTAACTGCCAAATGTAACAGTGACCGGGTGACTTTTTTTTTGGTTGAATTGGTCACGCGGCCTGTCAGGCTTACCCATCCCGTTCCATTGTGTGCTATCATGCCAGTAGTCCCCGTTGGATTTTCGTGCACTAGTTTCTAGCACGCACGTTGTCAGCCCACATTGTCAGCCCTAGCTGGAGAGTGCAGAGCAGATACCGCTCTTGTCTGGGATTGTTATGGGGAAATATAAGGTGGCTACGCTGCCCCTGAATGCTGCTACAGGCAAAATAGTCACTTTGGACTCTTTCCTACTGAGGGCGGCTGGAGTTCTTGATAATGAGAGAGAGCTGGTGACTCTGGCCACTCTCGCTCCCCTGTTATCCATCTTTTCTCAAGTTCCCCTAGGATGCTTGCTCTTAGATTTGGGGGTTTCTATTTGGCAGAGGTAGGTACCTTTGACAAATAGGGACCCTTGCGTCTGGGCAGGGCAAGGGGGTAAACTCCTAAAATAACCCCTGCTCACCCTCTTGGTAGCTTGGCACAAGCAGACAGGCTTATCTCAGAGGCAGTGTGTAAAGAATTTGTGAACACATACAGTAATCAAGTGACAACACTACAGATGGACACCACACAAGTTTTATATCAAAGAATACGTTTTCTTTATGTAGATTTCACACAAGACCATAAACGACAAAAATCCACAATACTGTACTTAAAATAGTAGAATTAGCTTAGTTCTCTTTAGATGTTAAAATGCGACACGTTGAGTCAATGTACCTTTGGATGCGTAACGCTATACAACTAAAGTGTTGCAGGGAAGGTGATGTGTCGGTTCCTGACACGCAGGAACATTGATGTTTAGATTTCTTACTGCGCTTCCGTGGCGATGCAGCCTGCAACGCCGTGATGCGATGAGGATCCGGTGCAATGAAACAAAGATGGCGTATTCTCTTTGTTGCGACACGATGCGTGCATGCCCGACGGCCGTGCGGTGACTCAACGATTCTTCTGAGCCGCAACAGGCCCTGCGACACGCTTCTCCGATGATGCGAGACGTCTCGACTTGATGCGACAGCTGCAGCGGCGACACCCTTGTTCAGTGATGAGACGACAGCGGCTTTGGCGGAGACACTCTTCCTCGATGATGCGAGACGATTCGGGTCGATGCAACAGCTGCAGCGTGACACCCTTGTTCAGTGATGCGGCGGCTGTGCAGTGGCACGCTTTTCCGGTGGTGCGAGGCGCTTCGGCTCAAAGCGACAGCTGCAGCAGCGACACCCTTGTTCAGTGATGCGACGACAACGGCTGCGGCGGCAGCACGCTTCCCTGGTGATGCGAGACCCTTCGGCTTGATGCGACAGCTGCAGCGGCGACACCCTTGTTCAGTGATACGACGACAGTGGCTGCGGTGGCGACACGCTTCTTCGATGTTGTGAGATGTTTCTTTACGATGCGATGTGACAGCTACAGCGGCGACACCCTTGTTCAGTGATGCGATGGCAGTGGCTGCAGCGGCGACACACTTCTTCTTCGTGAGTCGCGCTTCCAGCTCCTTGCGACACGCAGTCCCTCAGAAGGCCCCAATACAGCTGCAGGCACTTCCAAAGAACTCTGGGGAGCTGGTGGTTGAAGTCTGTTGTCCCTGAGACTTCAGCAGGAGGCAAGCTCTTTTCTCAAGCCCTTGGAGATCCTTCACAAGTTGAATAAAGTGCAGACAAAGTTCCTTTCTCCTTTCTTTGGCAGTCAGGCAACCACTGCAGGACAATCCCCCAAGCAGCACTTCAGCTTAGGGATAGTCTCTCCTCAGTTTCTTCTGGTTCCACTCCTCAGCAAAGGTTTCTTCTTGTTTCCCAAAGTGATCTAAAGTTCTTGGGTTTGGGTCCCAATATTTATACCCAGTTTCTCTTTGTTCTCTGAAGGCAGAGAGGCCTTTGCCTAGTCCAAACCAGTTCTGGACAGTCCTGGAGCACTTTGTTGATAAGACTCATTCTTTCCTTTCAGAGTGCAGGGCAGAGACATCAGACGCACCACAGGAAGTGGAGCCAGCATTGTGGAGGGAAGGCACAGCCCTATTCAGGTCCCAGGTGCAACTCCTCCCACCCATCTAGATGCAGATCTCTCTAGTCAGCCTTGTGCTGACTCACCCTGTCTCTTGGAATCCCCCAGCCCCTGTCACTCAAATCCAGACAAGGAATGCACAACCTAGCGAGGCAGGTTTGGATGGTTAGAAAGAAAATACCTACTTTCTAAAAGTGGTATTTTCAAACACAGAATGTTAAAACCAACTTCACTAAAAGATGTATTTTATCATTCTGAGTTCAGGCATACTAAACTCGAATTTCTACCATGTTCCCTGAGTCAGTTAGGATTATAAGATGTAATAATCAAACTGCCCATTCTGGTCTATGGGGAACAGATAGCCTTGCAATAGTGAAAAATGAAAATGGCTGTAATTCACTATTAGGACATGCCACACACACACCAGGCCTTGTCCTACGTTATACTTACAATGCACCCTGCCCTTGGGCCTACCATAGGGGTGTCTGATATGAAGAAGGGAAGGTTTAGGGACTGGCAAGTTGGTGCACTTGCCCAGTCAGCATGGCAGTACCAGACTGCACACAGGCTCTGCAATGGAAAGCCTTAGACACACTTTTACAGGCTGCTTCTGTGGGTGGCACAACTAGTGGTGCACGCCCACCAGCAGCATTTGGATTACCAGCCCTGGGCACTCCTGGTGTACTCTACTAGGGTCTGACAGGTAAACCAAACCAGCCAATCATGGTATCACTAATCCACACATCAATTTACAATAGGGAGCACTTGCACTGTGGCACTGGACAGCAGTGGCACAGTGCCCAAAGCATCTAACACCAGCAAAAACACACGAGGCAACAGCAAAAAATGGAAGGGAGACCCACGCCAAGGTGCCAGGTCTAACATGTGTACCCTCCAGCTGAAATGTGGGGAGAACTACCCTACCTCCTGGGAGTTCTCATCACTAAGGTGGAAAAATCTGGACAGACCATCAGCGTTGGTGTGTTCTGTACCAGGGCGGTGTTCCACCCTGAAGTCCATCCCCTGTAGGGAAATGGACCACCTCAATAGCTTTGGATTCTCACCCCTCATCTGCATCAACCATCTGAGGGGCCTGTGGTCTGTCTGAACCCGGAAGTGAGTCCCAAACAGGTATGGTCTCAGCTTCTTCAGTGCCCTGACCACAGCAAATGCCTCACGCTCAATCGCACTCCACCTCTGTTCCCATGGAAGTAACCTCCTACTGATAAAGGCTACGGGTTGATCTAGGCCCTCCTCATCCATCCTTGACAAAACAGCCCCCACACCATGCTCTGAAGCGTTGGTTTATACTATGAACTCTCTGGAGAAGTTGGGTGCCAGGAGCATGGGCGCCGTGCACATAGCAGTTTTCTGGGCCTCAAAAGCTTTCTGACAGGTGTCAGTCCAAATCACTTTCTTGGGCAGCTTCCTGGAAGTCAGCTCGGTCAAGGGTGCAACAATGCTTTCATACTCCTTGACAAACCTCCTGCAATACCCTGTAAGTCCTAAAAAGGCTCTCATCTCTGTCTGGGTTGTGGGGGGATCCCAAGCCGGGATGTTTTCAATCCTGGGCTGTAGGCGCGCCACCTGGCCTCTCCCAACCTGGTGTCCAAAGTACACCATGGAACCCTGCCCGATCTGGCACTTACTCGCCTTGATCGTGAGGCCTGCCCTCCGCAGCTCCATCAACACTTCCCAGAGGTGGCGCAGATGTTCTTCCCAACTGGCGCTGAACACTGCAATGTGATCCAGGTAGGCGGCACTGAACTCTTCCAGTCCAGCCAACACCTGGTTGACCAACCTATGAAAGGTGTCAGGGGCATTCTTCATCCCAAAGGGCATAACCTGGAACTGGTAGTGCCCATCTAGTGTGGAGAATGCTGACCTCTCTCTTGCCCCATCAGTCAAGGCGATCTGCCTGTACCCAGACGTTAAGTCAAACATGCTGAGGTACCGGGCAGCCCCTAACCGATCTATGAGTTCATCAGCTCTGGGGATGGGGTGCACGTCAGTCCTAGTGACTGAATTGAGCCCTCGGTAGTCCACACAGAACCGGAGTTCTGGCGTGGCACCCGGTGCGGCGGCCTTTGGGACCAAGACCATTGGGCTGGCCCAAGGACTGTTAGAGGACTCCATCACCCCTAACGCAAGCATCTTGGAGACCTCCTCCTTGATGCAAGCTCTCACCCTGTCAGTCACCCTGTAAGTTTTGTGCTTCACAGGTGTACTATCCCCAGTATCCTCATCATGCATGCACCAATCAGTGACACTGGGAATCAGGGAGAACAGATCAGAAAACTGTCCCAGCAACTGGCGGTAGTCATTCTATTGCTGAGGGGTCAGGGTGGAAGAGAGGTTGACACCATCCACTGACCCATCTTGCTCTGCCGCCGACAGGAGGTCAGGAAGAGGCTTAGTCTCCTCCTCCATTCCAGCATCTGTCGCTAAGAGCATGCCCACTTGGGACCTCTCCAAGTTGGGCTTCAGGCGGTTGACATGCAGGACCCTCAAGGGGTTCCTGGGAGACCGGAAGTACACCAAGTAGGTAACCGGACTTTTGCGCTCCACATCCTCAAATGGTCCGGTCCACTTATCCTGGAGCGTGCAGGGTTCCACTGGGGGCCATGACCCACACTTTCTGACCAGGCTGAAGCTCTACCAGAGTGGCATTCTGGTCGTACCACCGCTTCATCTCCTCCTGGCTGGCTTCCAGATTCACCTCAGCGAGTTGCCTGAAATGCCTGGTCTGGTTTCTGAAGGCCAACATGTAGCTATATACATCCTGGGGAGGTTTCCTGGGAGATTGCTCCCAGCCTTCCTTGACCAGACTCAGAGGTCCTCTCACTGGCTGACCATAGAGAAGCTCAAAGGGACTGAACCCTGGAGATTTCTGTGGCACCTCATGGTATGCAAAGAGCAGGCATGGTAAGAGGACGTCCCACTTATGCCTCATAGGTTCCTCAAGACCCATAATCATGCCTTTCATGGTTCGGTTGAACCTTTCAACCAACCCATTTCCTTGGGGGTGGTAAGGAGTGGTAAACTTTTAGGATACCCCACACTCCTGCCACATGGACTTCATATACTTGGAAATGAAGTTGGTTGCCCGGTCAGACACTACCTCTCTAGGGAATCCTACTCGTGGGAAAATTCCCATCAGTGCTCGTCCCACCACGGGGGCCGTCACTGTCCTCAGATGTATGGCTTCCGGGTACCGGGTGGCATGGTCCCCCAAGACCAGGATGAACCTGTTGCCCATGGCTGTCTTGGGCTCCAGTGGCCCCCTAATGTCAATATCCACCCGATCAAAGGGGGTGCTGACCACAGGGAATGGCTGTAGAGGAGCCTTTTGCTTCCTCCCACTCTTTCCACTTGCCTGGCAAGTCTGACATGTCCTGCAGTGAGTGTCTGAACTCCTGCGCATTTGGGGCCAATAAAAGTGGGTGACAAGCCTCTCAAAGGTCTTGTCCTGCCTTAAATGTCCTGCCAATGGCACATCATGAGCCAGCCCCAGTAGGAAGGCTCTGAAGCGCTGGGGTACCACCAGCACACGGCTGACCAAGGCTCAGCAACCTTAGGCTCTCTATACAGGAGACCATTCTCCCAGTAGACCCAATGTGACCCAGACTGATCACCTGCTGCCTGGTCTGCAGCCTGCTGCCTCAGACCCACGAGAGAAGGGCATTATTTCTGCTCCTTGCAGAACTCTTCCCTGGAGGGTCCTCCTTCTTGCTGCCAATGGGTCAGCTCAGGCAGGTCCCCCAGTTCAGCTACCTGCTCCCCTGTAGGGTCCAGGGCATCCTCCTCAAGGTCTGCCTCCTCCTGGACCGTGGGAACTTCGGAGGCCGGTTTCCCGTGCCCCCTGACTCCTCTTTCTAAGGCAGGCACCTGGGCCCACCTCTCAGGCTCCGGATCCTCTTGAGCACCCTTACTGGCTGCCATGGACTGTGTGGTTACACACGCCCAGTCAAGCAGATGCAACATCTCCAAATGAGCACTTCGCTCCACCTTCGCCCAAGGTGAGCTCTCCAGATCGTCCCCTAACAAACAGTCAACAGGCATGGCTTGCCTCACAGCTACCTGAAGAGTACCAGAGAACCCCCCCACTCAAAGGGAACCTGAGCCACCTTGCAGTGGCTCTCTGTGTTGTCAGCGGCAACAACTGGGTAAAATGCAGTGGGGACAACCTGCTCTTGAGACACCAGGTGACACTTGACAGCTGTCACACTGGCTCCTGTATCTCTAAGAGCCTCCACTCTATGGCCATTGATGGTCACCCACTGCCTGTATTTCTTAGTGTTGTCAGGAACTTGGGTCCTGGGGACCACCTCACAGTCTCCTAAAGAGACAAGGGACATCTCTGCAGGACCCCACCCACCTTGGGCACCCATCTCCTCACCCAGGGCTACACTAGCCATCTGCCGGGGACTGCACCAGGGGATGCTGTCTTTCCTAACTGGCGGCACCTGGGATTATTCGCCTTATGACCCAGGTCTCCACACTTGTAGCACTTCAGGGGTCCCCCTTGAACAGATGGACCTGTCGGGGCGCCTGACGGTTTCTGGGGGGGGGGGGGCTGGGAACCTTTCCCTTGGTTCCCTTGGGGACTACTTTGGGGCCTTCTTTGGAACTCCCTCTGTTTACCCTTGTCCCCCCCACTCTTCTGCTTGGGACCCTGCCCACTCTTGGCTGAATCTCCCACGTGACCCTTGTGGACCTGGGTGCTCACCCAGCGGTCCGCCCCCTTAGCAAGCTTCCTAGGGTTAGTCAGCCTGCTATCAATCAGGTGCTGGCGTAGCTCTGGGAAACAATTACTTGACAAGTGCTCCCATGCAATCAAATCAAAGAGCCCCTGAAAATCATCAACCTTGCTACCCTTCACCCAACCATCCAATGCTCTGCAGAAAAAAGTGACATATTCCACCCAGGTACTGCTCTCTATCTTCTTGCAACCTCTGAATCTCTGTCTATACAATTCAGGAGTCAAACCATACCTGGACATTAATGCATCTTTCATGTGGCTATAAGAATTATGGACATCAGAAGGCAGTCTAACAGTGTGTCCCACCCCTCACTAAGGAACCGCCCCCAAAACCCCGCGATGCCAAGGTGCCAGGTCTAACACTTGTGATCCCTGAAACTGCTCCAGGACTCTCTAATAGATCCTTAATGCAAAAATCGGAGGGCTCGGCTAGCTGCGTGGCTGGTCCACACATACCCCTTTCACCTATTATAGTGGTTACCCATGCACCGAGGGCTAAATTACCCCCAACTCAGGAGCAGGTTATTGTTAGCCCCGATAGGCTATCAGCTGCCATTATGCCAGCCCCGCAAGGGAGGACAAGTGGAGGAGCAATGGCCGGTCTAGGTTTGGGTATGAAAAGAAAGGGCCTTTTGATTGGGGGAAGGCCAAAATGCCAAGGGCTGAGGGAACGTATCAAAAGGCACCCAATGAGCAAGCAGTCACCAAGGCAGATATGGTGACTGCACTGGAATCCCTTCAGGGCTCTCTACGGTCTATATAGAACTTGAAACTGTATTCACTTTTTCAATGCCTCACCTCTACAGAGTGGGACTTTTGGCCCTTATACAATGTATTCCACCCAGGGGGACGTTTTCAATACTGAACCAAGGACCCCGATGGGCCAAATTACAACCGAGGGCCATAATTCGGCTGATTCACATTTAAGATCCAGGGAGCAGACACCGCCACATCTGAAGCCTTCTATGGGGATTGCCACTAAGTGCCCACAGCATTTATGTCCCCGCTCCTTTTGCAGAACCAATTTGGCCAAAGGTTAGGATCCGCAGGAAGGGCACTTACCTCGGAACAAACTAACCTCAGGAGCCATAATGCAGGGGAATCATCTAACGGTGGAGAGGGGAGTTTTAATCAGAATCTAGTCAACTTACATCTCCCGCCAGAATTGACGCCATATGTTGTGGTCTTGGGGAATATGTTAACTCTTTCTCTGGGTGTCAAGGAAGACTGTTCACAATTTTTTTTTTTTTTGCAGAGGTTTATATAGCGCAAACTTGACCAGAATCCAATTGGGTATCAGAGCGCTTTACATAGCACCAGTTACCTTACAAGAGGACACACATTCATTTTTTGTTAGGCACGGGGAGATTAAGTGATTTGCCCAGAATCACAGGATGTTCAGCGTCATTACCGAGACTCGAACCCAGTTCCCCAGGTCCGAGGTTGAGCGCCCTAGCCATTAGGCCAACTCCTCTCCCCAATTCTTTAATTGAAGAATAAAGTCATGCACTGGCTGTCCCGTAACACCACTTTGGGCATAAGGTTGGAAAAATACATCAACATGGTTCACAGAGTCAACTGGGTAGGAAGGTCCAACAAGACCTACAAAGGAGACTGTGTCATAATCAATTTTAATAGGGTACATGTCGCAGAAAGGATTCTAGCTTCATTTTCCACCAGTACCTCTCTTGGCCCTCAGTTGATCATTATGGCCCTTCCTCTCGGATTCTTTTATAAACCCAAGCCTTCCGGGTAGAACAACATGATCCATAACAGTGTGGCCCGCTTGGAAGGCAGACACCTGCCCTCCTTCCATTTAGGCTCACAGACATTTTAGTACCCTGGAATAACTCGAGCCATACCTTTTGGGCCCCACAAGGCAGGCAGATGTTCGTGCCACCTCTCTGAGAACTATTGAATAGCTTTGCACCATTGGGCACCCTGAATGCCTGTGATTGACTGAGTGGGACTATTCCAGTGAAAATGGGGTTATCAAATATTCAGCAGGACAATTTCCAGCAAGGCCGTAGCATCATGGACGGAAGGGATTGTAATTTCATCTCATAGAATGTTGCTGGCCTGGCCAATAAGTTGCTTGACCCCTCATGGATGTTATTCATAAATATTTTTTGTTTGATCTGTCTGCAGGAAACATGAGCGATTGGGAACAGTTTACCCTTGGAGGATTATAAGTACTTTTTTTTCCCAGCTACTCTGAGTTCAGGAAGATCTAAAGGTGGTCTTGTGATTTATGTTTCTCTAGTAAAAGAGTGCAAAGTATCAGTGTTGGTCACGGAGAACCCGTGTTTGCAGTTGTTGCTGCTGTGTATAGGATCTCGTAAATTGGGGCTTTTGATTTTTTATAATGCTCCAGCTTGTCCCCAGGCTGTCTGTAACATATCTCTGTTGGGCTCTTTTCTAAGGAAACAGTTTAATGCAGATTTTAAAAACTTCATGATTGCCGGTGATTTAAATATCCACTTGTGCGGGGACCCAAGGATCACTAGCCTGATCAATCTGGGCTGCCCACTTGTGAAGAGGATTCAATTTGCGCATACAGCACAAGGTGACTCCCTTAATGCCATATTACTCAAATTCAATTTATCCTTGTCTATGTGTACAATAGAATCCTGCAGTAATGGCCTCAATCTGTCCTTTGTTGGGTGGGGAGGTGGTTCAATTATTGATTTTATTCTTGTATCAACGCCTCTCCTTGAATTGATCTCGGGTTTTACCATCGAGGCCAGTATACACAGTGACCATAATCCCCTATGTGTTCAGATCGCCAGGCCTCTACTAGCACCCAGCGGGGGGGTTGGGAAGAGCGGTGTAATGAAAACAACAGATGGAGGAAGAAGGTTAAAATGGGCCAGATAACCCCTGAGGTATTCTATGAATCATTAACCACCCTGTGTGATAATGAGTTAGTAGTGTGTACAGCACCGTCAACGGACCCAGGCAATGTTATAAAAGCCTTTAAGGCCATCTCCTCCACAATAACAGACCTTTTCAGTGCCCCTGTGCGGCGACCCTCTGTTTTGGTTCCCATATGGTTTGACTCTGATTGCTCCTGTGCTGCCAGGAAATTAAAGGAAGTGCTAGGTAAGAGCACAAGGGATATTGCTTTAGTGAAAACATATCGGAGGGGGGACAAGGCCGAGTTGGCCAGACGCAGGGCAGCGCTGAAGGAGGAAACATGGAGGGAGTTAATTGAGGCCAGTACCTTGAAGAGCAGCTCCAAGTTTTGAAACATAATAAATAGCCCTTTTTTAAAGGAAGATGCAGGAAATGTGGTGGGAGCCCACATTACAGATGAAGAATGGGTGCACCATTTTGAGGTTATGTTCCAATGTCCCTCGACATGAATAGTCCTGCCGAACTAGTGGCAGGGAAATCTGCCCTGGCTTTCATGGTAGAAGAGCTTAGGGAAGGTATTGTTGGGCTGTCAAACAACAAAGCTCCGGGCCCTGACGGTATTCCGCCGGATCTTTATGAATCGGATTTAAATCTTTGGGCACCTGTCCTCACAGCTGTTATTAATGCTGCAGTAAAAAACAGTCCTCCTGTCTCTTGGGCCACCTCCACCATAGTGGCAGTTTTTAAAAAGGGTAATCGAGATAGCACCCATTGTTATAGACCAATTTCTCTGGTGGTCAAGGTGGTGGGCCGTGTTCTCCTACATAGGTTTACCAGCTGGGCAGAGGATAATGATATTCCAACCGATGTCCAATATGGGTTTCGCCGGCGACTGTCAACCGTAGCCCAGTGCATTAACTTATTTTTGATCCTTAACAAATACACGGTCACCCACCCTAGTACCATTTATTTGGCCTTCATGGATCTGTCATCTGTGTTCGATCACGTGAACAGAGCTAAGCTTTGGCAGACCACGCTGTCCATTGGAGTGGATGGTGATATTGTTCATTTTTTAGAGGACTTCCATAGTGATACTAAGGCTGAGGTTCGATATTCACAAGACCTCAAGGTCTCCCGCCAGTTCTCTATAAAAAGAGGAGTACGTCAAGGGTGTATGTTAGCCCCCTTTCTTTTCAAATTGTATATTAACAAACTGGAGAAAGTTTTATTGGAGACTAAGGTAGATTATCCTCAGGTGGGTAGGCGGCATCTGCCGGTTTTATTATATGCGGATGTCGCGGTCCTCACGTCACGGACTGCAAGAGGGTTGCAATCACTGCTCAACTCTTTTTCATCATACATGTAGGATCTGGACTTGTCAATAAATGATTCCAAATCCTACGTGATGCAGGTGGGACCTTGCTCTAGAACGCATTATCAGCTTATGGTTGGATCTGCCCTGGTTCCCCGCAAAGATGTCTTTTTGTATCAGTGTCCTGTTAGACAACAAGATGAAATGGGAGCCACTAAAACAAAGAGGAGAGATCTAGTGCGCACTAACACAGCCCTTTTTTTATTTTTCTCAAAATTAGGCAGGAGACTGATTGCGGCACTCCTGCAAATATACCAGGCTAAATGTATTACTAAAGTTTCCTATGGCAGTGAAATATGGGGCTATGTCGCCATGGACGAACTACAAGTGGCTGAGAACGATTTCATGAAATGTCTTTTATGTGTGGCCCATGGACCCTCAAACATGGCATTTCATGAAGAGTTGGGGGTGTCCTATCTTTCCAATTTGTTGGCCCTCTGCTCCCTAACACTATGGTTGAAGCTTTTTGCTGAATCAAGGATTAACCCTAAGTAAACTGATCCTGAAGGAGTGTGTGGCCCTCGACTATGCCCATCACATTCTGTGGCTTAATCACATAAAGAGTTGCCTTGGGAGGCTGGGAAGAGCTGACCTATTCTCCAACCTAGATTCAGTGAATAAGAAAGATCTGGGCTGGGTTAGGGAGACCTTTTATAGTCAGAGGACAATAGATAGGGAAGAGTGTGAGTTGAGGAAACCCAGTGTCCGTAAATTTGTCATTTTGAAAACTGTGCAATCCACTGAGCCATATCTCCTAGGGCCTCTCAGTATTTACGAATGCTTTTTATTGACCAGGTTTCATTATGATCTCTTCAACCTCCTGTTGGCACAGCCATATGGGTGCAGTGGAGGTCAGAACTTAGAGTCCTGTGGCTGCGACGGTGAGTCTCCCCAGGACATGCGTCACTTTTTAATGTTTTGTAAGTACTACAAGATTCCCTGGAAATTTATTATCATTATCATTTTGAAAACATTGGAGTTTAGGCAGGTGTGACCAGCTTTTACTTTTTTACATATGCTATCTGGTAACATTGTCTTTTATGTACTTAATTTTTTTTTATCAGCAGTGAGGCTTAGAGCTTGCTGAAATTAATTGACAGTGGCTCACAAGTGATTGCCCTGTGTCCCAGTATGTATGGTTGTGCCACATACAGTCCAGTTAGGGATCCTGTGCCTATTCCTCTCCTTTTAAAGATCTATTGTATATGCACTTTATAACACACTTATATGTACTGTATATGATACTTTTTAAGTAAGATCTGTTAATCATGTCACTTTTCTGTATAATATACTGTTTTAGACCATTATCTTGTATAATGTATGGTTTTAGATTGCTTTCATGGTTTTATGCAAAAATCGAATAAAGTGCATTTGATTGATTGATTGGTATTAGGAGTCATGGTGCAAGTTAGACATCTCAAATTTAAATTCCATTAACAGTTTAAGTTCAGTCAATGATTAGAGTTGTATTGTAATTTGAAAAAGTTAAAATCAAAGTAAGGCAAGGAGGGGAAAATAGTTGCAGCAGAAGTCACAACTATCCTGGGTCTGGGCCAAGCATCTAAACACACTAATGTAAAATTCAAGAATTCATGTCAAAAACATTGTAACAGTCTGTTTTCTCTACAAACCTATTGGAAGACAAAGCTCTTCAGTAGGCAGGTTCAGCTCCTTCATTCCATAGAAATATATGCAAATGTAACCTTTTTATCATACGGTTAGCTACAGGCAGTCTTGCGTGGTTCGTTTCTGGAAACATCAGGCATAGTTTCATAGGCCTTTGATGCAGATTGACCTTCCACATATAAGTTTGTTTCCCCACAAGAACAATGAACTACTAACTAAAATGCAAAATTACTGTTAGGTACTCATTCCTTTACACTAATCTACGTCATTGTTTAAATACAAAAGCTTTCTTATTTCGTGATTGTATGAAACATAATAAAATACAAAGTTCATGACATTCAAGAATAAAATGTTGCTTATTGAGTAATACATTTTGTTAAAAAAGAATACTCTACAGGTATGACAACATCTCAAAGCATGTCACTGTAAGGTCAAGCTTCTGAATTACGTTGTGGACATCTCAGCAATATCAAGCTTCTTTCTAACTAGCAAAAACTTGTCAGGGGTTTTCTGTGGCCTACATGAATAACAATGATTGTCTAATGCGGATTAGCACATTTCATAAGTGTGTCAGTTTAACATTGAATTTTACTCCTTTTACGGCACATTTAGCCTGCTATATTAAATAATTTTTCGTTCTAATTTTTGGATGTATTGTAATCTAGTCACCCCCAGAGGTGATTCTATTCTTTTCTCCTTCCTCTCAGCTCACCTCTTCCTTTATCAAGTTCATCTCTACCCCTTTCTTACTTCACTTGACCTGCCAACTCCTGTCTAGCAGTTCTCTTTAAATGACACAGCTGTGATATCCAATTCATTCTGATTTTCAGTCATTTTAATAAGTACCACAGATATTTTCCCATCTTTACTGTATCAACTGTGTCAATCATTAACTTACTCCTTTTGCTGACATGTTTCTTAACGCATTCACCTGTCATTCTCTCAACTCTGTATCTATTGAACAGTCTTACTCATGCCTATATTTCTCCTGGGTTTCTTTGCAGGTCAACCACTCTCATTTGTTCCCTTTCTCTTCTTTAGTTAGCCTCCTACCTCCACCTCTGTCACTCTTATTACCTTATCTTTATCTACGTATCTCCCACTCAGCTATACCGCTTCCATTATTTCTCCCATTTAAACATCTCTCTTCTCTATTAACTATTGTTCCCGCTCCTGCGGACCCTGAATTGTCTCAGCCCAATTTCTTCCAAGCCCTGTTTCATTTTCATCTCTATTTTTGACCACAAATGTTCACTATGTCTCCAATTTTCTTATCAGTTACAGTTTTACCAGTTCATTTTCTATGCATCATCACACATTGGGGATTTGAAATTCATCTCTATCTCTCGAATATACCACTATTTATCCCTGATTTCTCAAAAATCACATTCGCTCACATCTATCTTCCAGATTCCTATTTCCTCTATGAAGCTGTTATCTGAATATCTCCCTTCTTACCATTCCCTTTTCCATTTCTCATCTCAGCTTTCGGTCTCTAGCTATACTACTCTTCCATATATGCCTGCTATACCTGCCCCCATCATTTTGTCACTTCATTTCCAATTCCGTCTAGAAGTTGGGCTGCTTGTAACAGCCAATGCAACCTTTTGTGCCAAGGTTCTGCCATCCACGAAGACCACCAATGTAAATTTCCAGTGAGGTATGCTCTTTGCGCCGACAGTGACTACCACCAATGGACAGCAATGCAAGACCTGAACTTCCAGCTACAGCAACATCAGCCCATGAGTGCTCTATGCACTGCAGCAATGACCACCTGTTACGCCTGACTCAATCAATCAATCAATCATAGGCATTTGTATAGCGCACTGCTCACCCGGAGGGTCTCAAGGCGCTGGGGGGGGGGGGGAACGCTACTGCTCGAACAGCCAGGTCTTGAGTTGCTTCCTGAAGGCGAGATGGTCTTGCGTTGTCCGGAGGTGGATGGGGAGGGAGTTCCATGTCTTGGCTGCCAGGTAGGAGAAGGATCTTCCTCCGGCGGTGGCTCTGCGGATGCGGGGGACGGTGGCGAAAGCGAGGCTGGCGGAGCGGAGCTGGCGGGTGGGCTTGTGGAAGGTCAGGCGGCTGTTGAGGAACTTGGGGCCCAGGTCGTGGAGGGCCTTGTGTGCGTGGGTGAGGAGTCGGAACGTGATTCTTTTGTTGACGGGGAGCCAGTGCAGGTCTCTCAGGTGTCTGGAGATGTGGCTGTGTCGGGGGATGTCCAGGATGAGTCGTGCTGAGGCGTTCTGGATCCGTTGGAGTTTCTTCTGGAGTTTGGCGGCGGTGCCGGCGTAGAGGGCGTTCCCGTAGTCCAGCCGACTGGTGACGAGGGCCTGGGTGACCGTCTTCCTGGTCTCGGTGGGGATCCACCGGAAGATCTTTCGAAGCATGCGCAGGGTGTTGAAGCATGAAGACGAGACGGCGTTGACTTGTCTGGTCATCGAGAGGGAAGAGTCCAGGATGAAGCCTAGGTTGCGTGCGTGGTCCGTTGGCTTGGGGGTGGCTCCCAGGGCGGGGGGCCACCAGGAGTCGTCCCAGGCGGAGGGTGATGATCCCAGGATGAGGACCTCCGTCTTGTCTGAGTTCAGTTTCAGGCGGCTGTTCTTCATCCATTCGGCGACGTCTTTCATCCCTTCATGTAGGCTGGCTCTGGCGGCGTCCGGGTCGCTGGTGAGGGAGAGGATCAGCTGGGTGTCGTCGGCGTAGGTGATGATCTTGAGGTTGTGTTGACGTGCGATGGTTGCGAGGGGGCTCATGTAGACGTTGAAGAGGGTGAGCTGAGCGATGACCCTTGTGGAACGCCGCAGATGACTTTGGTGGCCGCTGACCGGAACGGGGGGAGGCGGACTCTCTGGGTTCTTCCGGCGAGGAATGAGGTGATCCACGCCAGGGCCTTCTCCTGGATGCCGGTGTTGTTCAGGCGCTGTACCAGGGTGCAGTGGCAGACAGTGTCGAACGCTGCGGAGAGGTCCAGGAGGATGAGGGCCGCAGTTTCCCCGTTGTCCATTAGGGATCTGATGTCGTCTGTGGCTGCGATGAGGGCGGTCTCCGTGCTGTGGTTGGCTCGGAAGCCGGATTGCGAGTGGTCGAGGGATCCGTTGGTCTCGAGGAAGGCGGCTAGCTGTCTGTTGACGGTCTTCTCGAAGACTTTGGCAGGAAACGGGAGGAGCGAGATGGGGCGGTAGTTCTTGAGGTCGGAGGGGTCTGCAGTTGGTTTCTTCAGCAGGGCACTGATCTCTGCGTGTTTCCAGCACTCCGGGAAGGTGGCGGTGTTGAAGGAGGCGTTGATGATGTTGCGGAGGTGGGGTGCGATGATGTGGTCGGCCGTGTTGAAGATGTGGTGTGGGCAGGGGTCCGTAGGGGATCCGGAGTGGATGGTGTTCATTGTGCGTGTTGTGTCTTCGGTGCTGACTGGGGTCCAGGTGCGGAGGGTGGCGGTGGGGGGCATCGGTTTGGTGGTGGGGTTCGTGGTTGGTGGGCCGAAGCTGTTGTGAATGTTGGCGATCTTGTCGTGGAAGAAGGCTGCGAGGGAGTTCCAGAGGTCTTGCGAGGGAGTGATGTCATTGTTTCCTGCGTCGGGGTTGGAGAGCTCTTTGACGATGCTGAAGAGTTCCGTGCTGTTGTGGGTGTTTTGTCCAGTCGTTCCTTGAAGGCTGTCTTCTTTGTGGTGCGGATCAGTTGGTGGTGTTTGCGGGTGGCGTGTTTGACGGCCGTCATGTTGTCTGTGGTCTGGTTGGTGCGCCAGGTGTTCTCCAGGGAGCGGCAGTTCTTCTTGGAGGTGATGAGCTCGTCGGTGAACCAGGAGGCTTTCTTGCTGCCGCGACTGCTGGGGGGGTTCTTCTTCAGTGGTGCGAGGGCGTCTGCGCAGTTGGTGATCCACTGTGTGAGGTTGTTGGCGGCTTTGTTGGGGTCCGTTGAGCTGGTGGGGGGGTTCTGGCTGGGGAAGGTGGTGAGCTGGTCGCCAGTGATCTTGTTCCAGCTCCTGCGGGGGGCTTGTTGAGGGTGGTGGTGGGTCGTCGTTTTACTGAAGCTGAAGTGGACGCAGCTGTGGTCAGTCCACTGGAGATTGGTGGAGTGGCTGAAGGTGACGTATTTGCTGGATGAGAAGACTGGGTCAAGCGTGTGGCCGGCGTAGTGGGTGGGGGTGGTTACCAGTTGCTTGAGTCCGAGGTTGGCCAGGTTGGCCATCAGAGCAGTGGTGTTGCGGTCCTTGTTGTCCTCCAGGTGGAAGTTGAGGTCCCCCAGGAGGATGTAGTCGGTGGAATTGATGGCGTGCGGGCTGACGAAGTCTGTGATGTCTTCGCTGAACTGTGTGCGTGGTCCCGGTGGTCTGTAGACGAGGGTGCCTCTGAGCGTGGTCTTGGGGTCGGTGTGTATCTGGAAGTGGAGGTGTTCGGCGGAGGTGAAGGTGTCATCGGAGTTGGTCGTGATGCGGATGGTGTTCTTGTGGATGATGGCGATGCCTCCTCCTGTCTGGTTGACGCGGTCCTTCCTGGTGATTTTGTAGCCTTCCGGGACGACGATGGCGACGTCGGGCGCTGAGGAGGCTCTTCTAGTTTTGTTACAATCATCTGCGATGCTCAGGCTGGTCCTCGTGGCCTCCTCCAATGCAAATGGAACTCTTTGTGCCATATTTCGAAGGTAAGATTTCAATGCGAATTACCTGGTCCCTGTCTCCAACCCACACTTCCTCCCGGTCAGCCAGAACTTGTGACTTTCTCCCAGTCTAGGACCCCTAGATGACCGCGAGTGGTGCTTTGTGCTTTTAGGTGCTAATCACTCACAAAACTTGAATCTTGAATTTATCCGGTTCTACTGATTAGATTTGTGTCAATCTGGTATCAATTTATTTCAATTTACTCTATTTTTCGAAATTAGTTAGGTATTTTTCTTAAGTTATGTTTATACTTTAATATTGTTTGTGTTTGTTATAGATTCCAGTTTATCAGAGGGTTAAGCACAGGCTCATTTACTGACTTTTGTGGTTCACCTTGACAAGGATTAGGGTTGTTGCCTGAGTGGGGCTTCCAGCCCTCTTAACCAATAACCCCATTTTTAACAGTTGCCCTTTCAACAAGCCTGGGAGTTTAACCTACTGTGATTTTAAACTGCAAAAGAAAATTGCCACATATAACACTACCCATTTGACAGCTACACATATGCATGTTCAACTTTGTATTCTAGTAGGCACCCACCTATAAATGGGACAGAAGAGCAAAGTGCCCTCATAGTTGCACAGACAATGTGTCTAACGCAGTTTAATTAAGATATTCTGAGTGGAGGTTTTGAGCCCAGCAGTGGAGCTTTTAAAATGTTGAATATTAAGCCCACAAGTCTTTGAGACTGAACATATGTACTTCAAAAACCATTTCGTTATATTCTTATTGCTAACCTGCCAATTAGAACCAGAGATACAACTAATATTGCTTTATAAAAAAAGGAAATTAAAAATGTATGGTTAGAGGCCAGTGTGGGTTCAAGTGAGAGGTCATCCGTAACACGGCTGACCTCTCATGGCATAAGGGACATGGCAGCAGTATCTAGATTCACTGGGACTCCATCCTACCCCGCCTCTCCTCCCACTAAAACCAAACATATTTCTTAATTTCCACCAGAAAGAGAGGCCCTGCACAGGCACATACGAATTTCAGCAGAAGCAGCAAGGGAAACAAACTCTGCTCCAGAATAGTCCTGACATGATCAAGGAGGGGCATGGAGTCTCCAGTGGGAAAGCAACATGTTAATTCATTAGCATGTGTGCATTGCACGCACCTCTGTATGTACTGGCTTGCTGAATGTGAATGATATAAAAAGTCCCAGTGAACAACATAGGGGTCATCAGAGCACTAATTTCTTTCTGGTCTTTGCACTGTCCTTGTAATCTATGATTGTAGGGGTTGCAAGGCCAGTGCCAGGTGTTGCAAGGGACATGCCAGAGGCCGCAACTGTGACCCTCAAATGACATCCATATCTTTGACATTCCTCTTTATGTATTGAGATGAGATGATGCAAGTAGGCACAGCACAACATCGATTTCTGGACTGAGTACTGGAGTTAGAAGGTAAGTATAACACCATTTAGACGTTTGAAAGGAAAGCCTGTGCTAGGCACATCACAAGAGGTAAAACGCATGTGTCAGGCTCTTGACCAGCTTATTACACAAGTGAGGGTTGATCATGTACTCTGCATACAATAGTTAACACTCAAGGGAGCAGGTAGGCAATAGTTCCTGCCAATCCTTATGATTGCTTGCCTTGACCCTAGGTGACCGGAGCCACACCCCTTTTCTAGGCAGTGGATTCCAGTGAATTCCAAGGTCACTGGCTTAAAGGTCTGAGGATTTACAAATTCTTTGAGCGGGGTTTGCTTTCTTTTCTCATGCAAATAAATCAGAAGCAAATTGCTCAGGTGGGATTTACAATCCAACACAAATCGCTATTTGTTTTAGATTTCAACCCAAAGTAAATCCATATTATGCAATGTGCTGCCTTGCGTTATGATGCTTCAAGGGAGCATTCCATGTGTGGTGCATGGTCATTTCCACACGACCACCCATGGATTTTGATGACATGGATTTGCTGCAAAATCCTTTGCCTCCTCGAGGCCTGCATGACAAGGAGAAATGTTTTAATTTCTCCTACTTTTTCCAAATTGCTGATGAGCTGCATTATAAAGTACGCACACAATGTTGGACAAACTTTAAAGAATATTTTTTTGTACTGGAAGGGAGACCTTTCAGTACAAAATCTGTGCTTCAGACAACGCAGACACCCTTGCACATTGCGCATGGGTGTCAGCGTTGGCTCATAGCTGCCTAATGTGCCCCAGCGAAGGGAGAGAGGAGAACAGCCCCACATCTTAGTAAATGTGGATCTGTTTTACTCCCTCCAATTTACACAGTGCTGTGCAGCAACTTTACCTGCTGGCCAGTGTTGCATGACTTCTATGTAAATCTCAGCCCTACAAGTCATGTAGCAACTCTACACCAAAGAAATGCTGCTTATGTGGAGAGAGTTATAGGACAAACATATTAAAGGATCTTCAGTGGCAAGCAGCTTTGTTCAAGTTTTTTTATGTGGGCTATTGATGGCTGACAGGGGGTGCCAATAAAGATTCATGGAAAGTGTCTGGAGCACAGATGGCCTTTTCCTCACCTTGTAAGGGTCCTTCCAAATATTCTTCTGGCTAACGTAATACCATCTGGATTTCTGAGTGAGGAGCTAGGTTTGATAACTGTAGTAGCCTCAGGGACCTCGTTTGTCATGGTGAAGGATTACTGCCTCCAGTTCCAAGGAAAGAGGCTACTGCTGAGAGAGCAGAAATAAAAATAGAAGAAAGACTAAAGGACAGCAACTGGAGTACTTAATACGCCGTCAATGAAACAGAGATATTTCAATATGTTGTACTTCGATCAGGGAAAGGTGAGAAGATTCAGCATGCACCAGTGCATGGAGAAAGGAAAAAAAATCAAAAAGCTCTCTATTGAACTCCAAGCAATTTATAAGGGAGACCGCTTGTGGTAGAATTTAATTCTGCAAACATGGCACATGTCATGCTTGTGAAATGGATATAGTACATTTCCAGAAAGACTTGGGGTTGTGTTTTGTTGATGAGTTCTGCCTGCAGCTGACCAGCAGCAAGGGCCACTATCGATGTATGCTGCTTTTGGGAGCAGTTTCAACTTGAGCGGAAGGGCTAAAGCAGGCATATTTATGTGCACCTGTTTTAGCATTAGTGTCCACTATATGCTGACTGCAAGTTGTTCCCTCACTTTGTTTTTTGCTCAGGCGTTACCTATCACTCTCATCTGGTCGTGATTACCCATGTACAAAGTACACATACGACACAATGAAATGCATACAAATGCGCAGAAGTGCTATTTGCTCACATTACTCCCATTTGTTTAACATCAGACTTAAAATTAGTTACAAACCACTCCCAATGGCGAAAGCAAAATCTGATAAATCGGTCAAGGCGATGTCAATTTGTCTTTTTGACTTGCATTAATTTTACTATAATTTCTGACATATCTTTCATAGCCGGGAGACAGAAATTCAAGCCACTGTGCACCATATGCAGGTTAAGCAAGAGGGAATAGCTTTAGTACACGTGTTCTGGTCCACACAACCACTTCTTGTTATTCTTACATAAAACCTGAAACGTGGTGCTCAGGAAGGCTTAAAATGTGCCCTATTTGCTCCGGGGGCACGACCTGTGATTGAGGAAGAGGAGAGTCTGCTGCAGTGTAGATGCAGTGCCCATCAAGGAGAAGAGTCTATAGATGGCATGGCGATAACGGCTGTGCCACGTTGGCAGTGGTAAGAGATTATAAGATCTCTGAATCAGTGTGAGCTTCTCTTCATGCTGGGCTGGGAATTTGAGAAACCTAGAAATGCTCCGGTAAGCTGAGTAACCCATGGTCCACTTTTACGAGTGAAAGAATGAGGGGTCATCCACTACCTTACAATACAAAAGAATCCTAGGGTCTTACCAAGTATCAATAGTATACATAAATCAAACAATACTCCTTATATAAAGAATGTATGTGAATGAACATATATATGAGTTTATGAAATCATCCACGGGCAGATCCCTTGTTAGGACGTAATCCCTCACTCACCAGAGGTGACATGCTTCATCATAGGGATTCTCCTCCCAAAGGAAACTCCTAGTTCCTTTGGGGGCTACAACCCCCTCTCTGTGAGGGAGGAGCTCTGGGATGTTTTATAGGAATATATAGGGTATCCTAAACCCTTTTATGATGAGGCAAAAGTGTGAGTGAAGTCGCAGCGCAAAATAAACAATAAGGTGAGAAAAGTGAAAAATCAGGTGAGTTCTAAAACTGGCTAGAAGTCATAGAACAACAATTTTAATAGGAATATGCCTGCTGTCAGGGTTAAAAGAGCAGTACACCGGCGGTATGGATATAAACCGCTATGATGTGATGGTTACGGGTCAACATGTTTCAGCCTATATAAACCATATTGGATTCAGGCTTTCGTCAGGACCTTACAACAATAAATGCTGCTGCTGAAATGTGGTGAATGATTCATTCAAAAAGGATATCAAACCAAAATGTGGTCTTTAGACTGCAAATGACCAAATTTTATGATACCTGCAGATCAAAACAAAAAAAACGTTATCAGAATGAGTCACAACAACATGAATCCGCATAGGATGAATACATAAAACATGTGAGCGAAAAAATCCACTACCTTACCTGGAAAATGGCCTTGCAGAAAGGCATATATTTTTTGTTGTTGACCTGAATGCAATCCACTGCAAACCCTCCAGGATGTTGTCAGACTCACTCACTACACTAGAAGGTAAGGTTAAACATAAGTGGCATCTCTAGATGGGAATTTAAGAGAGGGAATTGGCCATAGATCAAAGTGATATGAACACCTACAATGGTTTAATCTATCTATCTATCTATCTATCTATCTATCTATCTATCTATCTATCTATCTATCTATCTATCTATCTATCTATCTATCTATCTATCTATCTATCTATCTATCTATCTATCTATCTATCTATCTATCTATCCATCTATCCATCCATCTATCTATCTATCTATCTATCTATCTATCTATCTGTCTGTCTGTCTGTCTGTCTGTCTATCTATCTATGTCTGTCTGTCTGTCTGTCTATCTATCTCTCTGTATATCTATCTCTCTGTATATCTATCTCTCTGTATATCTATCTATCTATCTATCTATCTATCTATCTATCTATCTATCTATCTATCCATCTATCTATCTATCTGTCTGTCTGTCTGTCTGTCTGTCTGTCTATCTATCTATGTCTGTCTGTCTGTCTGTCTGTCTATCTATCTCTCTGTATATCTATCTCTCTGTATATCTATCTCTCTGTATATCTATCTATCTATCTATCTATCTATCTATCTATCTATCTATCTATCTATCTATCTATCTATCTATCTGTCTGTCTGTCTGTCTGTCTGTCTGTCTGTCTGTCTGTCTGTCTATCTATCTATCTATATCTGTCTGTCTGTCTGTCTATCTATCTCTCTGTATATCTATCTATCTATATATCTAGCTGTCTATCTATCTATTTATATTCACTTAAAAAACAAAGGTTACAGTGTTGTTATAGTTAGCAAATAGAATTTAAAAAAACTTAGAAATTCACTGAAATAACCAAAGCTAACAGGGATGTTATAGTTAGGCTCAGATTTCATTCTTAGAAAACCAGTGAAATTTGTCAATGATAGTATGTGAGCCTATTATAACTCACATCCCACAATGCACTGTTTATGACCTTGCATGTTACATCACTCATGAGATGGTCAGTGATATCACTGATGACATCTCACTGATACACTTATGCACCCACTCACAGAGTCACTCAGATACTTACATACCCACTCACAGACCCATTCAGAAACCAATGCACCCACTCATAGGCCTACTCAGAGACCCATGCACCCACTCATAGAGCCACTCAGAAACTCATGCACTCACTCAGAGATCCACTCAGATACTCATGAACCCATTCATATACACACTCAGAGACTCATGCACCCACTCACAGACTCATGCACCCACTCACAGATGTACTCAGAGACTCATGCACCCACTCACAAACCCACTCATAGACCCATGCACCCACTCAAAGACCCACTCAGACTTATGCTCCCACTCACAGACCCACTCAAAGACTTATACACCTCAATCACAGACACACTCATTCATTTATGCAAGCACTCAGACAGTCATGCATTCACTAACAGTCCCACTCATAGACCCATGCACCCATTCAGAGACCCACTCATACATTTATGCTCCCACTTACAGACCCACTCAGAGACTCATGCACCCACTCACTCACTCACTCTCACAGGTTACAGGTTACAGTTAGGAAATAAAATGAAAAAACCTTAGACTTTCACTGAAAAAACCCAAAGGTTACAGGAAAGGTATAGCTGGGAAAAAGAGTTTAAAAAAACCTTAGACATTCACTGAAAAAACCCAAAAGTTACAGGAACCTTATAGTAAGGAAATAGAAAAAAATATAGAAATCCACTGAAAAAAACAAAGGTTACAGGGAAGTAATAGTTAGGCTCAGATTTCACTTGTACAACACTCGTAATGTCAATGACCTTGTCATGATTCATGTAATATGTGAGGTCATAAGCAGTGCATTGCGGGGGAGTAATCTATAGTTAGCTCTGGTAACTGCTGAATTTCACTGGTGTTGTATGAGTGAAATCTGAGCTTAACTGTAATGTCCCTGTAACCGTTGTTTTTTCCAGTGAAAAAAAATATATATATATATTGTATCTGTATATCTGTATATATGTGTATGTATGTGTGTGTGTCTGTACATATATGTGCATGTGTGCATGTATATATGTGTGTGTATATATATGTGTGTGTGTATATTCATATGTGACTTTGGATGTCTGTGTGTTTGTATATAAATATAATGTGTTCTTCTATATTTAGATATATACAAAGTCAGACTTAAGAAAACAACCTTGCATTGCAATTAAAGATAAGTGGACAAATGTATGTGTTTAGCAAGGTGTTTGTTTTTTATGTGTCATCTCCTGGCAGATTCAGTAGCTGTGTGGAGGTGGGCGCGGGCCCTTCCTGCCCCCCTTTTCAGGCACTGCTGGTCAACACATTTTCAGGGCTCTTTTTAAGTTTTTATGTCCATGTCCACCACTGTTTCCAGCTCAGAGGAGTGGTTTTCTGTAGCGCAAGGCTCAGCGAGTGTACAGTCTAACTTCAGAAACCCCAGTTCTGCCCTCCCTCAAGCTCAAAGCCAAACAAAAAAGCATTTTTCCACACGGGAAGGAGAGCTGTGGGGACAACCAAGCCCTGAGATAGATGCAAGTGTAGCACCGGAGAGCCACATAGGTAAGGGTCATGCTATTCCTAAAATGGTATATTTTTCTATTTCAAAAACAGCTATCTTTAATTAAACCAAAGACAACAGTCTGTTTTTTTTGCACTGGGATTTAGAGCCGAGACCAAAATAATTGCACCAGATGTTCAACACAAAGCAGAATATCAACCTGATAATTACCTCAGCTTGTGTCAGCCAAGTAAGCCAGGGTATTCCTCTTTAAGACAATACACATTACCAACAAGTCTGCTCATATGAAATATTTTTGTGATAATTTCAGGTTTATTCTTAATCTTTTAACCCAGCAAATACAAGAACAGAACAACATCATAACACAACACCACAACACTAGCCAACAACCAACATTTTGATGGACATTATTATAAAGGCAATTCTTCTCATCAAAATAGTTTACATGAAATGAGTTTTGATGGACATAGTTTATTACAGCTGTATGAAAATCATATTTGTTATGACTCAGTGCAATATGTGTCACTATAGCATCTTAAAGTGTCACTGCTCTGCTAATATAGTTTTCAAAATAAATCTTCTGATGGGCACATTTCCCGTAGCACAATATTCCTGTTAGCCACGTTTTCATATTCGTATAATACCATGATAGTAAGATTGCCATCATTTCTTTTGGCCCAAGGCAGAGTTTGCCAATAAACATATTTCTCTCTGACACAATTTTATTTAGAACACAGTATTCTGGTTGCACATGTCTGACTATGGTATTCATGTGAGTATATTTCCTGGAAGTGGAGAGTTTCCTCACTGGCATATGGTAATAATTCGGGTCTTTGATTGAGGAGGGGAAAACCTTTCTCAGGCTGCAACCATAATCCCTTTCCCTGGTGAATCACAAATGTCACTAAATTAAACTGTGCTTAACCTTCTGGTAGCTTGGTAGAAAAAGGCTTAATTTAGAGGCAATGTGTTAAGTACTTCTGCAGGTTGCACACAGTAGTTAAGTAAAATCACCACTCAAGAAAATCCCCCACAAATGTAGTAACATTGAGTACAATTTAATATTTGAAACCAAAGCAACAACAATCCAATCAGTAGAACTGGGAACATGCAATTTCAAAGTAGTTTAGCACCTAAAAGCACAACGCTCCAGTCACTTTCATCTGGTTGTGCTAGATCTGGTCATGTGTCACGGACAGTTGTTGCTGGAGCTTTGTGTTAGTGGTCACTGCGGGTTTTTGTTGCTGCAGTGCGAAGTGCAGATCTCACATTCGCTGAACAGTCAGGTTCACCGGAGCTTCGCGTTGGCAGTTGCCATGTGCAGCAGAATCTCTGCACGAGCGGGCCTGTTTGCAGTCATGAAGAGCCCAAACCTTGACGATTTCTCCCTTTTAATCAAAGGAGTGGACTCTGATGCCACCCAAGGGTCCAAGACCTGGGGCAGTACCTATTGGGGATTAGGGACTCACTCTAGCAGAGGCTCCAGCAGGTCCAGTACAAGAGGGCAGCTGGGCAGTTGCAGGGAGTTCTCTGGAGCTTGCTGTGTCCCTATGTCGCAAAACAGGAGGCCAGTCAGCTAGCACTTGGAGTCACTCTGGTGGTCATGGATACAAGGAGCAGGTACAGGCTTCCTTCCCCAGGCGGCAGTTCCTCTCCTGAGTCTTCTACAGGTCCAGAAGTGACCTGATGAGATGCTCAAGAGGGCGATATTTATACCTGTTTCCAGCCTTAGAAGTGCATGAAAGTCCTAGATCACCCCCACACAGGGCCAGCTTTAACACTGGTGGCGCCCTGTGCGACATTGTTTTGGTGGTGCCCCCAATGACCACCCCTGCCATGGATTCTCTCACTACCACCCTTTAACAGTGCCCTTCAAGTCTCCATAACCAGTGTCTCAGATTAATTTAGTTTTATAGCACCACTCTTACCCATTGCACAGAGACAATCATACGTGTGTAAATCAGCATATAGGGAATGTTACATCAGACAGGACTACAAGGTATAGGAGTCACATGTCATCCATAATGGTAGGCAGTATAGTTTAAGAGTCCTAAGTCTAAAAAAGCACAAATTCAGAATTTAAAACGTAACACCGTTGTTAGGGGTTCTCTCCAATAAGAACTGATTTCTACCAAAATGAACCCTTTTTGCATGATTAGGATAATGAAAGACTGGGCAAAAAAAACATATAGCTCTAATATATAGCTTGCATGCAGCTCTTTTATGACAGTTAATAGCTTAGTATTCTATACTAGGATTTTAACTTACAAACTGCAAGTAACAAAAGGATCTCTTGAACAGAAGCAATAACACACTGACATATTTTACATTATATGCACTTTTTGATCTGAATGGTAAACGTTGTTTGCAGCATGCGTATTAACCCTCTGTACTACCTTACAGGCAGTCAAAACTTCCCCTAGACAAAACTCTGGTCTTTCTCCAGGAAGACAATTAATCACCGCAGTTATCTTGACATTTTAATTGATGCCCTAATATTGCTTGATGCCAGGAAAGCGGCAGTAGGTGCTTTTAAAACAATAATGTACTCGCAAACTGACGCCCCCACCCCAAGTGAGCGCCCGGTCCAGTGGCACCAATCTAACCGCCCATGAGCCGGCCCTGCCGCCACATCTGGTCCTGGAAAGTTCCTTCCTTCCCCTGCCCAGGATTCAAGTGGTATGGGTGAAAATGGGCTGTGGCAAGTTCCTTTGTCGGTGTGTGTGTGTGGAGATAGCTGCCTTTAAATGCAATTGGGGCAGTTAACAGCTTCCCTTCGACCATCATGGCAAGATGGCCCAATCTGCCAAAATCAAATCCCCCTTTGTCTCACTGTCTGGGAGGAATACGCAAAGGCAGTTGCCAACTACACCCAGTCGTGTGACCCAGGATATAAGCTGCAGGCAGCAAACAGAACACAAAAAAATGGCAATTTTCTAAAAGTGGCATTTTCAGTATTGTGATTTAAAATCCAACTTTACCATTAAAGGGGATTTGAAATTGCAATTTCTTAGACACCAACCCTGACATTTCTACCTGATTCCAAACACAGGTTGTCACGTAATAAATGTAAAAAGGTAAACCCATGTTATCATACAGGAGATGTAGGCCTCACAGTAGTGAAACATAAATGTTCACTACCAGGACATGCAAAACTTAAAATTACATGTCCAGCTTTTAAAATACAATGCGCCCTGGGCTATTTAGGGCCTAACTTAGAGGTGACATATGGAATAAAAAGGGAGTTTTGGGCCTGGCAGGAGGTTTATTTAGCCAAGTCGAATTGGCACTTTAATATTGCATACAGGCTGCAAAAGCAGGCCTGGGCCATGTTTTGAGGGACTACTTAAGTGGGTGGCACTATAAGCTGGGTATATGGCAAATCACTTTACAAGGGACAGATACATAAATTAAATATGCCAATCAGGTGTAGGCCAGTTTTACTATATTTTAGGGAGTTCATTTAGGAAAACAGGAGAGAAGACAAAAAGTTTGGAGGTGAGAGAGAGCTAAGCCCAACAGTACTTTATCATACATATGGCCGACCCATTTTCCTTGCTTACAACTGGGTCCGTAGTGATCGTTATGTCTCTGTTAATAGCAAAAATAAATTATTCCAATGAGACCAGCCATTCCTAAAAATGTTTCCTTTAACTAAATGACCTGCAACTACCCATCATACAATAACCATACCGATGGGAACTTTTTGATGACAATACCACAAGTAAACAAAATAACCAAACATTCTTTCAGTTAAATCTCACAGTTATAATGATCTCTGCCACTCCTACATACACCATTAATCCTTGCAGGGCTGATCTTAAGCCCACATTAGCATAAGGATATCTATATTGGTCTTCCTAACTACAACTTTCTACACAAGAAATTCAAAGACCCCAGAAATGTCATGGCGTGTCCGAAAATCAGCCTCCATCATAATGACTGCATCGAAGAGGCTTCAGTGGCTTCTGATCAAACAAAGATCACAGTTCATAGTACACAGTCCACTGAACAGCTGGTCCCTGGGGGATGTTTTTGAGATATTCAGGCCACTCACACTAAACTCAGTGTGTCACTCTTATCCACCTAGTTGTGCATCTAACTGGATACAGAATGTTCTGAGGTAGATGAGCAAGGCTCCACCCTCCAAAACAATCTTCCTCAGATTGTTAAATTGAAAGAAAATTTTCTGCATTGAGACTTAACTGTCCCTAAAGAAAGGTTCTGCATCATCAAATCAACAACATGCTATGTTGGGTCATTTCAGCTAGCATACAGTCATATGCCGAAGAATGTCCCTGATACTTGGACACAAATTGTGAAAGATTCAAACACCTCACAAAGCCTGACTGGCATTTAACCTTACAATGTCTAGGTGCAGCTAAACTCATTGCCTTTCAGTGGAAAAAAGAGGAGCCACTCTCAATTACCCAATGGTTTTCCAGGCCGTAGTTGATGTTCATTATCAAACTCACTAGTCACCTCCAGTGGGTACACCTCTATTTCAAAGGCCAGTAGAAATCATTGCTGCAGTATCTCTTCAAGTGTATGCCTGCACTAATGCTACCACCAAGAATGGACATTTTCTCCTAGAGGTGCGTAGAGATGGAACTTTATGAAGAGACATTGTTACGGTCCACTTGTCAGTTCTAAAACTGCAAAGCTGGAAGAGTCGGCAGCTGGGGCGTAGAGAGGCTGGGGAGAAATTATGGGTGTGGATTGGGGCAATAATTATTGTTGGCTGTGAGTTTTATTGGCTTATCCTATATGCTAACTGCTCTCACCCCTCTATGTTCAACCTCAATAAAAACTATGTTTGGAAATAAAAAGTAATTTACATTACTTTTTTGTAGAATACCCATGTCACAAGTCTCCCACCAAAGTTCAACATTGTTTGTTGCATTGTCCACTAACAAACTGCCAGCATTATTGGGTGACAGAGGTATGTTCATAGTGATGTTCCTTTGGGTGACAGATGTATGTCCATAGTGACGTTCCTTTGGGTGACAGAGGTATGTCCATAGTGATGTTCCTTTTAACATTGCTGTCTATCACTGCCATGACATTAGTATTTGTTTGTAGCTGTTTATTATAATACTAGTTACAGTCCCCTAACCTGAAAATTACTGGGCAGGCTGCCTATTCTCTTTCACTGGTAAATCCAGTTAATTTGGTTTAACAGGGGCACCTATTCCCCTTGGCCATATATGTTGGGAAAGAGAGTGGCTGGGTGCAAGGGGGGTGTGCCAGTGGGCTAAAATTCTCTATGTGTATGGAGCCTCTAAGTTTATAGAGTGTGCAATATGGTTTAGTGGTAGTCAGAGCTGCTTTCTCCACTTCTACCACTTTGTACCTCCAGGTTGCTCTCCCATTTCTCCCTCTTTCATTCTTTGTAAAGTCAGGTGCAATATCAGACTTGAATTTTCATCCAAGTGAAAGGAGAAGGAAGGGATTTTTACTTCTCACTAGACCTTGATCAAGTCAGTTGCAGCATGTCAGCCTGTGTCCTTATCATCCTAACCCTATGTTATGTTTTGGTAGTGGGCGACAAAATCCAGAAACAGCACCTGATTGGCCATGAGGTAGTTTATGAGCCAATATATATTGGAAAGTGGCAGCTATCCTGTGGTTAGCTGCCCCAGATCTGTGGCACATCCAAAAGGAAAATGCATTTTTTCAGGGCTGGTTCCTTGCTAATCATTGAGGCTAATTTTGAATCTAAATGATCAGTTCATTGGAGGCCAGATGCCACTATATTAGATATAACATGACCATTTTGACTTACCCAGTACGTATCTCTTATGGCAAGGAGTTCTGGTCACCTATGCAGTGGATGGCTGGGCCAGTGGCCAACTCTTTGACAGTCTACCTTTGAGCGGTAAGGTCTATAACCCTAGGGCTAAAAAAAGGCTTTAGTTAGTGCCAAGTTTTTCAGAGGTTAGCATTAAAGCTCATGTACCTCAGTTACATCATGTCCCCAATGAGCATAATGTCTGCGAAGCCTTGTTTGTATACAACCCTCAGCTCTGTCTGAGATACCAATGTCTTTGAGAGGCCCTTGTGCCATTAGTATTTGATAAAGTTGTCCCCAAAACATTTACTAACATAAACCTTGTGTTCCTCACATTTTTTGCAAAAATCAAGACTTTCATAACTTCGTGGACCAATTTTAAAACAATATTCTAAAGTAAGTTTAGTAGAAATTTAAATTAATTGTGAACCTTAGTTGCAGAAGTTCAAATTATTTATTTGCAGAGAAGTAACCTTTTTAAAGGTTTCTGGATATTTTCTAAGCACTTAATAAATGTGTTTATATGTTTAAAAACAATTTGCAGACAGAATGAATGCATTTAACAATAAAGAAATTAGTGCTCCATGTTTTCATATTTTAAACTATTGTCCGGTCTTGCTGCTTCCGCTTTCTCTAAGATCACTGAGAAGCATCTTAATAAGCAGCTCTCTAGCTTCATTGAGGGCCACGATCTCCTTCATAGGAATATGTTGGGTTTTCACCCCTCATTCAGCACTGAGTCAGCCTTGCAGCTTGCAACAGAGTCAATTCGACAAATTATGGATTTTGGATGCTGGCAACTCCTCAGCATTGCTACTCTTGGATCTCAGTGCCCCTTTCAACATTGTGTCTCATACACTTCTGATTGAAAGACTCTAGAGCTGTTCCATTGGCCATAAACCTTTGACTTGGGTCACCACTTTTCTGCAGGAGCGCATCTTATAAGTGTCTCAAAACCCTTTTAGTTGAAAGAGTTTCCTTAGCAGCAAGTGCTGCAGGGCTTGTCCTTGAGCCGAACTATTTTATTGTGTACGTGCGTCTGTTGGTTGAAGTGATCAAACATTATGGATTTACCATCATCTCATATGCTGATGACACTCAGCTCATCATCACTCTTTCACAAAACTCCACCCATGTAGCCTCCTCTCAATGACTTTGCCTTGCAGTGATCGATAGGTGGTAGGACTCAACATTCTTAAGCTAAATGCAGGGAAGACCAAGGTTCTGACCTTAAGCAATCATCCTGACATCCACAGCTTGATGGCCTAATAATGTGGGCCTGTTATCCCTGCGTAAGCCTAAGCCTAAGTTCAAGAATTTGGACATTTGGTTTGTCGAAAAGCTTTCTTTTAACAACCAAATCACTGCACTTGCAGGAAAATGTTTTTGACTGCTTAAGACTCTTAAGAAAATCTTCTGCTTCTTGCTGGAGTCAGCAAAAAACAGTAATCCAAGCCCTGATTATGACCAGGCTGGACTACTGTAATGTTCTGTATCTCAGGGGGACACAATTTCATGTACATAGACTCCAACAAGTGCAGAACATTGCTGCACATCTCCTATTGAACCTTCCAAAGTGTGCATCTATGGGGGCTTGCCTTAAGAAGCTGCACTGGCTCCCACTGAACCAGAGATTCTCTTTTAAAGCTCTATGCTACTGCTATGAAGCATTTGCCAACAAAGGTCCACAGGCCCCAAATCCATTATCAAAGCCTATGTACCATCTAGGAATTTAAGATCTGCAGGTTCCAGGTTGGCTAGTGTTCCCAAAGTGAAGAGAGTTCACGTTGGTGGCAGCTCCTTCAGCTATTTAGTGCCTAAACTTTTGAACTCTCTTCCTCTTGCAGTTCATCAGACCCTATCAGAAGCTCTTTTTCAGAAAAACTGAAAACTTGACTATTCCGATCCGGCTGACTGTGTGATAACTGCTGAATTTCTGGCTTGCATGAGCTTGAACCTGGCGTGGGGCCCTTCATTAGAAGTAGCTGCATTCACTATAAATTGCATTATTTTTCGTATTGATTAATATTATTATGATTGTTATGATTATTATTATTGGGTGGAGGTGTTCAATTTTTTGTGTTTAGATGGCTGCACATTTCTTATGGATGATTTGCATATGGGTTTATTCCAGTTCTCTGCCTGTGCTCATGCACAATCTGCTGCCTAGCTCCAAAGCTGGCACCCTTGCACCATGGTGCAAGGATGCCTGTGTTGCAGGCAGGGTTGTTATTGTGCATGAAGGGACACCTTCCTGCAAAAAACAACATAAAATCAATCAGTCAATCAATCAGGATTTTTAAAGCGCGCTACTCACCCCTGAGGGTCTCAAGACGGGGTAGGGGGTTCGAGCAGCTCCGTGGTCATCCGAAGAGCTTGCTCTTGAGATCCTTTCTGAATAGGTGCATTGTTGGGCTTAGTCTGATGCGGTGGGCGAGTTCTTTACAGGTCTTGGCCGCGATGTAAGAGAAGGATCGGCCACCCACTCTGGCCCTGTGAATGTGGGGGTCTATGGCTAGGGCTAGGTCAGCAGAGCGGAGATTCTTTCGTTAAGGTATTGGGGTCCGGTGGTATGGAGGGGTTTGTAGGCATGTATGAGCAGTTTGAAGGTTATTCTTTTTTCGACAGGGAGCCAGTGGGGGTCACTGAGGTGTTGGGTGATGTGGTCATGTCATGCGATGTCGAGGACGGGTCTGGCTGCGGCGGTCTGGACGGACTTGAGTTTGAAGTCCTTTACGGTCCTTAGAGGCTTTTTCTTCTCTGTAAGTGTGCTGCAAAATGCAGTACACATATAAAGAAGAAACAGCAAGGAGAAATAAAGATAATTCTCCTTGATGCACCTTCCCTGGGAGGGAGTAGCATTTTGATGTATTCTCAGGTGTATCAGACTTAGTTAATCTGGAAATGCGCCAAAATTCATGGGTGGATGTGTGAGAGCGCCCATTCTCCACCCATGGTACACCTTTAAAGGGCAGAGTAATGCCAGGCAGCGACTTGCACTGCCTTTCTTTACTCTAAATGTACCAAGCAATGCAGGGCCACACAGTCTCTTTGCATTGCTTGGTAAATCTTACTTTAGCATTGCGTTGACCATGCAACACCATTAGTGACGCTAGGGCAACACAATACTATGATAAATCTGGGCCTGAAAGTCTGAATCCGTTATTGAACTGTGCACATTGAAAACACTGGAAGCAGATGTTGCTCTATAGTTTCATGATAAGTGCAAAAAAATCCCTTGTTACCTGCAAATACCCCAAGCAGAACACAAATGTACATGGTAATTACTTATGTAGTCTGAAGCATGATTTGTTCCATAACAAGTTAAAACAGACTAACACATTATGGTTCAGATTATCAAAAGATTGAGTTGCCCTTGCATCACGCTGAGTAATGCAGGGGCAAAGCAATCCTTAAGTCAGATATACCAAGCCATGCAAATCCACCTTTCATGGCCCTGCGTAGCTTGATAAATCTGGCGAAATGCAAGGCAGTGGAAGTTGCTGCCTTGCGTCACTTTGTGCCAGTACGCCTTACATGAGTGACGAGCTGGTGTTCCCCCGCATCCACCCATGTATGTTGGCCATTTTCATATTTACAAAGACAAGTGAACGTGGGAATGCATCAGAATTGTACGCCTTCCGATAGAGGTGCAAAGAGGAAAAATATCTTTATTTCTTCTCAATTTTCCCTCTTTCTAAGTGTGCTTAATTTTTCAGTACACTTAGAAAGTGGAAAACACCTCTAAAGATTGCTTTTGTGCAGGTAGGGGCCCCTTCCAGCACAAAAAGAATCCTAGGTGTAATGCAGGTACCCTTGCACCATGGCACAAGGATGCCTGCATTGGCACTTGGCACTCACAAGTGTGCCAGCGCAGAGTGAAAGCAGGAATGCACCATATGTTAGTAAATATGGTGCATTCCTGCCCTCTCCATTTGTCGCAGTTTTATATTTGTAATGTAAGAGAATAGCATAGTTTGTAAAATTGTGAGTGCTATGTTTACTGGATTTGAATAGATGTTCCTCCACACCTCCCACCCAGAGTGTGCCTTTAATATTCAACCCTGCTGCACTTGAAATTCAATGCATAGAAAAGACAACCACAATGCGAAAACTGTCCTTGGGTCACTCAGGTGCAAGAGAACCGGCATGCCATATTCCACATACACAGTGGTGGTGAACTGGTGGTGTAGGAGGTGTGGCAACACCCTTGCATTACTTTGAGGGAGCACAGTAACAAAATAGGAAATAAATAGGCCTCTAATTATTTTTTTCTTAAAGCCTTTGCTCCTTGTTCTAACATAAGAATGTCAAGTGACGGCACGTTCTTCAGACAAACAGCTGTTATTGCTTTTGACAGGAGGATGCCTGTTTACTTTGCCTTTTCCGACTGCAGTTTTGTAGCAGGACCTGTGACACGCTTACTGTAGTACTGGCAGTCGCGGCCAGCATGGCTCGCGGGTGAGGGAAGCGGAGGGTTGCGCAGGGAGGGGATCACGTGGGGAGGTTGCACGGGGGTTTAATTTAATAATAAAAAATAAATAATTAAACTTACCTGTCCCCCATCCAGGTACCTGGTCTTCTCTGCTCCTGCTCTCCTGCCTCGGACAGGAACATGAAGCAGGCAGCGAGGCTTACTCTCCTAAGCCAATCACAACCCTGCACGCATCATTGTGATTGGTCGGGACGTCTCCCAGCCAGGGCTTATGGGGAGGCCATGTTCTCCATGCAGGCTGCAATGCAGCCTGCATGGAGAAGGGCAGAGTGCGCATGAACGGTTTGGGCTGCCCCAGGGGGCCAACCAAACAGTCTTTGCTTACTCAGAAGTGGGCAGGCACACCACTCCTCCCCTGCCCTGCTGACAGAGGAACCCCACCTGCCCGCAACCAAACATAAAATGGTAATAACTTTGAGTTATTTCCATTTTATGTTTCTGCTTCTCGCACTGCGAGAAAGCAGTGGGGCGACGCTCCTCCGCCCAAGTGATGGAGGCACCCCTGAATACTGGTGAATTTGAAAGGAGGCAGCTACAACATGGGAAACTGCATTAACAACGCAGTGTAAACCACGTGTGCCATTTTGATGCAAGCATGACCATGCTTACCTTTACTGGTGGAGAAGAAACTGTCTCCAGGTCCTGGTTGCAAGACATTTTGTGCTTGAAGTAGTCTCCCGCGTGTTAAGTTCACACAAACTTTTGGAGTTGCAAAATTACAAAAACCATACTCCTTTACCACCACCAAAACGCTTGTGGTATATGTAATGGTAAAAATGTGCAGAGCTCTTAGTTATGGTGTTACTGAGTGTCAAGCCCCATTTTTATCCATTGAGAAAGAGTGGCCATGATCAGCAACTCCAGAAGGTATCCTTGCACAACATACAGAGGGCCTCATTTATGAGACGTGTTGCACATGCGACATGAATGATGCGTCATATTTACTGCATGATGCATCATGTCGCAAGGAATGACATACGTCAGTGTTACGGACGTATCTTTCGGCGCAAGAGTGGTGCATTTCTGGAGTTGTGTCAGAAGCATGAATCAACTCCAGCAATGTTCCTTTCACATGGGGCAAGCCCCATGTGAAAGGGCCTGCGCCATCCTCACGCCTGCCATGAGGCAGACGTAAGGTTTTGATGCATTGGCGTTCTAGAAGTGGCGCAGCAAAATCTCATAGATTTCACCACTCCACTCCTACGACCCTTTTTTGCAGGGGAACGCCCACCCTGCATATATTATACCTGATGCAGGTATAATGTAGCGCAGGAGTTTTCTAAGTGACACATCTGCCTAGATGCGTCACTTCGTGAATATAGCACAACATTTTGCATTATATACGCCACTGCTGCGTCACTAAAAGTGACGCAGGCCTTCATAAATAAGGCCCAGATATTGCAAGTTGTTTTACAGACCTATCAATAAATACTGAGTCAAATTGCAAGTGTTTTTCCCAGTTCCGGGGAATATAATGGCCCAAACCTGCTTCCATCTAATAGCTGCTTGTAGTAAGTGGTAAATAGATGTGGGGGATTTGTTTTGATCCATGGTGAAGTTGGTGGTGGATTTGTGAGAGGGTAGGAGAACAAAGCAGAGCTGACAGGAGCCTTTGCAGCCCCCCCACCCCCCATGATAGCCTGGAAGAGCTGGCGGTGGCCACGTGCAGCCGCTATCCAAACCCCCAGCGGCTCCTCCGTCTGTTCCGCGTCCATTATCTTCCGGTCTGAGATTGCAAAATGAGGTATTTGCGAGGCTGGTAATTCCAGGTCAGAAGACACTGGAAAATAAATAATTGCCTGGAGGGAATCTCTGCCAGGAATGCTGCTCTGGAAATTTCATAATAAAGGCCTCATTGGGCATCAAATGTGCATAGTTTACCTTCATGATCTCTGACATTCACATTGTTTCAATGTGCTGTATGTTATATTATGTTGGTCTTTGACCTGTGATATGCTTTTCCCTCATGTTATCTAATGATCGACACTCAACTGCTGGCCAGTTGAGACTCTGCTACTGGCCATTTCATTCAGTGTTTAGCTCTTAGGAGACTTACCACACACTACATACACTATGTAGTCGCAAATAAATACAACACATGTGCACTTCCGTTCTGGAACCAGATAGGCTGTGGTTTTGCACAACTCCACTTGCAATTTTGAAAATATTGTTCCTACTTTTGTCATGGCTATATCAAGTGACCTCCCATCTATTTACCACCTCTTTTCTTCGGAGGCTGTGGAAAGTATGGATTTGTGTAGGGGAGAGAAGGTAGGAATGCATTTACCAGTCCCAGCATCACATAGACACTCTTCTGAGGTGTTTTTACAAGCGCCAAACGGATGAGAAGGTTTTTTTTGGCAGGAGTGCTCTAATAACTCACTCTTTCCTAGTCAATATGTTTACGGCCCATTGCTTATTCCTGGTCACTCTATTACTCAAAGTGCAGTTTCGATGGAGAAAGTGCTTTCTATAAATGGCAATACCGCACCACATTTTAACCATCTATTTGTAGTATGAGGCCATGAAATCGGCCCAAATCTTCACTACTCCTGCTAAATTTGGATTGCTTATTTGGTATACTCAATCCTGAAGTAGCACTTCCATTTTGACTTTACTTATGCGATGCGAATGGCCAGCATCCCCGCTCTGAAAATTCTTCCAGCTACGTGTATACATGTTTGAATATAATATGCCGTGTTTTAAAAAATACATACCTTTACTATTTTCCATTTAATTGCTGCTTCACAAAACAAAAAGTGAATATTATACACAAAAAATGGAAGAAACATAATGCAGAAATGATTGTAAGCATATTACTTCACATGCATGCATAAGCTCAACAATGCCATGCCGGATGTAGTTGCAGTGCATGGGTCTCACTCTCAACATAAAACAATTTCACATGCGTTAATTGGGGATCCCGGTGTGGTGATGCTAACTGTCTCGTGATAGGTGGTCTGTAAATAAATCACGGCATAACATTACAGGGAATGACGTAACGTAACATGGTATAATATAACATGACATAGTAGAACATACCATGTATGAAATCACAAGTTCCAACCCCCCCCAAAAAAACATAGTTCTTGAGATCAGATAGATTGGCCTCACATTAAAATGCGTGTACTTATGATCATGTCTACGTGCACTACAAGGACACACCCTGCATATGTTATATGGTTTCATGCAGGAACAAATATGCACACACATGTATGGCACACATATATCCAAACAGACGCCACAAAAGCAGCAACTCACATTATGTGTATTATGCAACTTAGAAGTATGTCTGCGCACCATGCAAGTATGAGTCATTTGAATAATTTGTATTGACGAATTACATTGTATTCGTGTATACATCAGAAAAGATAAGAGTGATTGGGCAGCAAATCCTTGCCAACTATGAGCCCTTTTCTGAGTCAACTGTTAAAGAGTTGCCATACCTGACTTAAGCAGAAAATAGAAAGCCACACCAAACAAGGAGTCATAGAAAAGTGGTGTATTATGCAGTGAGGCTGGTTAGACTTCACTATGTAATACTCACTCAATGCCTCAAAATAGGTCCTTTGGAATCACACTATTTAATCACTAGCTCAGTCTTGGTAGAGTGGCACAGAGCAATCAGGCTTTACTAGAGGAACATGTTAAGCATTTCAGAGTATAAAATATAAATCTCACACAACAGAGATAGACTTTATAATACAAATCAATCAATCAATCAATCATAGGCATTTATAGAGCGCTCTACTTACCCGGAGGGTCTCAAGGCGCTGGGGGGGGGGGGGGGTGCTGCTACTACCCGAACAGCCAGGTCTTGAGCTTCTTCCTGAAGGCGAGGTGGTCTTGGGTCAGGCGCAGGTCGGTCGGGAGGGAGTTCCAGGTCTTGGCGGCCTGGTAGGAGAAGGACCTTCCTCCTGTTGTCGTTCTTCGGATGCGGGGGACGGCGGCGAGGGCGTGACTGGCTGATCGGAGGTGTCGTTTGGGAGCGTAGAAGTTGATGTGGTTGTTGAGGTAGCTCGGGCCTTGGTCGTGAAGAGCTTTGTGTGCGTGGGTGAGGAGACGGAAGGTGATTCTCTTGTTGACCGGGAGCCAGTGCAGGTCTCTTAGGTGTCCGGAGATGTGGCTGTGTCGTGGGATGTCGAGGATGAGTCTGGCTGAGGCGTTCTGGATCCGTTGGAGTCTCTTCTGGAGCTTGGCGGTGGTTCCGGCGTAGAGGGTGTTGCCGTAGTCCAGTCGGCTGGTGACGAGTGCCTGGGTGACATTCTTCCTGGTCTCGGTGGGGATCCACCGGAAGATCTTCCGTAGCATGCGCAGGGTGTTGAAGCATGACGAGGAGACGGCGTTGACTTGCTTGGTCATGGAGAGGGAGGAGTCCAGGATGAAGCCCAGGTTGCGTGCGTGGTCTGTCGGTTTGGGTGCGGTGCCCAGGGCGGGGGGGCCACCAGGAGTCATCCCAGGCGGAGGGCGAGGATCCCAGGATGAGGACTTCCGTCTTGTCCGAGTTCAGCTTCAGGCGGCTGGTCGACATCCACTCGGCTACCTCTTTCATTCCTTCGTGAAGGTTGGCTCTGGCGGCGGCGGGGTCGTTGGTCAGGGAGAGAATCAGCTGGGTATCTTCGGCGTAGGAGATGATGTTGAGGTTGTGTTGGCGTGCGATGGCCGCGAGGGGGCTCATGTAGACGTTGAAGAGGGTTGGGCTCAGCGAGGATCCTTGAGGGACGCCGCAGATGACTTTGGTGGCCTCTGACTTGTACGGCGGTAGACGGACTCTCTGTGTTCTTCCGTCGAGGAAGGAGATGATCCATTCCAGTGCCTTCTCCTGGATTCCGACGTTGCTGAGGCGCTGCACTAGGGTGCGGTGGCAGACGGTGTCGAAGGCCGCGGAGAGGTCTAGTAGGATGAGGGCTGCTGTTTCTCCGTTGTCCATCAGGGTTCGGATGTCATCGGTGGCAGCGATGAGGGCGGTCTCGGTGCTGTGGTTGGCTCGGAAGCCAGACTGTGAGGGGTCGAGGGATCCGTTCGTCTCGAGGAAGGCGGCCAGTTGCTTGTTGACGGTCTTCTCGATGACTTTGGCTGGGAACGGGAGCAGCGAGATGGGGCGGTAATTCTTGAGTTCGGTGGGGTCCGCTGTTGGTTTCTTGAGTAGAGCGCTGAGTTCGGCATGCTTCCAGCTCTCAGGGAAGGTGGCGGTGGTGAAGGAGGTGTTGATGATGTCCCGCAGGTGGGGTGCGATGACGGCGTCGGCTTTGTTGAAGACGTGGTGAGGGCAGGGGTCGGTCGGAGATCCGGAGTGGATGGAGTTCATCATGCGGACGGTTTCTTCGGTGCAGATCGGGGTCCGGGCGCGGAGGGTGGAGGTGGGGGGCAGTGGTTCGGTCGGGTTGGACGTGGCGTTCGTCGGTAGGGTGTTGATAGAGATCCTATACAGTCAAGACGGGAAAATCAAAAGATTTTTTAATACTGCCCTTGTGGCTTCTGTCTCCCCCTGCCCCTCCCTCTGCCTCTCTCTAAAAAAGGCTGATATTCCTTAGGAAAGAACTGAGGTGGTCCCATTGGGGGGTACATGGGAGGCTAACCGAAGCCCATATGAGGTCCTGGCTGGTAGGGACGCATAAATCCCCTTGACTGGCCCCTTCCCCTATACCTGGGTCTGTAGTCACTATCACTACTCTCACTCCCTGAGCTGGATGGGTCCGAATTTTGACGTGTTTGCTTTTTCTGTGTGTTCAGACTCTCCTTGTTTTTCACGTACTCGTCATTTATGTAAGGATACACCTTTTCCCTTGAGAATTTTTTTAGGTGAGGGGCTAGGTGTATGCTGAAGTATACTGGCTGAAATAAAATCTTTTTAATAATGCACGGGTATTTGGGTGTGAGGAAAGACAATGAAATTCAATGATGAGTATGAATATCAAGGTTGGGTTTTGTCTGTTTTTGTCTCTTTCTCATTTTAGAATAGAGATTCCTCTCGATATTTTCCAGAGAAAAAAGACGTTGGGAAAAAGCCCACGTTTACAGAGTAAATAAGGTAAAAAAAACCCAAGTAGGGGTCCAGACCGCAAAAATAGGGACCAACACCCTGACGAATGCCAGAGCGACCTTGTGGGGCGCATAAAAAGCTGGCAGAAACATGTTGGTAACTGCAGTGGGGATAGAAGGGTCGTTACCTTCCCCGATTTCCCCAGATTGAAAATTTTAACCCTGCCAGAGGTTGACATAGAATAAATAGATACGGGTTAACCCCTAGGTAGTTTTAGAAGTATTTCTGCACCTCTCTTGCTCCCTTTTCGTTTTAGGAGAAAATTTATTTTCCTGTATAATTTGATTGACACTTTTTGTGTTGTGTCTTTGTCTTTCTTTACTATACCCTACCTTCACCACTGCGCTTCATCTCTTTTCCTCTAAAAAAACTGCGCTCCACCCAGTGTGTTGGTCTGCACCTGGGTGTATGATGCGGCCCAATGATGAAGCATGACACTACCAAGTGTGTGAGGGCAGGATTTTCCCGTCTTGACTGTATAGGATCTCTATTTGTATTATAAAGTCTATCTCTGTTGTGTGAGATTTACGTTCTGCTAAGGGAGTCAGAGAGGACTTAATCCCTTGTCTCTTCTAGATTGTGATATTAAGCATTTCAGAGTACCAATACAGATGATAAGTATTTGACACAACTTAAAATAAATCCACCAACAATTTTTAAAAATGAAGCAGATTTTGTAAATAAATGTAGACATCAAAACAAACACAATCAGAGGAGTATAACTGGAGTTATGGATTTAACAATGGAAAATAAATCAGGACAATTCACTACAGAAAACTTTAACATTGCAGTCAAGGGGAAAAAGCACTAGTAACAATTGATCACTGACAGGTCTAGCTGCATGGAACCCACAAGGGTGTAAGGTGATGGAGGCCCCAGGACCAGGCAACAACAGTAAGTTGGATTTTACCTGGGTCATAGGTCTCGGGTGAAGTGTTGCTCTGGCTGTCCTGGGTGCTGAAGTGGGAGCCGCTGGGTAGCTGGTTTTAAAGCGGTACTGGTGAGGAAAAGATGCAAAATAACTCAACACAAGGGCACTGAGGTGGCAAGTCAACGATACTGCAGGGTTCCCTAGAAGCACAATATTGAACAAAGGTAGTAGTAGTCGAACAGACCACCAAGAAGCCTTGGCAGATGTAAGGTCAGCTAGAATATTTTTTGACATCGAGAAGTCAGAGAGAAAATGGTAGCCAACTGAAACTTGTTGAAGGTCAGGACTACATTTCCCACAATGTACTGGACCATGTACTTTTGGGCGATCCCTCGGTAGGCCAGATGGCCAGTGATTCTTTGGGTCTAGGAGCGTGCTTATCCTGTGGACTGCAAGGAAAGAGTGCCACTAGTCCACCGGTGTTCTGGAGTTGCTTTTGGCTCACAAAGGGGTCCCTCTGTCTGGGGAAACCAGTGTTTGGTCTGGAATGAGCCATAGTCATGCAATTGCAGGGTGGCTGCCATAGATGCAGGTTATTGTGCCTGTTCTTTGTGCAGGTCCTGAAGTCACTGAATCAGGTCTTCTCTTTGCCCTTTGATGCAAGTCAAATCAAATCTGAGGTTCTGGTGCCAGTGGTGGCCCTTAAACACTAGATTTAGGGGTATTAGGGGTGTGGGTGTAAGTAGTCAATGGGCCACTATCCCCAGTGGCTAATCTGTCCCCCTACAGACATCCCAGCCCAACCTCCAGCAAAACTACATCAACAGAACCTGGTACCAGAAAGTGCTTGTGGTTAATCCATATGTGGCCCATTTTATGAAACTGAAAATGTGGGACGTGTTGTGTATGCATTTATCTGTACAACCTATGGCTGATACATCTCACAGTGGTTGTTGGAAATGACCGTCTTTTATGTGGTGTACTCCCAGATGTTTGTCTTTACTGTTCTTGCTGGCTGTAAAACTCTGTGCACTTCAACCCTGCTAACCATCTGTCTCAGCTAATCTGGGCATGCAACAATTGTCAGTCACATTTATTTACTGCTCTTGTGAGTTCTAATGGAGTTTCCCTAAAAGTGCTTGCATGCATGAACTTCACACTGTCATTTTTAAATACTTTATTCTAAGACAGTTTTAGTGCAGAATTAATGAAACAAACCAATCGCAGAACACAATAAAACAGTAGCAAATACATATGTACAAAAATGGAAACTTTTCAAAATTGACAACATTCTGAGGTGATTGACATATACAGAGGATTGCAAATATAAGAAATTATGAGATATTCAATTCAATTCAATAAAACAATCTTTATTCGTATACAGATATATCCATAAAAGCATAGGTCAAAAATAGCAGCATAAAGTACACAAATCAATAATAAAATAATAAATTCATAGTATTATAGTATATAAAAACAATTTCCAGTTTGGCGCGATTATTTGTGCCTATCCTATATCATGAAAAGGGTTAAAAGACTGATCAATAAAACATCCATAATTTTTGCTGTGAACATTAATACAATATTAATGTAGGATCAATATAAACAACCTTTATAAAGTGCACATTATGTTACGAGCATGTACGGCAGCTTTAAAAAACGAGCATACACGAAAAATTAATTCATCGTCTTCCTATTTGAGGATTTTCATGTAAGCTGCTTTATAGTAGACAGGGGAGGACTTTTTATAAATGGTATCAAAAACAACATTGCATATTTTAAGTAAAATGTACAAAAAAATAAAAAGTGTAGCGTTGTTTGCCTGCTTCGATCATCAGAAGGGCATAGCAATTGATTAAGATTGGCATTGTACCCCAGGGGAAAGAAAAGTAGACATTTCACTGTGTCAGCCCTTAGACAGAAAAGGAGTCCTCTCTCTCAACAGCCAATCGGTTTTCAGAGATAACTAGATAGCAAGTGAGAAGCTTGTGCGGCCCCTTCTGTAATGCAGATAGTGCTGGTGCACATATAGCACCAGTGATATCCCCAGAGGGTGTTTCCTGGCTTGCATGGAGGCGTGGTCCCATGCAAAAGAGGGATTCTCTTTGCCTCTGCCCCATGCCGTATTATAGATGAGGGCGCATAGGTAAAGAGGCTGTCAGGAGGCGTGCTGACAGTGTGCCACCTAATAGATCTAGAATCAGGTGAAAACATCCCCTTGTAGGCGGGTGCAGTCATTCACTGCACCCGCCTGCAAGGGGATCTCTCAGCCGTCTTAAAAGTGCAGGTGGGTTACCGCCTGCACAGTCAAACATGGAATGGCTGCTTCAAATACGCTCTGTATTTCACTTGAATGCGCTGCCCCCAGGTCAGCACAACTTTGCAGCTGCCTAGAGGGCAGCGCATTCAATCTTACACGGAGCACTTCCCTTGTTAGTGCCAAGTGCCCCTTTTGAAAGGTGCGCCCACCGCTAACAAGGGAATGAGCTGCATTGCATAATACAGCCCCAGATACCCTTGCTGCACTTTGTTATTAAAATAATTTTGCTTGAAGCAGTTTTTAGGAATTGCAATACCACATGCTACTACAATATCAATTCCAAACTGTTTATACGATCTTCGAAACCAATTACTCAGAGACATGTCGGTCTTTAGTTCTAAACATTTTCAGGTTATCAGCACTGGCATTTGGGTGGATTCTAGTATAAATGATATAGATATAGAAGGTCCTTAAAACATTGTCTTATGTTGTGCAACAATATATCGTTTGAGAAGATAGAAAGTAATGCTTGCCTGCATACTGCAATCAGGTGTGATGCAATATTCATTTATTTTCATAGCAAGTTCCAGTGGTAATAAAGAACCCATTAAGGACAAAGTAGATAATCCAAACAATTAGAATGTTCCGCATGTGACAATCATGAGGAAGTGGGATCATCATAATTAGGTGTCAAATAATGGTGCCCGATTAGCCATTTCCTCAAGGAAGGACAACAGGAAAAATATTGGTGGAAATACAGAGAAAATTCAGTTTCAGAAAGGAGTGTTATAAGCCCCAGTAAACCCCAATATAGACAGGGGTAGTTGCATGAACTTTTACCTACATTTGTCCTACCTTCCTCTATATAACGGCTCTGGGGTTGAACTTTTATCTAGCTAGGTAACAAATCAATGTTGTGTTGTTTTCTTAAAAAACTAGGCACATTTTCTTAATATGACAGCAGGATTCCATCTTTTGCATAATAACGCTGTACAAAAATCACCATACAATCGTCATCCTTGGCCGACAGGCCCACAGTCCCATGACACATCTAGGTAGAACCCATGAGGGTATCTTTCAGGTATATAAGTACCACATCTTCGCTGAACAAACCAGAGGAGAAACTTCCCTGCTGACGCAAGACGCAAGACGCTGAAGTCCCTGCACGCAGACACTCCAGCACACAGGGGTCTAACATCCCTTCCAGGGTGCCCAACTTGAGACCAAGATGGGGTCCTTCGTTCTCTCCCATTAGGTAATAGAGTTTATTCTTTCCTGGGGTGATTCTTGGCTTTTAACCTACATACATTTTAAGTACACTTAGGTACACTTAGCTAGGGTTAGTATCTTAGGAGTATGCATGATTACTGTCATGTAGCTATATGCCTGCATATATTCACTGTTTTAGCACCATGGTAGAATTCTACCTTTTATTGACTCTGTTGGTACTCGTTATCACATATATCTGTTTCTGTCTAATGGTTGTTGGAGCACACATATTTTATACAAGAATGATACTGGTTCAATAAATACTTATTGAACACGTCCCCACAGTTTATTATGTGTATCTCTCTGAGGCAAAGTGGGCATGTGTGACTGAGTTAAAAGTAATGTACTGTTTACACAATTGAGAGGTCAGGGTAGTCATGTTTGATGGTTGCCAGAACCTGTTCCGTCCTTGGTAAGGTTGCGGGGCTTATAGTGGCACTGTTAGCTAGCTGATTCACAGACTAACATATCATTTCGGGGAGTCTGGAATCAGTCTGAACCCCAATCCCTCAGTTTATGTTGTCTAAATGCACAGATCCTATATAGATTTGTAGGAACTACACAACATGGCGCTGCCAAAAGTTGGTTTGTTTTTTATTTAACCGTCAAATCTGAGTAGCTCAGTTGTGCATTTCTCAGAGACATTAATGTGCTTTTCTCACATTAACCCAGATACGTCTGGAGGGAAAATCCGCTGCATCTGAGTAGGTATATCCTATGTATTGGCTGTAGGGTTATTCAATATTGAAGGATTACAGATTGCCACATTTTGCAAAATCTTATCTCTTTTTCTTAGAGCTTCCACCCATTATCTCTCAAAGAGCAGACACAGGTGATAGTGGTACTAGTGGTACTAGTGGTACTAGTAGGGAGGAAGCTGAGCAAAAAGGTGCTATAAAGATTGCCGAAAATTAAAGGAATGCGCTTGCAGGATAATTAGAAAACATTGGCCTCTCAGTGTTAGACGGGACGGTTACCTTCACAATTAAGGCACACGAAGCGTACAGAACAGAGGTGTTATACTGCACAGCAGGAGCCCGAATTACCTAAAATTATCGAAGAGACCTATGCTTCACTGGGTAGAGATAAGGTGGGAGCTAGACCAGTGAAATCACAATTAATGGATAATCCTTGAAAAAGACACCTCAAAGCAAGCACCAGAGTCTTCTAAAAAGAAATGGGATAATAACACAAGCAGAATGCATCACAATCACAAGGTGGGTCACCTTAACAGGAACCCTCTGACTAGAAATATAACCTTATAAACTGTGACAATATTAAAAAACCTGACATGTATCAGGATACTGATACACGTTCCTCTCATTCCTTTCAGGTTTTATCAAAAAACTCGGAGAGGGAAGGACGGTCAGGAGAGAGAGTCAATCCAAGAGACACACATCGCACTTCGGACTACATTATCAAACAAGAAAATAAACCTAAAAGTAAACCTCAATTTAAAAAGAATAAGTAGCTGGCCTTAAATTAAGAAATGCCCAGGCTACTGAGAACTCAACTTCTGAATGGTAAATGGGCTCTGATGATGCTAGACAGCACAGCAGAAGTATCAATAGCTCACCAGAACCTAATTGAATTTCTGGTGACAGCATCATTGGATGAGCATATCATGGTGAAAACACCTGATACAAGGGCAAACGTCCCACATCAGTTACGTGAAATAACATTCCAAATGGAGGGGGACATACCAAGGAAAGTGAAAGGTCTCTTTAGGGAGAGCCTGACCTTTGGATATGATATCCTTTTGACTGAAAAAGATTTGCCACCTGAGTTCGTTATGGACTGCCCAAAAGGAGAAAGCAAACACGAGGAGATGGTGGAACGAGTGCTGAAACTTTTCAAACACTCACCCCCAGTCACAGATCTGGGTTGAATCCATCATCATTCTTTAGCTCACTTTGCCACCCCAGTTCAGACACAGCTATATGCAAATCAGTCTTGACCCTGTGCCTCATGGGAACAGTACAGGCCGAACTGCCAAGCCATGTCTTCCCTGGACCAGAAACAAGTATCCTGTGACCGGTTTCTGGCTAACAGCCCTCTTCAGCCAGGCTAGGTTGAATCCAGTGTCAAAGTGAGCAAGGGACCCACGTCTGGGCATACCCTACCAACTTAGGGTGAACAAAGCAAACACAAGGAGATAATGGACGGAGTGTTGAAACTTTTCGCACACTCACCCCCAGTCACAGATCTGGGTTGAATCCATCATTATTCTTTAGCTCACTTTGCCACCCCAGTTCAGACACAGCTATATACAAATCAGTCTTGACCCTGTGCCTCATGGGAACAGTCCAGCCCGAAATGCCAAGCCATGTCTTCCCTGGACTGGAAACAAGCATCCTGGGACCGGTTTTGGGCTAACAGCCCTCTTCAGCCAGGCTAGCTTGAATCCAGTGGCACAGTGAGCAAGGGACCCACGTCTGGACATACCCTGCCAACTTAGGGCGAACAAACCAAGGACGAGGAGAAACAGTAATTTTACCTGCTTTATCCGACCTCATTCCAGAATCACTAAAACATTCATAGGTGCAGCAGTGGGCAGCATCACTAGCTCCTGCATTATACTAAAATCATGTAGGGTGAGATGCTGAGTCACCTCACCATGTAATCCCAGTAAAAACTAATCCAACTCCACAGAGGCAGTACCCTATAAAACATGATGCAGAAAAACAGGTCAGGGAGATCTTAGATCAACTTGAATACCAAGGTGTAATTGAGAATTGCACCTCTTCACTGAATAATTGTTTGTTTTCCATAATGAATCCTGAAAATTCATACCATCTAGGTTTAGACTAAAGGCATCTGAACATATGCAGAAAACATTTGTAGTACATAATGCACACAGTGCCGCATTAATGAATAATATTGTGCGGAAGAAATATAAAACAACATTGGATATCTCAAATTGATTCTTCTGACAAAATATAGTGCCTGAAAGCAGATATTTGTCAGCATTTTCGGCCCTCGACGCTCATCGCCAATTCTGTAGATTCCCTCAAGGGTATAAGAATAGCCCCGGGTAATTCTCGGCAAGTGTATCGGATTTACTTCAAAGTTTTGATGAGGAGGCATTGTCCTCTGTAGATGATATTTATCTGATGGATGATGAATTATTGGATTATTTGAACAGGGTGAACAACATCATTGTGGGAGTCCCATCTGAGGGCTACAAATTTAACTTTAAAAAATAAAAAATTGCCCAGCTCAATGTCCTAGTTTTAGGATATGAGCTCCCAAGTGTAGTGAAAAACCTAGCAGCTACATTTTTAGAAAAATGTGCGCTGCTCCAATCTTCAAAGACTTTGAAAAATCTACAGTCAATCAATCAGTCAGGGGGTTTAAAGAGCACAGCTACCCACCCTAAAGGGTCTCAAGGCGCTGAGGTGGTGGTGGGGCCACGCAGCCCCTGGAAGATTATGGAGTTCCATCGAAGAGCCAGGTCTTGAGGTCCTTCAGGAACTTGAGGTGTAATGGAGTCTGCTGGCGGTGCAGGTGGAGGGAGTTCCATGCCTTGGCAGCAAGGAGGGAGAAGGAGAGTCCTCCTGATCCGGTCATCTGTATGTGTGGTACCATCACAAGGGAGACAGGTACCACGGAACGTGAGGCGGTGGTTCATGTAGGCGGGTACGGTGTTGTGGAGGGCTTTGTGGCCATGGATGAAAAGCTTGAGGGTGATGCTCTTCTTGACGGAGAGCCAGTGTAGAGTACTAAGGTTTTGGCTGATGTGGCAGTGGCATGGCTGGTTGAGGACTAGTCTGGTGGTGGCATTCTGGACATTCTGTAGATTGCGGGTGAGGTTCTTGTTGATCCCGACGTAGAGTGCATTGTTGTAGTCTAGTCAGCTGCTGATTAGGGCAGGGGTGACGGTTTTCCTATGTCCAAGGGGAATCCAGTTGAAGGTCTTTCAGAGTAGGCGGAGGGTGTGGTAGCAGGAAGAAGTGACGGCGTTGATCTTGTGGTCCATTTTGAGTTTGGAGTCCAGGATGATTCTGAGATTGCGTGCATGGTCTGTGTGGGAGAGGGGTTTCCTGAGGGCGGAGGGCCACCAGGTATCGTTCCAGGCATCGGGTTCTGAGCCCATGATGAGCACCTCGGTTTTGTCCATGTTGAGTTGTAGGAAGCTGTTCTTCATCTATCTGGCGACTGCTTCCATACCCTCTAAAAGTTTTGTTTAGATAGGTTGGATTTGTTGGTCAGGGTGAGGATGAGTTGGGTGTCGTCTGCGTACGATATGATGTTGAATCCGTGTGGTCTGACGATGGATGCGAGCGGAGCCATGTAGATGTTGAACAGGGTCGGGCTGATTGAGGAGCCTTGGGGGACACTGCAGGTGGTTGGTGTGGGTTCCGAGAGGAAAGGAGAGAGTCTGACCCGTTGTGTTCTGCCGGAGAGGAAGGAGCAGATCCAGCTGAGGGCCTTGTTCCAGATTCCAGCTTTGTGGAGTCTGTGAGCTAGGGTGCGATGAGAGACGGAATCAAAGGACATGGAGAGGTATAGGAGGATGAGGGCCACAGGCTTGCCTCTGTCGAGAAGGGAGCGAATGTCATCTGTTGCAGCGAGATGTGCGGTTTCAGTGCTATGGTTCTTCTTGAAGCCTGATTGGGAGGAGTTGAGGATGTTGTTATCTTCTATGAAGGTAGCGAGTTGGCTGTTGAGCAAAAAGTACAGGAGTAAGGAGATTGGTCTGAAGTGTTTCAGGTCGGTGGGGTCAGCGGAAGATTTTTTCAGGAGAGTGTTGATTTCTGTGTGTTTTCCAGTTGTCGGGGAAGAAGGTGGTCTCAAAGGAGCAGTTGATGATTTGTTGAATCTTGGGGGGGATGATGTCTTCGGCTCTGTGGTAGATGTGGTGGGGCAGGGGTCTGTGGGGGTCCCGAAGTTGGTGGTCTTCATAATCTTTAGGGTGTCTTCGACTCTGAGGGCGATCCAGCTAACCAGTGTCAGCTTCGTGGGGTTGGGAACGGTGGGAGAGGGTTCCTCGTGGAGGTCGTTGTCATTGAAGTTGTCATAGATGGTCTTGATTTTGTGGTGGAAGAAGGTGCTGAGTCTGTCGCAGAGGTCCTGGAGGGTGGGATGTCTGTAGTCTCACTGTTGGGTTGGGCAAACTCTTTGATGATGCCGAAGAGTTCGTTACTGTTGTGTGCATGGGTGCAGATTCTACCCTGGAGTGGTTTCTTCCTTGAGTGTCTGAAGAGTTTGTGGTGGGCGGTGGTGGCTGTTTTGAAGTTTTCATGGTCGGCTGGGTATTTGGAGTTCCTCCATAGATTTTCAAGGTGTCTGCAGGTGTGCTTAGATTCCCGGAGTTCGGTGGAGGACCAGTGTCAAGAATTCCTGTCATGCGAGGGGAGGAAAACGGTAACCAGCGAAAACGGACTACATCTCCCAGGATGCTTAGCGGTTGAGAGGTTATGTAAACAGGAGAGCTGTTACATAACTCAAGGAAAACACGCCCTTATGTAAACAGGAGAGCTGTTACATAACCCAAGGAAAACACGCCCTTATGTAAACAGGAGAGCTGTTACATAACTCAAGGAAAACACGCCCTTATGTAAACAGGAGAGCTGTTACATAACTCAAGGAAAACACGCCCTATAAAGGGAGGAACCGGGAGGTACAACGCTGTCGGATATTGTGTTTACACCGACGTACCTGCTTAGTGAAGAGCAGTGTTCCGGAGTGGTGCTCCAGTAAGGCAAGAACGGAGGTAGGTCGAGTCGTTACTCCCTGGGCCGTGTCTTGCCCCATCGTCACCTGTGAAGGACCCGGAAGCTCTACCGGATAACCATTGAGCTTCGCTTTTTGACTCGGCTGAGTCAAAGCGCAGTGGCGCTTTTGCTGGTTGGAGTCGTAACTCCCAGCCCGACCAGAGATACAGGGACTGCCAGCTGTAACGCACACCAGGAGGTGTTTGCCGCGTTACAGACTCGGAAGTCCACAGGATCGATCGAGCGGCTGCTCTCGGTTCAGTCTTCTTTGCTTGTGATTGGGGGTATCGGTGACGCATCACCAGGAGGTGACTCCGCGTCCCGGTGCAGTCTGAGGAAGAGGTTGAGCGGCTGCTCCCTTCAGGTAGAGACCCCGGCTGGGTGTTTCCCTGACTCCTCGATTCTCCCCAACACTCTTCGTGCCCCTCACAGCCTACCGATTGGCATTGTCGGCCATTTCATTTCTGCCCTCTGTTGGCATACGCCGGGATCGGCGTATATGCAGAGGACGGTTAGGACCATCCGTGCTGTGGGCTGGTAACGTACTTAGCCTGGAGGATTCCAGTGACTATACCCTTTGTTTATTCCTTGTATTATTTTTGCCTTCATTAAAATAACTAAACCTTCACAAGTGGTTGCGTTCTCATTATCGTGTCTGTTAAACGATCCTGAGACGTTCAGCGCGTTACAAAATATCCGACCTTAATAACACTAACTGTCTCCCGGTCGATAACAGACATGGCAACACTTGATGATGTGCTGGCTGCTTTAGCGACCGTGCAAATTGAATTGGCTGCCTCCAGGCAAGAAACAGCCGATGTAAAAGCCAGACTGGATGCAATCCAATTGGACCCGCTCACGCCCAGCACCTCCCTCACGAACCAGACCCCTGCGGTAGTAGTGGAAATGCCGGTAGCCGTCCCCTTGGCAACACCAGAGAGGTACAGTGGGGATCCTAACACAGTGCAGGTATTCCTCACACAAGTGGCGCTACATTTATCGTGCAAACCAAGGGCGTTCCCCACGAGTCAGGCTCGTGTGGCTTTCCTTATATCCTATTTGGCTGGAAACGCGGCACAATGGGCCGTACCTCTGGTGAGCAGGGACGACCCCATCTTATGTGATTGGGGTGCTTTTCGCGAGCAATTCCTGAAAGTCTTCCACAGAAGGGCTGACTCGTACACGGCGGACCGTGAAATGCTTGAGTTGAGACAGGGATCCAACGACCTGGTGCAGTATCTCAACGCGTTCCGAAGGCTGGTTGCGGAAACCAAGTGGCCTGTTGCTAAACAGACGGCGCTCTTCCATCACGGGCTGTGCGATGAGCTCAAGGACGCCGTGGCTCATATTGACCCACAACCCAAGACATGTGAGGGCCTTATCAACCTGGTATTACGGCTGGAACATAGGCTAAGTGAAAGAAAGGGGGATCATGGGAGAAAAGGAAACTCCCTTCCATCCTATGTGACAGTGGGAAGTCCTGAAACTTCCACCGCATCCAAGGGAGAACCCATGGACATCGGCGCAATACGAGCGAGCCTCACAGCCACGGAGAAAGAGTCACGCCGTAAACAAGGATTGTGCCTATATTGTGGCAAAAAAGGCCACTACGTACGTGAATGCCCTGCCAAACCGAAGACGTCACGTTATCGGGCCAACCGGTCGGTAACAGCCGTGGTGGACGTACCGGCGGAAAACTAGAGGACTCCCAGACCAAAGAAGGGGCATCTCGGAGTCACTCATCCATCCCTTCACTTTCCAACTCGGTCACTAAGGGACAACGACACCTGTTTCTCACGGTGCACGTGGGAGTGCATGACCAGTGGATACCCGTTGTGGCCATGGTGGATTCAGGGGCCACTGGCATGTTTATGGACCACAACGAGGCATGCAGGCTAGGGCTAGTGCTTCTTCCCAAAGCTGTACCCGAAGACGTCTATGCTGTAGACGGAAGGCTATTGGTGACGGGGCCCATCGGGCAGCACACGGGGGTCCTTCCGATGAGATGTGGGAGGAACCATTTGGAACAAATCGATTTTAACATCATCCGAGCGCCCCAATATGGCGTCATATTGGGATTGCCGTGGCTACAGAAACACAACCCCTCTGTGGATTGGCCAACACATCGCATCGAACTGACGTCACCGTATTGCATCCTGCATTGTGGAATAAGAACTGAATCCCTTGACGCAGATGAGAGCGGGAGTCAGACGGTGGCTACAGCGGCAGAAAAAGATGTGGCTCTCCCCCAGGCTTATCACAGTTTTGAGGATGTATTTGATGAGGTGAAGGCGGAAGTGCTACCACCACATAGACAGTTTGACTGCCAGATCGACCTGGTGCCAGGGGCCAGCGTTCCCAGCGGCAGGCTGTATGCCCTGACGGAGCCTGAAAACGTGCATCTCCGGGGGTACCTGGATAAACTCCTCAAGCTAGGATTCATCCGCCCGTCCAAGTCTCCGGCCGCCTCGCCACTCTTCTTCATCCCGAAGGCTAATGGGGAGCTGAGAGCCTGTGTGGACTTTAGGGCATTGAATGCGATAACCGTAAAGAATCGGTACCCCTTGCCTCTCATCAGTGTACTTCTGGAACAGGTCAAGAAAGCTCGTATCTACACCAAGTTGGATTTGAAAGGGGCATACCATCTGGTGCGCATGAGGGACGGAGACGAGTGGAAGACCGCCTTTAAGACCAGGTTCGGCCTTTTTGAGTACCTCGTCATGCCGTTCGGTCTGTGCAACGCCCCGGCAGCCTTTCAGTATTTTTTGAATGAGGTATTCAGAGAGGAGTTGGATATCTACGTGGTCGTATATATCGACGACATCCTCATCTATTCGTCCAGTGTGGAGGAGCACGTACACCACGTCAAAGCTGTGCTCCAAAAGCTGAGGGAAAACATGCTGTTTTGTAAACTCAGCAAGTGTGACTTCCACGTCACATCCGTGGAATTCCTCGGAGTGATGCTGAGTCCAGAGGGACAGGAGATGGCAGAACGAAAGATCAAGGCGGTGAAAGAATGGCCGGTGCCCCAAAGCGTGAAGGACGTCCAAAGTTTCATCGGCTTCGCCAACTTTTACAGGCGGTTTATAGATGGATTTTCAGGATTGGTGGCCCCAATCACACAGCTACTGAGGAAGTCCAAGGAGTTTGTCTGGTCCCCTGAAGCGAACAAAGCCTTTGAGGCCCTGAAAAGCGCCTTTGGTAAGGCGCCGGTGTTGGCTCACCCCGATCCGGATCTCCCCTACGTGGTGGAAGCGGACGCATCGGATGTGGCGCTGGGGGCTATCTTGTCCCAACGCAACCACGACACAGGGGTGCTTCATCCCGTTGCGTACATGTCCCGCAAACTCAACGACGCCGAACGCAACTACCATATTGCGGAGAAGGAGCTTCTCGCAATCAAGGACGCCTTCACCGAATGGAGGCATTGGTTGATGGGGGCAAGACATGTGGTATCGGTGTACACGGACCATCGGAACCTACAGTTCATGACGGCCACAAGACACCTTTCTCCCAGACAGCTGCGGTGGATGATCTTCTTTGCGGGGTTCAACTTCCGCATCACATATCGGCCGGGGACGGAAAACCGGAAGGCGGACGCCCTGTCCCGTCAATCTGCAGTTAAGGAACCATTGCCTGCGACCGAGCATTCCATCATTTCCCCGAGGATGGTATTGGGGGTTATCCAACCGGATACTTTCCTGAGGGGAATAAAGAGAGGGATCAGGTCATTCGCATGGCGGAGGTGGCTCCTCAGTCACAGAGAATGGCAGCTGAAGGACGGGATACCCCTGAAGGGCAGGTGCCTATTGATACCCACGCCTAGGCTAAGGAAACAAGCATTCATCTGGTGCCATGACTCTCCATGCGCAGGTCATTTGGGCTTTGAAAAAACGGTGGCTAGCATGGGACGGCATTTCTGGTGGCCAACCATGAGAGTGGATGTCAGGAGGTGGGGATAGGAGTGTCCTACGTGTGCTACCATGAAGGCCGACCATGGCCGAACCCAAGGGCTCTTACATCCACTTCCGACCCCGGATAGACCATGGGATAGCATATCACTGGACTTCGTGGTGGGCCTACCGGTAGACCAGGGGATGACAGCAATACTGGTGGTGGTGGATTACTTGACGAAAATGGGGCACTTCATCCCCTGCAAGAGAGTCCCTACGGCCGGGGAATTGGCGTCACTACTCCTAAAGAATGTGGTACGACTGCATGGATTACCTGGGGTGATCGTGTCGGACCGGGGGTCGCAGTTTACTGCGCAATTCTGGAAGACTTGGTGCACTGCGCTGCATGTTAAGACCGCCCTGTCCACCAGCTACCACCCTCAAACGGACGGCCAAACCGAGCGCCTGAACCAAACGCTCAAACAGTATCTGCGATGTTTTGTGGACCAGGGCAGGGAAGAATGGGTCGACTTGCTATGGGTTGCAGAGATAGCCTATAACAACGCCACTCACAGCTCCACACAGTCATCTCCGTTCTATAGCAACTATGGCCAACATCCCAGGTTCTTGCCATTTCTACATCCGTTCAGAGAGGACAGGATTCCCGCCACAGCGGACAGGGTGGCACACATAAAAGACACGTTGATGCGCTCAAGGGCTGTCCTAATAGAGGCCAAGAGAAGATACAAGGCTGCGGCAGACAGGAAGAGAAGGCCCGGGCCACTGTACCGCACTGGAGACTACGTCTGGATATCCACAAGAAACATGAGGTTTCGAAAGAACAGTGTGTTCCATCCCAAGTACATGGGCCCCTATCGAATTACCAAGTGTATGGGTCCCGTGAACGTGAAGGTGTGCTTGCCCCAGTCATTGCGGATACACCCTGTCTTTCATGTATCATTGCTCAAACCAGCACCCTCCAAGCCGTCTGGGACACCTAGGCCAGTATGCGTGGAGTCGGAGGTGGAGTATGAAGTGTCGGGCATACAGGCGTCCAAATGGCGCAGGGGGAAGCTGTGGTACCTGGTTGCGTGGAAAGGCTATGGCCCGGAGGAGCAGTCATGGGAACCGGCTGAAGGGGTTCATGCTCCGTGCTTGGTCTCCTTGTTCCATCGGCGTTTTCCTGCCAGCGCTGGACCCGTGGGGAGCCGCTGAGAGGGAGGATGTACTGTCAAGAATTCCTGTCATGCGAGGGGAGGAAAACGGTAACCAGCGAAAACGGACTACATCTCCCAGGATGCTTAGCGGTTGAGAGGTTATGTAAACAGGAGAGCTGTTACATAACTCAAGGAAAACACGCCCTTATGTAAACAGGAGAGCTGTTACATAACCCAAGGAAAACACGCCCTTATGTAAACAGGAGAGCTGTTACATAACTCAAGGAAAACACGCCCTTATGTAAACAGGAGAGCTGTTACATAACTCAAGGAAAACACGCCCTATAAAGGGAGGAACCGGGAGGTACAACGCTGTCGGATATTGTGTTTACACCGACGTACCTGCTTAGTGAAGAGCAGTGTTCCGGAGTGGTGCTCCAGTAAGGCAAGAATGGAGGTAGGTCGAGTCGTTACTCCCTGGGCAGTGTCTTGCCCCATCGTCACCTGTGAAGGACCCGGAAGCTCTACCGGATAACCATTGAGCTTCGCTTTTTGACTCGGCTGAGTCAAAGCGCAGTGGCGCTTTTGCTGGTTGGAGTCGTAACTCCCAGCCCGACCAGAGATACAGGGACTGCCAGCTGTAACGCACACCAGGAGGTGTTTGCCGCGTTACAGACTCGGAAGTCCACAGGATTGATCGAGCGGCTGCTCTCGGTTCAGTCTTCTTTGCTTGTGATTGGGGGTATCGGTGACGCATCACCAGGAGGTGACTCCGCGTCCCGGTGCAGTCTGAGGAAGAGGTTCAGCGGCTGCTCCCTTCAGGTAGAGACCCCGGCTGGGTGTTTCCCTGACTCCTCGATTCTCCCCAACACTCTTCGTGCCCTTCACAGCCTACCGATTGGCATTGTCGGCCATTTCATTTCTGCCCTCTGTTGGCATACGCCGGGATCGGCGTATATGCAGAGGACGGTTAGGACCATCCGTGCTGTGGGCTGGTAACGTACTTAGCCTGGAGGATTCCAGTGACTATAACCTTTGTTTATTCCTTGTATTATTTTTGCCTTCATTAAAATAACTAAACCTTCACAAGTGGTTGCGTTCTCATTATCGTGTCTGTTAAACGATCCTGAGACGTTCAGGGCGTTACAACCAGCTGGCTTTCTTGCCATGAGGGTTAGAGACTTTCTTGAGGGGGGCGATGGTGTTTGCGCAGTCGGTGATCCAGTTGTGTAGGGTGCGTGCGGCACTGGTGGGGTTGTCATCTCTGGTGGTGGGAGCGGAGTCTCTGAGGGCGGCAGCGAGCTGGTCTTCGGAGATCCTGGCCCAATACCTGCGTTGGAGCTGGTGTGGATGTCTGTAGGAGATGTTAGTTTTGAAGGTGAAGTGTACACAGCGGTGGTCTGTCCATGGGAGTTTGGAGGTGTGGCTGAAGGTGATGGAGTTCCCGGCTTTGAAGATGGGGTCTCGGCAAAGGTGAAGGGGCAGAAGCAGTGTTGGCTGATGAAGGGTCTGTGGGTGTTGAGGGGTGAGGCGAGCTTGCAATTTTTGTTTTTGCTGGTGTTGAGTGCCCAGAGAGCTGAGGAGCTGTAGCATTGGCGGGTCAGAGGACCAGGGTTCCTGGCGCTGGTCACTGTTGGGTCGCAACAGGCGCAGATGGTCTTGCCTTTGGCACACCTTAGCGCACGAGCGGCACGCCTGCTGCTCGCATCAACAAAGCGGCCGCCATTAATTAGTGGTATGGGGAGGACCGGGGAGGAGCAGGAATCAGGAGAACACTGGGGAGAGGGGCTGCGGGAGCAGCAGCGGCAGGAAGAGGGGCCAGACAAGGGAAAAAGGAAAGTGGCAAAAGGACAGCCAGAAAAGGACAAAAAGCAAAACGGAGCAGAGCAGGAAAATAAATAATAAAGGCCAAAACAGCAAAATGCAAGCGAAAGGCAAGACAGGCAAATAAAGGCAAAACGGGCAAATAAAGGCAAGACAGAATAAAGGCAAAACAGCTTTAAGCAAGCGAAAGGCAGGGACAGGCACGAGGCAGTACTGAGGCACAGGGGTCTCGAACACCAGTCAGGGCAGCATAAGGAGGCAGGACACGTACCGCAGGACTGTGTGGGGGGAGAACAGTCTCATGACCAAGATGTCAGAGGTCTTTCAGTCTATTTCAGGATTCCTACATTTTGGCAAAACATATATTTTGGATTAGACAGAGAAAGTAAAACCTTTCTACGACTTAATTAGACCTGATTTTTCAGTCTGACATTGGACACAAGAACACAGAGAAATTCTCAGTTCCTTACAAGCTGACATGATGGCTTCTAAACACTTACACACACGCGTGAACACTACAAACTTGATGATCTGTGTAATAGCGGATCAATCAGGATATACATACCTAAGCTTCAATGAAGGTGAAATGGTACCTATTGCATACAAATCATATTTGTACACAAACGCAGAGATGCGTTTTGCATCTACAGAAAAAATACTAACAGCAGTACGGACCGCTGTAGTTAGAGAAAGAGTACCAGCTCAGGTGAAATGCATAATTGTCATGACTCCAGTATTGACCTTAGAGGCCGTTACAAAAACAAGTGTTCCAAATGCAAAAGCATTACATCCACAATGGATACAATGGGCTAATTCACTCACTGCAACAGATGTGGACTACAAATTTGAATCTACATTAAAAATGCAAGCATATCCGCAGTACCAACAAGGATGTACTCTCCCGAATGAAAAGATGCCTCTAGATCAATATGAATACATCATTTATACTTACGGATGTGCTTAGCCGGCCATAGGTAGTAAACAGCAATACAGTACCGCATGTGTGATTGTAAAGGGACGTATACGGGACGGCGAGTTACGTCCTAGCAATACACAGACGTGGTCTCTAGGAGATTGCACAGCACAGCTGGCAGAACTAAAAGCGCTGATACTGGCTCAAGAAATATGGATCGGGAATTCCACACACTTATTGTGTGTGATTCATTTTACTGTGTCCACTTATACAACAAATGTTTTCACTATTAGGGCCAGAATGGGTTTAGAGATTCCAAAGGTTGCACAATAAAGCATAAGATACTTTTGGAACAAGTGGCAGAGCTGAAAAAAAGGCTTGCCACTGGCTCACATAATTCATACAATGAGTCATCAGCATGTTGGTGTGCACGTTGAAGGAGATTTATTGGCTTATGAAGCCGCCAAGGCGACAATGAGAACTGCTGCTCTTGGTGCAATTACTCGTTCTAGCATGTAAATAGACAAACAGATAATGGTAGCTGTCAACGCTACGCGTAATAACAGCTCAGCCTTACCAAAAGGCTTTCCATTCTAGTACTCCTTCAAGTTAGATGTGCAAAACATACCTATGCTCATACCAATCAAGGATCGCAGATTAGGTTTAATACTAGCTGCACACGAGGGTCTGGGTTCAGCACACGCAGATATTACTGCGACAGTTTCATTGTTGAAGCAAAGTTTTTGGTGGCCAGGTCTTACCAAATAGACCAAGGGCTTTGTCCTTAAGTGCAACATCTTTCAGCAGATGATGGGTTCTACCGTAGCATGTCCACCACAGACACCATAACTGATAACAGATAGACCTCTCGCTTGTGCCTATTTGGACCACTGCAGCCCTTTACAATCTGATGGGGCTTACAAGTACATCTTGGTAGCAGTGGATTCATGCTCTAGATTCCTGTGCGTTTGACCGTGGCCCTGCGTGTAGCTCTTTGGCCTACAAAGAAACCATTAGAGGTTTGGGTGTGGGTACTCGTCTCCGTATCATCACGAGGGAAATTTGATTGTGGTGAGGAAAAACCGGGTCTTCAAGCAATCCTTAACTTCGAGGATATTAGGTTTGGGTGGCAGTTGTGTCAATCAACTTTATGGGGTCTAGAGGGCGCTTAAGAACATGCCAAGAAGTTCCCTAGGAGGCGTACTCCATATAAGATCCATTTTGGGACTAGAATGTGGGTACCCAACCTCGATTGTGGCAGCACAGTGGTGGATTAAAAAACATTTGGCATCAATGATCGTTTGGCTGTTTTACAGAAACACAATGAATTCGGGGCATTACAAAGCAACGTCTAAATAAAATACCCCACCACTTGGGAAGTGAAAGCTGTCCTGGTAAGACCTGGCTGGGTCCCAAAGATCGGGGATCTGCTCAGAGAAAAGATTGTGGACAAAAAATAATTTGGGCCATTTTACAGAGAGCCGATGCTTGTCCTGGCGGTCAAGGTAATCAAGAACAGTACATCTTCTGCCTCTTGCCAGCAAGAAATAATGATCTATTCAAACCACACTATGTGGCTGATACTGAATAGCATGCCATGTGGGGTCCCGGGTAGACGTTATTCTCCTCTTGCTACTTTACCGAAAGTTCAGACAGAAAGACTAATAATGCTTGAGGATTATACTCTATGAAGTAATGGAGTTACCTACAATGGAATGGAACTTGTGCCAGTTGAATTTGAATAGCTACAAAAGACAAATGAAATACAGATCTCAATTCGGCCTAACACTGACATCTATGTGAATATGTCTCAACATGAGTCATCTGCCAGTTCAACAAAACCTGCTGAGCTACCAAAGATAGATCAAATAACGTCTGACTGCTTCATCGATTTTGACACTTTTCTCTGGATTCAAGTGAACCTGAGTCACTACCAGCTTCTGGTTCCCACAAAGAAAAAATGTATGATCTCTACTTTTAGCTGAAAAATACTAACTTTGTTACTTCATGGCTACAGCTCTGGATTGCAATTGGTCTACTTTTCTTAGTCCTTTGGATGGGTGTAGTGACTTTCTTTTTCTTGCTCCTGAATAGACACTATCTCCCAAAACGCTCTGCAGTACAACATGTGAACTGTTACGAAAACCTGAATGCAGTAGAACGCAATCCCTGATCTAGTTGGTATTGCACTTGGAAATATTATGCTGTGTAAAATACCTCTTCAATTTTTCATCTGCAATTGGCATTATGCTTTACTTTCAGGGATCAATGTTTGTTTATTGGCCATGATGGCAAACTTGTATTTATTACACTTATTCAACTACAATTGGCATCATGTTACAATTGCAGGTATCAATGTTTGTTTCTTAATCATGATGGCAAGGTTGCACTCGTTTCACGATTCATGGCACATGTTGTGCATGTGCAAACCTTTTTGTTGTGCTGGCGTTTCAAGACACATGCTATGCACGTGTAAACTGTAGATCGCTCCGTGCGTTATACTAATTAAGGAGGCACACCCAGGACACGTTGTTAGGAGCCTTCGCATTAGCATAACCAAAGGTATTTAAGCCCCCACCCACTTAGTCGTGATGCTTCGCTTCCTGCTGGCAGAACTCACCTAACTCCGCTTCTTCGGATGCAGCACCAGTCCCGCTTCGGTCCTTGATCCTCCCCACGTCTCCCGATCTGATTTCGAGGCTGCAGCAGTTCCTGATTCCTCGAGGGCGCTTCAGAATAGAAGGTCCGGCTGGGTCTTCTTCCGTTTCTACGGCGCTCTGTTTCCGGTGACCTAAGAGAAGGAAAAACAACAGGTAAAAGATCAGTAAACAAACAGGCGCCTAGCAACCCTCACAAACCCGGGTAACTTTTATCGCAAGGTAAGAATTTTCATTCTGTTTCACGATTCAAAGAACCAAGGCACGTAACTGAGACTAAAGCAGCTTTCCAAGGCTTGAGGAGCAGCTTCAGGAGAACGTGAATTATTTGTCAGTTCAAAACTTAATCATTTATCATTTATGACTTGAAGTACAACAGCAGCTTTTACGAACATTTCACGCATTGAACTTGAAAGAAAAAGACTTTAACTCAGGAACAGTGTATGCAATTATTTACGAATAGAAGAACTCAATATTAGTTAGTATAATTCTTTTATTTTAGAATCATTTGAAACTTCAGCATGATTAATATGTTGCAATTTGAATATTGTTTTTATGTTTGAAAAGGCGCAGTATTGTTAAAGGCACCCAGAAAAAGGCACTTTTCCTGGAATTGAAAGTAACCTCTGGAAAATGCTTAAATGGTATGTGAAGAGAGAAAGCAAACACATGAACCTAGTGCTTGAATTGTTTACTCAAGTTTATGTTAACATTGATGATAGCTTACATGTATCTTTGGTCCTCTTCAATAGATTCATCTCACAAGTTGCGTAGCTAACAAGAACCAGGTGAAGTTCCAAGTGGCGCAATTAGAGAGAACAAGCATTCCGATCATCTCCCTTTCCCTAAAGAATACCCAGGATAGGATCCAGTCGCGAATCCAGTGTTTGTTTTCTTCTCTTTCTCTCTTCCAATTCCCCCCTTCCCCCTCGGGGGTCCATCTGGGTGACAAGCGCCAATACCTTGCTGCCCCGGTGGTCTTCAGAGGGAGTCGGGATCAAGCAGCATCGGAGAAGGAACAAACCGGAGCACAGGTGGGTGACCTCGTAACAGAAAGCGAAGCCGCAAACACTTGTTCCTTCTTCGATCTTGCATTATGGAGTTTGAGAATGATGCAATGGACCCGTCCCAATTAACCGCATTGGTTCGCAGATTAGCAGGAGAAATGCATGAGTTAAGACAGGAGAATCAGGCCCTTAGGCTAGAGCTAGATAAGACCAAAACTGGCTTTACTAGTTGGAGGGATCCACATTCAGAAGTTAGTAAACCTGTTATCGCCCCATCTAAATTTAATCCCCATGTTCACAACCCTGCCCAAACTTTGGGAGCCAATTCCGATCAAAATCTCCAAGTTACCGTAGTTTCACCCAGTCCTGTTCCATTGGCCAATCCTGAACGTTTCACAGGGGATAGTAGTCGCTTCTCTACCTTCATGAGTCAATGGCAGTTACATTTTTTATGTAAGCCACAGATTTTTACCTCAGACACTTCTAAGGTAGCGTTCATTATTTCATATTTGGGGGGAGTGGCAGCTAGCTGGGCTATGCCCTTGGTTGATGTTAATGACCCCTTGCTGCATGATTTAAACGCTTTCAAAACTGCTATGTCAGGATTATTTGCCAAACATGTATTTATACATGCTTCTGATAATGAGTTATTGAATCTCCGCCAGGGTTCTAAAGACCTCATTACTTATGTCACCACCTTTAATACATTACTGTCTGAGACGCAATGGCCAGAAGATGAAAGGATATCTCTTTTCTATCAAGGTCTCAGAGATGACCTAAAAGACTCCTTGGCACACATTGTAGATCTTCCCCAAGATTACACTGAATTTTTAGATTTAGTGTTTAATTGAGATCACCGATTGGGAGAGCGAAAAAGTGAAAAACCCAGAGGAGATTTTAGAGCCTTACATTTTAAGGTAGAAAAGAAAGACTCAGAAGACAAAAATGCTCACGTAGAACCAATGCAGATTGAAGGTCTAAAAGGACCTCTTTTCTAAGAGGAAAAGGAACACAGACGAAAGGGGAATCTTTGCCTTTATTGTGGCAAAGCTGGACACTATGCCAAAGACTGTCCAGTAAAACCAACTAAAAAGAAAGGGATTGCAGTGTTAGATTCAGTACATCAAGAGTCGGAAAACTAGGGTTCTCGAAGAAAGACGAGATCGGTTCTTCGAGAACAATTCTACCACAGATCTCTCACTACGCTACAAACGTGTTTTTCTCACACACCCAAACATTTGACAATTAGACTGACTTTCATACTTACTACCCAACATAGACACTGTTTAGCTGTCATGATTGACTCAGGAGCTACAGGAAACTTTTTTGATCTGGAATTAGCTAATAAATTAGGAGTAACTCGAATTCCTAAGGCTGAACCAAAAATTGTTAGGGCAGTTGACAGGTCAGCCTTGTCTTTAGGTTTGATCAAGTTCCACACAAAACCACTGACTTTAATCGCTGAAAATGGACACACAGAAGAAACTGTTTTTGACCTCACTGATACTCCGACTTTTGGAGTCATATTAGGTATTCCATGGCTAGAACAGCACAATCCTCACATAGATTGGGTTAAACGGACCGTGACTCTAGATTCAGTTCACTGTAGAAATCACTGTTACCAAGAATTGCAAGACCCGATATCTCCGTTATTTTGCTCTGTAGTTGAATCAGTTGTTCCTCAGATACCCAGTGAGTACCAAGACTTCTCTGACGACTTCGACCCAGTCCAAGCAACACAATTACCACCACACAGAATTTATGACTGTAGAATAGATTTAATTCCCGGAGCAGTCTTACCCTGCAGTAGAATTTATGCTCTAACTGAATCAGAAAATCAATATCTTAAGACTTACCTGGAAGAACTCTTAGAAAAGGGGTTCATTCGACACTCTACGTCGCCAGTCTCCTCGCCGCTCTTTTTCGTGTCTAAAAAATCTGGCGATTTAAGTGCGTGTATTGACTATCGCGCAGTTAACAAGGCTACAATTAAGAATCGTTACCCTCTCCCTTTGATCCCAGTTTTGTTGAATCAAGTGAAGGGGTCAAGCATTTATACCAAATTGGATTTACGCGGTGCCTACCACCTGGGCTGTGTAAAGTAGGGCGATGAGTGGAAGACCGCATTTCGCACAAAATACGGTCTTTTTGAATAGACGGTGATGCCTTTTGGGCTTTGCAACGCCCCGGCTGCGTTTCAGTACTTTATTAATGAAGTACTACATGATTTATTGGATGTATGTGTCATTGTATATATAGATGACATATAAATGTTTTCCAAAACAGATGAGGAACATGTCCATCATGTTCGTTCAGTACTACAAAGGTTAAAGGAGAACTCTTTGTACGTATAACTTGAAAAATGTGTTTTTCATACCGAAAAGGTTGAATTTCTGGGATACTGGCTTTCCCCTGAAGGCATAACGATGGATCAAAAAAAAGTTGAAGCCATCTTAAATTGGCCCACACCATCCTCGGTAAAAGAGATTCAACGAGTTTTAGGCTTTGCTAATTTTTATCGGTGTTTTATTTCAAACTTTTCTGACATAGTGACACCGATTACACAACTACTTCGAAAGGGAACAAAATTCCAATGGAATTCAGATGCTGACAAGGCCTTTTCAACGTTAAAGCAAGCCTTTACTTCCGCCCCTCTTCTGATTCACCCCGATCCCGATAGACCATTTTTTGCGGAGGCAGATGCTTCCCAAACAGCCTTGGAAGGGGTCTTAATGCAAAAAGATTTAACAACTGGACGTTTGCATCCCATTGCCTTTTATTCTCGTAAACTCTTACCAGCAGAACAAAACTACACGATTGCTGAAAGAGAATTATTGGCAATCAAGGCGGTATTTCTTGAATGGAGACATCACATACTGGGAGCCAAACATACCATCACGATATTTTCGGGCCATAAAAATTTACAATTTTTTACCACTGTTAAGGCTTTAACTCCCAGACAAATGCGCTGGTTGTTATTCTTTAGTGAATTTGATTTTATTATCACATACCGCCCAGGACAGAAACAACTGTTGTCCAATACGCTTTCAAGATTAGTTTGTGATAGACAACCAGAAGAAAAGATAAAAGTTCAAAATATCATACCATCAGAAAAGGTAATAGCATTCACACACGTAGACACCTTTCTAACTCAATTAAAACAGAGCTTTCAGATGCTAAATCAGCAAGAATGGCTTTCACACAAACTAAACTCTATACAGGAAGGCTATTTTCTACATAACAAACGATTGTTTGTTCCCCCGGGAGAATTAAGACAACAGATAATAAACTGGAATCATGATTCCTGTTTTTCAGGGCATCCTGGGATACATAAAACCTTAGAGTTATGTCAGAGACATTTTTGGTGGAACAACATTAGTAAGGATATTCAGCAATACGTAAAGTCATGTTCAGTATGTGCTAGGCAGAAATCAAACTATCAGTCGGCTGCTGGACCCTTGCAACCATTGCCAATACCCCCATTTACCTGGCACACCATTAGTCTTGATTTCATCCCCGATTTACCTAACTCGCATACTTACACTACTATTTTGGTAGTTGTGGATCAACGATCTAAAATGGGACATTTCATTCCATTTACTAAACTACCTAACGCAAGTGAATTCAGTGACATCTTTATTAATCACATAGTAAAACTACATGGCCTGCCCAGTAAAATTGTGTCCGACAGAGGCCCCCAATTCGTCTCCAAATTCTGGGGACAATTATGTAAAAATTTGGGAATAGACATTGCATTGTCCTCAGCGTTTCATCCACAGACGGATGGTCAGACAGAGAAATTAAATCAGTACCTGGAACAAACTCTACGTTGTCTGACATGCAAAGTATCTGCAAGTTGGGATGAGGTCTTACCATTAGCTGAATTCTCGTACAACAATAACCATCATGCAGCTTTAGGCTGTTCACCTTTTTTTTTTTATTACTGGCATGCATCCACGATCTCTTCCGACTATTCCTCCAGATTTAAGGGATACTGTACCAGCAGTCACAGACCGTTTACACAAACTAAAAAGGTTACAAGATCTAGCTAAACAAAGTTTAACAAGGCACAAACTCAAAATTAAACTGACTGTAGATAAACATAGGAACCCAACTCTGCCTTATCAGGTAGGAGATCTTGTCTGGCTTTCAACTAAGAATATTCAAATGAATAGTCCAAAGAAATTAAAACCAAGGACCTTATCCGATTGAGAAAATTTTGAACCCAGATTCTGTAAGATTGATTTTACCAAAAGAACTTGTTATCCATCCTGTATTTCATGTTTCTTTACTTAAACCACATGATCCCTCTACTCGGCAGGATAATCCACCTCCACCATTAATTGTGGGTGATCGCGTGGAATACGAGGTTAATCGCATTCTAGATTCTAAACGCATATGTGGCCAATTACACTATCTGATTGATTGGAAGGGTTATGATGCCTCTGAAAGATCATGGGAACCTGAAAAGAATGTTAACGCCCCACGCCTCATTCGGTCCTTTCATGCTTTACATCCAGACAAACCTCGCCCGATTAGAAGACCTTTGGGGGGGGAACTGTTACGAAAACCTGAATGCAGTAGAACGCAATCCCTGATCTAGTTGGTATTGCACTTGGAAATATTATGCTGTGTAAAATACCTCTTCAATTTTTCATCTGCAATTGGCATTATGCTTTACTTTCAGGGATCAATGTTTGTTTATTGGCCATGATGGCAAACTTGTATTTATTACACTTATTCAACTACAATTGGCATCATGTTACAATTGCAGGTATCAATGTTTGTTTCTTAATCATGATGGCAAGGTTGCACTCGTTTCACGATTCATGGCACATGTTGTGCATGTGCAAACCGTTTTGTTGTGCTGGCGTTTCAAGACACATGCTATGCACGTGTAAACTGTAGATCGCTCCGTGCGTTATACTAATTAAGGAGGCACACCCAGGACACGTTGTTAGGAGCCTTCGCATTAGCATAACCAAAGGTATTTAAGCCCCCACCCACTTAGTCGTGATGCTTCGCTTCCTGCTGGCAGAACTCACCTAACTCCGCTTCTTCGGATGCAGCACCAGTCCCGCTTCGGTCCTTGATCCTCCCCACGTCTCCCGATCTGATTTCGAGGCTGCAGCAGTTCCTGATTCCTCGAGGGCGCTTCAGAATAGAAGGTCCGGCTGGGTCTTCTTCCATTTCTACGGCGCTCTGTTTCCGGTGACCTAAGAGAAGGAAAAACAACAGGAAAAAGATCAGTAAACAAACAGGCACCTAGCATCCCTCACAAACCCGGGTAACTTTTATCGCAAGGTAAGAATTTTCATTCTGTTTCAAGATTCAAAGAACCAGGGCACGTAACTGAGACTAAAGCAGCTTTCCAAGGCTTGAGGAGCCGCTTCAGGAGAACGTGAATTATTTGGCGGTTCAAAACTTAATCATTTATCATTTATGACTTGAAGTACAACAGCAGCTTTTATGAACATTTCACGCATTGAACTTGAAAGAAAAAGACTTTAACTCAGGAACAGTGTGTGCAATTATTTACGAATAGAAGAACTCAATTTTAGTTAGTATAATTCTTTTATTCTAGAATCATTTGAAACTTCAGCATGATTAATATGTTGTAATTTGAATATTGTTTTTTATGTGTAAAAAGGCGCAGTATTGTTAAAGGCACCCAGAAAAAGGCACTTTTCCTGGAATTGAAAGTAACCTCTGGAAAACGCTTAAATGGTATGTGAAGAGAGAAAGCAAACACATGAACCTAGTGCTTGAATTGTTTACTCAAGTTTATGTTAACATTGATGATAGCTTACATGTATCTTTGGTCCTCTTCAATAGATTCATCTCACAAGTTGCGTAGCTAACAAGAACCAGGTGAAGTTCCAAGTGGCGCAATTAGAGAGAACAAGCATTCCGATCATCTCCCTTTCCCTAAAGAATACCCAGGATAGGATCCAGTCGCGAATCCAGTGTTTGTCTTCTTCTCTTTCTCTCTTCCAATTCCCCCCTTCCCCCTCGGGGGTCCATCTGGGTGACAAGCGCCAATACCTTGCTGCCCCGGTGGGCTTCAGAGGGAGTCGGGGTCAAGCAGCATCGGAGAAGGAACAAACCGGAGCACAGGTGGGTGACTTCGTAACAACAGGAGTCTGCTGAGAAATTCCGTGAGTTGACAGGATTAACCTACAATAATCTTTGGCAGTGGTCTACAAAGGTATGACCACACTAACATCCAGGATTTATTCACTGGGCAACATTGTGGCTTATGCAATAGATATAATAGCACAGGATTTGTCTATTTTTCAGCATGAGCAGTGCATTCTATTAATAAGCTGGGCGCTACACTTATTGCGCTCTGGTCATGTGCCCTGGTGGTATATCACCAATACGTCTCTGTTTTCTGCATACAGTCCAACAGAAGGACAGACAGCAATGGCATGAAGAGTTGCAAAATGTACAATGCTGCACATTGAAAAATTGGACCAATTAACTTTTACCATCGCTGAGTCACCCTCCACAGAATGGTTAATCCATGACCATTTTACACTGCAGGTTATGACATTCCAATTTCAATATTATCTACAGTATCACCAAGTAGGCAGGAATGAAGTGTTGGGTAAGGAATACATACATGAATCTTGGGAACTACCATACAGATTTAGATGGAGGAATGGGGACACCGAATTCTTTCTAAGTGTTTCCGACTGTGAGAATTTGTTAGGTGGGTCTCTAATTTGTCAGGCTTTTATGCTTCACGGAGCTTGTAATGCTTCAAATGCAAATCTATCATGTCACTTGAAAGGATCCCCAGCTGCTGTTATTCATCCGGTGTTCAAACTGCTCTCAAATGGGAGTTATTTGGTGTTGAGTGATCAAGGTTGTTGTAGGATGCTGCCAGGCATCACTTATCTAGTCACAGTAAGTTCCAGGGTTACTTGTTGTATGCAAGTATTGTTTCCACCGACCCACACAGTCAGGGAGGAGTCGCTATGGACTTTGATGCATGTTTCCCTTATATGGTTCGATTCTCTGAGTGGACTGAAAGCCATGCTTTTACAGAAGGATGTGGCCTTAACCTCAGCCCGAGAGACTTTTGCTCTCCAGGTTGCAAGGTCTTCAGCTGAGATGCATGCACTATTCCAAACTAACTTCCCGCTTCATTTCGGGGAAATGGTACATCGTGTCTTTAACGTGTCTTATATGAGTGGTATAGTGCACTTAATTAAGAGCATAAGTTCTGGACTATTAAGCACCTTTCAGACAATCTTTGGAGTTATTCCATTATTTATACGCTCCATATTGGGAAGCGTTTTTGGAAGACTTCCACTGGTGGTGTTACAGGGGCCGTCATCTGTGAAGGCAAGCAGCATTGATGTTGCGTCTCCCACACAGGACACAAAAACTTGGCTCTCGATGTGATGGGAACAATTCATCCTTTTTCCAAAACAAACCAAATAGAAATTTGACAGCATAATTTTTGTTTTATTTTTCTCTTTTGCTCTCACTGAGCACTATAGCTTTTAGCTTGATCATTTGGTATAACACTATATCGACTATTTAGAGGTCTTATAGGGCTTTTTAAACTTTTGCATACTTAATTAACACATACAATGTTTTTAGATGTGTGTATGCTCTTATTTTAGCAATGTCTTTTATGCTTTTTAGACAGGCATATTTTAGCATTTGTAAATTTTGCCATCCAGTCGGAGGAGGAGTGTTTCATGAGCCCCAATGTACCCCAATATAGGCCTAGGTAGTTGCATGACCTTTTACCTATATTTGTCCTACCTTGCTCTACATAACGGCTCTGGGGTTGAACTTTTACCCAGTTAGGTAACAAATAAATGTAGTGTGGCTTTCTTAAAAAACTATCCTCATTTATTATGCATGCGGATTCTTAGTATCACAGCAGGATTACCATCTTCTACATAACAACTCTGTACAAAAGTTACCACTATCGTCTTCCTTGGCCGAATGGCCCACAGTACCATGACACATCTAGGTAGAACCACTGAGGGTACCTTTTGGGTATATAAGTACCACATATTCGCTGGGCAAACCAGAGGAAAACATTCCCTGCTGACACAAGACGTTGAAGTCCCTGCATGCAGACACTCCAGCGCGCTGTGGTCTGACATCCCTTGTGGGGTGTCCAACTCGAGACCGAGACGGGGTCCTTCGTTCATCAGGTAATGGGGTTGGCTCTTTACTAGGGGAATTCTTGGCTTTTCACCTACATACATGCTAATTACACTTAGGTACACTTAGCTAGGATTAGCATTTTAGGAGTATGCATGATTACTGTCATGTAGCTATATGCCTGCTTATATTCACAGTTTTAGCACCATGGTAGAATTCTACCTTTTTTTACTCTGTTGTTGCTCGCAATCGTATATATATGTTTCTGTCTAATGGTTGTTGCAGCACACATATTTTATACTAGAATGATGCTGGTTCAATAAATACTTATTGAATACGTCCCCACAGTTTTTTATTTGTATTTCTCTGAGATGAAGTGAGCACGAGTGACTGAGCAAAAAATAATGTACTGTTTCCACAATCCCTGAGGGGCCAGGGTTGTCATGTTTGATGATTGCCAGAAACCTTTCGCTCCTTGGTAAATTTGTGGGCCTTATATTGGCACTGTGAGCTAGCTGGTCTACAGACTAACATATGTCTGGAATCAGTCTGAACACCAATCTCTCAGTTTAGGTTGTCTAAACCTGCAGATTCTATATAGATTTGTAGGGGGACTACACAACAGAAGCAAGAAAAATACTTTGTTTAAGTAAAGTGAAAAATCTGTTGAATAAAGAAGTTCATCTGAAGAACATTCAGAAATGGTGTACATATATATATACAAAATTTGAAAATGGCAGAAATTATAAGATATCATTGAAACTATATGATAGGATTAAATATTAGCACAACTGGTGAAGACATACTATAATACTCTAAGTCAATCATTTAATAGACTACAAAGAACCATTTTTATGTGAAAAACTCTTTCTGAAATTACACATTGTCTGTGGTTTAAAAAAAAAGTATTTTATTAAGTATTAACATCATACACATGACATCCATAATGTAGGTTACCAACCATCCAGGAGTTCATCACGAACTAGGCAGATTGACTCAAGCGCTGCCCTGTCACATCCAATCAAAGTTGCCTAGTCATACAAGTCTGTGAATTGCACAGTACGAGCATAGTGACTATACTGATAACAATATCAAAATATTGAACAATAATGAACAGTCCTGGTAAATGGACTAGTGGAGTGACATGGTATCTATTGCAATGATCTTGAGGAGAGGCATGCACGGGCGACTCATGCAGTCGTGAGATCAAGACGTGTCAATTAAGTGAGGAATGCGGACAAGCAAAAGCGGGTCAAGTCACAGCTTCTGGAGGACCAATCCCTCAGCTCCACCTGGTGCCACATCACCAGTCGCCTGACATTATACAACCATCTGCGACTACAGTGTAGGGATGTCGGTCACTATGAGGTCCCAGGGCTTTATCCAAAACCCGGGGTCACAGTCCTCTATTAGCCACTTGCTGTAACACAACCCCCTCACAGCCAGCCCATCTGCAAAGTTCCCTCACTCAGGAGTGCAGTGGTGCCACCAGCTGATTTCCAGAAAAGCATCTTCTGATGTTTGGCATATATAAGCATCAAATCTACAAATATGTTAGTGACTCCCTCTGCCTTCCGTCTGGTAAATCATCCTAATATGCATTGCCCCAGGGAAGTTAGAAACTGCCTCCCTGATGCCGTTGATACTAATGCTCCCACCACTGTCCCAAATGGAGCAGATTACTGGGCAATCCTTATGCAGGAAGGCATCATCATATTTGCCACAGCAAGGGCAAGTGTTTCATGCATTTAGGTGTATTATGTATGTCCTGTTGACGTGATGAAACTGAAACAATTCGAAATGCATATTGCGTGATATCGGGGGCATGAGTGCTTGTATCCTTGTCCAGTCCGTGAGTGTAATTGGTGCCCTCATGGTTTTCTCTCAGGGGTCCCTGAGAGTCCAAGTTCCAACTTAGCATGTGCCTGCAGAGCCCTATAGAGAAACAATGTTGCATAGTGCATTCCAGAGATCTCACAAATGCACTGTGGGCTCCTGTGGATCTGGGGTTCAAGTAGTCCCACCCGCCACCATTGACTGATGGACCTTGTGAGTGCCCCATGAAATGAAAAATCACTAGTTAGGATTTCATATTGCTCTTGGAGGGACCCAAAATCCACTATCACTCCATTAATGTAAAGGTCACCTGCTGTTGACAGCCCCGACTCCAGCCGTTGTCTTAGTCTGCTCCAGCTGCCACCATGAGGTACGGTGAGCAGAGTCCGATATGGGTGGTTCCTAGCATACAGCATCCTGGTTTGCATTCTGGCTCTCTTCCAAACATAGAGCAATGTGGTTATCAGGACCCCACATCCAGGCCTCCCAGGAAACAACAGCAGCCCAACTACCTCCCTCTCTGGGGACCTCCAAACTGTTTTCCTGAATGTCCACTCAATAATGGTCCCTCCAGCACAATGTCCATTGTAATTGCACCACAAATTATTAAAGCTCGAAGTCCGACACTGCCAGCCACCCTTTTGTGGTGGGTAGTTTCAGCTTTGCCAAAGCCACCCTTTTCCGTCCTCTGCTCCATATAGGTTGGAGGAACAGCGCATCAACAGTCAGAACCATTGCCCTAGGGACCGCTTTGGGGAGTGCTGTGAAAGAGTAGAGTAACCTAGGAAGGATCACCATCTTAATCAATACTATTTGGCCCATAACTGACAGGGGCAGTCCCAGCCAGAATCGTACCACCGGTCTCAAGAAGGCCATAGCCACCATGACATTTCCGTCCAGGATTTGATGCCGTGTGTGATAAACACAAACACCCAGAAACATCATTGTGTCTGGCGTCCACTGCAGTGAGTACCCCAATTTAGTGGACGCAAGGTTCCCAGTGCCACCACGAAGGGGAAAGGCAAAGGATTCTTCCAGTTAACCCTCAATCTCAAAAAAATGTCTGTGAATAAGAATGACTACATCATATGAATTGGTGTGGGATGTAAGAATCAGAGATAAACACTGCATAACAAATAAAAAAAATTGGTGGGATAAGAGTTCTTTCTTCATTAAAAATGAGGCATCAACAAGCAACGTTCAAGAAAACCCCAATGGATATTGTAAGTAAGAATGATAGTGGAAAATGTACTTTAATATGCAGCATAGATATTGCATGTAAGGATCCAAACAACAAATATGCTCCACATAGAGGTCAGAAATTAATCACATTTTGAAGTAGAAAAAATAGAAGAATTATGGGAGGGATAGGAAACATAAAACCAATTAGAATCACAATAGAATGTGACAGTTACACAAGAACATGAGGGGCAGCAAGCAAAAAAAAATTGACAAAAAACATAATGAAGCTGATAAGCAGGCGACTTGATGAACCAATAAAATTCTAATGATGTGCTGCAATGCTGACAAACTAAAGAAAAGAAAGACTAAGAATGATTACGAGAATACTTGTGATAGTAAATAGTCAACACCATATGTAATGGAGGAATACCGTTACCAGCAGGATCCCTCTCAGGAAAGGCTATTTGAAGAAATGTGGGTAAAAGAACTGAGAGGTGATTGACTTCACAAGATGTTATGAAGGACAATAGATTCATATAGAGAGAATTTTCTCCATGTATGCACTTAAACATACGGAAATTATAATGGTTACTTTGGTATATTAAAAGATGAATTACCACACATCTATTTAGAGATGAATTCTTTCAAACTGAATAAAGCTTTCTTTAAAAGAAAAATGTACGCAAATTTGATAAATTCGCGTGAAAGTAATTAAAAAGCACTGGCTCCTATGCTTGTTTTCATAAGGGCTCCCAGGTTGGCCAGGTCCCAGGGGCATTTAAAAAAAAAGGAGAGGGTCACCCATGGCCCCCCTCCTGAGACTCTTTGCTACCTCCCGGGTTATTTAAAATAATGAAGGGGGCTGCGCGGACCCTGTTCCTGAACTTCTAGAAGCCCTGAGGACCACCACCTCCTGGAGCTTTGTTTTTTTAATAAATGAGAGGGGCTCCAATGACCCTCCTCATGGGCTTCTAGAAGCCTCAATGGCTACCACAGACATTGTTGTCACCAAGGAATTGACCTAACTATGATGTTACATTAACCTTTTTGTCTCATTGGTATATATATATATATATATATATATATATATATTAATATATATTAATATTAATTTATTCACTAATAAACACCATAGGTTTCAGAGACGTTACAGTTAGAAATTAGCATTTAAAAAACCTTAGAAATTCACAGAAAAAAACATAGGTTTCAGGGGTGTTATAGTTCACTTGCCATTTCACTCTTCCAAAACCATATAAATTCCTCTATTATAGTTAGTTCTGCTAACAATAACTCGCGCACCCGCAATGCACTTCTGATGATGTCAAATATTGCATCATTCATGACATGGTCAGTGACATCACTGATGACATCTCAAATGACAACACTGATGACATCACTGATGACATCATCCAGTGAATGTGGTTTAGTTTGAAATTTAAATATGCATTATATATATATACCAATCTGTATTGAAGATTGAGTGGATATATAACTGTCTGGATGGAGGATTTAGAAGCTGTCTGACTGTCTGTTTAAGTGAGTAATTAAAAGTGTCTCACTTAATACATGGATTAGTAACTAAACTATGTGAATGTGTGCATCACTGTCTCTGTTGTTGTATAACAAGCTGCATCAGCTGGTCACTAACTACATGAGTGTGTATATTAGTTATTGATTAGTTGTGTGAGTATTTTTATGGGACACTGAGTTTGTGTGTGGTTGGATGGGGTGTGTGTAACTATGCATAGATGTGTGAATGGTTGATTGACTAGGTGTATCGGTTTAAGAGTGCATGTGGAAACAGTTGTTTGGGTGACTAAGTGAATTTATTTGTGTGTTGGTGAGCGAATATATGTTTTAGTTTTACATCTTCAACTAATTAAAAAAATAAAAGTCATTGTATGTGAGAGTTGGTGTATATAAATAAGTATGTGTAAGAGTCAGTGATTGTGAGAGTAACTATATGAATGAGTGTATAATTGTAATGGTGATTTCTTAACATATTAGCTATGAGTTACTATGTGTTTGAATAAATGAGGTGTTGTTGGATAATTGTGCAAGTGAGTAAATGTAAGTGAGATTAATTTTTTTCATGAGTGAGTAGGATGACTGCATAACCGACTAAGATGACTACTGATGTGCCAATGTCTATATATGTGTATAAGTGCATTTGATAGTCTTCTATTAATTAGTGACTGCATGTATAAATGATTCTGTTCTTGAATGGGTAGTTGAGTGTGTAGACTTAGGAATCAGTGGGTGGGTATGTAGTAACTGATATTGGTGTGTCAATGGTTTCAAATATGGTACTCTGTATTTTAAAGTGAGTGAAGAAAGGTTATACTAGTGTATGATGAGGTGTATCAGATTGTCACATGGATGATGTCATCAGTGATGTCATCTGAGATGTCATCAGTGATGTCACTGACCATGTCATGAATGATGCAAAATGTGACATCATCAGCAGTGCATTGCGGGCGCGCGAGTTATAGTTAGTAGAACTAACTATAACGTAGGAATTTCTATGGTTTTGCAAGAGTGAAATGGCCAGCTAACTATAACACCCCTGAAACGCATGTTTTTTCTGTGAATTTCTAAGATTTTTTAAATGCTAATTTCTAACTATAACGTCTCTGTAAATTTGCAAAAAAATTTTTTAAAAAACATTCAAACTGAAATATTGATGACTTTTTTGTTTTCATTTTTTATTTTAATATATTTATATTATTTTCTTTTTTTTAAAAAATTCCAAATTTTATTTGGAGTCGCGCACTCAAAGCGTACACATCACGGTGGGTGCGCAGATTCTAGCCGCCATTTTAGAAAAGTCGTGAAGGAGCCGCGTACGGTGTGCGACAGCTGCGTGTTTTTCATTTACATCATATACATTTAATATTACGTGATGTGCATGATTGGTATGCGTCCAGTCCGCGACTCCTGCTCCCGCGCATTTGCGTCACATGCGCATTACGGTACAAGATGCTTGCACGATGGCGGGTCCCGAGTGACGTCCTATACGTGCTGCAAAAAAAATGTATGTTCCAAAATAATATGTATGTGTCTTTAATATACATATTAGGGCAGGAGATTATCGAAGATATTCATAAAAACTAATATATTTGTACTTATAACAAACTTATATTATTTTTAAATATATTTTCGCGAAGTCGGGTGCATGCATCGTGAGTTCAGAGAACCAGGTCAGCAGAGCTGCTGTCGAGCCAGAGACCCAGGTCAGCAGAGCTGCTCTAGAGGCCGAGAACCAGGTCAGCAGAGCTGCTGTCGAGCCAAAGAAACGAGGTCAGCAGAGCTGCTCTAGAGGAAGAGAACCAGGTCAGCAGAACTGCTTTGGAGCCAGAGAACCAGGTCAGCAGAGCTGCTCTAGCGCCAGAGAACCAGCTCAGCAGAGCTGCTTTGGAGCCATAGAACCAGGTCAGAAGAGCTGCTCTAGAGGCAGAGAACCAGGTCAGCAGAACTGCTTTAAAGCCAGAGAACCACGTCAGCAGAGCTCTTTAGAGGGAGAGAACCAGGCCAGCAGAGCTGCTTTAGAGCCGGAAGCCAGGTCAGCAGAGCTGCTCTAGAGCCAGAGAACCAGGTCAGCAGAGCTGCTTTAGAGCCATAGAACCAGGTCAGCAGAGCTACTTTAGAGCCAGAGAACCAGGTCAGCAGAGCTGCTCTAGAGGCAGAGAACCAGGTCAACAGAGCTGCTGTAGAGGGAGAGAACCAGGTCAGCAGAGCTGCTTTAGAGCCAGAGAACCAGGTCAGCAGACCTGCTCTAGAGCCAGAGAACCAGGTCAGCAGAGCTGCTTTAGAGCCATAGAACCAGGTCAGCAGAGCTGCTCTAGAGGCAAAGAATCAGGTCAGCAGAGCTGCTTTAGAGCCAGAGAACCAGGTCAGCAGAGCTGCTCTAGAGCCAAAGAACCAGGCCAGCAGAGTTGCTTTAGAGCCAGAGAACCAGGTCAGCAGAGCTGCTCTAGAGCCTAGGAACCAGGTCAGCAGAGCTGTTCTAGAGCCAGAGAACCAGGTCAGCAGAGCTGCTCTAGAGCCAGAGAACCAGGTCAGCAGAGCTGCTTTGGAGCCATAGAACCAGGTCAGCAGAGCTGCTCTAGAGGCGGAGAACCAGGTCAGCAGAACTGCTTTAGAGCCAGAGAACCAGGTCAGCAGAGCTCTTTAGAGGGAGAGAACCAGGTCAGCAGAGCTGCTTTAGAGCCAGAGCCAGGTCAGCAGAGCTGCTCTTGAGCCAGAGAACAAGGTCAGCAGAGCTGCTTTAGAGGGAGAGAACCAGGTCAGCAGAGCTGCTCTAGAGGCAGAGAATCAGGTCAGCAGAGATGATTTAGATGGAGAGATCCAGGTCAGCAGAGCTGCTCTAGAGCCAGAGAACCAGGCCAGCAGAGCTGCTTTAGAGCCACAGAACCAGGTCAGCAGAGCTGCTTTAGAGCCAGAGAACCAGGTCAGCAGAGCTGCTCTGGAGCCTAAGAACCAGGTCAGCAGAGCTGCTCTAGATCCAGAGAGCCAGGTCAGCAAAGCTGCTCTAGAGCCAGAGAACCAGGTCAGCAGAGCTGCTTTGGAGCCATAGAACCAGGTCAGCAGAGCTGCTCTAGAGCCAGAGAACCAGGTCAGCAGAGCTGCTCTAGAGGCAGAGAACCAGGTCAGCAGAGCTGCTGTAGAGGGAGAGAACCAGGTCAGTAGAGCTGCTTTAGAGCCAGAGAACCAGGTCAGCAGAGCTGCTCTAGAGCCGGAGAACCAGATCAGCAGAGCTGCCTTAGAGCCATAGAACCAGGTCAGCAGAGTTGCTTTAGAGGCAGAGAATCAGGTCAGCAGAGCTGCTCTAGAGGGAGAGAACCAGGTCAGCAGAGCTGCTTTAGAGCCAGAGAACCAGGTCAGCAGAGCTGCTCTAGCGCCAGAGAACCAGCTCAGCAGAGCTGCTTTGGAGCCATAGAACCAGGTCAGAAGAGCTGCTCTAGAGGCAGAGAACCAGGTCAGCAGAACTGCTTTAAAGCCAGAGAACCACGTCAGCAGAGCTCTTTAGAGGGAGAGAACCAGGCCAGCAGAGCTGCTTTAGAGCCGGAAGCCAGGTCAGCAGAGCTGCTCTAGAGCCAGAGAACCAGGTCAGCAGAGCTGCTTTAGAGCCATAGAACCAGGTCAGCAGAGCTACTTTAGAGCCAGAGAACCAGGTCAGCAGAGCTGCTCTAGAGGCAGAGAACCAGGTCAACAGAGCTGCTGTAGAGGGAGAGAACCAGGTCAGCAGAGCTGCTTTAGAGCCAGAGAACCAGGTCAGCAGACCTGCTCTAGAGCCAGAGAACCAGGTCAGCAGAGCTGCTTTAGAGCCATAGAACCAGGTCAGCAGAGCTGCTCTAGAGGCAAAGAATCAGGTCAGCAGAGCTGCTTTAGAGCCAGAGAACCAGGTCAGCAGAGCTGCTCTAGAGCCAAAGAACCAGGCCAGCAGAGTTGCTTTAGAGCCAGAGAACCAGGTCAGCAGAGCTGCTCTAGAGCCTAGGAACCAGGTCAGCAGAGCTGTTCTAGAGCCAGAGAACCAGGTCAGCAGAGCTGCTCTAGAGCCAGAGAACCAGGTCAGCAGAGCTGCTTTGGAGCCATAGAACCAGGTCAGCAGAGCTGCTCTAGAGGCGGAGAACCAGGTCAGCAGAACTGCTTTAGAGCCAGAGAACCAGGTCAGCAGAGCTCTTTAGAGGGAGAGAACCAGGTCAGCAGAGCTGCTTTAGAGCCAGAGCCAGGTCAGCAGAGCTGCTCTTGAGCCAGAGAACAAGGTCAGCAGAGCTGCTTTAGAGGGAGAGAACCAGGTCAGCAGAGCTGCTCTAGAGGCAGAGAATCAGGTCAGCAGAGATGATTTAGATGGAGAGATCCAGGTCAGCAGAGCTGCTCTAGAGCCAGAGAACCAGGCCAGCAGAGCTGCTTTAGAGCCACAGAACCAGGTCAGCAGAGCTGCTTTAGAGCCAGAGAACCAGGTCAGCAGAGCTGCTCTGGAGCCTAAGAACCAGGTCAGCAGAGCTGCTCTAGATCCAGAGAGCCAGGTCAGCAAAGCTGCTCTAGAGCCAGAGAACCAGGTCAGCAGAGCTGCTTTGGAGCCATAGAACCAGGTCAGCAGAGCTGCTCTAGAGCCAGAGAACCAGGTCAGCAGAGCTGCTCTAGAGGCAGAGAACCAGGTCAGCAGAGCTGCTGTAGAGGGAGAGAACCAGGTCAGTAGAGCTGCTTTAGAGCCAGAGAACCAGGTCAGCAGAGCTGCTCTAGAGCCGGAGAACCAGATCAGCAGAGCTGCCTTAGAGCCATAGAACCAGGTCAGCAGAGCTGCTCTAGAGGCAGAGAATCAGGTCAGCAGAGCTGATTTAGAGGGAGAGAACCAGGTCAGCAGAGCTGCTTTAGAGCCAGAGAACCAGGTCAGCAGAGCTGCTCTAGAGCCAGAGAACCAGGCCAGCAGAGCTGCTTTAGAGCCACAGAACCAGGTCAGCGGAGCTGCTCTAGAGGCAGAGAACCAGGTCAGCAGAACTGCTTTAGAGCCAGAGAACCAGGTCAGCAGAGCTTTTTAGAGGGAGAGAACCAGGTCAGCAGAGCTGCTTTAGAGCCAGGGCCAGGTCAGCAGAGCTGCTCTAGAGCCAGAGAACCAGGTCAGCAGAGCTGCTTTAGAGCCAGAGAACCAGGTCAGCAGAGCTTCTCTAGAGGCAGAGAACCAGGTCAGCTGAGCTGCTGTAGAGGGAGAGAACCAGGTCAGTAGAGCTGCTTTAGAGCCAGAGAACCAGGTCAGCAGAGCTGCTCTAGAGCCGGAGAACCAGATCAGCAGAGCTGCCTTAGAGCCATAGAACCAGGTCAGCAGAGCTGCTCTAGAGGCAGAGAATCAGGTCAGCAGAGCTGATTTAGAGGGAGAGAACCAGGTCAGCAGAGCTGCTTTAGAGCCAGAGAACCAGGTCAGCAGAGCTGCTCTAGAGCCAGAGAACCAGGGCAGCAGAGCTGCTTTAGAGTCATAGAACCAGGTCATCAGAGCTGCTTTAGAGCCAGATAACCAGGTCAGCAGGGATGCTCTAGAGCCTAGGAACCAGGTCAGCAGAGCTGCTCTAGAGCCAGAGAACCAGGTCAGCAGAGCTGCTGTAGAGCCAGAGAAACCAGGTCAGTAGAGCTGCTTTAGAGCGAGAGAACCAGGTCAGCAGAGCTGCTTAAGAGGGAGAGAACCAGGTCTGCAGAGCTGCTTTAGAGCCAGAGAACAAGGTCAGCAGAACTGCTGTAGAGCCATAGAACCGGGTCAGCAGAGCTGCTTTAGAGCCAGGGAAGCAGGTCAGCAGAGCTGTTGTAGAGCCAGAGAACCAGGTCATCAGAGCTGCTCTAGAGCCTAAGAACAAGGTCAGCATAGCTGCTCTAGAGCCAGAGAACCAGGTCAGCAGAGCTGCTGTAGAGCCAGAGAAACCAGGTCAGCAGAGCTGCTTTAGAGGGAGAGCACCAGGTCAGCAGAGCTGCTTTAGAGCCAGAGAACCAGGCCAGCAGAGCTGCTTTAGAGCCAGAGCACCAGGTCAGCAGAGCTGCTTTAGAGCCAGAGAACCAGGCCAGCAGAGCTGCTTTAGAGCCAGAGAACCAGGTCAGCAGAGCTGCTTTAGAGCCAGAGAACCAGGTCAGCAGAGTTGCTTTAGAGCCAGAGAACCAGGTCAGGAGAGCTCCTCTAGAGCGTAAGAACCAGGTCAGCAGAGCTGTTCTAGAGCCAGAGAACCAGGTCAGCAGAGCTGCTGTAGAGCCAGATAAACAATGTCAGTAGAGCTGCTTTAGAGGGAGAGAACCAGGTCAGCAGAGCTGCTCTAGAGGGAGAGAACCAGGTCAGCAGAGCTGCTCTAGAGCCAGAGATCCATGTCAGCAGAACTGCTTTAGAGCCATAGAACCGGGTCAGCAGAGCTGCTTTAGAACCAGAGAACCAGGTCAGCAGAGCTATTGTAGAGCCAGGGAACCAGATCAGCAGAGCTGCTCTATATCTTAAGAACTAGGTCAGCAGAGCTGCTCTAGAGCCAGAGAACCAGGTCAGCAGACCTGCTGTAGAGCCAGAGAAACCAGGTCAGCAGAGCTGCTTTAGAGGGAGAGAACCAGATCAGCAGAGTTGCTTTGAGGAAAGTCAATAACTTACTGACTTTCAGGAAGGAGCTGAAGACATGGCTTTTTTCTCAGTAACCCTTCTGTCTGCTCTCATCTGCCCTGGTCTCACCTCTCGGGTTTATGCCTAAGCGCCGGGACACTCTTCGGAGTAGCCGTGCGCTATAAAAGATCCGAATTAACATAACATAACATAACAAAGCTGCTTTAGAGCCAGAGAGCCAGGTCAGCAGAGCTGCTCTAGCTGCCACTGACTGACTGACACTGACTGACACCGATTGACACTGACTGACACTGATTGACTGAAACTGACTGACTGACAATGACTGACACTGATTGACTGACACTGGCTGACTGACTGACACTGACTGACACTGACTGACTGACACTGACTGACACTGATTGACTGACACTGATTGACTGACACTGACTGACGCTGACACTGACTGAATGACATTGACTGACTGACACTGACTGACACTGACTACTCTCTATTATTCTACTACTCACTCTCTACTACTCTCTACAACTCTCTCTCTACTACTCACTCTCTACTACTCACTCTCTAATACTCTCTACTACGCTCTCTCTACTACTCACTCTCTACTACTCACTCGCTACTACTCTCTACTACTCACTCTCTACTACTCACTATCTACTACTCTCTACTACTACTCTCTACTACTACTCTCTACTACTCACTCTCTACTACTCACTCTACTACTCTCTAGTACTCACTCTACTACTCTCTACTTCTCTCTACCACTCACTCTCGACTACTCTACTACTCACTCTCTACTACTCTCTCTACTACTCACTATCTACTACTCACTCTACTACTCACTCGCTACTACTCTATCTACCACTCGCTCTCTACTACTCTCTACTGATCACTCTCCACTACTCACTCTCTACTACTCACTCTCAACTACTATCTACTACTCACTCTCTACTACTCACTCTCTACTACTCTCTACTACTCTCTCTACTACTCACTCTCTACTACTCACTCTCTGCTACTCACTCTCTACAACTCTACGACTCTCTACTACTCTCTCTACTACTCACTCTCTACTACTCACTCTACTACTCTCTACCACTCACTCTCTACTAATCTACTACTCACTCTCTACTACTCTCTCTCTACTACTCACTCTCTACTACTCTACTACTCACTCATAACTACTATCTCTCTACTACTCACTCTCTACTACTCTCTACAACTCACTCTCTACTACTCACTCTTTACTACTCGCTCTCTACTACTCTCTACTGCTCAATCTCCACTAATCACTCTCTACTACTCGCTCTCAACTACTCTCTACTACTCACTCTACTACATACTCTCTACAACTCTCTAGTACTCTCTCTACTTCTCACTCTCTACTACTCTCTCTACTACTCACTCTTTACTACTCTTTACTACTCTCTAATACTCACTCTCTAATGCTCCTCTACTCTCTACTACTCACACTCTACTACTCACTCTCTACTACTCACTCTCTACTACTCACTCTCTACTGCTCTCTACTACTCACTCTCTACTACTCATTCTCTATTACTCTCTACTACTAACTCTCTACTACTCACTTTCTACTACTAAATCTACTACTCACTCTACTACTCACTCTCTACTACTCACTCTCTACTACTTTCTCTCTACTACTCTCTACTGCTCACTCTACTACTCACTCTCTACTAGTCTTGACTACTCTCTCTCTGTTATTCACTCTCTACTACTCACTCTCTACTACTCTCTACTACTCACACTGTACTACTCTCTACTACACTCTGCTACTCACTCTCTACTACTCTCTACTACTCACTCTCTACTACTCACTCTCTACTACTCTCTACTGCTCACTCTCTTCTACTCACTCTCTACTACTCTACTACTCTCTACTACTCTCTCTACTACTCACTCTCTAGTACTCTCTACTACTCACTCTTCTCCTCCCACTACTCTCTACCACTCACTCTCTACTACTCTACTACTCACTCTCTACTACTCTCTCTCTACTACTCACTCTCTACTACTCTACTACTCTCTACTACTCACTCTCTACTACTCTCTACTACTCACACTCTACTACTCTCTACTACTCTCTGCTACTCACTCTCTACTACTCTCTACTACTCACTCTCTACTACTCACTCTCTACTACTCTCTACTGCTCACTCTCTTCTACTCACTCTCTACTACTCTACTACTCTCTACTACTCTCTCTACTACTCACTCTCTAGTACTCTCTACTACTCACTCTTCTCCTCCCCCACTACTCTCTACCACTCACCCTCTACTACTCTACTACTCACTCTCTACTACTCTCTCTCTACTACTCACTCTCTACTACTCTACTACTCTCTACTACTCACTCTCTACTACTCTCTCTCTCTACTACTCACTCTCTACTACTCACTCTCTACTTCTCACTCTCTATTACTCACTTTCTACTACTCTCTACTGCTCACTCTCCACTAGTCACTCTCTACTACTCGCTCTCAACTACTCTCTACTACTCACTCTACTGCTCACTCTCTACTACTCTCTCTACTTCTCATTCTCTACTACTCTCTACTACTCACTCTCTACTACACACTCTCTACTACTCACTCTACTACTCACTCTCTACTACTCTCTAGTACTCTCTCTACTTCTCACTCTCTACTACTCACTCTCTACTACTCACTCTTTACTACTCTCTACTACTAACTCTCTTCTGCTCATTCTCTCCTACTCACTCTCAACTTCGCTCTACTACTCACTCTCTACTACTCTTTCACTACTACTCTCTACTGCTCTCTACTACTCACTCTCTACTACTCACTCTACTACTCACTCTACTACTCACTCTCTACTACTCACTCTCTACTACTCTCTACTACTCACTCTCTACTACTCCACTACTCTCTACTACTCTCTCTCTACTACTCACTCTCTACTACTCATTCTCTACTGCTCTCTACTACTCACTTTCTACTAATCTCTCTCTACGACACACTCTCTACTACTCACTCTCTACTACTCTCTGATACTCACTTTATACTACTCTCTCTCTACTACTCTCTACTGCTCTCTACTACTCACTCTCTACTACTCACTCTACTATTCACTCTACTACTTCTCTCTACTACTCACTCTCTACTACTCTCTACTACTCACTCTCTACTACTCTCAACTACCTTCTCTCTGCTACTCACTCTCTACTACTCACTCTCTACTACTCTCTAGTACTCACTCTCTACTACTCTCTACTGCTCACTCTACTACTCACTCTCTACTACTCTCTACTGCTCACTCTCTACTACTCACTCTCTACTACTCTCTACTACTCACTCTCTACTACTCACTCCATACTACTGACTCTACTACTCTCTACTACTCACTCTCTGCTACTCTCTCTATTACTCTCTACTACTCTCTACTACTCACTCTCTACTCTCTATTACTCATTCTCTACTCTCTACCTCTCTCTACCTCTCTCTCTACTACTCTCTACCTCTCTACCTCTACCTCTCTACCTCTACACCTCTACCTCTCTACCTCTCTCTACCTCTCTCTACAAGCACACATATGCACATATATATATGCATATATATGCATATGCATTTATATATATGTATGTGTGTGTATATATATATAAAATTCACTTAAAAAACCATAGGTTTCAAACAGGTTATAGTTAGGTGGACATTTCACTCATAAAAAACCAATGAAATTCCCCTGTTATAGTTAGTTCAGATAACTATATCTCGCGCGCCCGCAATCCACTGCTCATGACGTCACATATTACATCACTCATGACGTGGTCAGTGGCATCACTCATGACATCACTGATGACATCATCCTTGTGATAGAGTGGTGGTCGCGCGAGTTATAGTTATTTGAAATAACTATAACGGGGGAATTTCATTGTTTTTTTACGAGTGAAATGTCCACCTAACTATAACCTGTGTGGAACCTATGGTTTTTTAAGTGAATTTGCAAGGTTTTTTAAATGCTAATTCCTAACTATAACGTGTGTGAAACCTATGGTTTTTTAAGTGAATTTGTACGGTTTTTTAAATGCTAAGTTATGTATTTATTAATATATATAATTTTTTTAAGGTTTTTCACCGTGCGCGCACCCCGCGATTTTTATAAAAACAAAATAAAATGTTTATTTCACCCATGGGGGTCCTTCTGTTACCCCCTGACAAAGGCTAGGGGGTCAGGAACTCTCTTCCCTGCCCCCTTTTCACGTTTTCCACCTTTTTTCCCCCTTTCCTTTTCAGTGCGAGAGACAAAATGGCGGCCGACACTTCCTGATTTCGACCGATTCGAATGTTGACTGACATCTAACAACCAATCAGAATTTCGGTGCGCCCGTATAGATATTTATATGCTTTTAAATGATATTTTCTCAGGAAATACTGAACATAATGACACCAGACCTGCAAAAGGCACTTCCCTGACCTGAGGACTACCTCTCTGCCAAATTTCAAGTAATTCTGTTCAGCCGTTTGGGCTGTACCTTCAACTAAAGGTCCTATGGAAAAATGCATGGGGAAAACGCGTTTTGGGACCCCCCTTTTTTCTCGGCCCCCGCTTGACGAATCACCCAGAGACTTTCAGGGTAGGAGCTGAGCGGAGCGCCCCATTAGTTTTGAAAATTTCGCGAAGATTCGTCAACCGGCGCCAAAGTTATTCAAAATGGAATTTTGAGATTTCCTAGGGAAACACGGTCCTAACTAGAACTATCTACTGGCGACCGCCAGTAGATAATATACACACATATATATATTCTGCATATCTATATAACTGCAAATATAAATGCATGCATACATATACATATATGCATACATATTCATGTTATGTACATGAAAGTTTGAAAAACACTAATGCAAGCAAAGCTAAAAAGCCACCTAATTACAAACAGAATTGGTTTAACTCAAACGAGGGCGAGGCCTATTGCATTTTCAATGCTTGTTTACTTTGGTTCCATCAAGAAGGCGTTCAGATTAGGGGTGGGCGGAATTCGCGTAATCGCGTTACGCAAATCTCCGCGAAACGGTAAAAAATCTCCGCAAACAAGCAGAAATTCAGCGAACACGCGGAATTGCTTGTTCGCGATACTTTTTTCCTGTTCGCGATCGCTGTTTGCGTGCTCGAGGTGAAATATCTCGCGAACACGCATATTGAGAACGCGAACAAGCAAAAAATTTTCCGAAGTCGCGTAACGCAGATTTTTGGGCAATTTCGGAACGCGAACGCGAAATTACCCAAATTCCGCAAATTCCGCGAACGGAACAGAATTTACCGCCCAGGCCTAGTTCAGATGTGTCACACATTTGCCATAAATTCTGAATGGTAGCACTCTAGTTGCTCATTAGATCACTGTAGTAAAGCTACTGCTCACCAGGAAAGTCTGCTGCTGGTATTGAAAGTGCATGTTTCAGTCTGCATGTCAGAATTTTTTAATGAAATAGAAGAGGATTTGATAAGTCACTCAAAATGTGCCCTAATTTTTCTTTTTTCCTCACTAATCATAATTTCTATGGCAAAATGAACCTCCTCATTGTGTTCCTTTTAAATTAAACTACTCACTCTCTACTACTCACTCGCTACTACTTTCTACTACTCACTCTCTACTACTCACTTTCTACTACTCTACTACTCTCTACTACTCACTCTCTACTACTCACTCTCTACTACTCTCTACTACTCTCTACCACTCACTCTCTACTACTCTCTACTACTCTCTCTCTACTACTCTCTCTCTCTACTACTCCCTCTCTACTACTCTCTCTACTACTCACTCTCAACTACTCACTCTACTACTCTCTCTACTACTCACTCTACTACTCACTCTACTACTCTCTACCACTCACTCGCTACTACTCTCTCTCTCTACTACTCACTCTCTACTACTCACTCTACTACTCTCTACTACTCTCTACTACTCTCTCTGCTACTCACTTTCTACTACTCTCTACTACTCACTCTCTACTACTCACTCTCTACTACTCACTCTCTACTACTCTACTACTCTCTACTACTCTCTACTACTCTCTCTACTACTCACTCTCTACTACTCACCCTCTACTACTCTCTACTACTCTCTCTCTACTACACACTCTCTACTACTTGCTCTCTACTACTCACTCTACTACTCACTCTACTACTCACTCTCTACTACTCCCTACCACTCCCTACTACTCACTCTACTACTCACTCTCTACTACTCTCTACTACTCACTCTCTACTTCTCCACTACTCTCTACTAATCACTCACTACTACTCACTCTGTACTACTCTCTACTACTCTCTCTACTACTCTCTACTACTCACTCTCTCTACTACTCTCTCTCTACTACTCACTCTCTACTACTCTCTACTACTCACTCTACTACTCATTCTCTACTACTCATTCTCTACTACTCTCTCTCTGCTACTCAGTCTTTCTACTACTCACTCTCTACTACTCTCTACTACTCACTCTCCAATACTCACTCTCTACTACTCCCTCTACTACTCACTCTCTCCTACTCTCTACTACACCCTCTACTACTCACTCTCTACTACTCTCTACTTCTCACTCGCTACTACTCTCTACTACTCACTCTCTACTACTCACTACTACTCTCTCCTACTCACTCTCTGCTACTCTCTCTACTACTCTCTACTACTCTCTCTACTACTCTCTCTCTACTCTCTATTACTCATCCTCTACTCTCTACCTCTCTACCTTTCTCTACCTCTCTCTCTACTACTCTCTACCTCTACCTCTCTACCTCTACCTCTCTACCTCTATGTCTCTACCTCTACATCTCTACCTCTCTACCTCTCTCTACCTCTCTCTACACGCACACATATGCACATATATGCATTTATATATATGTATGTGTATATATATGTATATACATACATATATAAACATATATATAATCTGCATATCTATATAAATACAAATATAAATGCATGCATACATATACAGATATGCATGTTATTTACATGAAATTTTGAAAAACACTAATAAAAGCAAAGCTAAAAAGCCACCTAATTACAAACAGAATTGCTCTAACTTAAACGAGGGCGAGACCTATTGCATTTTCAATGCTTGTTTACTTTGGTTCCATCAAGAAGGCATTCAGATGTGACACATTTGCCATAAATTCTGAATGCCTCATTAGGTCACTGTAGTAAAGCTACTGCTCACCAGGGAAGTCTGCTGCTGGTATTCAAAGTGCATGTTTCAGTCTGCATGTCAGAACTTTTTAATGAAATAGAAGAGGATTTGAGAAGTCAAAATGTGCCCTAAGTTTTCTTTCTGCAGCACTAGTCATAATTTCTATGGCAAAATGAATCCCCTCCTTTTGCTCCTTTGCAAATTAAATGTTTTAAATGTTACCACTTTATTCCAATCAAGATGGCTGCAGGTGTGCCATACCTTTGTCATAAGTAAGACTGTTAGCGCTCTAGTTGTTCTTTAAAACACTCTGGGATTTCTGTCATTGAGCTATACTTGGGCTACATCTCGGTGATATTTCTGCTACATTTGGGCTCTTTTGTCTCTGGTGGCCATCTTGGGAGACTTGTTATGAAGTTTCCTAATTTCCTCATTTACTGCAGTCTCCTCAGTAGGCATACTGTCAGTTTTTTTACTTTGATTCAATGAAGAAGGCATTCAGATGTGTCACACATTTGCCATAAATTCAGAATGTTAGCACTCTAGTTGCTCATTAGATCACTGTAGTAAAGCTACTGCTCACCAGGGAAGTCTGCTGCTGGTATTGAAAGTGCATGTTTCAGTCTGCATGTCAGAATTCTTTAATGAAATAGAAGAGGATTTGAGAAGTCACTCAAAATGTGCCCTAATTTTTCTTTCTGCAGCACTAATCATACATTCTATGGCAAAATGAACCCTCTCATTTTGTTCCTTTTTAAATTAAATGTTTTAAATGTTACCACTTTATTCCAATCAAGATGGCTTCAGGTGTGCCATACCTTTGTCATAAGTAAGACTGTTAGCGCTCTAGTTGTTCTTTGGAACACTCTGGGAAGCTGCAGTAGAACACAAAGGAATCAACTGACAGTCTCTGCCCTTGTTGGATGTACATGTTTTACTGAGAATGTCAGACTTCATTCTCACATGACTGAGAAAGATAATGTTAATTTACAGAAAATATGCTCTCAGTTTAGCTTATAGATCACCTTCCAAACCTCTGTGGGAAAAGCATGTGAAAATAGTTTTCTCTCAAACATGATTCATGATATCCCAGCAGAAGGCTTTTTCACATTGTAAAATCACCTTAGAACATACTACAATTCCTAAAATGAGTATGGTACCATCAACAAATGATTTATAATGTAACTAAAGTCTTAAAACCTTCTATTAACTGCAATGCTTTTTAATGAGGTGCTATCATGTATATTGGTCCCAAGATGGCTGCCAACACTTCTTGGATGAAGTGCTGACAGCCAATCAGATCTCACAATGAGATGTGTGGTTAGGCTCCGCCCAGATATGTATATGATTTTACTTTTGATTTTCTCAGGAACTACTGAACGGATTTACACCATATATGCAAAAGGCACATGCCTGACCTGAGGACTACCTCTTTGCCAAATTTCAAGTAATTCTGTTCAGCCGCTCTGGCTGTAGCTGTGTCTAAAGGTCCTATGGAAAAATGCATGGGGAAAACGCGTTTTGGGACCCCCCTTTTTTCTCGGCCCCCGCTTGACGACTCGCCCCGAGACTTTCAGGGTAGGAGCTGAACGGAGCGCCCCATTAGTTTTGAAAATTTCGCGAGGATTCGTCAACCGGCGCCAAAGTTATTCAAAATCGAATTTTGAGATTTCCTATGGAAACTAGGTTGTAACTATAACTATCTACTGGCGACCGCCAGTAGATGATATATATATATATATATATATATATATATATATATATATTCATTCACTGAAAAAACCATAGGTTTTAGGGAAAGTGAGTTAGTTGGCCATTTAACTCGTACAAAACTAGTGAAATTTCCCCGTTATAGTTAGTTCAGCTAACTTTAACTCGCGCCCTGGCAATGCATTGCTGTCACATATTAAATCACTCTTTACATGGTCAGTGACCTCACTGATGACGACACTGACATCTCAAATGACATCACTGATGATATCACTGATATGATCCACTGACTGTTTCTAGAAGTTTAAATATGTTTAATATGTATAGAGAAAGGTGTATTGAAGAATGAATGGGTGTATAAGTGTCAATGGATGATTTAGTAGGTGCGTGACTGACTCGAAGTGAGTGATTAAACGTATCTTACTGAATGCATGGGTTAGTGACTAAACTGTGTGAATGTCTGTATCAGTCTGTCTGTTGTGTAAGCGGCTGCATGGGTTTGTGAATAGCTACATGACTGTCTATATGTGTTGATTGGTTGTCTGAGTATCTGTATGGGTGCCTGAGTTTGTGTGGGTGGGGTGTGTGGGACTGTGCATAGATGTGAGGGGGTGATACACTGGGTGCATGGTTTCAAGAGTGCATCTGTGATGGACTGTATGGGTAAGCAAGTGTGCATGGGTGTTAGTGAGTGAATGTATATCTCAGTGGTACATGTGAGTAACTACATATGTAAAGGCAGTATATATGTGTTGAGTATATAAATGGCTATAAGTGAGTGTAATTGTGAGAGGCTGTATGGATGAGTGTTTGTATCAATGATTGTATAAGAGCTTAAGAATGTGCTAGTATTTGTATGAGTAAGTGAGCTGGTGTGCATATAACTGTATAGGTGAGTAAATGGCAGTGTGATTAATTATTTGCATGACTGACTAGGTGTGCGAGTACCTCTATGGATGTGTGGCGATGTGAGTGTCTATATAGGTGTATGAGTGCATATGATAGTCCTGTACTGAGTGACCATAAGTATGAGTGACTGTACGGATGAGTAGATGTGTAAACTTAAGAATCAGTGAGTGGGTATGTAGTTATTGGTGTTGGAGTGTCTATAGTTTTGAGAATGGCAGTCTAATTTAGAGTGGATGTATCAAAGGTTATATTAGGGTGTGAGAAGATGCATCAAATTATCACGTGGATCATGTCATCAGTGATGTCACTGACTATGTCAAAAGTGATGTAATATGTGACTTCATCAGCAGTGCATTGCAGGGGCGTGAGTTATAGTTAGCTGAACTAACTAACGGGAATTTCTCTGGTTTCATACGAGTGAAATGTCCAACTAACTTTCCCTAAAACCTATGTTTTTTTCAGTGAATTTCTAAGGGTTTTTAAAGGCTAATTTCTAACTATAACGTGCCTGAAACCTATGGTTTTTTCAGTGAATACATATATATATATATATATTCACTGAAAAAACCATAGGTTTCAGGGGCGTTATAGTTGAAATTCCCCCGTTATAGTTAGTTCAGCGCCCGCAATGCACTGCTGATGACGTCACATATTACATCACTCATGACATGGTCAGTGACATCACTCATGACATCACTGATGACATCTCAAATGACATCACTGATGACATCATCCAATGAATGTGTGCTTTTCTGAAAATTACATATGTTTTATATATGTATATCTCAAGATCGATGGAAGAATAAATGGGTATATAAGTGTCTAAATAGATGATTTGTTTTTGAAATATTGATTGTATGACTGACAAGTGGCTGCATGGGTTGGTGAGTAGCTACATGAGTGTCTATATAGGTTATTAGTTGGTTTTTCGAGTATCAGTATGAGTGTCTGAGTGTATGTATGGTTCGGTGGGGGGTATTACGTAGTGCATAGGTGCATGAATGAGTGACTCACTGTTTGTATGTGTTGAAGACAGCATGTGTGCATAACTGTATGGGTGGATGAGTGTGTGCATGGGTGTGTTAGTGAGTGATAGACTGTCTCAATAGTGTCTTTATGAGTAACTACATATGTTTTAAACTGGTATATGTGACTATTGGTGTATATAAGTGAGTATATGTGAGAGTGAGAGATTGAAAGAGTTACTGTATGAATAAGTATCTGTTTCTATAAGTGATTGTTTAAAAGACTAAGTATGTGTAAGTTTCTGTAGACGTAAGTGTGGTGGTGTGTGTATAACTGTATATGCAAGTAAATGGATGTTTGATTCTTTATTAGCATGAGTGACTATTTGTGTGAGTAACTCTATGGATGAGTGGCGTTGTGTAACAGGATGTATAGGTGTGTGAGTACATATGATGAGTGAGTACATGTATGAGTGACTGTATAGGACTGTTGGTGAATGAGTGGATGTGTATGTGGATCTTAGAATTACTGAATCGGTTGTTGTAACTGGTATTGGTATGTCCATTGTTTTGAAAATTGTAGTTTCTATTTTTGAATGTGTGTATCAAAGGTTATATTTGGGGATGAGGAGGTCTGCCACTCTATCACAAGGATGATGTCATCAGTGATGTCATTAGTGATGTCATTTGAGATGACATCAGTGATGTCATGAGTGATGTCACTGACCATGTCATGAGTGATGTAATATGTGACGTCATCAGCAGTGCATTGCGGGCGCGCAAGTTATAGTTAGCTGAACTAACTATAAAGGAGGAATTTCAACTATAACGCCCCTGAAACCTATGGTTTTTTTCAGTGAATTTCTAAGGTTTTTTAAATGCTAATTCCTAACTATAACGTGCCTGAAACGTATGGTTTTTTCAGTGAATTTCAAAGGTTTTTTAAATGCTAATTTCTAACTATGCCTACAGAGATAGGACATGTGAAGAAAGAAGAAAAAACGCACAGAAAGAAAAAAAAGAAATGTAGAAACAAGCAACAGAAGTCCACAAAGACGAAGAAACGTGCAGGAAGAAGGATAACGTGCAGAAAGAACAAACCGAAGAGCAGAAAGAAGCCTTGTTGCAAAATCATCCTGTACCCTCAACTTTTTCAGACGGATACTGTGGTAACTGAATCTGACTAACCAGTCCTAGAGCCAGTGCTATGTTTAAAGACACTCAGAATACAGTGAAAACACCTACATACACTAGGGAACACTATGCGTTGGGGTCCCCCTGTGATCAGCATGACCTCCTCTAGTATATAATAGGGCAGGGGATTAAAACTACCTCTTAAAACGCGCCACAGGGCGTGTTTGCACACGTCACCTCAGGCCCCATCCCCTCACTTCCCCACTGTGTAAACACGCCCTGTGGCCGTTTTAAGTTGGGAGATTAAGTCCCCTTGAATCCTGAGGGTCCCTAGGGTCCAACTAGACCACTAGGTACCTCCAGTAAGCGCCACAGAGCTGCGTTGCAGAGAGATGTAAAAAGAGGCATGGCCTAGACCACCATCTCTGCAACGTAGCGGAGTGGTGCTTACTGAAAGCACCTGGTGGGCTAGTTGGCCCCCAGGGTCCCTCAGGATTGAAGGGGAATTATTTCCCCAACTTAAAATGCGCCACAGGGCTTGTTTGCACATGTTAACTCAGGCCCCGTCCCCTCCCTTCACCACTGTGTAAACACGCCCTGTGGCCATTTTAAGTTGGGAGATTAAGTTCATTTGAATCCTGAGGGTCCCTAGGGTCCAACTAGCCCACTAGGTACCTCCAGTATGCGCCACAGAGCTGCGTTGCAGAGAGGTGTAAAAAGTGGTACGGCCTGGACCACCTCTCTGCAACGGAGCTCAGTGGCGCTTACTGGAAGCACCTGGTGGGCTAGTTAACCCCCAGGGGCCCTCAGGATTGAAGGGGAATTATTTCCCCAACTTAAAACGCACCACAGGGCTTGTTTGCACATGTTAACTCAGGCCCCGTCCCCTCCCTTCACCACTGTGTAAACAAGCCCTGTGGCCGTTTTTAGTTGGGAGATTAAGTTCATTTGAATCCTGAGGGTCCCTAGGGTCCAACTAGCCCACTAGGTACCTCCAGTATGCGCCACAGAGCTGCGTTGCAGAGAGGTGTAAAAAGTGGCATGGCCTGGACCACCTCTCTGAAACGCAGCTCAGTGGCGCTTACTGGAAGCACCTGGTGGGCTAGTTAGCCCCCAGGGGCCCTCAGGATTGAAGGGGAATTATTTCCCCAACTTAAAACGCGCCATAGGGCGTGTTTGCACACATCACCTCAGGCCCCGTCCCCTTCCTTCCCCACTGTGTAAACATGCCCTGTGGCTGTTTTTTAAGTTGGGAGATTAAGTCCCCTTGAATCCTGAGGATCCCTAGGGGTAAAATAGCCCACTAGGTATGTCCAGTAAGCGCCATTGCAGAGAGGTGTAAAAAGGGGTACGGCCTGCACCACCTCTCTGCAACGCAGAGCAGTGGCACTTACTGGAAGCACCTGGTGGGCTAGTTGGCCCCCAGGGTCCCTCAGGATTGAAGGGGAATTATTTCCCCAACTTAAAACGCGCCATAGGGCGTGTTTGCACACGTCACCTCAGGCCCCGTCCCCTTCCTTCACCACTGTGTAAACGCGCCATGTGGCCGTTCTAAATTGAGAGATTAAGTCCCCTTGAATCCTAAGGGTCCCTAGGGTCAAACTAGCCCACTAGGTACCTCCAGTAAGCGCCACAGAGCTGCGTTGCATAGAGGGGCATGGCCTCAGAACACCTGTCTGCAACGCAGCTCCCTGGCGCACACTGGAGATACCTGTTGGGCTAGTTGGCCCTCAGGGACCCTCAGTATTGAAGGGGAATTAATTCCCCAACTTACAACTGGCCAGGGGGCGCGTTTGCAGAGTGCTGCAAGGAGAGGGCGTGGCCTCCAGTGCGATGCCGGTCTTTTATTTATTTTATTTTTTTAAGAAGGATGGCTGTGTGGCCCCCCTTTTTTTTCTAATTTACTGGCCCTGGGGACCCCATCCCCCAGGGCCTGCACCCTAATTTTTTTTGTTGAAAAAAATAAATTTGGCCCTCCCAAGGCCTTAATCGGCCCCGGGGACCCCAACCCCCGGGTCATGGCCTTTTTTTAATTTAAATTCTTTAGGAGGGGGCTGCGTTGCCCCCCTCCTCAGGCCACTTATGGCTCCGGGGACCCCATCCCCCGGGGCCGGCCTTTGTTTTTTTATTATTTTAAAAATATATTTATTTATAGAAACACCTAGGACATGCTGGACAAACCGTATGTACCTATCACCATGATGATTTGCGTGATATTCATTAAAAGGCAACTATGCATAGAATGAATCCACATGGAATGTATTTACACCACTAGTGAAGCTCTGACGTGTCTGACACCCTACCGTGCCTAATCCCGGCACCCACGCCGGTGGGTACTCTCCAAGTAGACACCCTTGTCGTTTATTTATACAAACATGGGTAGCTATTGACAGGCACATTTAATATACACGCACACCAAGCCATTCAAAGGGGATTCGACAAAAATTCGACCAAACTATGCAAGAAACCCCCCTCACAGTTAATAAAAAACACATCCACCGCCGGATGTGTAATACTTTTTATTTTCCTCTCTGGAAAGGAGACGAACCTCACTTGAGAGTCACAGCGTGCTCCTGGCTGAGCCCAATGCTGTGTTACACCCACCAGTGCCCGCCGATTGCCACATACCTCTGTGTTGTATTCCACCAGCTAGTGCGTATGCTATGACACTCTCTAGCCCATGTGCACTGTAACACCACCCCGTGAATATGTCATGCCACACTTGCCTTCGCACAGGTTATATTGCCCCATCTAACGTGCCTTCCTCGATGTGTATGTTATAACGCACAGCGCTATGCCATATATATTACAATCTGGGATCCATATCTTTGTCACAGTGCATATGCAACGTTACACTCCCCAGCACATATTTTATATTACAACTTTAGAGACTAGCTATGTTACACAACACTGCCCTGTGCATATTACACTCCAAGGCGTGTATCGCATAGCACGCCCTAGTGCCTGTGCTATCTCGCGCTCTCCAATGAATCTGTCATTGTGCACAATGTATTGCATATTATATTTCACGTCCCGGTTCATCTTATATCACACTTTTTGGTGCATAGTTTATACCATATACTACATCTAGTTTTCATTTTCAATCTTGCTCTCAGGACTATGTTCTATATAACACTGCGTCCACCTACCCTTTTCACGGGCATTACATTTTGCGATGTGCGTGGAGGGTCAGGGGGTGTTTCTGCCAAGTGAGCCCGGAGTCACAGTCACAAACGTCCTCTTCTTCCTGAATAAAAGTGAGATTATGCTGCATACTTAAAAACAATAACGTTCCTAATACCCACCTTCTCTGAACAGTTAGCTTGCTGCCCCATCCACCTCCTCCCTATCCTCTGTTGTCTGAATCCATGGACTAGCCTCCTCCCTCCTGCCATGCATGGTCTGATGTGCTGCCACTGCCCTCCATTTATCATGATGTACCAGTCCACTCCTTCTGCCCTCCATTGCCCAATTCTATGGCCCATCATTGACCTCCTGCTTAGCCTCTGTGCTTAGCTTGCTGCCCCTATTCTCCTTTCCCCTGCTTTCCGATGTCTTTGTGCATGCCCCTGCTCCATCCTTTTTGCCCACTATGTTCCATGGACCTGCCACTCCTATCTACTCTGAGTGTTCTGTTGAGCTGCCACTCCCCTCCCACCTGCCTAGCATTGTCAGATGACTGTAACCTATCCCTGCCACCTCCACCCTGCCTGTCCACATGCCATGCCCCTATCCCCTTCCTCCTGTCCTCCATGGTCCATTTTACTGCCACACCCTTCTGCCCTCCCTGATCTGTTGTGCTGCAACTGCTCCTCCTGCCTGCCCCGTGCGGTCTGTTGTGAGGCCCCTTCCCCTGAACTCTCTTGTCTGTGCCCAGGTCCTGACCCTCCCTTCTATCCTCCATGGTCCTTTGTGCATGCCCCTGCACCCTCCTTCTTGCCCATCATAGCCATTGTGCTGCCACTAACCCTCCCGCTTGCCATGCATGGTCTGTGCTGCCATGGCCCTTCTCACCTTCCCTGTGTGGTCAGCTAGCTGCCCCTGACCCCCTCCCACCTTCCCTCCATGGTCTGTGTGTATGCCACCATAGTCTCATTGTTGCTCTCCATGGTGTGTCTTGTTTCTAGTGCCCATCCTGCCCGACCTCCATGGTCATCTTGCTGCTCCTGCCACCTTGCCCCCAGCCCTCTGTTTCCATGTGCAGACCCCCTATTCCCTCCCTCCTGGCTTTTCTGTTTCATTGTATTGCCCCAGATCCATCCCTCCTGCCAATGCGCATAGGTTTCACACAAGTTATAGTTAGCTGTACATTTCACTCGTAAAAAACCAATGAAATTCCACGTTATAGTTAGTGCAGGCAACTATAACTCACGCGACCGCAATCCTCTGCTGATGACATATGTGTCTTTATGAACAAAAAATATTTGTAATATATGTATAGCTAAAATTTAATGGAAGAAGACATGGGCAAATAAGTGTCTAAATACAGTATTAGCATCAGCAGAGGATTGCGGTCGCGTGAGTTATAGTTGCCTGCACTAACTATAACGTGGAATTTCATTGGTTTTTTACGAGTGAAATGTACAGCTAACTATAACTTGTGTGAAACCTATGGTTTTTTCAGTGAATTTGCAAGGTTTTTTAAATGCTAATTCCTAACTATAACGTGTGTGAAACCTATGGTTTTTTCAGTGAATATATATATATATATATATAAACTCCAATGCTCACTCGTCACTACAAATGAGCCCGACATATGCCATATATATATATATATATATGCACACACACATATATATATATATACCCACACAGACACACATTACCTACTGGCGGTCGCCAGTAGGTAGTTATAGTTAGGACCCTGTTTCCATAGGAAATCCGCAACATTCTATTTTGAATAACTTTGGCGCCGGTTGACGAATGCTCGCAAAATTTTCAAAATAGGTGGGGCGCTACGCTCCGCTCCTACCCTGAAAGTCTCGGGGGGATTCGTCAAGCGGGGGCTGAGATAAAAGGGGGGTCCCAAAACGCGTTTTTCCCATGCATTTTTCCATAGGACCTTTAGACACAGCTACAGCCCGAACGGCTGAACAGAATTACTTGAAATTTTGCAGAGAGGTAGTCCTCAGGTCAAGGAAGTGCCTTTTGTAGGTTTGGTGTAAATCTGTTCAGTAGATTCTGAGAAAATAGCCTTTAAATCAATATATATATCTGAGCCAGCTTACGGTGCGCTTACGGTGCGCTTACCGTACGCGTACGGTGGCGTGCGCGAGCGCGATTCTGATTGGCCCTTAGATCTTAGTAAACATTCGAATCGGTCGAAACCAGGAAGCGGCGGCCGCCATTTCGTGTGTTTCACTCAGAAAAAAAAAGAGTGATATCTTGAACAGGGGGCAAGGGAGAGAGTTACAGACCCCCTAACATTTGTAAGGGGGTCAAAGAAGGACAGAAAAGTACAAAGAAAACACGGGGTACGCGTACGGTAAGCTCAACGTACGCGTACGGTAGAAAAAAATAAAATAAAAGAAATGAAATGCAGATTTAAGAGTTTAGATATTAGGGGGCTCTAAAAAGAGCCGTTGTGTTTATGAAGTGATTTTTTAGTGGTACCTACAAGTAAGTACCGATGCAGAGTCTAAGGTTCAAGAGGAAGACTCTGTTCCCTTCATCAGTGAAGTGCACACCATCTCCTCTATAAATGTCTTGCATGTCGTAACGCAAGTTGTTGTGGTAAATGGAACCCATACCATAGTCACGGAGGAAAGCAGAAACAGATTTGTTGACGTGCTTTCTTGCTTTGTCAATCTGCGGACAGAAATGATTGGACCAGTTCCATTTTTGCCTTTGGCATATGTTAGAAAACACAAAGGCAGTTTTAGGGAAAAGTGAAAACAGTTGTGCAAAGGTGTCCTTCATAAGCATTTCCAGACCTACCCCAGTCAAAGTGCCTAGGTCATTGCCACCACAGTGCACTATTATGAGGTCAGGGTGTTGGATTTGCATGAAGGATTTCACCAATGGCATCAATTGGTGCCACTTTAACCCTCTCTGACCAATCCATTTAATGTCTACATTTGGCAAAGCAAGGTCTCTCACCATATCTGTTTTCTCTGTATACTTTTCACTCCAGAAGACATAGCTGTGCCCTACAATCCACACTGTGAACATCTTCAAAGGAGAACTGGATGCCCTCAGGAGGTGTAATTCAGTAGAATGGTAAAAAGAAATGAAAGACAGTTTGGAAATGGGGGCATACATATTTTTTTTATAAAAAAAAGAACTGATTGGCTGTTTCATACCATTCTTCAATAAAAACTAGGCTGTATGTGTAAATTAATAGAAGCATGTTTTGTATTGGTACAGAAAAATGTGTTACCAAAGAACAGTACTATGGATTTGCTGTTAGGTTTGAAAAGTCAAGCACTCTTGCTCTTTGGAAATGAAACATTGTTTGGTGAACTTCTGACCTAACTCCACACAGCAGTGTTTCAAGAGCTGTTGCTATGGTAGCAGGCAGAAGTCAAGTTGGGGGAAGGGTACTAGGCAGAAGTCAAGTTGGGGGAAGGGTAAATTTGGAAAAGGGTTGGTTTTCAACCAATAGAAATGTGTGATTACATTTGAAAAAAAGGGGGAAGCACTGAGATTTGAAATTAACATGTGTATGTGTGGAAAAAGAGAGGGAAAGTTTGCCATTATCTGGTTCTGCTGAGAGGAGAGAGGTGTAAAGAAATGAGATCCTGGCTCTGATAATCTGCTGTTTGAGTGCCACATTTCTTTCACAACTAACTAATTTTAAAGGTGAGTTTAGAGTTTGAGAGGGGATGTATATGGTAAATTAAGAAATGAATAATAGAAATGGAATTCCTTTTGTTGAAGTTGTGTTTATCATTTTCTGTTTTGGGAGAAATTTGAATGTGAGGAACATGTAAAATAATATGGACTATGTTTTCACGATAAATTAAGGTGTACTGGTATAAATAAGGAATACTTTTAGGGTTTGAGGTTGCACTCAGTAATGCAAATACATTCAGCATTACTAAGGCTGGTTGCCCTTGCTGGAGTGTAGTCAGTCACCCAGGTTACACATGTTGTTGGTCTCAGAAAGCTGTTTGGTATTGCTCTGGTGATTTTACATTTGCATTAGATTGAAAGGGGGAGGTATTTTTTTAGGCAGAAGCAGACTCTTAGCACACAGCCAGCTGCTTACCCTGTGGAATCATGCACAGTATTCACAACCGAGTGGGGTTTGAGGTTTCAGTCAGTAATGCAAATACATTCAGCATCACTAAGGCTGGTTGCCCTTGCTGGAGTGTAGTCAGTCACCCAGGTTACACATGGTGCTGGTCTGAAAAAGCAGTTTGGACATGTGCTTTTTTAAGAATCAAAAAAGTTGGTTTAAAATGTGTCAGTCTGTAAAAGTGTTTATCACTTGCCAAAAAAAAGAGTAGTAAGTGTGCTTTCAAATTGGCAAAGACATTTCGTTTTGTGACTAATATGAAAACATGACTCTGTGTGCAAAAAGGAATTACAGGCAGAGATTTATTGCGTATTGCTCTGGTGATTTCACAGTTGCATTAGATGGAAAGGGGGAGCCATTTTATGGTGCAGAAGCAGACTCTTAGCACACACCCAGCAGCTTACCCTGTGGAATCATGCACAGTATTCACAAGAGAGTGGGGTTTGAGGTTTCAGTCAGTAATGCAAATACATTCAGCATCACTAAGGCTGGTTGCCCTTGCTGGAGTGTAGTCAGTCACCCAGGTTACACATGGTGCTGGTCTGAAAAAGCAGTTTGCACATGTGCTTTTTTAAGAATCTAAAAAGTTGGTTTAAAATGTGTCAGTCTGTAAAAGTGTTTATCACTTGCCAAAAAAAAGAGTAGTAAGTGTGCTTTCAAATTGGCAAAGAAATTTCGTTTTGTGACTAATATGAAAACATGACTCTGTGTGCAAAAAGGAATTACAGGCAGAGATTTATTGAGTATTGCTCTGGTGATTTCACAGTTGCATTAGATGGAAAGGGGGAGCCATTTTTTGGTGCAGAAGCAGACTCTTAGCACACACCCAGCAGCTTACCCTGTGGAATCATGCACAGTATTCACAAGCGAGTGGGGTTTGAGGTTTCAGTCAGTAATGCAAATACATTCAGCATCACTAAGGCTGGTTGCCCTTGCTGGAGTGTAGTCAGTCACCCAGGTTACACATGGTGCTGGTCTGAAAAAGCAGTTTGCACATGTGCTTTTTTAAGAATCTAAAAAGTTGGTTTAAAATGTGTCAGTCTGTAAAAGTGTTTATCACTTGCCAAAAAAAAGAGTAGTAAGTGTGCTTTCAAATTGGCAAAGAAATTTCGTTTTGTGACTAATATGAAAACATGACTCTGTGTGCAAAAAGGAATTACAGGCAGAGATTTATTGCGTATTGCTCTGGTGATTTCACAGTTGCATTAGATGGAAAGGGGGAGCCATTTTTTGGTGCAGAAGCAGACTCTTAGCACACACCCAGCTGCTTACCCTGTGGAATCATGCACAGTATTCACAAGCGAGTGGGGTTTGAGGTTTCAGTCAGTAATGCAAATACATTCAGCATCACTAAGGCTGGTTGCCCTTGCTGGAGTGTAGTCAGTCACCCAGGTTACACATGGTGCTGGTCTGAAAAAGCAGTTTGGACATGTGCTTTTTTAAGAATCTAAAAAGTTGGTTTAAAATGTGTCAGTCTGTAAAAGTGTTTATCACTTGCCAAAAGAAAGAGTAGTAAGTGTGCTTTCAAATTGGCAAAGAAATTTCGTTTTGTGACTAATATGAAAACATGACTCTGTGTGCAAAAAGGAATTACAGGCAGAGATTTATTGCGTATTGCTCTGGTGATTTCACAGTTGCATTAGATGGAAAGGGGGAGCCATTTTTTGGTGCAGAAGCCGACTCTTAGCACACACCCAGCAGCTTACCCTGTGGAATCATGCACAGTATTCACAAGCGAGTGGGGTTTGAGGTTTCAGTCAGTAATGCAAATACATTCAGCATCACTAAGGCTGGTTGCCCTTGCTGGAGTTTAGTCAGTCACCCAGGTTACACATGGTGCTGGTCTGAAAAAGCAGTTTGCACATGTGCTTTTTTAAGAATCTAAAAAGTTGGTTTAAAATGTGTCAGTCTGTAAAAGTGTTTATCACTTGCCAAAAAAAAGAGTAGTAAGTGTGCTTTCAAATTGGCAAAGAAATTTCGTTTTGTGACTAATATGAAAACATGACTCTGTGTGCAAAAAGGAATTACAGGCAGAGATTTATTGCGTATTGCTCTGGTGATTTCACAGTTGCATTAGATGGAAAGGGGGAGCCATTTTTTGGTGCAGAAGCAGACTCTTAGCACACACCCAGCTGCTTACCCTGTGGAATCATGCACAGTATTCACAAGCGAGTGGGGTTTGAGGTTTCAGTCAGTAATGCAAATACATTCAGCATCACTAAGGCTGGTTGCCCTTGCTGGAGTGTAGTCAGTCACCCAGGTTACACATGGTGCTGGTCTGAAAAAGCAGTTTGGACATGTGCTTTTTTAAGAATCTAAAAAGTTGGTTTAAAATGTGTCAGTCTGTAAAAGTGTTTATCACTTGCCAAAAAAAAGAGTAGTAAGTGTGCTTTCAAATTGGCAAAGAAATTTCGTTTTGTGACTAATATGAAAACATGACTCTGTGTGCAAAAAGGAATTACAGGCAGATATTTATTGCGTATTGCTCTGGTGATTTCACAGTTGCATTAGATGGAAAGGGGGAGCCATTTTTTGGTGCAGAAGCCGACTCTTAGCACACACCCAGCAGCTTACCCTGTGGAATCATGCACAGTATTCACAAGCGAGTGGGGTTTGAGGTTTCAGTCAGTAATGCAAATACATTCAGCATCACTAAGGCTGGTTGCCCTTGCTGGAGTTTAGTCAGTCACCCAGGTTACACATGGTGCTGGTCTGAAAAAGCAGTTTGGACATGTGCTTTTTTAAGAATCTAAAAAGTTGGTTTAAAATGTGTCAGTCTGTAAAAGTGTTTATCACATGCCAAAAAAAAGAGTAGTAAGTGTGCTTTCAAATTGGCAAAGAAATTTCGTTTTGTGACTAATATGAAACCATGACTCTGTGTGCAAAAAGGAATTACAGGCAGAGATTTATTGCGTATTGCTCTAGTGATTTCACAGTTGCATTAGATGGAAAGGGGGAGCCATTTTTTGGTGCAGAAGCCGACTCTTAGCACACACCCAGCAGCTTACCCTGTGGAATCATGCACAGCATTCACAAGCGAGTGGGGTTTGAGGTTTCAGTCAGTAATGCAAATACATTCAGCATCACTAAGGCTGGTTGCCCTTGCTGGAGTTTAGTCAGTCACCCAGGTTACACATGGTGCTGGTCTGAAAAAGCAGTTTGCACATGTGCTTTTTTAAGAATCTAAAAAGTTGGTTTAAAATGTGTCAGTCTGTAAAAGTGTTTATCACTTGCCAAAAAAAAGAGTAGTAAGTGTGCTTTCAAATTGGCAAAGAAATTTCGTTTTGTGACTAATATGAAAACATGACTCTGTGTGCAAAAAGGAATTACAGGCAGAGATTTATTGCGTATTGCTCTGGTGATTTCACAGTTGCATTAGATGGAAAGGGGGAGCCATTTTTTGGTGCAGAAGCAGACTCTTAGCACACACCCAGCTGCTTACCCTGTGGAATCATGCACAGTATTCACAAGCGAGTGGGGTTTGAGGTTTCAGTCAGTAATGCAAATACATTCAGCATCACTAAGGCTGGTTGCCCTTGCTGGAGTGTAGTCAGTCACCCAGGTTACACATGGTGCTGGTCTGAAAAAGCAGTTTGGACATGTGCTTTTTTAAGAATCTAAAAAGTTGGTTTAAAATGTGTCAGTATGTAAAAGTGTTTATCACTTGCCAAAAAAAAGAGTAGTAAGTGTGCTTTCAAATTGGCAAAGAAATTTCGTTTTGTGACTAATATGAAAACATGACTCTGTGTGCAAAAAGGAATTACAGGCAGAGATTTATTGCGTATTGCTCTGGTGATTTCACAGTTGTATTAGATGGAAAGGGGGAGCCATTTTTTGGTGCAGAAGCAGACTCTTAGCATACACCCAGCAGCTTACCCTGTGGAATCATGCACAGTATTCACAAGCGAGTGGGGTTTGAGGTTTCAGTCAGTAATGCAAATACATTCAGCATCACTAAGGCTGGTTGCCCTTGCTGGAGTGTAGTCAGTCACCCAGGTTACACATGGTGCTGGTCTGAAAAAGCAGTTTGCACATGTGCTTTTTTAAGAATCTAAAAAGTTGGTTTAAAATGTGTCAGTCTGTAAAAGTGTTTATCACTTGCCAAAAAAAAGAGTAGTAAGTGTGCTTTCAAATTGGCAAAGAAATTTCGTTTTGTGACTAATATGAAAACATGACTGTGTGCAAAAAGGAATTACAGGCAGAGATTTATTGCGTATTGCTCTGGTGATTTCACAGTTGCATTAGATGGAAAGGGGGAGCCATTTTTTGGTGCAGAAGCAGACTCTTAGCACACACCCAGCTGCTTACCCTGTGGAATCATGCACAGTATTCACAAGCGAGTGGGGTTTGAGGTTTCAGTCAGTAATGCAAATACATTCAGCATCACTAAGGCTGGTTGCCCTTGCTGGAGTGTAGTCAGTCACCCAGGTTACACACGGTGCTGGTCTGAAAAAGCAGTTTGGACATGTGCTTTTTTAAGAATCTGAAAAGTGGATTCAAAATGTGTCAGTCTGTAAAAGTGTTTATCACTTGCCAAAAAAAAGAGTAGTAAGTGTGCTTTCAAATTGGCAAAGAAATTTCGTTTTGTGACTAATATGAAAACATGACTCTGTGTGAAAAAAGGAATTACAGGCAGAGATTTATTGCGTATTGCTCTGGTGATTTCACAGTTGCATTAGATGGAAAGGGGGAGCCATTTTTTGGTGCAGAAGCAGACTCTTAGCACACACCCAGCTGCTTACCCTGTGGAATCATGCACAGTATTCACAAGCGAGTGGGGTTTGAGGTTTCAGTTAGTAATACAAATACATTCAGCATCACTAAGGCTGGTTGCCCTTGCTGGAGTGTAGTCAGTCACCCAGGTTACACATGGTGCTGGTCTGAAAAAGCAGTTTGGACATGTGCTTTTTTAAGAATCTGAAAAGTGGATTCAAAATGTGTCAGTCTGTAAAAGTGTTTATCACTTGCCAAAAAAAAGAGTAGTAAGTGTGCTTTCAAATTGGCAAAGAAATTTCGTTTTGTGACTAATATGAAAACATGACTCTGTGTGCAAAAAGGAATTACAGGCAGAGATTTATTGCGTATTGCTCTGGTGATTTCACAGTTGCATTAGATGGAAAGGGGGAGCCATTTTTTGGTGCAGAAGCAGACTCTTAGCACACACCTAGCTGCTTACCCTGTGGAATCATGCACATTATTGACAAGCGAGTGGGGTTTGAGGTTTCAGTCAGTAATGCAAATACATTCAGCATCACTAAGGCTGGTTGCCCTTGCTGGAGTGTAGTCAGTCACCCAGGTTACACATGGTGCTGGTCTGAAAAAGCAGTTTGGACATGTGCTTTTTTAAGAATCTGAAAAGTGGATTCATAATGTGTCAGTCTGTAAAAGTGTTTATCACTTGCCAAAAAAAAGAGTAGTAAGTGTGCTTTCAAATTGGGAAAGAAATTTCGTTTTCTGTCTAATTTCAAAGCATGACTTTGTGTGCACACAGGAATTATTTTTAGAAATTTAATTTGTGAAGGTGTTATTGTGATTTTCATTTATAGGAAAGGGGTTTATAGTATTTTAAGATTTCTAAAGAACATAAAAAATGTAGTAATATATTTAAATAAAATAAAGGAATTTTTTTTTAGTTTTTTTCAGGTATTGCTGAAGAGCAGTGAACAAAATTTAAGATGCCTACAAAATCCAGAGTAAAGAAAGACCACAAAAAAAACCTATATTTGAAGACAACTGGAGGACCTAAGTTAGTTGGAGATGCTCATGTTGGAAAAAAGAAAAAATCTTCTGGTAAGCAAACAAAAGATTTTTTAAAGAACATATTCAAAAAAAGGAAAAATGTACAAAATGTCTGTACTGGAAAGAATGTTTTCAATAGAAAAGGAGAGGAAAAAATTGAGAATTTAGTTATTGCAAATATACCTTCTGCAACTAAAAAGATTAACTTAAACAGAAAAACAGCGTTTAAAGAGATACGTAGAAAAATGTTTCAGAGAAGAGTTATGTCCAATTTGATAAAGGATGTGAAGAAATATAAGCAAAAGTCTAAATTTTACAAGAGAAAAAAAGAAATTGAAGCCATTGCAGCAAAGGCATTAGAATTAAAAAGGAAACTATTCATTTTAATTTTGAATAGGATGCGTACATTAGATAAAATGGTTAATGTACTGAAATCACAAAGCAAAAGGAAAAGAGTAGTGAACAGAACAAACTTTTGTAAAGTGTTTTTAGGAAAATGGATGCATAGTTCAAGTAGTGAACCTTTTTTTAATGAAGAGAGCTATTTTCAAAGTAATAGTTTTCTGCATGCAGTTGACACCAGAGGTCGTGCTTACGAAGTGAAAAATGGTTGCATAATGGAGAAGGAGATAATGGTTCCAAGAGATGAGGTACAAGTGATGGCGGATGAGGCTATGGGGAGACGTCCTAAAGCCCCAGTGTACACTTGGAATTGTAGTAGTATTTGCACTGTGCGTCAGGAATCTATTGATAAATTTCGTGAGTTTCTAAGAGAATATAGTAAAAAAAGTGTAAAACAAAAGATTAAGGTGCTTCAAAGTCTAGATCCATGCAGAGTGAGAGAGAATACTGGTTTGCAGGGTCATTCTCTGGCTTGTCTATCTAGAAAAGTGTGTATTAGTGTTTTCCATCATTTTAGAATGCTGGCTGTTCATCATACTGAAATGAGAAAGTTTGTGAGACGGTTGTATTTTGCTAAAAGTCCAGCAATAAAGTTAGATGAATTGAATAGGGCTCTGTTCCGTGGGTCAGTATCAGATGTAGAGAAGGTTGTTGATGAAATTCAGTTTTGTTACTTCGGTCCTGAACAAAACAGTGCAGAAAAGGACACAGTAAATGAGGAAGAAGTGGAAGAGAATGTAGAACCATTTTTAAGTAAGACATTTAATGATCACATAACAAAATTTGAAAAAATCTCTAATGAAAGACCAAATATTACTTGTATTTGTTGCCGCAGAACTCATTATAGAAAACAAACCAGGTATGTTGATCTCTATAGAAAAAGTGAAAATGAAGATAATTATAAGTGGAAGGATTTTGCCACATATATATTTCTTGAAAATTGTTTTGAATTGGGTGAAGTTCAGCGTATTTGTAAATACTGTTACAACAAATTAGAAGAAAATAGAATGCCGATCAGAGCTGTACATAATAATTTAGAATTGGATGCTATTCCTGCTGAACTTTCTGAATTAAATACTTATGAGTCTATACTTATTCAATGTGTTCATCCGTTCCAGACCATAGTACGTATGGAGCCCAAAACTGGTAAATTACCTCCTTCAGATTTACTGAGAGGTTTAAAAGGTAGAGTGGTATATTTGCCCTTGGATTTGAAAAAAAATATGGAAACTATTGATGCAGATACTTTGGAAACTGAACCATTAGTTATTCTGGTTAATGGTGTACCTACAAAGAATAAGAAGATTTGGCAGGAGCTGGTAGATGTACGGAAAGTACAAAGAGCAAATTTGAATTTGAAAAGGAATAACAAATGGTATGAATCAATTTATATAGAAGAAGAAGAAGAAGAAGATTTACAAGAAGACACAGAAACACCAACTGGACAAATTGAAAAAGTGGACAAGTCAAAGGAAGAAGAAATTTATGAACATTTTAGCATACATCCTCTTCATTCAAAAGAAGTTATGGGAGACAATATTGATCTGTTTCAGATGAAGAAAGCAAAAGGAACTCCCGTGACTGTATGGGAGGAGAGCTTGGAAGCTCGATGTTTTCCCCAGCTGTTTCCTAAAGGAAAAGGAGGACGATACGATGAACGTCCAGAACAGATTCCAGCTTCTGAGTATCGGACTACAAGACTATATGCAGAAGATCCAAGATTTCGACAAAGTATTCCTTATTTGTTCCATCTTTTATTTGAAAGCGACTTGTCTGCATTATCATATGCAGTAAATCACATTTTAAAAAGTGGAGTACATTTACAAAATGTGTCTGCTAAGGATTTTATGGAGAAAGTTCAGCACCGAGATGATCATTTGGAAACACAACTGATCAATCTGATGGCTTGTCAGCGTGGGACTAATGAATATTGGTACCGACGCCATGGTGAATTAAAATGCATGTTACGGAATTTAGGAACACCAACATGGTTCGTTACCCTAAGCTGTGCTGAGTACGCTTGGGATGATTTACTGGATTTTCTACGAGAGGCAAATTCAAACATTAAAAACATCGAATACAAGACAGCAGGAGAACTGTGCTCATTGGATCCGGTTAATGTTTGCAGATATTTCAATCATAGATTTGAGGCTATGATGTCCTTCATCTGCAATAAAAAAAATCCACCTCTAGGAGAAGTAGTGGATTTCTTTTGGAGAAAAGAGTACCAGGCTAGAGGTGCTCCTCATATTCATATGCTGTTGTGGATCAAGGATGCCCCAAAGTTTGGAACAGATGCTGATGAAGCAGTGTTATCTTACATTGAAGAATATGCAACATGTGCTATACCAAAAAGCACAGAAGAGAAAAAGTTAAAGGAGCAAGTTTTACGTTTCCAAAGTCATCGGTGTGGAAAATACTGTCGACGGAAATACAAGAGCAAAGATAAATACTACACTAAATGTCGATTTGGATTTCCTAGACCTGTTCTTTCAAATGGAAGAGTAAACAGTTTTATGTCATCTGTGAGACATACTATCACAAGAAAATCACCTAAGAATACCTACAACCTTAAAAGAAAAGAAGAATCAAAAAATATAAATGAGTACAACCCAGTCATTTTATCCATGTGGAATGCTAACATGGATATACAGTATGTAGCTGACAATTCCATTGCTGTTGCTCGATATGTAACGTCTTACATTACGAAATCAGAAAAAACAGAATTGAAGGAAATGTGGGAAGAGATTTCTCACGAGAAGACTGTCAGTAAGAAGCTGTACAGTTTCAGTTTAAAGATGTTATCGCATCGAGAAATTGGATCCTACGAATGTTCAGATAGGTTATCTTCTGCAAGTCTCTACTCGAAATCAAGAAGAATAATTTGGGCAAGTTTAGGCCTTGCAGCAATGAGAAATCGGGTATTGAAATCTGTTGGAGAAATTGAATATTTGGCCGAGAATGACCCAGAAAGTACAGATATTTTGAAATCAAACATGTTGGACACATATTACCCAAAGAGAAGTCATCATCTGGAGAACATGTGTCTTTATGAAGTGCTGCAGAACTACATTTATTCACGGAAAGCCGCAGAAGACATCAACAATGGAAAATATAAAGTCATTGGTGAGGAAGGATGTTTGGTGAAGCAAACAAAAGGAAGTTTGATAAATCACAGGAAGCTGAGTTGCGACAGTACTGACAAAAAGGAATTTTACTACTTGGCTCTTTTATAGCTGTTTAAACCATGGCGTACAGAGGATGAACTACTGGGAGAATTTCAAAGCTATGAAGATTCTTTCAATGCTTGCAAAGACAGCATACAATGCAGTACATTCTCAACTTATCTGCAAATGTTAAATGAAGAAATTGAACAGGAAACTACAATTGCAGCAGAAGTAGCTAGAGACAGTTCTCAGGACAGCCAAAGTTCAGGAACACTCAGTCAAGATCCCCTAGGACAACCAATCGTTGAAAATGAAGCATCAATAGCCATGAATGAAGTGGAAACGGCTATGAATCAAGCTCAAGAAGAATTTATAGACTTACAAAATTTGGAAAGACAACTGAACGAAGAGCAGCAACAAATTTATGAAGAGATCAGAAACAAAATTGATCACAGATTTCTACATGAAAAAAAAGAGTGCTCATGCACATCATTTCATCCAATCAGGATGTATGTAAGTGGACAAGCTGGAACTGGAAAAAGTTTCCTAATAAAAGTCATCAGAAGCTACCTACAGCAAAAAACGGATTCTACTTTGTCTTGTGTGGTTACTGCTCCAACTGGGTTAGCAGCATATAACATAAAAGGAATCACCTTACATCGTTTGCTAATGTTACCAGTGGAGCATGAGAACAAAATACAATACAACAAGCTAACTGGAGAAGCATGCTTGGAAGTTTCAAGAGTATTGAAGAAGATGCAAGTTCTCATTATTGATGAGGTGAGCATGGTATCAAACTTAATGCTTGCCTTTGTGCATTTAAGAATGCAGCAAATTCTAAGGACAGACTATGACGTGTTATTTGGTGGAAAACATGTCATAGTTTTTGGGGATCTTCTACAGCTTACTCCAGTTAAAGGACAACCAGTGTTTAATACTGTGACACATGAAGACACAAAGAAGTCATTGGGAAGCATCGGTAATGCAAATATTTGGTCCTTCTTTGAGTACAAGGAACTTACTACTAATATGAGACAAGCAAACGATGAAGAATATGGAAGTATTCTGAAAGATATCAGGATTGGACTACTCACAGAAGTTGGCAAAAAAGCATTACAGAGTCGGCTGCTACATAATTTATTTCCAAAGGAAGAAATAGTTGCAGAGAAGATATACAAGAACATTGCAGAAAAGAAAAGTGTCATCTGCTTAATGCCAACTCTACGTGAATGCTCAATATTCAATGAGGAGCTTTTAAAATTGGAAAAGGAAGATATCAGGAAATTGGAAGCAGTGGACAAAATTGAGGATGGAAAAATTACTATCACATTAACAGGCAAACTGAAAAATAAATTGGATTCACTAGAGAAGAACATTTCCAAAACTGCTGGATTAGAAAAAAATCTATATGTTTGCATGAACTGTAGAGTATTTTTAAGGAGAAATTTGGATGTTGAAAAAGGTTTAGTTAATGGAGCTATGGGAAGAGTTGTGGGTTTTATTAATTATCAGAAAAAAGATGGAATTGAATGTTTAAAAATAAAATTTGATCAGATAGAAGAAGTTAAAGACATTTGTCGTTGTTCAGTTCGTTTCATGCTTGTGAAAGACTTATATGTACGTAGGAAGCAGTTTCCGTTTTCTCTAGCATATGCTGTAACTATTCACAATTCTCAAGGATTGACTGTAGATTGTGCTTTTGTGAACATTGGTTCAACTGTGTTCAAAGAAGGTATGGCTTATGTTGCTTTGTAACGAGTGAAAACATTATCAGGTTTATTCATGATAGACTTTGATGACTCAAAAGTTAGTGCTGATACAAATTGTGTAAAGGAGTATAATAGATTAAGAAGAAGCTATGCTCCTCATTTAGGTCAGTATCCTGTGTTGGAGAAACGTGTAGTTTCTCGTAAAAGGAGAAATGAGAATATCTGTAATGAAGATGTAGAGAGGAGGAAAAAAAAGAGGAGTGATGTAATTGCAAGCAAAAAGAAAAAGGAAAATGAAGAACAGGTTGTAGGATATCATTTTGAAAATAGCTCTGGTGTCAACTGCTACGCTAATGTAGTGCTGAATGTTGCATTTTATCTGGAAAGTGTGAAAGAGTAGATAATAGTAAATCAGGGAAAAAGATTCTGTTCTGAGTTGAGTCTCCTTTTTCAAAAGCTGAGTAATGATAAAACTCAAATAGAAAGTGCTACTGAAATTAGAAAACTTTTAGATGTATGTTCAGGACGAACACAGTTTTCTCAAAATGTACAGCAAGACGCACAGGAATTCTTGATGTTTTTTCTTCAGGTACTGGAAGAAGAAGGGGTTCCCATTGAAAATGTATTTGGTCTCTCTTATAAATGGGAACATAGTTGTGAAAACTGTTATAATATATGTGGCTCTAATGTTGATTCTGAAAGGTTTATTTATTTAACATTGCCAGAAAGTAAAACAGTCACTTTTGCTAAATTAGTTAAAGATGCTAATCATAGCATGGAATGCGGTGAGTGTCAATCTGACATGTTTTCAACGTTAATTTTAAAAGAATACGGACAGTATGTAATTTTAATGATGCAACGCTGTAAAGCTGATGGTTCAAAATTAGATACTTTAATAAAGAAGTTTACAGGACAGCAATTATCAATTTCAGGAAAAACTTTTGTAACAGTTGCAATAATTTTCCATGATGGACCTACTGTAACTTCTGGTCATTACACAGTTTATCTTAAATGTGAAAAAGGCTGGACACTGTGTAATGATTCCCAATTGATTTTTAAGCAACGTTTGCCTTTTGATTTAGCAAATTCCTATCTAATCTTCCTGAAACCAAAATTTTAGAGAGACTTGGCAAGAACTGTACAAAACAAATTTACCATTTTATTGGATTACCATTGGAATTTTCAAAAAAAATGATTTTACAAATTATCATTTGGCCTAATGGAAAGGTAACCAATTGTAATGTGGACTTTTTCAATTTTTAATGAAACTTTGGAAAACCAAAAATTTAGAAAAAATCGGTAACATCTGCACAATTTAAATTTTGGAATGTTATTGGATTGCCATTGGAAATTTATTCCAAAAAGATTTATAAAATTACTATTTGGCCATGCGGAAAGGTAAACAATTCTATTGTGGACTTATTTAATTATTAATTAATCTTTTGGAAACCAAAATGTTACAGACAATCGGTGCGATCTGTACAATTTAAACTTTAGATTTTTATTGAATTACCATTGGAAATTTAATCAAAAAAGAATTTTAAAATTACTATTTGGCCTAAAGGAAATGGAATCAGATGTATTGTGGAGTTATTGAAGATATATTTTTGTGATTATACTTCTGAAACAAAAATGTCAGACGGTATTTTAAAGAAATAAGTATTGATATTAGATGATATTTTTTAAGAATATTAATCATTTCTATAAAGTTATGTTTATGCAAAAAGAGATTGTGGGCTTTTTTAAAACAATCTTTGAGATTGTTAATTTTTTTTTTGCCCGCTGTTAAATGATGAATGCAATTGCTTTCACAATTTATAGTGAAATGCAATATATTCTGAAAACAGCAAAAAAAAGGCAAACATTTTTTTTGAAAAATATGTAAATATGTGTACTGTATTATGAAATGTTTTATTAAATATTAATACTTTTTTCTTTTTTTTCAGATTGAGATAGAAAATGTTCGACAACTAGAACCATTTTTAAAGCAATTAAAATTAAATTTAAATTAATAAATAGTTTTTTGAGTGGGTATGGTAAGTCAAAAATTTCAAGGTCCCTTTTTTCCACTTCTCCACAATCACATTTTCAGTTTTTCATTGTAGTCTCTCAAGGACCTTATAATGTGATAATTGATTTTTAGTGTTTTTAAAAAAAAAAAAAAAAAAATTCCGCGTACCGTACGCGTACGGTAAAAAAAAAATAAAAAAAAGTTTCAAAAACATATATAAAAAAAAGATGAAAGGTAAGGTTGGCTCTTAAAAGAGCCGTTGTGTTCATGCAGGGACAGAGGACAGAAAGAGTGGGAATATTAGTCTCTACGACAAATGTGCTGATCTATTTTATTGTTCACTAGGGAAACACTGGTCTCCCTATGACAAATTAGGTCATGACAAGTGGCGCACCGTATTTAAACCCTCAAAAAACGATGGTTGGTTTCCAGAGGAGAAGAAAAAGGAGATGCTCCCACCACAGATGAAGGGCTCACCTGACCTGCAGAAGAAGGACTCGGCCCTGCAGATGATGGACCAGGCTGAGCTGCTGTGGATGTGCTTGGTTGACTTACTGAAGGGTTACCTTCAGTATGTCGAGCATGTGTCCTTCTGTGTACATCTTTAAGGCGTCTCAACATGGTGTGATTCCCGAAGGAATACTTCTTGTTGGGATTCCCTCTTGAAAGTACACGGCCACACAGCTTACAAGTCACTAAGGGTGCATTTACCTTTTTCTTGTCCTCTGGAAAAGTAAAATACTCCCATATGAAAGAGGTCTTTTCTTTCCTCCTTCTCTGCCTCAAGGTAGTGCTGCTAGCCTCATTCTCAGAAGAGCTCTGCTGGTCTGCCATCGTATCACAAAGACAACCCAGCTCCTTCTCCTAAGGGATCACAAGCAGAAATGAGGGGAATGGGTGTGGTGTAGGAGAGTTCTAGAACTGAAAGTAGTTTCAACCAATCAAAAGTTGTGTTTCATGATCACATGACCAACCGTATGCTTACGGTGCCCTTACGGTACGCTTACGGCAAAAGTACGCATGCGCGTAAAAAAGACACGCGCTCGCGCGCATGCGCATAACAGTCACTCCCCAACACTTCCGCGTAACGTGCGCGTGTAGCGTACACGCGTACGCGCCCCACGCGCAGTACGCGCGGCTACGCAAATTGCGTAACTATACGCAAACAGCGTAGATAAATTACGGACATTGCGTAAACCGTACGCTTACCGTAAGCTTACCGTACGCGCACTAAAAAAAAAAAAAAAAAAAATAAAAAAATATTTTCAAAGTTATACTAATATATCTTACCTGTTTGGTAAAAAAAAAAAAAAATACTTGAAATATTGCAGATTTGTAAGAAAAAAAACATAGTGTTTTAAGAGAATAAAAAGTTTAAAAAAAACTTGTTTTTTTTAAAAAAAACACATTTAATATAAGAATTTATAAAAAAAAAATCATAAAAAATCAATAAAAAAAAATATGGGAATCACATATGTTATAGCTAAGAATTAGCATTTAAAAAACCATACAAATTCACTGAAAAAACCATGGGTTTCACACACGTTATAGTTAGAAATTAGCATTTAAAAAACCTTGCAAATTCACTGAAAAAACCATAGGTTTCACACATGTTATAGTTAGCTGGACATTTCACTCGTAAAAAACCAATGAAATTTCCCCGTTATAGTTAGTTAAGCTAACTATAACTCGCGCGCCCGCAATGCACTGCTGATGACGTCACATATTACATCACTCATGACATGGTCAGTGACATCACTCATGACATCACTGATGACATCTCAAATGACATCACTGATGACATCACTGATGACATCATCCATGTGATAGAGTGGCAGACCTCCTCTCACCCTAATATAACCTTTGATACACACATTCAAAAATAGAGACTAAAATTTTCAAAAAAATGGACATACCAATACCAATTACAACAACCTCTTCAATAATTCTAAGATCCACATAAACATCCACTTATTCACCAACAGTCCTGTACAGTCACTCATTCGTGTACTCACACATCATATGTACTCATACACCTATACATCCTGTAACACAATGCCACTCATCCATAGAGTTACTCACACACATAGTTACTCATGCTAATAAAGAATCAAACATCCATTTACTTGCATATACAGTTATACACACACCACCACACTTACTTCTACGGAAACTTACACATACTTAGTCTTTTAAACAATCACTTATAGAAACACATACTTATTCATACAGGAACTCTTTCAATCTCTCACTCTCACATACACTCACTTATATACACCAATAGTCACATATACTAGTTTAAAACATATGTAGTTACTCATAGAGACACTATTGAGACAGCCATTCACTCACTAACACACCCATACACACACTCTTCCACCCATACAGTCCTGCACATATGCTGTCTTCAACACATACAAACAGTGAGTCACTCATTCATGCACTTATGCACTATGTAATACCCCCCACTGAACCATACAGACACTCAGACACTCATACTGATACTCAAAAAAACAACTAATAACCTATATAGACACTCATGTTGCTGCTCACCAACCCATGCAGCCACTTATACACAAAGTGAGAGACTGATACAGGTATTTACACATTTAAACATTACTCACTTAGCCATGTATTCAATAAGATACACTTAATCAGTCAGTAATACAATCAATTTTTCAAAAACAAATCATCCATTTAGACACTTATATACTCATTTATTCTTCCATCGACCTTGAGATATATAAAACATATTTAATTTTCAGAAAAACACACATTCACTGGATGATGTCATCAGTGATGTCATCAGTGATGTCATTTGAGATGTCATCAGTGATGTCATGAGTGATGTCACTGACCATGTCATGAGTGATGTAATATGTGACGTCATCAGCAGTGCATTGCGGGCGCGCAAGTTATAGTTAGCTTAACTAACTATAACGGGGAAATTTCATTGGTTATTTACGAGTGAAATGTCCAGCTAACTATAACATGTGTGAAACCTATGGTTTTTTCACTGAATATATATATATAAATATATAACCGACTGGCAGTCACCAGTAGGTAGTTATAGTTAGAACCTAGTTTCCATAGGAAAAGCATTTTTGATTTGCTAATAACTCTGGCGTCGTTTGATGAATCTTCGCAAAATTCTTTTAAAAAAAAAGTCTATCCAGGTCAGCTCCTATCTTGAAAGTTTTGGGGTGATTCGTCAAGCGGGGGCTGAGAAAAAAGGGGGGTGCCAAAACGTGTTTTTTCCATGTTAATTTCCATAGGAAATTTTGAGACGGGCTGCAGTCCGAACTGCTGAACTGAATTACCCCAAATTTGGCAAAAAGGTAGTGCTTGGTTCAGAAAGCGACCTTTTTTTAAATAGCGTAAGTCCGTTCAGTAGTTGCTGAGAAATTAAAAAAATAAAAGTTTCGATATCTAGGGCAGCGGTGGAGTCGCGAACACTCCCGACCACGAGCTTCATTCCTAATTGGATGCCATGACCACAAGCTTCATTCTAATTGACTGTCAACACTCCAAACCAGGAAGTGTTGTCAGCCATCTTGTGACTCGGTAGAAGCGAGTCACCAGAAAACAGAGAAACAAAGATATAAAACAAGAGAAGGGGGCAGGGTAGAAACACCCTGACTGCCTAGGCCTGCTCAGGGGGTCCCAGAAGAACCCCAGGGCCGAAAAAAGCATTTAAAAAAAATAAATTTGGCACAAAACACGCTGGGGTTGCAAATTCCACTGAAATTGTTTAAAAAATGTAATGAGGCACCCGGGTGTGCTAGGTCCCGGGGGCATTTCTTAGACAATAATTGCGGGGGTCCACATAGGTTGCACACATGTTATAGTTAGCTGGACATTTCACTCGTAAAAAACCAATGAAATTCCCCCGTTATAGTTAGTTTAGCTAACTATAACTCGCGCGTTCCGCAATCCACTGCTGATGACGTCACATATTACATCACTCATGACATGGTCAGTGACATCACTCATGACAACACTGATGACATCTCAAATGACATCACTCATGACATCACTGATGACATCATCCATTGATTATGTGTTTCTTAACAATTTTAATATGTTTCATATATATAGGGAAAGGCCTGTTGAAGAATGAGTGGGTGTACAAGTGTGTAAATGGATGATTTTCTGTGGTGCGTAACTAACTCTATAAGTGAGTCATTAAATGTATCTTACTGCAGACTAGTGACTAAACTGTGAAAATGTCTGTATGTTTCTGTATGTTGGTGTATAAGTGGCTGCATGGTTTTGTGAATACCTATATGAGTGTCTATATGAGTTATTGATTGCTTGTCTGAGTATCTGTATGGGTTCCTGAGTGTTTGTGTGGGTAGGGTGTCTGTGACTCTATGCATAGATGTGTGAGTGGGTGATTCTATGGGTGCATGGTTTTAAGAGTGCATCTGTGATGGACTGAATGGTTGAGTGAGTGTATGTATGGGTGTGTTAGGGATTGAATGTATATCTCAGTGGTACATTTGTGACTAACTACATATGTGAAAGGAAGTATATGTGCGTGTAAGAGTATATAAGTGGGTAGATGTGATCGTGTGTGATTGTGAGAGTGACTGTATGGATGAGTGTGTGCTTGCATCAATGATTCTATAAGAGTGTAATAATGTGATACTATTTTTATAAGTAAGTGAACTTGAGTGTGTATAACCACATAGGTGAGTACATTGGAGTGTGATTATTTGCATGACTGAGTAGGTGTGAGAGTACCTCTATGGATGATTGGTAGTGTGTGAGTGTCTATATAGGTGAATAAATGCATATGATAGTTTGGTATGTTGTGACTGTAAGTATGAGTGACTGTACAGGTGAATGAGTGGAGGTGTATGTAGACCTAAGAGTTAATAAGTGGCTATGTAGTTATTGGTATTGCAGTATGTATGGTTTTGAGTCGGTGTATCAAAGGTTATATTAGGGTGTGAGAAGATGTGGTAATTTATCACATGGATGACGTCATCAGTGATGTCATGAGTGATGTCATTTGAGATGTCATCAGTGATGTCATGAGTGATGTCACTGACCATGTCATGAGTGATGTAATATGTGATGTCATCAGCAGTGGATTGCGGGCGCGAGTTATAGTTAGCTGAACTAACTATAACGGGGGAATTTCATTGGTTTTTTACGAGTGAAATGTCCAGCTAACTATAACATGTGTGAAACCTATGGCTTTTTCAGTGAATTTGCAAGGTTTTTTAAATGCTAATTCCTAACTATAACGTGTGTGAAACCTATGGTTTTTTAAGTGAATTTGGAAGGTTTTTTAAATGCTAATTTATGAATGTATTTTTATATTTTTAAAATATTTATTTTACAATAAGCTACATATATATATAGTTATAGATTAACTTTATCCTGTAATATGGAATGGCTCAGTTTTTTTTATTTTTATTTGGATAAGGGCTTTTGTCCGTGCGCGCACGGTGCACGCATGCGTACATGCTCCGTGTGCGCATGCGTACGTGCTCCACGTGCGCATGTGTACGTCGTGCATGCTCCGTATGCGCATGCACGCGTGCTCCGTGCGCGTACGTGCATGCGCGCGTGCTCCGTTCGTGCATGCGTGCGTGCTCCGTGCACGTACGCGCATGCGTGCGTGCTCTGTGCGCGCACGGCAAGTCATGTGATTTAGAAACAACACTTTTCATTGGTTTTTAGTAGTTTCAGTTCCAGACACTTCCAACACCACACCCACTCCCCTCATTATTACTTCTGATTCCCTGGGAGAAGGAGCTGAGCAGCTTTTCCAGTACTCCAGTACTTGAGAATGGCAGAGCAGCAGTCATCTTCTGGGAGTGAGCAGGAGACCCTTGTGAGACAGAGACAGAGGAAACAGAAAGACTCTTTTATATGGCAATTTTTTACATTTCCACAGGGGCAGAAGAAGGTGAATGCTCCAAAAGTCACCTGCACTCTTTGTGATCGTGTCTTATCAAGAGGAGATCCTAAAAGAAATACTCTTTTAGTATCTTCACTATGATAAGGCACGTTAGAGATGTACATCCTGTGGCTTATGCTCAAGCTGCTAGAGAAAACCCTCCAGCAGCTCAGCCGAGCACATCCGCAGCACCTCAGCCGAGCACATCATCGGCAGCTCAGCCGAGCACTTCATCTGCGGCGGCAGCTTCACCTTCTTCGGTTCCTCTGGATATACACCCTCTGTTTAAGAGGGTGCATATACGGTGCAATGCGTGCAATGCTCTCCTCTCTTATGCGGACACCAGCATTCCGCTAATAGAGAGCAAGATACAGCAGCACACGTGCGGCACCCTATAATTTTTGCCATGTCTTTTTTTTCCTCTGTCCCTCAATTAACACAACGGCTCTTTTTAGAGCCACCTAACATCTAAACACTTAAATTTGATTTTTAATTCTATTTTTTTATGATTCCGCCATGCGCGCACCGTGCGCACACCTCGCGACGGTGCGCGTACGGTGCGCGCACCGTACGTGCACCCCACGATTTAAAAAAAAATAAAAAAATGTTTTTTTCACCCTTCATGGTCCTTCAGGGACCCCCTGACAAAAGCTAGGGGGTCAGGAACTATGTGCCCTGCCCCCTTTTCACGTTCTCAACCTTTCTTTTTCACTGTCACACACAAAATGGCGGTAGCATGCTGTTTGGAATATTCACCTGTGAGTTCACGGGGTTAATTAGCGCATGCAATTTAAAGGGCCTGATAAGCAGCGTCTTGGTTTCTGCCAGCTTTTCCTCTGACGAAGGAGCGAGTGATGTTCTGAAACGCGTAAGGACTCTAATGAATGTACACTGGACTGTGCCTGCTGGTTTCCGTTAAATACATGGTTTTTAAATCATCCTGCAGTCGGCGTGGTTCTTGCCTCAGGGCGAACTTGCTGTTGGGATTTATTGCGGTAGCCTAGCCGCAGAGAACACGCCACTACGTTATCAGCGAATGTCGGGCCCAGGACTGGACATTAGTTCGAGTCCTTATGGGTACAGCAGGGCAGGAGCTGAACAACCAGCATCCCGGTCTAGTGGCCCACTGGGGTGTGATAATGACTATTGAATTGCAGCTGATAAAAACCAAACCCACTTGGGGGAATACTGTGCTTTTGAATTGGACTACAGGCACCAGCATGCTGTTTGGAATATTCACCTGTGAGTTCACGGGGTTAATTAGCGCATGCGATTTAAAGGGCCTGATAAGCAGCGTCTTGGTTTCTGCCAGCTTTTCCTCTGATGAAGGAGCGAGTGATGCTCTGAAACGCGTAAGGATTGTAATGAATGTACACTGGACTGTGCCTGCTGGTTTCCGTTAAATACATGGTTTTTAAATCATCCTGCAGTCGGCGTGGTTCTTGCCTCAGGGCGATCTTGTTGTTGGGATATATATATAAATCCTCACAAAATTTTCAAAACTAATGGGGCGCTCCGCTCAGCGGGGGCCGAGAAAAAAGAGGGGTCCCAAAACATGTTTTCCCCATGCATTTTTCCATAGGACCTTTAGTCGCAGCTACAGCCCGAACGGCTGAACAGAATTACTTGAAATTTGAGAGAAAGGTAGCCATAAGGTCAAGGAAGTGCCTTTCGCAGGTCTGGTGTAAATCTGTTCAGTATTTCCTGAGAAAATAGCATTTAAAAGCATATCCATATCTATACGCGCGCAGCGTGCGCACACTGTGCAAGCCCTGTGCGCGCACCCTGCCGTGTGCGAGCGTAATTCTGATTGGTTGTTAGATGTCAGTAAACATTCAAATCGGTCGAAATTAGGAAGTGTCGGCCGCCATTTTGTCTGTCGCACTGAAAAGGAAAGGTGGAGAACGTGAATAGGGGGCAGAGTAGGGAGTTCTTGTCCCCCAAGCCATTGTCAGGGGTCACAGTAGGACCACGAAGGGCCAAAAAAAAGATTTTAATTTTTTTTAAGAACATCGCGGGGTGCGCGCACTCTGCGCGCACCCGAAAATAAACATTAAAAAAATAGAAATAAAAATCAAGTTTAAGTGTTTAGATATTAGGTGGCTCTAAAAAGAGCCCTTGTGTTTATTGAGTGTTTTTCGGTACCTACAAGTCAGTACCGATGCAGAGTCTAAAGTTCAAGAGGAAGACTATGTTGCCTTCATCATTGAAATGTACACCGTCTCCTCTATAAATGTCTTGCATGTTGTAACGCAAGTTGTTGTGGTATATAGAACCCATACCATAGTCTCTGAGGAAAGCAGAAACATACTTATTGACGTGCTTTCTTGCTTTGTCAATCTGTGGACAATGTTGGTTGGACCAGTTCCACTTTTGCCTTTGGCATATATTAGAATATACAAAGGCAGTTTGTGGAAAAAGTGACATCAATTGCACAAAGGTGTCCTTAATAAGCATTTCCACACCTACGCCAGTTAAAGTGCCTAGGTCATTTCCACCACAGTGCACAATAATAAGGTTAGGCTGTGGGAGATGTAGAAAGGTTTTCACCAAAGGCATTAATTGGTGCCACTTTAACCCTCTCTGACCAATCCATTTAATATCTACATTTGGCAAAGCAAGGTCTTTCACAATACCTCTTTTTTCTGCAAACTTTTCACTCCAGAAGACATAGCTGTGACCTACAATCCACACTGTGAACATCTTTCAAGGAGAACTGGATGCACTCAGGAGGTGTCTTTCAGTAGAATGGCAATATGAAAAGAAAGACAGTTGAAAAATGGAGGCATACATACTTTTTTAATAAAAAGAACTGATTGGCTGATTCAAACCATTTTACAGTTAAAACTAGGCTGTATGTTTATATTTTTAAAAGCATGTTTTGGATTGGTACAGAAAAATGTGTTCCCACTGAACATTACTTTGGATTTGCTTTAAGGTTTGAAAAGTCAAGCACTCTTGCTCTTTGGATTTGAAACATTGTGTGCTGAACTTCTGACCTCTCTGCTCACACCAGTGTTCCATGACCTGTTGCTATGGTAGCAGGCAGAAGTCATGTTGGGGGAAGGGATGATTTGGAAAGGGGTTGAAAGTTGCAACCATAGAAATGTGTGATTCCATTTGAAAAAATGTGGGAAGGACTGTGATTTTACATTAACATGTATATGTGTGAAAAAAGAGAGGGAAACATTGCCATTTACTGGTTGTGGTGAGAGGAGAGAGGTGTACAGCTCTGAGATTCTGGCTCTGATAATCTGCTGTTTGAGTGCCACATTTCTTTCTCAACTAACTAATTTTAAAGGTGAGTTATGAGTTTGAGAGGGGATGTATGTGGTGATTTTTGATATAAATATTAGAATTGTCATTCTTCTTTTAAAGTTGTGTTTTACATTTTGTGTTTTAGGAGATATTTAACTGTCTTGAACTTGTAAGATATTATGGAGTATGTCTTCACTGTAAGTTAAGGTGTACTGGTATCACTGGGGAATACTGTTTTGTACCTAGAATCACATCATGAGTGTGTCTGCACACAGGATTTATTGTCAGAGATTTAATTTGTGTTGCTCTTGTTCTGTTAGCCTTGCACTCGCAGAAAAGGGGCAGTTTGTTTTCTTAAAGTGTGATGGTTAGCATTCAGCAGAAATCAGTTACTCACAAATGAGAGGCAAATGCAAACACATTTGAAAATAGCATGGTACATTTTCCTACCACTTTAAAAATTGTGTTTTACATTTTATGTTAAGGAAGATATTTAAGTGCCTTGAACATGTTAGATATTATGGAGTATGTCTTCACTATAAGTTAAGGTGTACTGGTATCACCCAGGAATACTGTTTTCTGCCTAGAATCACACCATGAGACAGTGTGCACACAGGAATTGTTATCAGAGATTTAATTCGTGTTGCTCTTGCTCTATTACCCTTGCACTCGCAGGAAAGGGGCAGCTTGTTTTTTGTAACACATGGTCATGGTCTCAAGGAGCTGTTAGGACATGTGCTCTTTTCTGCTTGTCTAAAATATAAGAAAAATGTGTCAGGCTGTCACAGTAATTATCACTTGCTCCACCACAGTACTAAATGTGCTTTCAAATTGCCAAAGAAAATATCGCTTTGTGCCTAGAATCACACCATGAGTCTGTGTGCACACAGGAATTGTTGTCAGAGATTTAATTTGTGTTGCTGTTGTTCTGTAAAACTTGCACTCGCAGGAAAGGGGCAGCTTGTTTTCTTAAAGTGTGATGGCTAGCACTCAGCAGAAATCATGATCTCACAAATGAGAGGCAAATGCTAACACATTTGAAATCAACAGGGTAGATTTTCCTTCCAATCTTGTAATGGGTGAGGTAGTTCCTATATGTTCAAAACTCCAATTAACCCTTACCAAACATGTACTCTTACACACATGTCTGCAGTCTTCATGAAGTTGTGCAAGTCTCCATGCAGATGTCTCTTGCTTCTGACAATACACAGTCACAAGAAACACACTCTTTGCACACATACAGCAGCTTCTCCTACACTCCAGTGCGTAATACTCAGCTCTGTGTTGTGTTTCAGATAGCAGTGTGTAACGCAAACACATTCAACGTCATCAAGGCTCATTTCCTTTGCTGAAGTCTAATCACTCACCCTGTAACACATGGTCATGGTCTCAAGGAGCTGTTAGGACATGTGCTCTTTTTTGCTTGTCTAAAATATAAGAAAAATGTGTCAGGCTGTCACAGTAATGATCACTTGCTCCTCCACAGTACTAAATGTGCTTTCAAATTGCTAAAGGAAATATCACTTTCTGCCTAGAATCACACCATGAGTCTGTGTGCACATAGGAATTGTTGTCAGAGATTTAATTTGTGTTGCTGTTGTTCTGTAAAACTTGCACTTTCAGGAAAGGGCCTGGTATCACCCAGGAATACTGTTTTGTGCCTAGAATCACACCATGAGACAGTGTGCACACAGGAATTGTTGTCAGAGATTTAATTTGTGTTGCTGTTGTACTGTAAAACTTGCACTCGCAGGAAAAGGGCAGCTTGTTTTCTTAAAGTGTGATGGCTAGCACTCAGCAGAAATCATGATCTCACAAATGAGAGGCAAATGCTAACACATTTGAAATCAACACGGTAGATTTTCCTTCCAATCTTGTAATGGGTGAGGTAGTTCCTACATGTACAAAACTCCAATTAACCCTTACCAAACATGTACTCTTACACACATATCTGCAGTCTTCATGCAGTTGTGAAAGTCTCCATGCAGATGTCTCTTGCAACTGACAATACACAGTCTCCAGAAACACACTTTTTGCACACACGCAGCAGCTTCTCCTACACTCCCATGCATAATACACAGCTCTGTGTTGTGTTTCAGATAGCAGTGTGTAACGCAAACACATTCAACGTCACCAAGGCTCATTTCCTTTGCTCTAGTCTAATCACTCACCCTGTAACACATGGTCATGGTCTCAAGTAGCTGTAAGGACATGTGCTCTTTTCTGCTTCTCTAAAATATAAGAAAAAGGTGTCAGGCTGTCACAGTAATTATCACTTGCTCCTCCACAGTACTAAATGTGCTTTCAAATTGCCAATCAAATATCGTTTTCTGCCTAGAATCACACCATGAGTCTGTGTGCACACAGGAATTGTTGTCAGAGATTTAATTCATGTTTCTCTTGTTTTGTAAGACTTGGACTCGTAGGAAAGGGTCAGGTCATGTGATAGGATTTGAAAAGCTCAAAAAAAATTGTAATGAATTAAAATTACATAAAGGTATTTTTTTTTAGTTTCTTGCAGGTATTGCTGAGCAACAGTGAAAAAATTTAAAGATGCCTATAAAGTCAAGAAAGAGAAAAGAAAAGCAACAACAACTATATTTGAAGACAACTGGTAAAAAAAAAATAAGAGGAGAAGCTCATGTTGGAAAACAGAAAAAGTCTTCTGGTAAGCAGACTAAAGAATTTTAAAAAAATATCTTAAAAAAAAATGATAGAAAGATAAATTCAAACAGTGTTTCAAGCACAAAACAACAACAGAGTCGACAGCAAAAACAAAATGCTAATGTAGACTCAGAAGTAAGAAAGAGTGACTTAACACGAAAAATAGATTTTAAAAACATTCGTCGAAAAATGTTTCAGAGAAGAGTGATGTTAAATTTGCTAAAGGATGTGAAAAAATATAAGAAGAAAACCAAATTTTATAAGAAAAAGAAATTTATTGAAAGTATTGTTACGAAGGCTTTAGAAATAAAAAAAACTATTCATTTTAATTTTGAACAGGATGCGTAGATTAGATAAATTAGTCAATGCAATGAAGTCACAAAGCAAAAGGAAAAGAGAAGTGAAAAAAAAAAACTTTTGTAAAGTGTTCTTAGGAGAATGGAAGCATAGTTCAAGTACTGAACCATTTTTTAATGAAGAGAGTTATCTTCAAAGTAATAGTTTGTTGCATGCAGTTGACACCAATGGTAGAGCATATGAAGTTAAAGATGGTTGTGTAATGGAAAAGGAGAAAATGGTTCCAAGAAATGAGGAAGAAGTGATGGCTGATGAGGTTATGGGGAGATGTCCTAAAGCCCGAGTGTACACTTGGAATTGTAGTAGTATTTGTACTGTGCGTCAGGAATCTATTGATAAATTACGTGACTTTCTAAGAGAATATAGTAAAAAGAGTGTTAAACAGAAGATTAAGGTGCTTCAAAGACTAGATCCATGCAGAGTGAGAGAGAATACTGGTTTGCAAGGACATTCTCTGGCTTGTCTATCTAGGAAAGTGTATCAAAGTGTTTTTCACCATTTTAGGATGCTGTCAGTACATCATACTGAAATGAGAAAGTTTGTGAGAACATTGTATTTTGCTAAAAGTCCAGCACTAAAGTTAAATGAGTTGAATAATGCTCTGTTCCGTGGATCTGTATCAGATGTAGTGAAGGTTACTGATGAGATTCAGTTTTGTTACTTTGGTCCAGAACAAGAAAGTGCAGAAAATGACACAGTTATTGGTGAAAATGTGGAAGAGAATGTAGAACTTACTGAAGATGAAATGACAAAATTTACTATCATCTCTAATGAAAGACCAAATATTACTTGTATTTGTTGCCGGAGAAGCCATTATAAAATTCAAACAAGGAATGTTGATCTGTATAAAAAAAGTGAAAATGAAGATAATTATAAGTGGAAAGATTTTGCAACATATATATTTCTGGAAAATTGTTTTGAATTGGGTGAAGATCAGCGTATTTGTAAATACTGTTATAACAAGTTTGAAGAAAATAGAATGCCAGCAAGAGCTGTACATAATAAATTAGAATTGGTTGATATTCCTCCAGAACTTTCTGATTTAAATACGTATGAGTCTATACTTATTCAATGTGTCCATCCGTTTCAGACCATAGTGCGTATGGAGCCAAAAACAGGTAAATTACCTCCTTCGGATTTACAAAGAGGTTTAAAAGGAAGAGTTGTCTATTTGCCATTGGATTTGAAAAAAAATATGGAAACAATTGATGCAGATACTTTGGAAACGGAACCATTAGTTATTCTGGTTAATGGTGTACCTACAAAGAATAAGAAAATTTGGCAGGAGCTGGTGGATGTCCGAAAAGTACAAAGAGCAAATTTGTATTTGAAAAAAATAATAAATGGTATGAAGCTATTTATATGGATGAAGATGAAGAAGTTTTACTAGAAGACACAGGAATACCAACTGGGCAAATTGAAAAAGTGGATAAGTCAAAAGAAGAAGAAATTTATGAACATTTCAGCATACATCCTCTTCATTCTAAAGAAGTTATGGGAAACGCTATTGATCTGTTTCAGATGAAGAAAGCAAAAGGAACTCCTGTGAGTGTATGGGAGGAGAGCTTGAAAGCTCGTTGTTTTCCCCAACTGTTTCCTACAGGAGAAGGTGGACGATATGATGAACGTCCAGTACAGATTCCTGCTTCGGAGTATCGGACTACAAGATTATATGCAGAAGATCCCAGATTTCGTCAAAGTATTCCCTATTTGTTCCATCTTTTATTTGAAAGTGACTTGTCTGCACTATCTTATGCAGTAAATCACATTTTGAAAACTGGAGTACATCTACATAAGTGTCAGCAAAGGACTTTATCAACAAAGTGCAACAGCGAGATGATCATTGTGGTACTTTAAAATTTGGGACCGCGTAGGAGGCAGGGCCCTACCCCTGTCTCTTCCGGTATTAGCAAACCGCGAATGGCCAATGCGGTATGTACAAGTGCTTTATATAATGTTTCATTGATAAATGCACTCTGTATACGATATTATACTTCACTACGTGGGTTCCATCTTAGAGCGGTGGCCATCTTATGGTTGCCCTCACATAGGCTACATATTATGAAGCAAATACGGGCCTTTAGAGCACATGTGCCTTCCTTTGACTTCTCTATGACCTGGGCAGCTTGGCTCTGCTGCCCCAGGTCAGTCCGGTCTCACGAGCTCCCCGTCCTCTGGCCACCTGTGATTAGCATCAGGGCTTGACACACCATAAAGCCTTTTCATCCCACACGAGCCTCCAGCTAATCTCTTTCACACCTGACTCTTCCTGCTTTATGGCTTGTTTTACAAACAGGAGGTGCCCGTGTTTATTGGGGTCTGCCGGTATCTGATGTGGGATCTGAGCCTCGCTGGGTAAATAATTGTGGGCTGGTTGAACAGGAATGTGGGATTGTCACCATGACTCTGCCTTTTCTTTGAAGCCAAAATATGTGAATGACCACTTGTAAAACAGGGGCGGTGTTGCCCAAAGCGTAATATTCTGTATAAAATAGAAGACTGGTTTTTGTTCTGCAGACTGCCTCATTCAGTTGCTAAGGCTTCTGTGCGACGTAGTCTCACTCATTTGAGTTTAATAAAGATGTCTTTTTCATATTTCAGCTTCTTCTGCCAAGTTCTTTGTTACATTACCATGAGAGCGTCTTTTATAATACTACAGCAACAGGATAACCCGAAGTCAAAGGGTGCTATCCCTGGCACCGCTGGGGTCCTAAAATCCCCGGTACTTCAGTTGGCGCCCAATGTGGGGCATCAATACAAGTGACTAACTGGAGGAGCGATCTTGTCAGAGGACTGAAATCTACTGGGGAGAACAGGACAGAAATCCACTAAGCAGGTACCGAGGTTCTGGGGGATTCTTTGTCTCTGCAGCCCAGTATATCTCTGATCTTTCTGACTTTGACTCTCCAAAAGATGTCACTCCCGATTAGAACCCTTTTTGGCGTGAGTATTATGAAAGACGTTTTGTTATGAAGAACTTGACAGTTAGAATTTGGATAACCTTTTGATTAATAAAAGTAAGAGTTAAGTATAAGTGGGTCGCTCCCACTCCTTTGGTTCTTTGGGTCTTTGATTTGGTTATCGCAATTACCAAAGCCGAGGGGTTGGTTTCTTGGTTTTTAATTTGGTCATTGCAATTACCATAGCCAAGGGTCTCGTATATTTACGAGTGTATTGATTGAGATAACCCCTTGAAGTTTGAAGTTAGATTAGTGAGCTATAAGATGCCTGATCTTAGCAAGTTTGAAATGTAGAAATTTGTGTTGGCCAACTTTTGGTTTGTATAGGTTTGGATATGCGAATTGCAATTTGTGTAGGCAGGTAATGAGGAGATATTTCTCCATTTGGTTTAGTTGCATGCCTGTTTGTAAGCTCACATGGAAAAATGTGTGCTTTTTTGGACGGTACCATAGTTAAAATCGGTTAGATTTGAAAACATATTTCTTCCTTGGTGATTTTGTATCCCCAGGGAATTAAAATATGACATAATACAAAACAAGGATCCTTCGTTCTGCGCAGTTTCATGAATAAAGATATGCAGAACGATTTTGTGTGGTGTTCTGCTAGGCAAAGCTAGTGAATTGAGCGCACTCACTACTTCTTGAACATACATCTGTCTGTTGGGCTGTTTATGCAGCCTTTTGGAATACTATTGAGAAGCGTTTCTTGTAAATATGACTTACAACTAGTATTTGGAAATGGTTTGGTTCAAGTATAGTCTGTGAGCTGTTCTTTCTGTCATGCGTATTGATTTGCAAGTCAACTGTGTGTTTAAATGTCTATGTGGTTTTCTCATTAGTGCAACTTCCGTAAGTAAATTGCGACGGCGCTATTTATGAAAAATGGCTAAAGCACGCTGTATTGTCTGTTTGACCCCCCTTTCCGTTTATGTCTGAAATGAGCTCAATATGTGTTTGTGGGTCTTCTGATGTTTTCAGTCTGTTAAGCAAAATGTTGGTTAATTAATGTTAAGTAGAAACTTAGGAAAAATCCAGAAATGAACAATGTGATGTGCTAAAATAGCTATGTGTTGCTATTTAATTTATAGAATGAGCAGTTGTGCACATATACAAAACTGCCGTTAAATGCTTCAAGGATAAAATTAGAACCACATTCAATAGATATAAATAAGGCCCCAAAAACGAAATTATCTATTTTTGCAAAAGTAAATAAATTTACAGCATTTTCCTTAGATGCATTGTATTAGAAGTTCACAGGCAAACTTTTCAGCTGCAGTATATTTGATAGGAATGTTCATTCAGCCAGCACTTTCCCAGTTAAACACGGGTGGAATTTTGCATAACCGTCCTTTTAAATGAAAGTGGCGCAAAAATGTGATGCGTTTCAAATTGGGCTTATGCGCTTAGGCTTGTGAGTTAAATGTGTCCAAAATGATAGGCAAGGGATGCAGCTTGTTTTTTATACATGGAATTATCACAAAAACGAATAATTGGGATTTTTTTTAAAGAAAATTATTAATCATGGAAAAATTATTTTTAAAAAATAAGTGCTTTTCAAAATCGTTTTTTGATATTTATAAAGCTTAATACTCATACTATGGCCTCCTAGCATTAAAATTTGATTTGAGTTGTGTTGCGTCACTAAAATGGCAAGCATTCGTGTGTACAATTTTCCCTTGGCCCAGGCGCAAACAAGCTCATTTTTATAAAGTATAAGTTATTATTTCCAATGCCTGACTCATGGGTTATGTAATGGACATTCTGGTAATGCATATTATGCAGAAAATTGTAGGATACTCATTTTTTAATGACTAAAATATCAAAGTCGAATTTGGGTAAAAGCGCTGTTTTAACTGCATTTTCTTTCATTCAGAGTACTTTTTAAAGTGTCTCAGGCTTCAGTAAATACATACATTTAGGTTTGATATATATTTACAGGTTGTGCCTTCTTATGATTCAATGAGTTAATATGCCAGTACAACGGCTTGTTTTAATATCAGGGTTGAAGGTTCTAACTTCAGCTGGGCCTACTGAGAAGTTCATTAATTTAATGTTGATGAAATGTGTACCATTGCATAGGATTGCAACAAGCATTTATTCTAAAAACTGGTATGTGTGTTATTAAGTTTTGTGAATTATTCACAGTACATGTAGTTTAACAATCTGGGAATAGGGATAATTGTTTTAGTGCCTAAAAAGGAGAAATTATTTTTCAAAATAGAGTGAATTATTGCAAGTTAGGAGGAATTAGGAAGGCCTTCTGGCTTTGATAAATTCAGAGTGGCAGAAGCTGGGGGCTGGGAGAGCTGCAGAGGCTGGCTCGGTCACGCTGCTGAGATGCTATCTTTCCCGTAAACAATGGAGTTGACATTTATGACCTTTTAAATTAGGGCCTTGCCTCTGTGGAATGTAGAATGACCTTGCTACACGGGCCTCTAAAGCTGGGGTTTCTGGTTTCTCCATAACAACATCACTAAAACTAAAGAACTTAATTCCAAAGGGAAAATATAGAAAAGGGGTTTTCTTTGAAAGCCCAAACATCATGTTAAATGCTTTGCAGAACTGATACATTTGTGTTATTTAACAGAAAACGAAGTGTTGCATTAAGTCTTAGACAGAAAACAAGATGCAGCCTTTTTCTAAAAAATTTTTAAGGCTACATGCCTACGTGAGAACGCATTGCCAATTAAGACCTTTTTTTTTTTTTTCACAGTGGAAATTGTAGGTGCCAAATTAATATGGAGTGTCATGTAACGATTTTTACTTTCAGAAAGGTAAAACTACGGTGGCTTGATGTTGCAACAAGAGGGTAACAGTTAAGTAATGGAAATTTATTTTTGTGTATTTGGTCCTATCATGAATTGTTCTTGCTGGTCCTGTATGTTAGAAGAGAGACAGTAAAGTTATGTTTGACAGCAGATTTCCATTGACTGGGGATCTACTGTCAAAAAGGAGGGTAAGGATTTTAAACCTGACAAATTAAACAGGCCCAAATATTGGGTTTTGGGCTGCAGTTTTACAGTGCATAAAGTACATGACATGGTGTTTGTGTGTCACCGCTTACTCACATATGCTATTGAAATTTGCCTATGCTTTTTGTGCTTGATATACAGCAAGTATATCTGATGGCTTGACGTTTTGTGCGTTTTTATTTTTTTTTGCATGTTTTCGTTGTTTTTGTTGCTGCTTTTGATACTATTACAAGTTTACCTGTGTTGTGAGGGGATGGTCATGACGATGCCCATCGCTACGCAACAATTGGTTGAACTTGTTCTGGTTACTAAATTCCACAGCTAATGATATTTCATGCTGTGAACATGAGAGACAACACTTTACCAGTGCATGTCTATTTGGCTATAATTGTATTGAAGGGAAATAAAAGAGATATACAGGATCAAAGTGTGTCACCTGTAGTTAGTCACGTTACTGCCCCTTCCCTTAAAGGAACAGGCAGCCTTACATTTATGTATCCTTGATTGGACCTAAGGATGAAATTATAGATCTGTGACTCAAGGTGGCCCAATTTCTATATTACATTAGTTTATGATGTTCTGTTTCCTAAGTAGCATATGGCTCTTGTTCCTAAAAAAAAAAAAAACAGGTTTTCATTTTTTCCTGAAGAAGGAACTGGAATATTACCTAGGTGTATCGTTTATGGTGTAGTCACCAGCGGTAGAGTTAAAATGTGTGTAACTCCGGCCTTTTGTGTATCATCCGTACTCTTGATGTTGTGTCACATGCCTGACTATCACCCAAATAATTTTTGTTCTTCCTATAGATTTTTTTTTCTTTTGTTGCTTCTCCCCTGACCGATGTCGCATCATGCTTAGTTATTGTGGATTTTAGTTGTGTCCTAGTTCCAATTCCCTTTTCCGTATTCCTTTCACCAGTCAGCCCATTTATTATTGTAGGTGTATTGTACACACTTCCAGACTGCAGTGATGCACCAGGGCTCCCCATATTATGTATAATTCCCTTTTGTATGACCAGACTGGTTTCCAAGAATTTTCCTTAGGCCTGCTTCAATGTTTTCCAGCCTGACTGTCAGAGTAGCGATAGACTGGTTAACTGACTCAATATTATAGTAAGACAAGTTTTCCATCTCAAAAGGAGATATCTTACGTTTACTTTTTGAACATGACGAATTTTCAATGTCTATTTTTAATGTGGTTTTTACCCTTTTGTTCCTGCTGCTTTAATTTTTGGTGGGATCAGATGTGTTCTAATCATGCAAATATCAGGACCCTCTAGTTCTTGTCTTTTGTTTGCATATTTGACTATTAGCCTGTGTATTGCATATTGCACCTGATGTGAAAGTTTTCTACATGCCCATGATAATCTGTACCATGTGATTTCTCTATTGAGATGTTCTAGATAAGGAATTTAGGAACACCTAATCATTGAAAAAAAAAATGTGTTTGCCCCATTACACAATGCCACCATATGTGAAGACATCCATGTAGACAGAATTCTCGTGTAGTTATCTACCCTTAAATGATGGAGGCTCTCACACAGAAACCCAATTGAAAAGATTAGAGACGCTGTTTTACCTACTGCCTTTATATTTGTATTGCTTTTTGAGAATGACAGTGTATTCTAGACCAAAATTGTCCCATGGCGTGTGGCCACTCCTTTGAAAGACCGCAAGCCACCTGTTTGCAGTCCCCTTGTTATACAATGAACTGTTTAAAGCATTGCACTTGCTTCATCAGAAGGCGTTCAACATCAGAAAAGATGGAGGAGCTGGTTTAGCCACAGAACCAGAATTTCAGTGCACAAGAGCGCCTGTCATGTGCTGGTAACCTCTGACAGTGTGCAGTCCCTTGAGCCCCTGGGCCTGAGTTTTTGGCCACACACCCCCCTTTCCTTTGCTCCAATGGAAGTGCAGTGCACCGGCGGATCCAAGATTGACAAAAGGCACTAATTCTAGGGCCCATGGAAGAACAGCCCGAGCGTCCTCTGACACTGAATGATGAGTGTTGGAGCCTGAGAATGGTCCCGGGTCTGCATGAGATGACCTATGCCCTTGATCAATGGAGAGCACACTACCTGTAGTGCCTTCCGCAAAGGAAAGATACTGGCACACTGCCTTGAGACATTGAGACTCTCGAGTGAGCTGTGGGTGTTTGCCAGGAGGGCACTCCAACTAAGCAGTACTTTTCTCATGTAAGGCTTGAATGAAGAGGCCCATGCAAAAGAAAACAACAGAAGAAGATTTGATGGACAATAGAAGCCTGCCAGAGAGGCTTTTTGAACGGACTCTGGGCATAGGTGGTTTCACAAGAGGTTTCCGTGTGATTGTATAGAGTAGGTGTTAAGGAGACAGATTGTTTTGCTGACATTGTTTTAAAGTACTATTCTGTTTAGTATAAGCAGAATAAAGTCTATTTTCTGTGGAAAGAGTACCCCCTTTTTCACCTTAGAGCATTGATGAGGGTCACCACTGTTTCACCTGAACATACAATAATTACTGAAATTACTGAGCCCTAAAAATGTTACTAGATAATTTTGGGATTTGCTTTTTGCTTAGGGTTGTGAAAAACTATTATTTCATTTGCAATAGTGGTTACTACTTTCTCCCGTTGTTTATATGTTCTTAATAACGTGTTTTCTAGTGTCTTTTCAAGCATGACATTGTCATTTATGGGTGGGATCGTTTTTCTCTACTCAATTGACTTCTGCACCCGCTTCCCAACCTATGTCTTTTCCTACCACTGCTTCTTTGTACTCTTTTCACCCTATCCTGAACATGGGCAGGTTAAAAGATTAGAATTCGTAAGCAATTCTTTTGTACAGCTTCTGCATCAACATTAGTTAGTAGTGAACATCACTAATTATTGGGTGTGTGATCTTATGCCACCTACTACAGGCAGAGGTATTCCTTATTTTGTCCCGCCATATGTGGCCTTTGTGCTACTACATGTGTAAGGAAACATGTATCAGAAAACGAGCTAAGTAATAGGATGATGCTACAGCAACATCTCCATGACTTCATGAATATTGACCTAGACTCAGATTGATGAGAGTATAGTTATTGCCTATGTAAGGGCAAAAGGAGGGTCTGTGGCACTTTAAAATTTGGGACCGCGTAGGAGGCAGGGCCCTACCCCTGTCTCTTCCGGTATTAGCAAACCGCGAATGGCCAATGCGGTATGTACAAGTGCTTTATATAACGTTTCATTGATAAATGCACTATGTATACGATATTATACATCACTACGTGGGTTCCATCTTAGAGCCGTGGCCATCTTATGGTTGCCCCCACATAGGCTACATATTATAAAGCAAATATGGGCCTTTAGAGCACATGTGCCTTCCTTTGACTTCTCTATGACCTGGGCAGCTTGGCTCTGCTGCCCCAGGTCAGTCCGGTCTCACGAGCTCCCCGTCCTCTGGCCACCTGTGATTAGCATCAGGGCTTGACACACCATAAAGCCTTTTCATCCCACACGAGCCTCCAGCTAATCTCTTTCACACCTGACTCTTCCTGCTTTATGGCTTGTTTTACAAACAGGAGGTGCCCGTGTTTATTGGGGTCTGCCGGTATCTGATGTGGGATCTGAGCCTCGCTGGGTAAATAATTGTGGGCTGGTTGAACAGGAATGTGGGATTGTCACCATGACTCTGCCTTTTCTTTGAAGCCAAAATATGTGAATGACCACTTGTAAAACAGGGGCGGTGTTGCCCAAAGCGTAATATTCTGTATAAAATAGAAGACTGGTTTTTGTTCTGCAGACTGCCTCATTCAGTTGCTAAGGCTTCTGTGTGACGTAGTCTCACTCATTTGAGTTTAATAAAGATGTCTTTTTCATATTTCAGCTTCTTCTGCCAAGTTCTTTGTTACATTACCATGAGAGCGTCTTTTATAATACTACAGCAACAGGATAACCCGAAGTCATAGGGTGCTATCCCTGGCACCGCTGGGGTCCTAAAATCCCCGGTACTTCATCATTTGGAATCTCAATTGATCAATTTGATGGCTTGTCAGCATGGGACTAATGAATATTGGTACCGACGCCACGGAGAATTGAAGTGTATGTTACGGAATTTAGGAACTCCTACATGGTTCCTTACCCTAAGCTGTGCTGAGTACGCTTGGGATGATCTTCTAGATTTTCTTCGAGAGGCAAATTCAAACATTAAAAACATACAATACAAGACAGCAGGAGAATTGTGCTCATTGGATCCGGTTAATGTTTGCAGATATTTTAATCATAGATTTGAGGCTATGATGTCCTTCATCTGCAATAAAAAAAAATCCACCTCTTGGAGAAGTTGTGGATTTCTTTTGGAGAAAAGAGTACCAAGCAAGAGGTGCTCCTCATATTCATATGCTGTTGTGGATCAAGGTTGCCCCAAAATTTGGAACAGATGCTGATGAAGCAGTTTTATCTTTCATTGAAGGATATGCAACATGTGCTATACCTAAAAGCACAGAAGAGAAAAACTTAAAAGAGAAAGTTTTACGTTTCCAAAGTCATCGGTGTGGAAAATACTGTCGACGAAAGTACAAGAGTAAAGATAAATTCTACACAAAATGTCGATTTGGATTTCCACGACCTGTTTTTTCAAAAGGAAGAGTAAACAGTTTTATGTCAGCTGTGCGACATACTATTACAAGAAAATCGCCTAAGAAAACCTACAACCTAAGAAGAAAAGAAGAGTCAAAATATATAAATGACTACAACCCAGTCATTTTATCCATGTGGAATGCTAACATGGATATACAGTATGTGGCTGACAATTCTATTGCTGTTGCTCGGTATGTCACATCTTACATCACTAAATCAGAGAAAACGGAATTGAAGGAAATGTGGGAAGAGATTTCTCACGAGAAGACTGTCAGTAAGAAGCTATACAGTTTCAGTTTAAAGATGTTATCGCATCGAGAAATTGGATCCTACGAATGCTCAGATAGGTTATCATCTGCAAGTCTGTACTCGAAATCAAGAAGAATAATTTGGGTAAGTTTAGGCCTTGCAGGAATGCGAAATCGGGTACTGAAATCTATTCGAGAAATTGAATATTTAGCAGAGTTCGAACCAGAAAGTATAGACATTTTAAGAACAAACATGTTGAACACATATTACCCACAAAGAAGTCATCACCTTGAGAACATGTGTCTCTATGAAGTGCTGCAGAACTTCATTTTTAAACGGAATGCCACAGAAGATATCAACAATGGAAAATATAAAGTCAGTGGTGAGGAAGGATGTTTGGTGAAACAAACAAAAGGAAGTTTGATAAATCGCCGGAAGCTGAGTTGCGACACTCCTGACAAAAAGGAATTTTACTACTTGGCACTTTTGCAGCTGTTTAAACCATGGCGTTCCGAGGACGAACTACTTGGAGAATTCCAGAGTTATGAAGATTTCTTCAATGCTAGCAAAGACAGCATAGAATGCAGTACTTTCACAACTTATGTTCAAATGTTAAATGAAGAAATTGAACAAGAAGCAACAATTGCAGCTGAAGTAGCTAGAGACAGTTCTCAAGACAGTCAAAGTTCTGGGACATTCAGTCAAGATCCTCTAGGACAACCAATCGTAGAAAATGAAGCAGCAATAGCCATGACTGAAGTCGAAACAGCTATGAATCAAGCTCAGGATGATTTAATAAACTTACCGAATTTAGAAGAACAACTGAATGATGAACAACAACAAATTTATGAAGAAGTCAGGAAAAAAATTGATCACGGATTACTACATGAAAATAAAGAGTGCTCATGCACATCTTTTGAACCAATGAGAATGTATGTAAGTGGACAAGCAGGAACTGGAAAAAAGTTTCTTATTTAATGTAATTAGAAGCTACCTACAGAAGAAAACGGATTCCATTTTGTCTTGTGTTGTTACTGCTCCAACTGGGTTAGCAGCGTATAACATAAAAGGAGTTACCTTACATCGTTTGCTAATGTTACCAGTGGAGCATGAGAACAAAATACAATACCACAAACTAGCAGGAGAAGCATGCTTGGAAGTTTCAAGAGTATTGAAGAAAATGAAAGTACTCATTATTGATGAGGTAAGCATGGTATCAAACTTAATGCTTGCCTTTGTGCATTTAAGAATGCAGCAAATACTAAAGACAGACTATGACGTGTTATTTGGAGGAAAGCACGTCACAGTTTTTGGGGATCTTTTGCAACTTACTCCAGTTAAAGGACAACTGGTATTCCATACACTTACACATGAAGACACGAAAAAGTCGTTAGGAAGTATAGTCAATGTAAATATTTGGACATATTTTGAGTAAAAGGAACTCATTACCAATATGAGGCAAGCCAATGATGAGGATTATGCAAGTATTCTGAAAGATATAAGAATTGGACTACTCACAGAACATGGCAGAAAAGCATTACAGAGTCGATTGCTGAGTAATTTGTTTATAACAGAAGAAATAGTTCCAGAGAAAATATACAAGAAAATTGCTGAAAAAAATACTGTAATCTGCTTAATGCCAACACTACATGAATGCTCTGTATTCAATCAAGAACTTTTGAAATTGGAAAATGAAGAGATCATAAAACTGGAAGCTGTGGATAAAATTCAACATGAACGAATAACTATTATATTGACAGGCAAACTGGCTACTAAATTGGACTCTCTGGCGAAAAACATCTCAAAAACAGCTGGTTTGGAAAAGAATCTTTATGTGTGTATGAACTGTAGAGTAATTTTAAGACGTAATTTGGATGTAGAAAAAGGTTTAGTGAATGGAGCTATGGGTAAAGTTGTGGGTTTTGTAAAGTACCAGAAAAAAAAGATGGAATTGAATTCTTAAAAATAAAATTTGAGTAGATTGAAGAGGTTAAAGTCATTAGTCGTTGTTCAGTTCGTTTTTTGCTAGTGAAAGACTTATATATACGTAGGAAGCAGTTTCCGATTTCTCTAGCATATGCTGTAACTATTCACAAGTCTCAAGGATTAACTGTTGATAGTGCTTTTGTAAACATTGGATCTACTGTGTTTAAAGAAGGTATGGCATATGTCGTGAAAAAATTATCTGGTTTATTCATGATAGACTTTGATGACTCAAAAGTAAGTGCTGATGCAAACTGTGTAAAGGAGTATAATAGATTAAGAAGAAGCTATGCTCCTCATTTAGGTCAGTATCCTGTGTTTGAAAAACGTGTTGTTTGTCGGAAAAGGAGATTTGAGAATATCTGTAATGAGGATGTACAGAAGAGAAAACAAAAAGACAGTGATGTGACTGCAAGCAAAAAGAAAAAGGACAGTGTGGAAGAGGTTGTTGGTTGTCATTCTGAAAATAGCTCTTGTGTCAACTGCTACGCAAATGTAGTGCTGAATGTTGTATTTTATCTTGAATTTTTGCAAGAGCAGATAATAGGGAAAAAGATTCTGTTCTTTGCTGAGTCTCCTTTATGAGAAGCTGAGTAATGATAAAAATAAAATAGAAAGTGCTTCTGATGTTAGAAATCTTTTAGATGTATGTTCTGGATGTACACAGTTTACACAAAATGACCAGCAAGATGCACAGGAATTCTCAATGTATATGCTGATGGTACTGGAAGATGAAGGGGTAGAAGTAGAAAATTTATTTAGTGTCTCTTATAAATGGGAACATTGTTGTGAAAACTGTATGAACACATGCAATAGTAATGTTGATTCTGAAAGGTTCATATATTTACCATTACCAGAAAGTAAAACAGTGACTTTTAGTAAATTAGTTAAAGATGCTAATCACAACATGGAATGTTCTGAATGTAAATCTGAAATGTTGTCAACGTTATTTTTAACCCCTTCAGCGCGGCGGGAATTCCCCCGCGGTGCTGAAGGGTTCGAGCGCGGGCGGGGCCATGACGGAACGGTTCCGTCATGAGCACAGCGCAACCGATGCTCATGACGGAACCGTTCCGTCATGGGCATGGAAGGGGTTAAAGAAATATGGACAGTATGTAATTTTAATGGTACAACGTTGTAGAGCTGATGGAACAAAATTGGAAACTTTACTAAAGAAGTTTGTTGGTAATCAATTATCTATATCTGGAAAAACTTTTGTAGCACTTGCAATAATTTTTCATGACGGCCCTTCTATAACTTCTGGTCATTACACAGTTTATCTTAAATGTGAAAAAGGATGGACACTCTGTAATGATTCTCAATTGATTTTCAAGCAACGTTTGCCTTATGATTTACCCAATTGTTACTTAATTTTTCTGAAACCCAAATTTTAAATACTAAATTCAGCATCTGAAGAAAGCATTATTTAAATTTTAAAGGATTAAAATTGAATATTTCACTCAAAAAGGATTTTAAACTTACCATTAGGCCTCAAGGAAAGGTAAAACAAACAATTGTGGACTTCTTTGACAGATATTATTTTGGCATATGTTCTTTTGCAACAAGGTTTACAGACGTTATTTCTTGAAAATTGTTATTGTACTTAAAAGGTATTTTTAATACATAGGTGAGATTTCTATTAAGGTATGTTTTAGTGAGGATACATTTCGGGCTTTTTTAAACAATCTTTCAGATTGTTTTTTTTTTTGCCCGCTGTTAAATGATGAATACAATTGATTTCACTATTTTCAGTGAAAATCAAAACATTCTGAAAACAGCAAAAAAGGGCAAAAAATTGCTTTGCTAAATATGAAAAAACATGTACTGTTTAATAAAATGTATTGTTGAATATTAATACTTTTTTTATTTTTTTCAGAACTAGAAAGAACATTTAAAAAATGTAATTCAGTTTCCTTGCAATTAAATAAAAACATTTATTTCTAAATAAGTTACTTTGATGGTCAGGTAAGTTTAAAATATCTGTATGTCTCACTCCTTTCGTTTCATGCTTCCTTTTCTTCACCTCTCCTTACTCTGCGTTTCTCATTTCTCTTCTCACTCACTCTTCCTGCTTTACTACTCTTTTGTAACTCCCTCACTCCTTCTCTACTACTCCCCTACCTTTACTACCTCCATCACTAATTTTTCATCCATGTTTCTTTCTCTGTATCCATATGTCTTAGTCTTTTTAACTGCCTTACTCCTTCTCAGTTGTTTGCTTTCTGTCTCTGTATCTGTCACTCTCTGTTTGTCTGTTTTACCCTTAATTTCCTTAACATCTCTGGGGCAGATTTACAAGCCACCTGCGCCACCACTACGTCACTTTTCTTGACGTACTAGTGGCGCAGGGTGCTCCTCCATATTTACAAGGAGAGGATAAGCCACTCTGTGTGTCTTTTCCTCTCCTTGTAAATACAGCCAAATCAAACGCAGCACTAAAATGAGCTATTATCTTTTTTGATAGGTTTAGGGTACCTATACGTAAGTAGTGATGCAGAGTTTAAAGTTTAATAGGAAGACTCTCTTCCCTTCTTCTGTGAAATGTACACCATCTCTTTTTTAATTACTTTGCCACTCCCCTCTCTTTGTCAGGGAATCCCTGAAGGTTTACTAAAGTTGAAAAAATTATTATTTTTTTTTTAAAAACATCATTGGGTGCGCGCAGGGTGCGCGCACCCCCCCAAAAAAATTGACAAATAGATTCAAAAAACAAGTTTTTGTGTTTAGATTTTAGGTGGCTCTAAAAAGAGCCCTTGAGTTAATGTAGGGACAGAGTAAGAGAAAAACGAAAAAAAAAATAACAAAACTATGGCCCAGTGCAAGAGTGCTCCTCAAATTTTCTCTGAATGAGATCAACACTGCTCTCACCCATAGTAATAAGAGTACCACAATCCATGCACCGTGTAGACATCCTCTCAAAACAAGGACGAATATCCAGAGGTGTGTAAGAAGGTGAAGGCACCATCGCAGAAGAAGTGCTCGGCTGAGCTGCCAAAGATGTGCTCGGCTGAGCTGCTGCAGATGTCGTCGGCTGAGCAGGTGGAGGGTTTGCTCCAAAAGCTTGACGAAAATTCACAGGATGCATTTTCTCAACGTGCCTCAACATTGTGTGAATATTAAAAGAGTACTTCTTATTAGCATTCCCACGTGATGAGGTCCGCTGACAAAGTATGCAGGTGACTTTTGGTGCGTTCACCTTCATTTGTCCCTCAGGAAAAGTGAAAAACTGCCATATAAAGGAGTCTTTCTGCTTCCTCTGCCTCTGTCTCTCAAGAGTGTCCTGTTCACTCTCAGAAGGTGGCTGGTGCTCTGCCATTGTCTCACAAAAACAGAGTAGCTCCTTCTCCAAGGGAATCAGAACTAACAATGAGGGGAGTGGGTGTTGTTTTGGAAGAATCTGGAACTGAAAGTACTTTGAACCAATGAAAAGTGATGTTTCTTGATCACATGACTTGCCATGAGGGGATTGGGTGTGGTGTTGAAACAATCTGAAACTGAAAGTAATGAAAACCAATTAAAAGTGTTGTTTTATTAATCACATAACTCGAGGTGCGTGCACGGAGCAAGCTCCGAGCGCGCACGGTGCAATTACGCATACGCGAACTTGTACGCTTGCATGCGCATAAGTATTATGCGCGTACGTAACGCGCATACGCAGCACGCGCGCATGCGCGAACGTCAGCACGCGTACTCCGCGTGTATGCGCGAGTGCAGCGCGCGGAGCACGTACGACGCACGCATGCGTACTGGGTGGGCGCTGCGAGCGCGTACTAAAACGTACGTATGCGTACGTATATAACGTACGCATGCGTACACAAAAAACGTATGCATGCGTACTAGGTGCGCGCTGCGAGCGCGCACTAAAACGTATATATGCGTACGTAGATAACGTACGCCGGCATACATGAAAAACGTACGCATGCATACTAGGTGCGTGCTCAGTGCGCGCACCCAAAAAATGTATAGAAAAAAAAAAATATTAAAGTGTACATAAGTTAATAGAACATATTAACTATGCTGTTCAACTTTATCCAAATTCAAAGTAAAAAAGAAATGAGCCACACCAAATTAAAGGATACAGATAATCTATAAATGTATACATAGGGACATTTTGTAAAAGAAATATATAAAAAATATATTAAAAAATTCTAAAATTAGCATTTCTAAACCTTTGAAATTCACTGAAAAAACCATAGGTTTCACACACGTTATAGTTAGGAATTAGCATTTAAAAAACCTTGCAAATTCACTGAAAAAACCATAGGTTTCACACATGTTATAGTTAGCTGGACATTTTACTCGTAAAAAACCAATGAAATTCCCCCGTTATAGTTAGCTCAGCTAACTATAACTCGCGCGCCCGCAATCCACTACTGATGACGTCACATATTACATCACTCATGACATGGTCAGTGACATCACTCATGACATCACTGATGACATCTCAAATGACATCACTGATGACATCACTGATGACGTCATCCATGTGATAAATTACCACATCTTCTCACACCCTAATATAACCTTTGATACACCGAATTTAAGAGTTCCATTCTCAAAACCATACATACTGCAATACCAATAACTACATACCCACTTATTAACTCTTAGGTCTACATACACCTCCACTCATTCACCTGTACAGTCACTCATACTTACAGTCACTCCATACAAAACTATCATATGCATTTATACACCTATATAGACACTCACACACTACCAATCATCCATAGAGGTACTCTCACACCTACTCAGTCATGCAAATAATCACACTCCCATTTACTCACCTATGCGGTTATACACACTCAAGTTCACTTACTCATAAAAATAGTATCACATTCTTACGCTCTTATAGAATCATTGATACAAGCACACACTCACATCTACCCACTTATATACTCTTACACGCATATATACTGCCTTTCACATATGTAGTTAGTCACAAATGTACTACTGAGATATACATTCAATCCCTAACACACCCATACATACACTCACTCAACCATACAGTCCATCACAGATGCACTCTTAAAACCATGCACCCATAGAATCATCCACTCACACATTTATGCATAGAGTCACACACACCCTACCCACACAAACACTCAGGAACCCATACAGATACTGAGACAAGAAATCAATAACTCATATAGACACTCATATAGCTATTCACAAAACCATGCAGCCACTTATACACCAACATACAGAAACATACAGACATGTACACAGTTTAGTCACTAGTCTGCAGTAAGATACATTTAATGACTCACTTATAGAGTTAGTTACGCACCACAGAAAATCATCCATTTACACACTTGTACACCCACTCATTCTTCAACAGGCCTTTCCCTATATATATTAAACATATTAAAATTGTTAAGAAACACACACTCAATGGATGATGTCATCAGTGATGTCATCAGTGATGTCATCAGTGATGTCACTGACCATGTCATGAGTGATGTAATATGTGACGTCATCAGCAGTGGATTGCGGGCGCGCGAGTTATAGTTAGCTGAACTAACTATAACGGGGGAATTTCATTGTTTTTTTACGAGCAAAATGTCCAGCTAACTATAACATGTGTGAAACCTATGGTTTTTTCAGTGAATATATATATATTTTGTTTTTGTTTTTTCACCGGAAAAAACAAAGGTTACAGACACATTTTAGTTAGGCTCAAGTTTCACTAATACAAGTCCAGGGAAACTCAGCAGTTATGGTTAGCTGAGCTAACTATAATTCATGCCACCGCAATGCACTGCTTTTCACCTCAGATACTACATCACTCATAACATGGTCAGTGATATCACTGATGACATTATTCAGTGACTGTGAGTGGTTTTAAAAAGTTTTAATCAGTGGGTGTATGAGTGCCTGTATGGATGAATCAATGGGTATGTGACTGACTGCATAAGGGAGTGATTAGGTATCTCAGTGAATGTATGGGTGAGTGACTAGGTTGTGTAAATCTCTGTATCATCCTGTCAGTTGGTGTCTAAATTGCTATATACCTTGCTGAGTGGGTATGTGAGTGGCTGCATGGGTGATTGGTTAGTTGTCTGTGAGTACCTGTATGGGTGTATGAGTGTCTGTGTGGGTGGGTAAGGGAGTGTGTGACTGCCTGCATGGACGGTAAGTGGGAGAGTCAGTGGCTGTATGTATTAGTTCTGGCATCTGTGAGGGGCTGTATGGGTGACTGAGTGTGTGTATGGCTGTGTTGGTGAGTGAATGGGTATGTCAGTGGTATGTAGATGAGTAACTGCATATGTGAAAGGCAGTATATGTGAGTGTTGGTATATATGAGTGATTTATGTGGGAGTGATTGTGAGAGTGGCTGTACGGGTGAGTGTGTACTTGTGTCAGTGACTATATAGGTGAGTGAGCATGTGTTAGTATCTGTATGAATAAATGAGCAGGTGTGTGTATAACTCTATAGGTGAGTAAGTGGCTGTGTGATTCAAGATTTTTATAAGCCTGACAGGGGGCTCCATGAGCCCCATTCATGCACTTGTGATTTGGCCCACCGGGGCCTTTATTAAAAAGACGTGCAGGAGCCTGTGGGTCTTTTTTAAAAATGTTGCCCCTGATTTGTTGAAAAAGCTTGTCACCCAGACACGGTCTTTGAGGGGCCCCCCATACCATGTTCGGGGGGACAGGATATTCATACCTTTCACCCTTTTCTTTATTTTTAGTTTGTTTTTGAGACTCGGCTTCAGTCCAATTCCCAAGATGGCTGGCAATCAAATTTTAGTGGGATCTGCGAGTCTACTGGAAGGACTTGCGTCCCCAGATATCTATATTTATTTAAGTTAGATATCTGAAAAATGACTGATCAGATTTACACCAAATTGCAAACAGCACACTTTCTTGACAACATCTAGCTGTCTGCACCATTTGGTACAATTGTGTTATTCAGTTCATGCTTTAGCTGTGTTGAAAAAAATGAAAACTCTTCTTAGAAATAACATGGGGAAAATGTGTTTTGGGACCCCCTTTTTCTCGGCACCCCTTGATGGATCACCCCGAAACTTTCAACACATAAGCGAAACCAAAAAAGAGGAAATTTGTGAACATTTAGTTGAGATTCATCTAGCGTGGCCAAAGTTATTGGCAAAGAAAAACACTTTTCCTATGGAAACTTTTGTCCTAACTATAAGTACCAACTGGCTATCACCAGTAGGATACATGTATATATTTATTTAGGACTTCTAGTTGGGGGATGAAGTCCCCTTTACTCTTGAAGGACCTTGGGCACCAAGAGGCCCTCCTGTAAGTCCTACACAGCAGAGTTCATGAGAGCTGGTCACTTTTTCCACCACTCTACAACCGTGACTACAAGTTAAAAAAAAAACATAGCAATTCACTGTTATAACCATAGGTTCCTGGGATATTATAGTTAGGAATTAGCATTCAAAAAGCCCATAGAAATTCACTGAAAAAAGACCAAATGTTACAGAGACAATATTGTTAGGAAATGGTATATAAAAAGCCTTGGAAATTCACTGAAAAAAACAAAGGTTACAGGGTTGTTATAGTTAGGCGCATGTTTCACTCATAAAACCAGTTAAATTCAGCAGTAACTCACACCTCCCGCAATGCACTGCTTATGACCTCAGATATTACATCACTCATCAGATGGTCAGTGACATCGCTGATGACATCACTGATGACATCTCAAATGACATCACTGATGACATCATCTACAGAATCTCTGATGCACCCACTCACACCCCCATAGAACTTTTCATACGTCTACCCCAACTTCCACACTACCATTCTAAAACCCATTCACATACCCATACCAGTACTTACAAAGCGAATAACTGATTTGTAGATCAACACACACATTCACTCACTAACTCATACTCACACATCTACTCACTAATAAAGCCCTTGACATATCTATTAATATACCTATACAGCCACTCACACACCAAGTTAGTCACCCATAGAGTTACTCACACACCTACTCACTTAGCCATACAGTAAATCACATACCAACTTACTTACCAATATACTTACATACTTACTCACTCATACAGATACTAACAGGTACTCACTAACCTATGCAGTCACTGATACAACCACATACTCCCCCATACAGCCACAGTCATATTCACTCACTCCCCCATAGAGTCACTCACATACTTCATCACTCACCTACACTGCCTTTCACATACCCAGTTACTCATCCATATACCACTCACTCACTGGTACAGCCATATATACACTCAGCCACTCATACTGCCCCTCACCAACACACACTCGCTAACCCATAGAGCCAATGTTTCACCCATTCAGTAATCCATACAGGCAGTCACATACCCCCTGACCCACCCACACAGTCACTCAGACACCATAGAGGTACTCAGAAAACCAATCGTTCACTCATTAGGAAACTCATGTGCCCACTCACACATTCATACAATCACTTAGATAGCAACTGACAGATAGGTACAGGCATTCACACAACTCACTCACCCATACATTCACTGAGACACCTAATCACTCACTTATACAACCATCAGTGATATAATCAGTGATATCATTTGAGATGTCATCAGTGATGTCATCATAGATGTCACTGGCCATGTCATGAGTGATGTAATATGTGATATCATATGCAGTGCATTGGGGGCACACGTTATAGTTAGCTCAGCTAACTATAACTGCTGAATTTCACTGGTTTTGTACAAGTGAAAGGGTCCCTTGGGCTGAATTGTGTCCCTTTCCCTAATTTTTTAATTTTGTTTTAAAAGGCTGGCCTCCTGGCACACTACTGGTTGGGGGACAAAATCCCCTTGGATGCTGAGGGTCCTTGGGGGTCAATAGCCCCTTCTGTTACCTCCAGAAAGTCCCACACAGCAGGACTGATGAGAGAGTATCAGAGACCCCGCCTCCCTCTCCACTACTCTGCAAATGCTCCTCCAGCGTAACAGTTGTTGGGGGATGAAGTCCATTTGGATTCTGAGAGTCCTTGGGGGCCCTGAAGTTTTCCTGTTATCAGCAGTAAGTTCCACACAGCAGGATTGCTGAGAGCTGGTAGGAGGCCCCGTTCCCTTTTTCACCACTTTGCAATTGTGCCTAATAGTTAAAAAACGATAGAAATGTTCTTATGAAAATAAAGGTCACAGGGACGTTAGGAAATAGAATTGCAAAAACTTTAGAAATTCACTGATATATATATTTGAGATGTCATCAGTGATGTCACTGCCATGAGTGATGTAATATGTGAGATTACAAGCACTGCATTTAGGGGGCATAAGTTATTGTTAGCTCAAGTAAGTATAACTGCTGAATTTCAACGGTTTTGTATGGTTGAAGTCTGATCCTACCTTCAACATTCCTTTAACCTTTGTTTTTTTCAGTGAACTTCTATGGTCTCTTTAATTCTATTTCCCAACTATAATGCCCCTGTAACTTTTGTTTTTTTTAATGCATATTGATTTTTTTATTTAGCTCAAAGAAACACCAGCAGCATGACACGTTTCAACCCTGGAAGGTCTTGATCACATGTATATATATTACCTACTGGCGGTCACCAGTAGGTAGATAAAGTTAGGACCTTGTTTCTATTCAAAAAGCGTTTTTTCTTTGCCAATATATTTGATGCCGTTTGATGAATCTTTGCAGAATTTTCAAAAGTAATGGCCCGCTCAGGTCAGCTCCTGTCTTGAAAGTTTTGGGGTGATTCGTCAAGTGGGGGGGGGGGGGGTGAGAAAAAGGGGGGTCCCAAAACATATTTTCTCCATGTTCATTTCCATTGGAATCTTTAGACAAGGCTACAGCCCGAAACTGCTGAACAGAATTACACCAAATTTGGAAAAAATGTAGACTGGTTCAGAAAGTGTTCTTTTTGTTAAATGTTGTAAATCTGTTCAGTAGTTCCCTGGAAATTCATATTTAAAAATCATTATATATCTGGTGACCGCGGGGGATCCGCAAACTCTCCCGAATACGAGTTTGATTCTGATTGGCTGCCAACACTTCAAACTAAGAAGTGTTGGCAGCCATCTTGTGACTCGGTTGAACAGAGTCACAAGGAAAAGGGTTAAAAAAAAGGGGGCAATGAGGACAATATCTGTGGGGGCCCGTGGGGGTCCCCACAGCCCCAGGGGCCGCCACCTCCCCGGAGCTCTGTTTGAAAAATAAATTGTAGTATGAGGGGATTTTGAGACCCCTCTACATGCCCCGGGGACCACCACCCACAGGGTCACTAATTATTAAAAGCTGGAGGTCTGCAACCACCACCTCCTCGGGACTTTAAGCATATGTTGGAAGGGGGCTGTGTGGTCTCCTTCATGAAGCCCTCCTTGGCCCTGGGACCACCACTCCCAGGGCTGGTTCCAACAATGTCCTGGGGTGTCCACCCCAGGACATTGCAGTTTGCTATGACAGGGCGAGAGCACAGCTCCCTGCCTGTCATAGCAAACATCTGCTTCGCTTCATGGAAGCGAAGCAGAATTGCTTTTATAGCAAAAGGCACTGCATGTCAGCAGCTCCCTTTGCCCAAAAGCAAAGTCAGTTCCCACAGGAGGCGGGGAGCCGGCGCAGGGACCGTGAGGGCATTGGGGCTCCTCTATTGGTGCCCAACGTGAGAGCATGCCTTGGGAGATGGGATCCCCAGGGCGGATACCGAATAATAAAAGTGGGGCGTTTATTTTTTCTTTCTATTTTAGAGTCGTGACCTCTTTGCAGCTCTCAGCGCGGCCCCCCATGTAACATCGCGATGGATTCGCCGATCCACCTCAAATAAATAATACAACATTGTATGATGTTGAAGGTAGTGTTGCATTTGTGAACGTGCTTTGTAGAGCTAGTTAGATTGAAGTTAATAATAAGATTAAATGTGATTACGTTAGTAGTAATATTTTTTAATAAAAGTTAAACTTGAAAAGTGTATTGTGTTGTAGGATACAGAATTTTAGCTTTTTTAAAAAAAGTTCACAATAGGCTCGCAGATGCCCCCAAGAAAGACAAAAAGAGTTTTTTTTTTTTTTAAATCACTGTTGGGTTATAGGGTGGCTCTAAAAAGAGCCCTTGTTTTCATTCTGACTTTGTTGAAGCTTAAGGTTGTTGAGAAACACTCTGTTCCTTTTTTTGCAAAGTAAACTCCATCACTTATCTAGATGTCATCCATATCAAAACGTAAATTGTTGTTAGAAATGGGGCCCATCCTATGGTCTCTGAGGTAAGCAGAAACAGCTTTCTTGACATTCTTCATTGACAAACCTCGACAGAATTGATTTGACCACTTCCATTTCTGTCTTTGGCATATATTAGATTATACAAAGACAGTTTGAGGCAAAAGCAACATCAATTGTGCAATGGTATACTTCATGAGAATTTCAAGTCCTACTCCAGTTAATGTGCCTAGGTCATTGCCACCACAGTGCACTATCATGAGGTCAGGGGGTTGGAGATGCAAAAAGGTTTTAACAAAAAGGCATCAATTGGTGCCACTTTAATCCCCTCTGTGCAAACCATTTATTATCCACATTTTGCAAACCGAGGTCTTTGTCAATACCTCTGTGTTCAGTATACTTTTTGTACCAGAAAACATAGCTGTGCCCTGCAATCCATACTGTAAGCATCTTGAAAGGATGTCTGGAAGTAATGAAAAGATGTCTGTTGGTAGAATTAGAGGTATCTAAATGATGGAGAAGATGCTATTTTTTATAAAGGTGAAAAGTGATTGGCTGTTCATTGACATTTTGCACTCAAAAATAGGATGCATGTTATTTTTCTGAAGAAGCATGTTTCTCATTGGTTAATAACAAATGTTTGAAAGGTACAGTAGATAGGATAAGGTAATATTTTGCAATAGTCAAGCACATCTGCTATTTGCATTTGTAGGCTGCTGTGCTGAAGTTCAAAATTTGGTGAACTTGTGACCTGCCAGTATGGTTGAATGTTGCAAAAAGTGTTGCTATGGGAACTGGGATTAAGGTGAATGGGGGAAGGGTTAAAAGTTAAGTGTGGATTCAAAATATGGAATGGTGGGTTATATATAAGAGATATGTTACTAAATTAAGTTTTCCTAGGTCAATACTATGTGTAGAAGTAGTTGTTAAAGAAAAATACTAGTATTATTAGAAATAGGTTTTTGAACTCCAGTAAGGGTTCGCGGCTCCATCGTGACCCTATACTGCGGCACTGCGGTGGAATCAGTTTGGGTGCTTTTAGAAGACAGTTGGAAAGGGTTAATATATCCAACCAATAGAAATGTGTTTGACAATATGACATAATGTAGGAAGCAATTTCATTTGTTACTTGCATTTATTTGTGTGCAGAAAGAGAGGTAAAGTTTGCTATTACTGGTTTCACCTTGTATTCTGAAATAGTATTTGAAAGGTGAGTTACAAATTTGTGTGGTGTATTATGTAGTATGAAGTAGTGCTTTATTTTAAAACTTTTGAAATTATTAGAGAACTGCGATGTTTGAAATATGTCATGAAATGTAGAGATGTGTATTGTAGGTTGTTTTATTGTACTTAAATGATAATTGAAATAGATTGTGTATAGTTATGTGTGTACTTTGGAAGATGGATTAGTGATTATGGTAGTTTGCATTATTGTGCGGAAGTTTACCGCTTATTTGTAGGTGTTGCTTTCAAATTGGAAGTGAAGTCTGTGAAGTTTTAAGGTGTGCATGGACTTGTGACTGAGGTATGTCTCTACTGGCATATGTAATCTCATATGTCTTATACAGTTGAAGATGCAAGAAGTATAACAGAGAGGTGTTGCTGATTTGTATGTGTCTAGGCTCAACACTGTGAGTAGTACTAGAATGGTGAAGCTGCAGCACAAGAATGAGGTTTAAAACATGTTGACATGAGGTATTTTTGAATGTGTGCTTAAAATGGGAATTGACCTGTGTAAAGTTTTCATGTCTGCATTGTGTTGTGATGGAGGAAAGTTTGTATTTGGAGATATATTCTGCTATGTGTTATCCATTTGAAGATGGTAGACATGTAAAACACAGGTAGACATCTATTTGTATGTTTCTTTTATATATAGTGTCGCTAGCAAAGGGTACAGATAAATGCATGCATGCTTTCAGAAATATTGGAAGACTTACAACAGCGTCCTGCGAAGATTTGCTGGTTTGTATTTGGCCGGGCTCAACACCCTGAGTAGTAGTAGAATGGTGAAGCAGCAGCACAAAAGTGATGTTTAAGATATGTTGTTAGAGGAATTACTGATTAGGCTACATTTGTATGAGTTTGTGGAAAGGTACACTTAAAATATACTGCATTATTTCCGGTGTGTGCTTGAAATGGGAAGTGCAGTCTCTGAGGTTTTATAGTCTGCATTGTGTTGTGACTGAGTTATGTCTCTACTTGCACATGTATTCTCATACGTGTTATGCATCTGAAGATACTAAACGTATAAAAGACTGGCATACATCTATATGTATGTTTATTTTATGTATGATGCTCCTAGCAAAAGGAACAGACACATGCATGCATACTTTCAGTAATATGGTAAGAGTTACAGCAGAGATATGCAAAGGATTGCTGCTTTACATTTGGCTTGGCCCAACATCCTGAGTAGTCGCACAATATTGAAGCTGCAGCACAAAAGTGAGGTTTAAGCAATGTTGGTAGAGGAATTACTGATTAAGCTACTTTGTATGAGTTTGTGGAAAGGTACACTTAAAATATACTGCATCATTTTCGGTGTCTGTTTTGAATGTAAAGTGCAGTCTGTCAAATTTTAAGGTCTGTATGGTGTTGTGACTGAGGTATGTCTCTACTTGCACATGTATTCTCATATGTTTTATGCATCTGAAGATGCTAGATGTGTAAAAGACAGCCATACATGTATTTTTATGTTTGTTTTTATATATGATGCCACTAGCAAAAGGAACAGACATATGCATGCATACTTTCATGAATATGTTGAGACTTACAAGAGAGACATGTGAAGGGTTGCTGCTTTATATTTGGGTAAGTTCAACACTCTAGGTGTTTTTTAAGAATGGGAACACTGGTCTGTGAAGTTTAATGGACTTTATGGTGTTGTGAATGACATATGTGTGTACTTCGACATCTATTGTTTGATATATTATACATCTGAACATGGTTGGTTTGGATCGTAGTAGAGAAATCCTTTAGTTTTGTTCTTTCATTCAGTTGCAGAGGTTGTGATGTCTTCTAAATGATGGAATTGTGCAATGTATGACATAGCTTGTTCAATAGGTGCCATATTTTATGAGTAGAAATTAATTTATACACTTTTTTCACTCAAATTTAGCAAGTATGTGCTCTGAGATGTTAATGTTTAAACATGTGGCTCTTATGATAAGTTTGATAATATGTAAAGTATAATATTTCTGGGTTATGTAGACATTTGCAATGCAATTGGATCTATTTGTTTGTTTATACTTTATAGATACAAATGTTTGTATATGATTATTTGAATAATATAAAATAATTTTTTTTAGATATTCACCATTTTTAGTACGAAAGATTGAGTATGGCAAGAAAAGATCAAAGGAAAGGACAAGAAAAAACGGTACAATTTAAAGGAAAGAGAAAAGCAGAAATTAGATGAAGTTCAAAATGCTACATTGAAGAAAAATACTTCTGGTGAGAGAACTAAAGAGTTTGTTAAAAGGCTTTTAAAGAATGTTAAGAATTTTGAAAATTTAGAAAAGAGAAAGGGAAGTTGTATAACTGATCGGAAGGAAACGAAAAAAGGACCTGTTAATAGAAGATCATGTTATGGGAAAACAATCCATGTTGAAAGAAGGCTGAAATAATATAAAGACATAAGGAAGAGAATGTATAGAAGTAGAGTACTACAAAATATTTAAAAAAGATCAGCAGCTTATAAAAAAAGCAACAGAAAGTGTAGTAGAAAAAGCTTTTGAAGTGAAACGAAAAAATGTATATCGGTATTGAAGAGAATGAAAACATTGAATAAAATTGCATTTTATGGAAGAGAAAAGAAAAAGACTGGTTAATAGAAGTAACTTTTGCAAAACGTTTTCTGGTGAATGGAAACACACTTCTAGTACTGAGCCTTTCTTTAATGAAGAAAGCTATTTTCAATAAAATACATTAGGTCATGCAGTTGATACCAGTGGTCATTGTTATGAGATAAAAGATGGTTGTTCAAGTAAAAAAGAAAAGATGGTTCCTAGAAATGTGGAAGAAGTAATAGCTGAAGAAGTTCAAGGGAGATGTACATAAGCTCCAGTGTATAACTGGGAGTGTAGTAGTATTTATAGTATTCAATAGGAATCTATTGATATATGACAAGTTTTCTTACGAAAATATGCCAAAAAATGTGTTAAACAAGATTAAGATGTTTCAAGGACAAGATCCATGTAAAGTAAGAAAATATACTAAGTTGCAGGGTCATTCTCTAGCTTGTCTTGCTAGAAAAGTGTGTCAAAGTACTTTCTATCATTTAAGAATGTTATCAGTAGTACACCACTGAGAAATGTAGAAGTTAGTAAGGAGATTGTACAACGTAAAAAGTTCTGCATTATCTTTAAGTGAAATGAAAACACCTCTTTTGCATGGTTCAGTATCAGATGTAAAAAATGTTTTTGATGATACAGAGTTTTGTTTCTTTGGTTCACAAGAGGAATGCAGAGAATGTGACAGCTTGATAAGTGTAGGAGTTGACGTACTCACTATAGAAGTAAAACTAGGAATGCTGATGTATATTCAAAAAGTGAAAGGAAAACAGTGATAAGTAGCAACAATTTGGTGCCTATTTATTGGTGGCAGGTTGTTTTGAGTTGGGTACTGATCAACATATTTGTAAATATTGTTACAACAAATTAGAAGAGAAGAAAATGCCAGCTAGAGCTATACATAACAACTTAGAGTTGGTAACTAAACCTCTGAAACTGGCAAATTTAAATGCATATGAGTCCATTCTTATTCAATCTGTTCACCTGTTTCAGCCCATAGTTCGTATGGAGCCTAAAACAGCGCCAAGAGACCTACCCGGTGATTGTGCGCTCAAGTAATGAATAACATAATATAAAATAACAGGTAAGCTTTCTCCAACAGATTTGCAAAGAGATCTGAAAGGAAGAGTTGTGTACTTACCATTAGATTTTAAGAAAAATATAGAAACTGTTGGTATAAACAGAGTGGAAACTGAGCCTGTAGTTACTCTAGTTAATGGTGTACCAACAGAGTCGAAATATATGGCAAGAGTTAGTAGATGTTACCAAACTTCAAAAGGCTACATTATATATTGCACAGAACAATATTTATTATAAAACTGTAAATGGGAAAGAACAGGAAATATGTTTAGAGGATGTAAGAGAAATTCAAAGTGGACAAATAGAAAAAGTGGACACGTCTAGGACTGAAGAGATTTACGAAGATTAAAGTATACATCCTCTACATTCAAAAGAAGTGATTGGAAACAGTATTGAATTATTTCAAATGAAGAAAGCAAAGGGAAGTCTCATAAGTGTATGGGAAAAAAAGCTTAGAAGCTTGTTGCTTTCCACAGCTACTCCCCACTGGAAATGGTGAACGATATGATGAACAAACAGTACAGGTTCCAGCTTCAGAATACCGCTCGGCTAAGTTGTACTCAGAAGTTCCAAGATTTCGTCAGCACATTCCATATATATTTCGTCTTCTTTTTGAAAGTGACTTGTATGCACTTTCATATGCAGTAAACCAAATATTAAAAACAAGAGTTCATCTTACACATGTTGCTGCAAAGGAATTCGTAGACAAAGTTCAACAAAGAGATGATCAGTTAGAAACTTGGGTACCCCTACGTAGTTTGTAATACTTAGCTGTGCTGAATATTCATGGGACGATTTACTGGAATTTCTATGAGACGTAAATTCAAGTGTAAAACATATTGAATTGAAGACAGCTGGCAAACTCTGTGCCTTGGATCCTGTAAATGTGTACAATTATTTTAATCATAGGTTTCAAGCTATGATGTCTTTTATCTGCATTAAAAATAATCCACCTCTTGGATAAGTTACTGATTTCTTTTGGAGAAAGGAGTACCAAGCTAGAGGTGCTTCTCATATACACATGCAGTTATGGATCAAGAATGCACCAACATTTGGAACTGATACTGATGAAAGTTTTTTGACTTTCATTGAAGAGTATGTTGCCTGTACCATTCCAAAAGAAGAAGGAGAAAACAATTTGAGACAACAAGTTGTACGGTTTCAAAGTCATCAATGTGGAAAATATTGTTGACAAAATACAAGCCAAAGGGAACATTTTATTCAAAATGTAGTTTTGGATTCCCACGTCCAATAATTTCTAAAGGAAGAGTAAATAGCTTTATGTCAGCAGTAAGTCATTCAATAACTCGGAAATCTCCAAATAATACATACAACTTAAAAAGAACTGAAGATTAAAAGTATAGTAATGCCTGCAATTCAGAGATTTTGACAATGTGTAATGCAAACATGGATATTAAATATGTTGCAGATAATTCAATTTCTGTTGCTCGCTATGCTACGCCATATATAAACAAATCTGAAAGGACAGAATTGAAAGAAATGTGGGAAGAAATTTCAGCAGAGAAGAGTCTTAGCGAGAAATTGTATAGCTTTCGATTGAAAATGCTTTCCCACCGAGAGCTTGGATCCTATGAATGTTCTGATTGGTTGAGCTCTGCAGGTTTATATTCAAAGTCAAGAGGAATCATTTGGGTAAGTCTAGGTCTTGCTGACATGCAAAATAAAGTATTGAAATCTCTATAAGAGATTGAATACTTAGCATTGAATGACCCAGAAAGTACGGATATTGTTAAAACTAATATGTTGGATACGTACTATCCCAAAATGAGTCTATATCTGGAAAACCTATGTCTCTATGAAATAATTCAACTTTACAGCTTTAAAAGAAATGTTACAGAAAATATAAATGAAGAAAAATATGCAGGAATTGGATGTGACGGATGTTTGGTAAAACATGCCAAAGGAAATCTTATTAACCATACATATATATTTGGGCAATTAAAAAATAAGGCTCTCCACTGGATCATAAAGAATACATCGGTGGGGAATAACACCAGGAAAGATATTATTATGGTACGCAGAGTGTCCGGATCGGCAGAACTAGGAAGAATAGAGCTGGGGATTGTATCATACTTAATTTTAATAGTCCCACTCCGGTTAGACGTATGATTGATGAGTCCATATTCAATGCTAAGTCACAATCGAAGGGCATTGAGATCCTCCCACTCGATTATTTTTATAGGGAGCTGAACAGACCAAACTCAAGTAGGGTTATTGAGTACGGGGGCAGGAAGAGTTATCGCATCCCATTAAGCCCGGGTTGGGAATACCCTAGAAAGTCGCTCCCTAACCGGTCGTGGAGAGGGAACGACGGGCAATATCGAAGTTATGAAGGGGTCAATCGCTTCTCAGTCTTGAGCGGACTAGAAGGAGTTGACTGACGCCCAACTATTGAGGATGTTGACACTTCTGATTTGAAGGAAAAAGTAGTGATAGCCAGTATAGGTGAACAACTGAAGGCAACACATCTGTTTGAACAACCCGGGGCTGATACAAAGAAAGGGACTATGATCGCTTTTTGGAATGTAGCAGGCCTCCGCTCCAAGATAAACAACCCCATATGGATTGATTTTATCAATGACATAGATATATTATGCTTGCAAGAGACCTGGTCTCTTGATGCCATCCATATTACTGGGTATAGAACTTATCATCAATCTGCTAGTCCCTCTAATTTTGGGAGGTGTAAAGGTGGCCTGACAATCTATATATATTAAATTTGTTGGAGATATTATCATTGAGAACGGTGGGCTCTTGTAGCCACTATCAAATTATCTTAATTCGGGTGACCCCCAAGGTGGAGATTATTATTATCAATATGTATAATAGTATTGAGAAGGGGTTAGTTAATGATATGATAAATACCCTCATTAAGGAATTAGGGGCCCTAGTAGATAAATCTTCAAGGGATTCAATTATTATCTGGGGAGGCGATTTCAACCACTACCTTTGTAAACAGTACCAGAGTGGTTGTGGTGATCAGGAAAAATACAAATCTGAAAATCAACCTCACTTTGCCCATAATAGCGGGGGCGATTCTTTAACGATATGATGGCCTCATTCGATCTGGGCTTTGTCAATCTGCTCTGCAGGCCCCCGGCGGAGTTTAGTTCAACGTATGTGGGGAGAGGGTTTAGCACGCTGATTGATTTTATTACCATCACCAACTCTCACTCATGCTGGTTAACTGATTTTGTTACACACACAATTGGTGTGAGTGACCATCTCCCACTTAGCTTCTGTATTCAGCTCCCTTGCAAAATAGATTGCACTCTGGTCGAGAAGTTGGCCTGGACAACTAATTGTACCTTAAGTAGTTCAAACGGGTATGCTCTGAGATGGTCACAGAGCAACCCAGAGGTTACTAATATAAACATTATTAGGCGTTAACTTTTATCCAATTCCAATTCCAAAAATTCTTTATTTCGGTCATATAGACCATAAAAGATGCAATGAAAACATTACAACATTAAAACATTATTAAAATACATTTGAATAAAAACGACTCTCCCAGCGAGGAATGGTTTAAAATTGCATTTAGAAAGTTCTTTAAAAAGTTCAAGGGGCTTCAGACGATTTTTTCTTTCTAATCAGCCATATGGCCATAAGAAATTTGGAAACAGCAAACACAATGTGGCCCAGGGTACTAGTTTTCAAAATCCTGTATGCTTGTGCATACTCTCTGAATCCCAGGTTCTTACAGAGTGGTGCTATCCAATATTTTCTGGGCCTTTGGTATGCAGGGCACACAAACAAGATGTGGGGGTCGTCTTCCACAAAGTTGTTACAGCAGGGACATGTTTTATCGCCCCCATTTTTCCACTTCGAGGTGTATGAGTTGATAGGTAGTGTGCTATACCTCCATTGAACATACAGTTTCCTTGCCAGGATGGGAAAGATAAAATCCATAAAAGGTTCAAAAACATAAGAATTTTTGGATTCTAAAAATCTCAAAGTTAGGGTGCCGCTATTTTGAGCGTCCATCAAATGTGCAAGGGACCTGGCTTTGTAGATTTGTGCCAGAGCTTTGCGCGAGATTGTACGACAGCCACGTGCAGGGTCCTCCCACAGGACACGGAGATTAATGGCAGACAGTTCATTTTCCACAAAGGTGAGCCAGGGGATTTTGCCGCTGGAGTTTAAGCTCATGACATGGGTGAGATCCTCCCTATAATGGTGGAGTTCGTCCGTAGACCAGAGCCTGTGCCAGAACTTCACTGGCTTTGACACAAGCTCCTCTGCAATAGGGGGGAGACCCATGTCCATTCTTAGAGGCTGGAGTGGCGTGGCACTTGGAAGGGCTAGAAGGCGCCTTAGAAAGCTATTTTCCACTATTGATAGGCCCTTCACCGTTTTATGTCCCCATAGCTCACTGCCATATATGGCCGCAGCCTTTGCCTGGGTCTTGTAAGTTTCAAGGGCCGGGCTTAAGGGCTTGAAGGAAGAAGTGTTAGCCACTTTCAGGATTGCACCCGACAGTTGGGCTAGTTTGGCCTTGGATCGTACTATCTGTCGATCCCATGCCAAGTTTTCCTGTAGTGTAACCCCCAGATATATGAAGGTGGACACCCTCTCAAGGCTGGCGGTCCCCAGGGTAGGATTGGGCCTAGTTTTAATTGGTGGGTTGAAGATCATGAACTTGGTCTTTTCTGTGTTCACCTCCAACCCATGCTGATGACAGAAAAGACCAAAACCATCCAGGATCCTCTGGATCCCCATTGGGGATTTTGAAAGGAGGAGGGTATCATCGGCAAACATAATTGCCGGTACCCTCCTACCTGCCAAACAGGGGGCGTCGTTGTCCTTGACGTTTTCCAGGTGTGAGATGACATTATTGATGAATAAACAAAACAGGGTCGGTGCCAGGACACAACCCTGCCTCACACCTCGGCGCACAGGAAACCTGGATGAAGGTCTACCATCTTTCCCACACCTAACTTGCGCATAGTTGTTCTCATGCAGCCTGACCAAGATGTTAAGTAGCTGGGGGGGAATTCCTAACTTTTCCAACACCTCCCAAAGTTTCCTGCGCGGGACTAGGTCAAAGGCTGACCTCAGATCCACGAAGACCATGTACAATCTCCCGCCCTCAATCCTCACCGTCTTCCAGTAGAGGAGAACTAGGCGGAAGATCTGGTCCATGGTCGACGTGTTTCTCCTGAAGCCAGCCTGCAGGGGACTCAAGATGTCATTTTCCTCCACCCAGTCTAATAGATGGTTCAAAATAAGGCGCGCAAAAAGCTTTTGGGGAACATCTATCAGGCTAATAGGCCTGTAATTTGCAGGACTCAAGGGGGACCCTTTCTTATAGATCGGAACTATTTCAGCCCCTAACCAAGAGGAAGGGATCGCCATACCTCCCAAAATAGCATTGAAAAGGACAAGAAAGTACGGGGCCCAAATGTCAGGGTGATATCTGAACAAATCACCGGGTAGCTTGTCCAGCCCCGGTGCCTTCCCCAGCGCTAAGCCCTCCAGTGCCAACTTCACCTCCCCCAAGGAAAATTCCAAGGCCACGTCTGGTAGGCAGGGGGACTCCACCACCATACCTTCCGGCCAGAGAGTGGTTTCTTGATATAGTGACCCAAAATGAGCCTCCCAAATAGAGGGGGCAATATTGGGTTCTACTGCGGATAACAGATCCCCTGTTCCATTGTTTACCAGAGCCCAAAATTTTCTAAAGTCTTTAGATTTAAGGGCTTCAGACAGGTCATGCCAGTGATTCCAATCCCACTCTGCCCTTGCGTTGGCCAGTACTAGCTTATACCCCCTCCTAAGGGCAGCGATCTTCACCTTATCACTACCCTCTTTAATTGCGGAAAGAAGCTCAGACTTAGTTTTCCTGCAGGTGGAGGTTTACCAAGTCGGAGCACGAGTCTTTTTCCTTCTAATGGGCAGGGCCGGATTGAAGACATCTGCAAGGTCCCTTACTAGGGCCTGGTGAATGCCAAATAGTCTCTCGTTGTAGTCCGAGGGTCTAGATTGGTTAATGAGAGCATCCACCTCCTGGAACCTGGGGAGTGCTATACCAGAGTTAACTTTTATCAATGTATGCCTTCAGGAAGAAGTATCACAAATAGACGTCCTGGACTCTTTTGCAAACATTACAAAGATTATTAAAGAGGACCTACAATGTCCAATGAAAGATGGGAAACTATCCAGTAAAGGGTGGTTCGATTCAGCTTGTACTAAGGCCCACATACACTTAAAGAATGCGTTAAGAAAAAATCTGAGAAACCAAACTGAAATTAGGCATTTTAGGCATGAGTACAATCAGGCTAGAAAGTCACTCAAACGTGAAATTAAGAATGATGCGTGGGTAAGTTTATATAATGCGTCTTTAGATAGGGATTGCTCTGCCTTTTGGTTAGCTGTCAAGGCTCCATTCTTTAATTTAGGGGATATGGCTAGAGTGGAAGTGGCTATCACAGAAGATTCGTGGATAGATTTCTTTGCCGAGGTCTACAACCCAGGAGGGAAAGATAAATTGGTAGAGCTGGGGAGTGCTACCCAGGGACAAAAGGAGGGTAATTTCGCCCCGATTAAGCTAGCTGTTACAGTAAATGAAATCTCTGACGCAATCACCCAGAGCAGGGGTAACAAAGCGCCAGGCGCAGATGGCGTCCCTATAGATCTATTCAAATATCAGCCTGAGCTCTGGTCGCCCCTACTCACGCGTGTATTGGATGCTAGCTGTGTGCTGGGCTTTATTGATACCTGGGCAGACTCTATAATTATACCTATATTAAAAAAAGGGGACCAGGAAAAACCCTCTTGTTATCGTCCTATATCCCTACTGGATTCTTTTATAAAAGTCACCGGGCGAGTTATTTTGAACCGCCTACAACAATGGGCTGTAGAGGCTAACATCTTATCCCCGGTACAATATGGCTTTCGTGAGGGCTGCGGCACCTTGGAACAGGTCCTTAATTTTATATTACTTTCAGGTAAATACACCCAGGCCAAAGAAGGTAAACTTTTTGTAGTGTTTGTCGATCTAAGCGCTACTTTCGATTGCGTTATTCACAACCGATTGTGGCAGATCCTGAGTGATATGAAGGTGGACGAAGTGCTTATCTCCTTTTTAAGACAATTGTATGTTGGGGCCAGGGCGAAAGTTAGATACGGTACCAAAGGTGAATGCACCAAGCCTTTTTATGTAAAGCGGGGAGTGAGGCAAGGGTGCGTACTCACCCCATTTTTGTTTAATATGTACATCAACGACTTAGAAAAAGAGTTAGTTGCTGTGGTACGCGATTCTCCTCAGGTTAACCAGCATCAAATCGCGTCCCTGTTATATGCAGACGACGCAGTGATCATGTCTCGGACTCAAAGAGACCTTCAAATTGCTCTGGATACCTATTTAAATTTTATGGACAACAGGGGCTTAAAACTTAATGTATCCAAAACATTTGTAATGACCTGTGGCAGATATAAGAAAAAAGAGTGTCGTTTGTATGCCGGGAAGGAGAAACTAGCTTCAACTAAAACTTTCTCATACCTGGGTGTAGTCCTCGAAGAAACAGGGTCCTGGGGGCCTGCCATTAGAAATAGGACCTTGATATTTAAGAAAGCCACTGCTGCACTCATGTCTTTTTCGAAAAAGCTGGGGAAGAGACCACCTACGATTCTGTTAAACATCTATCAGGCGAAGTGTATTAGCACAGCCATATACGGGGCAGGTATTTGGGGGATTTGTAATTCTTCCTCAATACAAAAGGTAGAGAACGCATTTCTTAGATTTATCTTGGCAACCCCTGTTAGTTCCCCTGTTTTTAATTGTCATGCAGAGTTGGGAGTGCGTTATGTGAGTGACTTGATTAGCATACTACCAGTTTTGCTCTGGTATAGAGTATGGACCACGCCGGCCCTATTGTTAAATAGAAATATTATCAAGGAATGTATGGGGCTGGATAGGGCCTCCAGGATACCCTGGTTGAAGTATATATGTAATTTCACCAGGGACCTTGGAAGACCTGAGTTTTACCACCAACCTGAGTCAATGCGTAGGATTACTGGAAAGGCCTTGAAGGAGTTGTGCTGGTATCATGTAGAATCTCTTAGACTGGGTGTAGAATTAAATAAGAAAGTTGTATCGCAACATCAACTTACACTAGTCTCTTATACCATCCAGCCTTATTTAATTTGGTGTCTGGAGGGTTTTGACCGTTATTTACTAACTAGACTTTGGTTTGACGTTTTCTTTCGTTTAGTCACTTTTCCCACAGTAAATGACTGGGCTAGAAATCTTTGTAACTGCCCGTGCGATAATTTGTCTACCCAATCAACTCTGCATGTAATTTGTTTTTGTAAATTTTATTCGTTGGAAAGATCAAGATGGATCAAGCCACTCTTAAAAAAACATGGTTCATGGAGACAATGTCGCCCAGCTTTATTGTTTTTAGTCTCTTTAAATGATGAATATTGTGTGTTAATAATGCTGGTTTTTTTAAAAAGTATTTTAAGGAAAAGGAAAAGTTTAATCAATTTTTAGGAAAATTTTGTATGTATTTTAAAAATCTTCATTGTGGTTTACATTTGTCTTTGTAATGAACCTGTTGCTTTTATGACTTCATGAATTTTGAATTCGAATAAAGTATATACTACTACTATTAACCATATAAACCTCAGTTGTGAAAGTCCTGATAAGAGACAATTTTTCTATTTAGCACTTCTGCAACTGTTCAAGCCTTGGCGTAGTGAAACAGAATTACTTAGAGATTATGACTGCTATGAATATTCTTTCAATGACTGTAAAGATAGCATTCAGTGCACAATTTTCCCTACGTATCTAAAAATGTTAAATGATGAGAATGAACAAGAAACTACTATTGCAGGTGAAATGGTGAAATGGTCACAGACAGTTCTCATGTTAGTCAAAGTTCTGGTCCACTAAGTCAAGATCCACTGGGACAACCATTTATAGAAAATGAAGAAGCAAGTGCCATGAATGAAGTAGAATCTGCAATGCAACAAGCACAACATGATATTACTCAGAAAATTTAGAACAACAACTAAACGTTGAACAAAAAGAAGTATATCAACAAGTGACACAACAGATACAACATGGTTTACTGCACGAAAAAAAAAGAATGCCAATGTTCATCATTCAAACCTATTCTAATGTACATCAGTGGCCAAGCTGGGACAGGAACAATTTTCTTAATTAAAGTTTTGACCAGTTGTCTCCACAAAACTACACAATCACATTTAGCTTGTGTTGTAAAAGCTTCAAATGGATTAGCAGCACACAACATTAAAGGGATTAAATTACATTGATTACTTATGCTACCAGTTGAACATGATAAGAAATTGGAACATCAGAAGCTATGTGGAGAAGCTTCTTTTGAAGTTTCAAGACTACAAAAGAAAATGAAACTTTTAATTATTGATGAGGTGAGCATGGTCTCAAACTTAATGCTTGCCTTTATAAACTTGAGGATGCAACAGATTTTATAAACAAATTACAATGTTCTCTTTGGAGGTAAACATGTAATTGTATTCAGAGATCTACTACAACTTACTCCTTAAAAGGAAAATCTGTTTAAACCACTTCTCAATGAAGACACTAGGAAACCTTTTGGGAAGTATTGGAAATGTTAACATCTGGTCAAATTTTGAATATAAAGAACGTATTAAGAATATGGGACAAGCAAATGATGAACATTATGGAAATATTCTTCAAGATATAAGAATTGGTGTCTTGACAAAACATGGTAAAGAAACTTTGGAAAGTCAGCTACTAAAGAACTTCTTTACAACTGGAAACACAGCATCTAAAATATTGTGCAATAAGAATGAATAAAGAAGTCTATAGTTTGCCTAATGCCTACACTGCAAGAGTGTTCTCCATTTAATCAAGAACTTTTGAAACTAAAAAAACATGAAATAGTTTAAATGAAAGCTATTGATAAAATTGAACACCAGGGAGTGACTATTTTTCTGACAGACCCAGTGCAGGCTAAATTGCATTCTTTGGAGAAGTTTGTATCAAAAACTGCAGGCTTAGAAAACACTTTACATGTGTGAATAAACTGTCGGGTAATTTGATGGCGTAATTTGGATGTAAAAAAAGGTTTAGTGAATGGAGCAATTGGAAAAGTGGTTGAGTTTGTAAAATTTTTGAACAGCTATGGAATAGAATTCTTGAAGACAAAATTTGATCAGATTAAAGAGGTAACACAGATTGGGTATTGTGTTTGCTGAAAACAGTTTCCTTTGTCTTTAGCATATGCAGTAACTATTCATAAATCTCAAGGTTTAAGAACAGACAGTGATATTGTAAATATTGGAAGCACAGTGTTCAAAGAGGGAATGTCATATGTTGCATTATCTTGAGTAAGAAGATTGTCTGGTTTGTATTTGATAGATTTTAATAACAAAAAGATTAGTGCAGATGCAAATTGTGTAAGAGAGTATAATCATTTAATAAGACTTTATGCTCCTGATTTAGGTGAATATCCCACATTTGAGAAATGTGTAGTGTATCCAAAATGGAAAAATGCCTAAGATGAAATTGAGGCTCAAAAAAAGAAAACAAATGTACAGAAACTTGAAGGCATAAAGAAAAAGATAATGGAAACAGTTGATAAGATTGTAGGATATCAGTTGGAAAATAGTTCAGGTATCAGCTTCTATGAAGAGCTTCATTGTGTAATCATGGGAAATCATGAAAAAGATGGTATTCTTTATTACATCATGTATTTCAACATTGGTAACTGACAGAACTAAAATCCATCTGGAGTTTGTCATCTTTTGGATATATGTACTGGTTCATTAACATTCACTCTTTATGTACACCAAGATGCATAATAATTTCTAATGCTTATCCTGGGAGTGTTAGAATATGAAGGAATTCAGATTTAAAACTTATTTGGACTAAGTTACAGATGGGATCATAAATGTGAAGAGTATTCTTTTACTGCCATCACTGAAAGACAAACAGAACGATTTATATACTTGCGTATACCAGACTGTAAATCAGTACCTTTTAACAAATTGATTAAAACAGCCAATCAGGACATGAAATGTTCACATTGTAGTTCTGGGATGCTGTCACAGTACATATAGAAAGATATGAAACGTATCTCATTTTAAAGCGACAGCGCTGTAGAGCAAATGTAAGAAAATTGGAAACGAAAATTTAAAGATTTTTTGCAAGTCAAATGTCTATTTCAGGAAGAACTTTTATAGCAGTGGCTATTATTTTCCATGCTGGACCTACTTCCACATCTGGACACTAAACTGTGTATTTAAAATGTAATAAAGGATGGACACACTGCAATGATGTCCACTTTGAATTAAAATCTAAGTTGCCTTCTGAATTACCAAATTCATATTCAATATTTTTGAAGCCAAAGATTTAAATACATTATTCGTCCTATTGGGAAAATGTGAAGAGAAAATAGACAACATTGAAACAATTACTATTTATAATTAGACTTTGGATTATTATCGGTGCTAATTGATATTGCATTTGGAAATTTGTGTTTAAAAGTAAATAGTTTGCATATTTTTTCTTTATATTGTACCAGATATAAATGAGAGTGTAAATTTCAGCAAATATATTTGAGAGAAATAATAGAGTAAATGTACAAGAAGGACTTAATTAACAACGTATAGATAGATAAACACATAGCTACCCATATTGCCAATAATTCTCTGCACTGATTTGGATTTGTTTTTACAATCTCGTTGCTTGTTTTGTTCCCCGCTGTTTATTGATGGTACTACATTGAAATCACTGAGTATGGTGATAACCAGTAGAATCTGAGAACAGCACCAAAGGGAAACTGAACATGTTATATAGTTCTAAAATTATATTCTGTCCTTAAAAATATAATATTATATTTTCTATAATACATTACATTATATAACAGGTTTTCCTCTTCTTGTTAACAGTAGGTAATGGTGAAGTTTGAAAAGAGTTTTAATACAGTTCACTGCAATACTTTTCCAAAATACATCCAGAGACTGATGTATCTAAATTATTAAAAAAGGTAAGAACACTTGGGGGCCGATTCCGGCCGCAAAACGAACCGACTGACACGGACCCGGACCGGATACCGACTGACACGGACCAGCACAGTACGACCCGTGCAGTATGATGCAACGCGTGTGAATTACAACCGACACGTACGAAATACAAGCTGTACGACCAAGCCATAGGGAAAATAATGAACCACCTGGAAAACCGACGCGATTTTCACTGACCGACACAAACCCGAAATGAACCCAACCGACCTGTACCCGCGATGTCTGATCCGCGCAGTATGATGCAATGCGTAGAAACTCAGACCGACTCGCATGGAGACCAAGCTGTGCGACTGACACGCACAGAAAACCGTGCCCACAAGCAATAGAGACCTTCGCGACCGACGCGTATGAAACACAGAAGATAGACAGCGTGAACGAGGCAGAGAAGCCTGCACGAGCCAACATCACCGTCCGTATCCGTCAGATGAACGTCTCCTTCATGCCTACAAAACCCAAAGGAAAAAAGACAAAAAAAGGACCAAACAAGCAATGACAAAGCCAATAAATATCAAATAAAAAAACCTGGGACAAAGACACACCCATAACTCCAACCATATAAAGACTATAATCACTACCATCATCCCTTGCAAACAGGAGACACAGCCAGCAGCAAACATCACTACACAGCAACCACAGACAAACTCACAACTCACCCATCACACAACTCACACACCATCAGCACCTCATCCAAAAGCGCACACACATACAGCCAGCAAAACCAACACCAACCCACCCTCACTTGCAACCTCACACACACATCCCTCACCACCACCACCCATCACCATGTCCCCAAAGAAGAATCCAAAGTTCAGAGATAGTGAGTTAGAAGTGCTGGTAGACGAGATCATCAGAGTAGAGCCACATTTGTTTGGTACATTGGTCCAAAGGACCCCCATGTCACAGAAAACAAAGATGTGGGCAAGGATTGTGGACAAGGTGAACGCTCAAGCACCAGCAAGGCGCACAAAGGACGATATCCAGAACAGGTGGTATGATGTGCGCAGAAGGGTCAAGAAACTTTTCGAAAAAGATCACGCCCTGAGTCAGTGCACCGGCAGTGGCCCTCCTGCCAAACCAGTCTACTTCAGGACCTGGGAGGAGAAGGTGCGGGACATCCTACCACCAGAGAGCGTCCATGGGCTAACAGACATACCAGAGCCTGGTGAGTACACAAACAACATACCCAAGATTGTGTGGCAAGGGGACAGTGAAACCATGCACCGCAAGCAAAGCTACAGTAACCAATAGATAATCATCCCAAGATGTGTATGCCAGTCAGACAAACACAATACCTGCCATCTCATAGTGACTTGGAACTGTGTCATGACATGCACCAACCTACAAACAAATAGAGCAAGGCAGTGGCACAAAGCTAAATCGACACTGCCAGACAGTGTGCCACCACAAACACACTAACTCACAGTGCAGCTGACTGACAGGAAGGAATAGTGGGGATGCAGGTGAAGTGAGTGTATCCAAAAGCATGATGGGGTTTGTAGTCACAGATAATGCTGCCCCTCCTGATTGGCCCATCAACCCCTCTCTGAAACATGCCCATATCACACGGAGTGGAAAATGACTGACAAGATGGCTGACACTGGGTCCTGCTGTGGGGAGCACAAGGCCCTGGTAGGGCATGTGCGCAAATCAGAAGCAGAACACCACTGACTGACATTTTGAAAGACAACTTGCACGCCCTCCAATGGAAGCACGTTTCATGATGGGATGTCTGGCCATGTGGGAAGGAGGACTGACAGCTCTGACCATACTTACCAGCATGTGGAGACACATCCCCCCTCAATACAAACTCCACACAACTCACGTGTAGCATGCATTGACCACACCTCTGTGATATATCAGCAAAAGATACCCCGTGCTGGGTGCTGCTGTGTGAAGCACAGGGGCTCTCTTTGGACTTGTAGTCAAACAAACACCAGGATTTCACAGTCAGCCATATTGCCATTGCTGTCACTAGGGGTGGGCGGAATTTGCGGAATTAACCTTCGCAAATTATCGCGAGAATGTTTAAAATTATCGCAAACAAGCAGAAATATCGCGAAGATGCGGAAGTTTTTTTCCGGCATGTTCGCGAGATTTTCTGCATGGTTGCGGGTCGCCAACTTACCCATGTGGTTGCTTGCGGGCGCGGCCATCTTGTTTTGAGTTGTTCTCGCGGTGCATGATCGCGAGAAGAAAGACGTGATCGCGCGACGCATGACGTCACTGCGGGCGCGAACTGTCGCGAGACAGCGCAAATGGCTAAAAACAATACAACATCTCATGGAGAACGCGACCGGATCAAGAAAACTTGTCGGCGAACGCAGGGATTCAGGTAAGGCGATCGCGCGCGCGCGAGAATGTATCATTTTACAGCGCGAGCAAGAAACAAATTATCGCCAAGCTGCGGAAACCGGAATTTTTGACATTTTCGCGCTCTCCGCGGAACGCAAAAATGTCAAATTATCGCAATTTCCGCGAACGGAACAAAATTTTTGCCCAGGCCTAGCTGTCACACCACCTCACAGAGAAGCAGAGTCAAGAGGGAGGAAGTATGGGCATGCTGGGAAGGGGGGTGTAGCCAAGAGTATGATGGGAGTTGCAGTCACAGAAAATCTACACCCACTCACATGGCCCAGCAAGCATACACTGAACCATGCTCGCCTCACAGGGAGTGGGAAGGGACTGACAAGATGTCTGACACTGGGCTGTGTTGTGGGGAGCACAAGGCCCTGTTGGGAAATGGGCTAAAACAAATACCAGGACTCCACAGTCAGCCATCTTGCCATTGCCGTCACACCCCCTCACAGGGAGGTAGAGTCAAGAGGGAGGAAGTATGGGCATGCTGGGAAGGGGGGTGTAGCCAACAGTATGATGGGAGTCACAGTCACAGACAATCTACACCCAACCACATGGCCCAGCAAGTTCTAACTGAACCATACTCGCCCCACAGGGAGTAGGAAGGGACTGACAGGATGTCTGACACTGGGCTCTGTTGTGGGGAGCACAAGGCCATGCTGGGACATGGGCAACAACAATATCAAACTCTGTCCGTGACAAGCTGGGAAAAAGCAGTGTACAGGCAGGCATCTGTTCATACAGTAGAAAATGTCATGTTTGTGAACCATCGATGCATGTAGAAACATAACTCACATCGTGTGTCTCTTCCAAACACAGGTGGTGCTGGGGACCCAGCACCAAATGAAGAGAATTCCCCGGCCCAGACTCTGGTGGACACTGAGCTCTCTGGTTTGACTCTGTCTCTGTCCTCTTCGGATGATGACGACTAACCTGGCCCCTCCGGTGTGAGTCATCATGCAGCACCAGCAGCATCAACATCTGCACCCCCTGTACCCACGCCTCCAGCATCTGGAAACCGACAGGGCGCCACTGCCAACACGGACAGACCAAGGCCACTGAACACCCTCAGCACAGGGACACAGGACCCCCCAGAAGCTACAGCAAACACCACCAGTAACACCACCCAAGGGGTCCCAGTGTCACCTGTGTGTCCGCCACTGGTCCTGCCCGTGTGGATAGGGGTGCTGGGAGGGGTGGGAGGCAGAGTGCGCGCCTTGCAGAGGGGTCGTGACTGCATGATGACCCCCAACTGGCACGCATCATAGATGCGTACCAGGATAGCATTTGAGGGTTTGGCCAGGTAGTGGGGATCCTCAAGGACATGCGACAGGAGCAGGCTGCCCACCATGCCCGCATGGAGGCCAAGTTGGATCCCCTTACTGTGGTGCTTCGGGACATACTCCACTGCCTCCGCCAGGTCAACACAAACCTGTCCACACCTCCCTGTGTGGCCACAACATCTGTTGCAACACCATCTGCCAGCACCACAGGGAGGGAGGAGGACTCTGGCGGAGAGTCCCCTGCACCGCAGAGGCCTGCACCTGAGGATCCCCCCCAGGAAGAAGAGGGGTCGTCCGTAGAAGGACATGTGAGAGGCAGATGTCCCAGCACATCCCCCAGGGCCTCTAAACCTGTTCTGGACAATGTTCTTTGTGCACAACCCGTTCACCTTGTCCAATTGCACACGACTCGCCCACATGACATGGAGTGTTCATGTTGGGCCAATGTAGCAGATGACTTTGGACTTTACACTGGACTTTCATCTACCAGCACTCCCAACTCTAATATGAACTGTGGATTCCAAAACCAATGTACAGCACCCACCATCCTGTACACTTTCCTCACACATGTTCAAAAATAGACTCGCCAGTACACCATACTTGCCTCTGTTGTGATTTCAAATTGTCATGTGCCATGGAGATGTCGATCTGCTACACAACACAGTGCATGCCAAATACTGCAACAATGTGACCAACTTTAGGTGAGTCATGGTGATGTGACACGTGTGAGGGAGACACACCACTATTGCACCACAACACATACTCACCATGCCCATGTTACTCATCACACACAATAATGTTGACTTGAAACACAGAGGCATGCACAACCACAACACCTATCCACAGTCAGTGGTAACAAGTCCACAGGTGAGGTAAGCAAATGTCAGTCAGATGTGGGAAGACCGACAAGCGACAACACACCTAACAAGGCATAGCACAGGTTCATTACACATCAGCAACATGTTTATTCAAAAATAGTTGCAAGGCAATTGTATGTTACGGTGGACAAACGGTCACAGAGTGTCTGAGAATTATAGTCCAGGGGAGTGTGGCACATCACTTGATGTCAATTGACTACTCCCACACTGGTGTTGGATTCTGGGTGTTGGAGGTCAGTGTTGAACATCCAACAGGCAAATTATCCTGTGAAGGACAGACACAAGACACAGTCAAAAGCACAGCAGAACAGGAGAGAAATGCAATACACATGCACAAAACATGTCGCAAGAAACCTGCACAAAAACAAGTTAGCAGTACTACCCTATTGTGGAGTACACACTACCTGAATGGACACATCACTGCACGCATCCAATCAAGTGGCGCAGAGATACACTCAGACAGCAACAGAGCAGCCACAACACATTCCAGGCTAACTCCATACATTGACAGAACAACCCTGGAAACTCACATTCAGGTAAAGAAGTTGTTGATGAGCTGTTAGCGGATGTCACCCTCATCCTCATCATCACTGGCATCTTGGCCCAGGCTGGGATCCTCCACAGGTGCCGGAGGTTCGTCATCGTCATCCTGGATGAGAGGCACCCTCTTCCACACTGCCATGTTGTGTAGCATGCAGCATACAAGGATTATTTTGCACACCGCTGCGGGCTCATATGGGAGGGCCCCTCCGGTCTTGTCCAGGCAGCGAAAGCGGCTTTTCAGGAGGCCGAATGTCCGCTCAATCACCCTCCTGCTCCGACCATGTGCCTCATTGTAGCGCATCTCGGCTGGTGTCACAGGGTTCCGGAGGGGTGTCAGCAACCACGGCATGTTGGGGTATCCGTAGTCACCTACACACACAAAAATGAACAAGTAGCTGAGTTTTATAGGAGTGCCGAATACAACATTGACAAACACACACAATGAGAAACAGTCAGTACACACTGACAAGCCAGGCATGCTGAGCTGGCATCTGTGACATTGTGTGCAGAACCAGGGAAGGGTGCACACACATGTTTGATAGACATGTCTGCAAGACATACCACCAGAGCATTGATCGAGTGGAAATGTTTCCTGTTCCGGTATGCCTGCTCATGTGCCTGTGATGGTATCAGGGCCACATGGGTTCCATCAATAGATCCGATGACGTTTGGCATCCTCCCCAGTGTATAAAAGGCATCCTTTATTTCAGGGAGTTCAGCTGGGCTCGGGAACTTGATGTACAGGTCCAGGAAATGCAACATCCCCTCCAAGACATCGTGTAGCACCCGACTAAACATAGTTTGCGACATACCACCAGCAGTAGCCACAGTGTACTGGAAGGTACCAGTAGCAAAGAAGTGCAGGGCTGCCATCACCTTCACCTCTGGGGTCAGTGCTGTAGGGTATGTCCGGCCAGGTAGCAGATGTGGCGCCAACTGCTCCGCCAACTCCTCAATCAGTGGCCTGGTGAAGCGGTACCGTCGGATGCAGTCGTGTTCCTGCATGGTTGCAAGGTCAGGGAACAGTCGATGGACAGCTGATGCCCTGCAGAACAGAGATGAACAAAGGAAGAATGTCGGTTCATACACCTATGTGGCCATGACCAGGCTCAATATCACATGATAGATCATGACATTACACAATGTACTGAGGTGTGTGCTGTTGGGCATGGACACATATGTCACCTACATGACCATCTCCTCACATCTCAATTCCACATGTCCACATGAGTCCCATGTAGTGCAATGGCCAATCATCTGTCTGTGTCACCCGACCTATGTACTGCTGTGACATTACAAACACACACCACAGTGACAAGTGAGGCCTGATGTCACCCAGGCATCACAGATCTTTGCCGTGCAGAAACCCAGGGTCCCTCTATTGCCACATCAACACTGGCATGGACATAGCATATCACGTACACACCACAAGGCAAGCGTGAGTCCCACAGGTAGTGGCCACTGTGGTTCCTGCAGGTCCTACATGTACGTCTCTTAGACACACACACACCATCAATGTTGATGCATATACCATATGGATGTGGAGACTGTCACCCATTGGGCACATTTGATCAGACACATCTGAGACACAACATGCACACAGACTGTGGGTGCACATCAGTATTGTGGCTACAGGTCTCACTGTGACGTACATGCCATCACCCCCAGGACTCAGGGTGTATGTGACATGGCCCAAACATATCCAACATGAAACTGTGTCCGTGACTCATGCCCATTACTGTACAATTGCACATCACAGTGGTAATATGCACGACACACAATGGATTCTGCCCTCATGTACACGTGCACAGCCTGGGAGTGGCTGCACAAAAGTGCCGCCCAACAAACCAAATGTGCCCCCCCCAAACTCTCAGGGAATACAGCCTTACATGCCATGGGACACTGTGTGGCCAATGCTGTAGTGTGGCAGGTGTGCACAGCTGTCCCTGGCAAGTAATTGTGTGTTGAATCCGTCGAATAGTCACACCAATGAGGTCCAACGCGGGTGACAATGCATACACATTGCACGGTTCATGACCGAGCCGTGCGCACGCTTTGCCATTGACTGCAATGAGGTCCGACGCGGGTGACAATGCGTACGCATTGCACGGTTCATGACCGAGCCGTGCGTACACTTTGCCATTGACTGCAATGAGGTCCGATGCGGGTGACAATGCGTACGGATTGCACGGTTCATGACTGAGCCGTGCGTACGCTTTGCCATTGACTGCAATGAGGTCTGATGCGGGTGACATCATGCTTAGGCGTCGGGCAGGCATGGTCCGAGACAGGCGTCTGCCTTGGCCATTGAATTGTATGGAGGCGGGTGTGTGTGTATTTTCAAAATACGCGTTGTACAGTCAGTTGACCGAGCCGGGCGCACCCATTGGCTCTGGACTGTCATGAAGACAGATGCGGATTCAAAACTTGTACGAGTTGTGCACTGGAAATTCAGTTGGATGCCTACAAAAATGTTACAATTACTTGTGTTTCATGAAGGTGAAGATTTGAACGATGCGGAAGGCGAGTAAGAGTCGCACATTTACATGGATTGCCCAGATTCATAGAATGCAACCGTGTTGGACCTATCACTTGGGACACATGGCACAGATTCTGCCTCTGCAGAACAGATATAAGGCTGGCTGGGCCACAGGGAGGTCACTTGCCTGCACTACATGCTCCTGGACCATATCCCTGCTACCACTGCTGCTTTCTCTGCATCCTCTGGCTCCTGTTATGGCACGTACTCTGGAGAGGGACCCAGCCTTCACTGAGGAGGAGAACCAGGCCCTGCTGGACAGGCACCTTCCACAGTACAGCAAGCTCTATGGGAAACCAGGAGAGCAGGTGCGTGTGCAGTCCACTGCCTTCCTAATTGTGCATGTTGTCTGACTAGCAGTACTAGCAGTGTGTACACCAGTGGCAAGCATTCTCACTGACTACTTTCATCACCCAAAGTGTGTAGGTACATGTAATGAACAGGTGTCCTGCTGCAAAAGTGCATTAGTGCAAGCTTAAACTACCCAGGCGTTGTTAACATGTCAGACATGCAGGTGATTTGTCCTTCCCCATGGTTGCACTACCTGTGTAACTCATTTCCCTTTGTGATGATGACATGTATCTCCAAATGTGTGCAGCACAAATATGGGGCATGTGTGTTAATGTACTTTTAGCTTTGTCATCCTCACAGGTTGATGCCCACCAGAAGCAGGAGATATGGCTGACCATCGCCCGGGCAGTTCGTTCGGTGGGGGTCTACAAGCGCCGGATCCACAACTGCCAGAAGAGGTGGCAGGACCTTCAGGGCTGGACCCGGAGGATAGCTAGAGTCCAGCTGAAGCTGTCACCTCCACACAGGAGGGGTGGACACCGGACCCTGACCCCCACATGCTCCGGGTCCTGGCGGTGGTCTTCCCGGACCTGGATAGGCAGATGAAGGCCAGACAGCAGCAGGAAGGGGGTAAGTCCATGCCTAATCTATGTACTATGTCTGACATGCTAATTACAGTCTTTTGGCCTGGTCACACTTCCACATTACGTAGGTCTTGTAGTCCAATACTCAGGTCCCTCAATTGTGTGATGCACCCTCCCCATCTGTTCCACAGGTGTGGCCCCTACAGTATGTTGCTTGTGTCACTAGGGCACTGTGTCCCTGCAGTCAGCTATACTTCAGCTACCGCACAACATCTGTTCCCGTGACTCTGTTGTGTGTTTCATGGGTGGTTCAATTGTTTGCCCAATGCCTGAGATCTGACATGTGATCTGTGTGTGCCCTTGAGATGTGTTCCAATTGCTGGTCTGACTCACCACATGTGGCTGGGGTATTCCAAACAAACCCATGCAGCAGAGGACTCCAATTTTGGGCTTCATGAGTATGTATATCAAGTATGTCACACTTGCTTAGCCACCTGACTACTGTCCAGGGCCAAACACTGTTTCACGTAGACCTGGGCAGTCATGCCTCCTCAAGGGCATTTAGAAACACTCTGTAATCCCACTCCTGTGTATCAAATTACAGGTTGTGCTTAGTGACATGTGCCTTCAGGTGTCTGCCTCTGTGTCATTATGGTGTGGCTTGTTGTTATGTACAACTGGGGTGTCCTTGATTTTGGGGATCAGCAGGACATCTGAGATGTGACTGTGAGAGACAAGACCTGAGTGACATATAGGTGTGTGATCATCTGACAGCGCACAATGGTGTATGCAACTGGGTCCTTCATCAATAAACAGTCCAGAAACAGATGGGATGAATAGAAGAAGCAGGTTTATTCCTTAGAGATCTCATCCATCCAGACTCCATGCAGCAACTCCAGTTTACATCTGAATCACAACATAGAATCCAGTGACATCAAGAATGACACTGCTAACATTCTGTAGTTCAGATCCAATGACAATAGAAAGCACTTCGTATGCCATGTCTATGACATACTACACACCTCCCCTCGTCACATTAAAATTTTAGTACTAAAAGAATCATTTTACAATAAAACTAAACAACTATATACCTCAAAATGAACAACACATATTCACTACACATAGTCAAGTAAATAAGATGGTTTCTTGCAAACCCTGGTTGAAACACGACTCCTAACACTATCAGATGAGTTAGGATTGACATTATCATCCTTACCATAACACCCATCTAACCTACCTTTTACCACTACAACCCTATTCAAATTCCAAATTCTATGATCCTGCGTTTTTATAGCATTTTTAAATACCTTAATAACTCTCATAGGTTTCATGAACTTGGAAGTAGAATTCCCCATCAATCCAGGACGTTTGATCATCACCATGTCACCCACCATAACCTTAGTTACCTTAACACTTTTTTTTTATCATAGTAAACCTTCCTTGAATTGCTTTTCCCTTCTTCTCTCATCTGAATCATGTTCTTATCACACTCCTTTTCTTTACCCTTTTCCAATTCATAATTATTGACCCATGTTGGTTCTACATTAGTATTGGGAAATCTCCCACGGAACAGCAAAAAGGGGGTTTTACCTGTAGGTGCATGAGGAGACAATCTATACTCCTCTATTTTTTTTAGAACCTCATCTTTCCAATTTAATGACATAGATTTTGACAACGCAATAGTCTCTTTGATTACCCTGTTAAATCTCTCCACCATTCCGTTAGTCTCGGGATGATAAAGAGAGCACAACTTGTGAGAAATACCCTTGGATGCTATGAATTTTCTCATATCATTAGGCACAAATTGCACCCCATTGTCCGTTAATATTGAATTGGGAATACCCTCTTTGGATAATAAATTCTTCAAGCATTTAATTATGTGAATTGAGTCTATACTTGACAAAAAGAAAACTTCTGGCCAACGAGAAAACATATCAATCACCACCAACACGAATGATTGAGATCCATTAGAGTGAATGGGACCCAGAATATCCATGGCAATGTCTTGCCACGGATTCAAAGGACGCCTCCTTACCACCATGGGCTGGACACGCGTACACTTAGACTTTTCACTCAATGTACATGGTACGCAATCTCGAATAGCACGTTCCACTTCTAAGTCCATGCCCGGCCACCAATATGACATCCTCAAGCGTTCTTTTGACTTAGTAATGCCTGCATGGGAAGAATGTACCAGATCTATGAGCTCTTTCCTAAGACTAGAAGGAGGAATCAATCGCGTTCCCCTAAACAAGAGATTATTATCTATCGATAACTCATTACGTACCGCCCAAAATTTCCTAGAGTCAGACGATCCAATTTTGTTACTGATCCAGCCCTTCCTTACTAGATCTATAACTTCCTTCAACACATTATCCATAGACATTTCTTTACCCCATCTCTCCTCACTAATGATACCCTGATCAACAACACACACCAATTCTTCAGAATCTTCCCAATCATCCTCCTCAGCTGTTTTCCTAGGCGTGAGGCGTGATAATACATCAGCCACGTTGTTTTCAACACCTGGTATGTACTTTATGTCAAAATTAAACTCTTGCAATCCTATCACCCATCTAGTGATTCTACTGGATATCAAGCCTAGACCCTTTTTGCTGAATATCTCCACCAGCGGCTTGTGATCTGTCCTCACCTCAAAGTTAATACCCCAAAGAAACTTCTTCAACTTCTTAACCGCCCAGTACACTGCAAGTGATTCACGTTCTACCACAGAATACCTCGTTTCAGGATCTTTAAGGCTACGTGACAAACACATAACAGTGTAGGTGCCACCCTCACCTTGTTGTTGCAGAACTGCGCCTAAACCCTTTTCACTTGCATCTGTGATAAGAACAGGTTTGATTTTAGGATTAAAACTTGCAAGCGAAGGAGCAGCCTTAAGTTTGCTTTTTATGTCTAAGAATTCATGCTCACAGTCTTCCGTCCACTGAAAATCCACACCTTTCTTAAGTAAGTGCCTCATGTTCACTGTGCAACTAGCAAAATTCTTCACGAATTTTGAGTAGTACTCAACCACCCCTAAGAATTTCATATGTTCACTTTTATTAGAAGGAGAACTCATCTCTTGAATAGTATTAATCAAGTTCTCTTTAGGTTTCACACCCTCACACGTTATGTTATGACCTAAATAGTCAATGGAGTTAGTCCTAAATTTACATTTTTCTGCCTTTATTGTTAAGTTGTGTTCAGATAACCTTCTCAAAGCCGACCTCAGGCGAACATCATGTTGACTAGTATCTTGCCCAAAAACTAAGATATCATCCTGATAAACATAAATGCCAGGTAAACCTTGAAGCAAGTTTTCCATAACCCTCTGAAAGACGGAAGAGGCCGATACCAACCCAAATGGCATCCGTTTGAATCTAAAAGTACCAAACGGCGTTATAAAGGAAGTGTAATCCCTACACGACTCTTCCAGTTCTATTTGGTGATATGCCGAAGTCAGGTCAATCGTACTAAAGACTTTAGCTCCACCCAAAAGAGACATTAATTCATTAATGTTAGGTAAAGGGTATTTGTCAATAATCACACATTTATTAAGTTGTCTCAAGTCTATACAGAGTCTCAGATCCCCATTAGGTTTGCGAGCTGCCACAACCGGGGCCAACCATTCGGTCCCTTCGACCTCCTCTATGATGCCACCCTTTTTTAATTTTCCAATCTCTTCTTGCATGTCGTCCCTCACCGAAAGGGGTACATTTCTCACCTTGCAACATATAGGAATGGCATCTCTTTTAAGTAATATTTTATGTTTGTAACCCTTGAGACAACCCAATTCTTTTCTGAATACGCTAGGATACTCTTTTTTAAGACTATCAACTAAATTGATATCAACATTGACATGCTCCACCCTACCAATGGAGTTTACATCACCTTTCAATTGAATAGGAGGATCACTATTAGGATCTAAGAAGACCCCAAGATCCCCTTGATGGATCCAGCTTATAATGCTGTCCCCTTTTTTTGACACATAAATCTTGCCTGAAATTAATCTCTCTTTGTATTCAATTAAACCTACAAAGTAACCATGTAATTTGATGGGCTCACCCCCATAAGCCAATGGCTTTATATCTGGCTTTAAAAGATTAACCTTGTTTTTTAAATTATTCATAAAGAAGTCACTTGACACAATCGTGATTTTCGCCCCCGAATCAAATAAGACTTTGGTCTTTTTTCCCTCTACCAAAATCTCATCAATTGGAGAATTTCTTTTCTTCTCCCCAGTTACCACTTGCACGACAATCTGACCACACTCATATTCCCCAGGACTAAACTCATCATAACTACCATCCTTCACATGAACTTCTTTCACATTTGGTGCATTTCTACTGTTACACATAGCGGTAAAGTGGCCTTTCTTTTTACACTTTGAACACATTGATCCAAGAGCCGGACACTTTGGATTATTTGCTAAATGCCCCAACTTTCCGCATCTGAAGCACTTGCTATTAATCCATTTCTCATTCGTCTTCCCTTTTGTCGATAAAAACTCTTTCTGAGTCTTGTCTTTTTCTTTCACTTCCGTTTTGTTCTTACTCCTCACCTCTTGCACCTTACAATCATTAGACAAATCCTTCTTCAAAACCGCGACACATTTAATGGAATGTTCTATCCTCTTGGCAACAACTAGAACTTCATCTAAGGTAGGTTCGTCACGTAACCACAACTCTTCTCTTACTTTCTCTATGTTGCAACCAAACATGAACTGGTCACGTATGCGTTCGTCAGTTGTGCCATCAAATTTAGATGACGATGCAAGTTTTCTCAACACCGTTATATAACCTTCTACTGTCTCTTTATCTGCTTGCATCCTTTTTGCAAAGGTATACCTTTCAAGAATGGTACTTACTTTGGGTAAATAATGTTTATCTAGTTTTTTAATGCAGATCTCGTAATCATTGAGACCATTTGCTTCCTCACGCGATAGTTCAGGAAGATGATCATAAACATCTTGTCCTTCTGACCCCGAGCAATGTAATAGCAAAGCAGATCTCCTCTCCGCACTAAGCGAGGGGCCACATACCCTTGCGTACCGTTCAAATACTACTTTCCATTTTTTCCATTTTATGTTGGGGTCACCAGGTTCCGACAGAAAAAATGGAGCTGCCGTAACGTTCTGCATTGTTTACTAACTAGATTAACAGACTTGAAAGGTACAGAAAAAAAACTATTGAAAGTTTGTCTGTTTCAGATCAGCGAAGAACAAAGTTCAACAGAAAGAAACAAAAGGCATTACATTTCATTTCAGCTGTCAAAGACTGCAGTATATTAAAAAATGGCTCACAATACAACCTTAACTAAAGGATATCACAGCATATACTTTACCAATTCCTTGAAATTGCGGGCGCAATTGTATTCAATAAATTAGTTAAACTAAAACTAATTTTAAAAAAATTATTCGGGACCCAAAGTTATCATCCTCAGAGCGAAATGCGAAGAAAATCGTGCTCTCCGGGAATGTTTAACAACATAAAGCCGTGCGTCTCGGCGAAAGTTTCTCAGTTGCTAGGAAACGCACCTTAAATCAAGCCGTGCGTATCGGCGAAAGCTTTCAAGATGGCTCCCACGTTGTCACGCGATGACATCATGAGTGCAACACGTAGTAGCGCCAGTGCGTGTAACCTCACTCGTACTCACGACAGCAACAATGGCGTGACTGACGAGTAGAATGAAGTGCAGAGAGAACAACCAAGCATTCTTAGCGTGATCCTTCTCCAGGCAACACGGCAGAACGCTTCACGAGGCCAGTAAGAGTAGATAATGTGATGTTTCAAAAGTTGGTTGAGCTCGGGACGATGAAACTCTTTAACAGCACCTTTCCAATCTCCCAAATTAATCAACAAAGTTCACCAGTCTCATCAAACCTTAGAGAACCCAGGATGCACGTTGTTCCAACGCTGTGTCAGATATCCAATATTCGCCCCAAATCTCCGATTTTCGTTACGCCTTCGCTTCTCAGCATACGTTGGTGCACAACAATATAGATTGCCACATCTTCATACCCTGTCTGGTTAGCACCAATTCAGCTACACCCGAGCCATGTCGATAGACACATTTCCAAGTTCAAGAAGACCAGGAGCCTTGCACCTCACAAAATACCGATAATTGTAATTATAAATGTAATCAATATTCGAGGTTGAGGTTGTGTTGAGATCTCATAAGAAGCTTCTCTGCCGACTACGCCAGTGTAAAATCCATCAATAAACAGTCCAGAAACAGATGGGATGAATAGAAGAAGCAGGTTTATTCCTTAGAGATCTCATCCATCCAGACTCCATGCAGCAACTCCAGTTTACATATGAATCACAACATAGAATCCAGTGACATCAAGAATGACACTGCTAACATTCTGTAGTTCAGATCCAATGACAATAGAAAGCACTTCCTATGCCATGTCTATGACATACTACACAGGACATCTGAGATGTGACTGTGAGAGACAAGACCTGAGTGACATATAGGTGTGTGATCATCTGACAGCGCACAATGGTGTATGCAACTGTGTCCTTCAGGCAGCTGGGTTACATGCATGGCAGACTGTGATGTGTTAATGTACAGGGAGTTGTGTTTGCAGAGACTCATATGTCTGATTTGCATGATGTGGGGTCTTCTGGGTCCTGGATATGTTGTTTGCAGGGGATGGGCAAGTGCACCGGTCATCTGCAGAGTTACCTTTACCCCTGAGTTATGATTGTGAGACAGTGCATACTGTTGTTGTCTGGATGCCCTGCCCCTGTGACAGGAGACATTGTTGACTGACTTTCAGGGCATGCCAGTGCCATGGCATTTAACTTGCTATGAATGATCCTGTATTGTGTTCAAGTGAGCACCATGCACCCCATTGTGGCATTGCCCATCAGGACATGAGAACATCATAGTGTGTGTTGCTGGCATGCATCACAAGCATGTGAAATGAGTCTCTGCCCATCCCTTCATCCGGACACCTGTACTGAGTCAGTAGCAAGAGATGTCCTGTGTGCATAGTGACATACTCATACATGTTCACTTGCATGTCCAACTAATGTGTGGGTGGTGCATGTTGGGCCATTGGGGTATTAGCATCCAACATGCAACAGACATATGTGTGTAAGTCAAGGAGGGATATGTGTGCCATGGTTGATGTTGAGAATGACAATTGGCTTATTCTAAACAGTGTTGGCACTTTGAGCTGTGTTCAGTTGATGATGCCAGGGCTTGCCCTGTGATGTGATGTACTCACTGTGGCACGGAGGGCGAGTGGAGACACACAGAGGAGTCGTCAGCACCATCACCCCCAGCTGAGGGCCACAGCAGCTCTGAGGATGACTCCCTTGTGGAGGCGCGTGTCAGCAGCCACCAAACCCTAGCTAGTGAGGCTGTCACCGCCACCGCCCCCACCACCACCATCACCAACCTCCCATTGGCTCCCATCCCAGATGTCCCTGTAGGCTCCCGTGTTCGGGAGCATGTTTCCATTGTGCCAGGCACCGCACCCCCTGCCCCTGTGTCCCCTGCTGCCCTGAGTGAGGAGCCTGTGGACTTACTTAGACAGATCCATGTAGGGCAGATGTCGATACTGAAGGTCCTCCATGCACACACAAGTCTGTTGATGCAACTGGTGTCGTTCATGGAGGGCATTTTCTCGGGTATGTCAGCCCTACAGAGGACCAATCAGTCCATGGCCTCCTCCCTGACGGCAGCATTGTCCCTCCTCCAACAGTCCCGCACCCCTCCTACCCCTGCACCACCCACGATTCCTAGCAGCCTACCTGTCCCAAGCGCACACACACACCTGCACATACTCACAAAGCCACAGACACGGACAGCACACAAACACCCAAACCAAGGTCTAGACGTGCACACAAGCAAGCACAGGGGACTGATACCACACTCACAGGGGATGGTTTGCAGACACACACACAGTCATCCACAACCACTCCGCAGTCCTCCGAAACCTCTCCCTCCCAGCCCCCTTCCCTTGCCTCACCTGCAACTCCATCTCCACAGAAGCTTTTCCTCTCTGACTTTGGCCTCTTCCCCACTGACCCAGCAGATCCATCTTACAAGGGGAAGAGGAAGTCACCACACACAGACCCGGACACCCTCCCCCAGGCGCAGTTAGACTGATACCCCCACCCGCAAGTCCCCCCGGAGCCGGAAGAGCAAGACCCCACCGCCACCGCGCAGCTCCAAGGCAAAGTCTCCGTCCTCCATCCCCCAGGCCACCACTCCAGAGGTTCCCCCGCCACTCCCTGCCCCAGGTTCCCCCACCCACAGATACACCATCCCCAAAATGCTGAGGCCCTCCCCCCACCACTTGCTCCTCCACACCTGGTCAGACGGTTAGTGCCACTGATGTGTGGACCGTGTCCCCCCCTCTGTCCTGCCGACCTCACCTGCACCCCATTCCGCTCACATGGATTTAGACACTGCAGTGGAGTCCATGACCACCCCGTCTGACTGCAGTGCCGGCACACACCCCATCTGACTTGTGCCCCACAGTTGTGACTGCACCCACCACTTCAGTCAGCTCCACTGCAGTTGCAAGTGTCTCGCCTGCATCCACCACCTCTTCACTGCCTCTTTCTGCTGCGCCCTGATCCTGTCCCTGCGGTGCCTGGCCTGCCCCCATGTATGCCCCTCTGTGTGGATGTCCCCTGTCCTTAGCAGTGCAGGCAAGCAACGTGTGACAGTTGTCACTCTAGTTCACTCCTTGGCATTTGATAATGGACTGGCCATTGGCCTTTTGTTTGAATGGACGTTTAACTTTTAATATGCTGAATAAAGCTTTTTTCTTTCTCCCTGTGAACTTGATTTAGCTGTACATTAGGTTGATGATGTTTAACATGCCCTTGCACCTGTAATGCTTGATTTCCAATGTTGAATACTGATGTGTTGATGTGAGGTACTCCATGTGGTTCATGAGACATGTATCCTCTTCTGGTGGGCATCCATGTCATCCTTTGCAGCTACCTGGGTGTGTCATTATCAACAATTTGTGGACATCTCTGTGAACATTTCATTTGCATGGTCACATCTCTGGCTTGCACCCATGCACATATGATGTGCTTACCATTGTCCAATTTGTCAATTTCACAGACTTTGTGCGCATCACCACTGGACCTACAGGTGTGGGCATCATTGGAATAGGAGCAACTGGGTCCTCTGTGCAACTTGCTAGACTTATGTTTTGAGTATGTGCAGATGACCTAGGGGAGACTCACGTACCCAGGCTGTTGTTTTTGGCACAGCTGGGCTTCCACAAGAGTTGGGTCCCCTCAAATAAGTGTGTTGTCCCATGACATAGCCTAGGCCCACGGTGTGTGTTGTATGAGCATGTTTGTGTGTCCACATCCCTTTTCATACACAGGCAGTGTTCCATTGATATGTTCCTGTTGTTGATGCTTGCTGAGTGGTACTGTGTTCATCCCACTACTTTGCCATGGGCTGCCAGATGTGTGGGTGCATGACATACTACTGTTAATTGGTGTTTCATCATTGAGATTTGTCAGTTCTCAGTGGTGATGATGTTGTCAGACACAGATGGGACACAGTCAGGGGTCCCCAAGCCACTTGTTTATTCGCAATATCATGTAGTTGTCCCTAGGTGGTACCTTTCAGTGATTGAGACATGTGTATGTGTGTGTGACTGCTCCTACTTGTCGGGTTCAGGGCTGCAATGTTGGCAGGTGTCAGCATGAGTGCCTTGTGGTTCTCCTTGGCTTCTGCATTGTCCTGGGACTGTGGCAGGTATTCTGAAGGTTACGTGAGCTTTGACTTCATGGCCATGTACCGCACACTGTGCAGTATGTCTGTCATTCACCAGGGTTGTAAACTGTCCTTGTGTGATGAGTCTGTGCACCTTAGTTCCTTCCAACATTCCTGGGTTTGTCATGGGTGCATGTGCAATGTCACCTGTCCATGTGGGCATCACAGATGCACATTGTTGCAGTTCAGGGTGTGTGGTGTTGAGGGTGGACTGATGTAAATGTTTGCGTGGATGGTCCCCTAGCTACCGTTTGTCCATGGATGAGGGGCCATGCTGAGTGATTTGTGTAGGTGTACGTTTGTGGAACAGGACACATGTCTGGGTTTCCCAGTTTGTACGACATCTGCCTTTGTCATCACAGTGGAGGTGTCATGCATGCTTGTGTCACCCCAATGTCTGGTCACTGGGGGTAGTGCTGTTGTGTGTAAGTCTCTTGCTGTGTTAGTTGGTGTTCATTCCAGCTTCTGTCACATATGTCTGTTGTGCTCCCTCTCATCTCACAATGCCTGATTGCCTTCTAAGGGTGTCCCAATGATGGTTTACTTTTGTATGGCACTGTGTCCACATCTGTGTCACTGTGGTTCAGCCCCCCTCATGTGTTGTGAATTTGCCTGGGGATACTGAGACACACACACATGTTATGTCAGATGTGCAGTGTGAGGTTGCCTGTTTGTGCATCTGCATCAGTGCATTGGTATTGCTGTTGTGGGCCTTTGTCTGGATGCTGTTTCTGTGATTTTCCCTGCTGTCCTTGTGAGTCATATCACATCATTGTGCACATCCATCCTGGTTGTTAGGTGCCATTGCTGGCATGGAATGGGAGTTTGTGAGCTGACACCTACAGTCTACACAGGTTGTTTTGATTAGTGTGTCTATTTTCGAGATGTATGCATGCTTTGTGATGGTCACTTCTGCTCTTGTGTCATTGTACACTGTATGCATCGTCAGCCCCCATGGGTGGTGCTTGTCTGAACATGGCCGAGAGTGTGTTAGGTTTTGACAGCACTGTTAGCCTCACCACATCTCGGTGGGTATGGGACACAACCACTACTTCGCCCCAGAAGTGTTTAATGTGTTGGGAGCAGGGATCATATAGTCTGTTTGGCATTTGCAGCTTTGACCATGATGACACTTACCTTTTGGTCACTGTGATGAGGGGGGGTGTAGACCCCATCACCACAATGCTCAACATCTGCTGCAATTTGGAAACCCACACTTAACTTTTGTTCTACAGAGTGAGGGGGTGGACTTTTTACATTGACACAGTGCTATAGTGATGCTTGCCTTGTGTAGGGCACACTCATTTGTTGGTCACAAATGTGCTGTTAGTTACTTTGTATGTTCGAAGTATAATCACTGTTGTGGGAATTTGTCACAGACTACACACTGTTGTCATGATATTTGGGGGATGCTTGGGGTGGCAGGGGTGATGGGCAACATATGCCTTATGAGTGGGGGTGGCAGGGGTGATGGGCAACAGGTCCACTATGGCTGGGAGTGGCAAGGGTGATGGGCAACTTTTGCCCCATGAGTGGGGGTAGCAGAGGTGATGGGCAACATATGCCCTATGAGTGGGGGTGGCAGGGGTGATGGGCAACATATGCCCTATGAGTGGGGGTGGCAGTAGTGATGGGCAACATATGCCCTATGAATGGGGGTGGCAGGGGTGATGGGCAACATAAGCCCTATAAGTAGGGGTGGCAGTAGTGATGGGCAACATATGCCCTATGAGTGGGGGTGGCAGGGGTGATGGGCAACATATGCCCTATGAGTGGGGGTGGCAGGGGTGATGGGCAACACAAGCCCTATGAGTGGGGGTAGCAGTAGTGATGGGCAACATATGCCCTATGAGTGGGGGTGGCAGGGGTGATGGGCAACAGGTCCCCTATGGATGGGGGTGGCAGGAGTGCTGGGCAACATAAGCCCTATGAGTGGGGGTGGTAGGGGTGATGGGCAACATATGTCCTATGAGTGGGGGTGGCAGGGGTGATGGGCAACAGGTCCCCAGTGGCTGGGGTGGCAGTAGTGATGGGCAACATATGCCCTATGGCTGGGGGTGGCATGGGTGATGGGCAACAGGTCCTCTGTGGCTGGGGGTGGCAGTAGTGATGGGCAACATAAGCCCTATGAGTGGGGTTGGCAGTAGTGTTGGGCAACAGGTCCCCTATGGGTGGGGGTGGCAGGGGTGATGGTCAACAGGTCCACTATGGCTCAGGGTGGCAGGGGTGATGGGCAACATATGCCCTATGAGTGGGGGTGGCAGTAGTGCTGGGCAACAGGTCCCCTATGGGTGGGGGTGGGAGGGGTGATGGGTAACAGGTCCACTATGTGTGGAGGTGGCAGGAGTGCTAGGCAACAGGTTCCCTATGGGTGGGGGTGGCAGTAGTGCTGGGCAACAGGTCCACTATGGGTGGGGGTGGCAGGGGTGATGGGCAACATAAGCCCTATGGGTGGGGGTGGTAGTGGTGCTGGCCATGCAACCTCTATGGTGGCCTGTTGTTAGTGGCCAGGATGTGGATCCCCTGTGTGTGTGTACCATTTTGCGGGTACGTGTCGTTTGTTTGTGTGGTAGGTGTCTGACTTACCGCATGCGCCGTCGGTGTCGGTTCCTGATCCGGTCATAGATGTAGAGTACTGGTATGACCTGCACGATGGGATTTATGATGTGCTTGTTGCTCTGTCTCGTACCCGCTACAAGCCGATCCTTCTCGTAGCCGTGAATTGAGTTTTGGAGCAAATCGTAGCTGATATGCTTGTTTTCCGGATGCTGTGACGTGCCGTATGTGACTACCCGTCCGGCACGTAAGAAGTACGCACCGTACTTGCCAGGGCGGAAACTGCTGTGGATACTGCTTCCGGGCGACTCGGTTCGGCGTTAGGAGTTACGGCTCGGACAGAGAATGGAGCTTGAATCACAGCCTACGTGTCGGTCGTGTTTTTGGCAGTTAGGTGCATCGTACTTCATCTACAGGACGGACTGGCTACGGGTACGTGACGGTCGCACAGTAAGGCTACGGATAGCTCTCGGAGAGCTGTCCGACCCAGATCGGAATCGGCCCCAAAGCATAATATGCATCATAAAGTAAAATAATGTTTAAAGTTCATTTAAATGTTATTCTTTTCTAATAAAAAATAATGTTCATCCTTCACAGTATATAAAAACTTTCAGATAACATCAGCCAAATAGTGATCCTTTCACACAAATAATATCCATGGTGTAATGTAATCTCTAAAGCTTAACCTTTGCAATAGTAGAACAACTCAAGCATTATCTTTGCATTTTTTGATTCACAGAGTCAAAACCCATGCACTCATACAATAACAAAGACACTATCTTTGCAGTCATCCAATTACCAATGCACTACTCATGTAGTCATACAATCACCCAGGCAGTACTGATACACTCATTCATTTACTCAGCCACTACACATGAACTCCTCCAATCACCCTGTCAGACACAGAGGATGGTTAACACTAACCTTACAGCCGGGTACAGCAGGAACGATGGATGAAGCTAATTAATCCCTTCCCCTATATGGAACTACCTAGGAGTAGAAATATTGTACACTCCATAGATAACATCACCAGAGGGGAAAGGGAAAAAAGGGACAAAAGAAACGATAACGTTGCCGCTGTAAGGCCCAGAAAAGAGATGTCGTCAGAAGATGTAGACCTCTCTCTCTTCTATAGTCCACCCCAACTGCCTTGTAAGTGGAAACACAATACACACATTAGAGTACTCCCCGCTCCTATCCGTAACACCCCTATCCCCTCTATGTGTCATGTACTTACTACAATTCTAGCGGTGCTTCTCTCATGTTAAAAAAGCACAAAAGAGAAAAATAAAGAAAACAAAATAACATCACAGTCTTGGATCAGAACGAGGTACTTATCTTATTGCAGATTATCCTCTCTTTCTGATTGGTATTCCTTCGTATTCAGGTGCTCAGAGCCTCCGGGAAGTATGAACATCTCGCTGCCCCCTTAATTAGCTCTCCAGAGCGTGTGCGAGGCCAGAAGGCATGTAACACCCCCACTAAGATGCGGAGTAGTGAAAAAAACACCTTTCACTTCGGAGGCTGTTGGAAATACATGATAGCCCAATGCGTCTTCTAGATTCTGGGCGGTAGACGTATTACGGTTGAAACCAAACAAACACAAAAATAACGAAAGTGCTTCTCATGCGTCGAGCCTCTTCCTCGTAACACCCGAGGAAGGCTAGACGCGAATGCAGGGTTGAAGACTTCTGTCTTCCGAACAATCCCGTTTCCGTCTGGGTCACGGAGCACTCGGGAGCCTTGAATCCGTTCCGGTCTGCTTGACTCCGACAAACACTTCCTGAGCACACCCCCAGAATTACAGCGAGGCGTCCAGAGTAGTCTCCACGATACTGTTCCAGGGCGCAGAGACGCCGAAGAGTAGTGGTTTACAGGAATGAGAATCTCTGGCAAATAAGGCTGCTGCCTTCCTTCAGACAGAAGCCTTAGCGCCTACAACCACCAAGTTCATGGAGGAACTTCAACGCACAGGTAGCACAAGTCTCTCTGGTACAGGGAGTTTGCTCGAGTGACAAGCACTGAGTTCTACCAGTGCGGGACTTAAGTACCCATAACCAGGGGCAGTCTCAGCCTTCTCAAAGGATTGTGGGAGTTGTAGTTTATGTGCTTATCATTCATACCATGTGTGCAAGGGCGCGTAGTGTACCTATCTCTGTCTAGCCATGACAGTATCCACTCTCATTGACCGACGTCTCGGCGGACCACCAGGCTTGGCAGGGAAACGTGAATGATAACGCCTTAGAAGGTCAGGGCAGTGTAGATTCGCCACCGGCTCCCAAGAGTGTTCCTCTGGGCCATGACCTTTCAACTCAATGAGGTAGTGTACTCGTCCTCTCCTTGTCCCCATCTATGTCTACAGGTTGTGGTCTTACTGGTAAACGTGTACCCTGAAGACATGGTTTCAAGAGGGATACGTGAAACACTGGGTGGATGCGCCAAGCAGAAGGTAGTTTTAGTTTCATGGCGACGGGGTTTATGATCTTCTCTATGGAATAGGGTCCCACATACGTAGGCTGCAACCTGTTGTTTCCCTTAAGTCTTAAGTGTTTAGTGCTAAGCCATATTCTGTCTCCTATTTTATAGGGAGGTTCTTCTATGTCTTTTTATCTGCCTGTGATTTGTCTCGTGTTTGTGCCTCTTCTAGGTGTGTTTTGGCCTTATCCAATACTAGTTTAAGGTGTGCGTGGTGATCTTGGATAGAGGGGTGAGTAGAGGCCACAGGACTTTCAAAGGGCAAGACATTGGAATGGAAGCCATTGAGGCAATAAAAAGGGGAACATCCCACAGTTGTGTAATCAGTGTTATTATAGGCGAAATCAGCTGTCCACAAGAGCCTGCTCCAGTCGTCTTCCTGTAACAACGTAAAACACCTCAGGTATTGCTCTAATGTTTGATTCAATCTTTCAGTTTTGCCGTCTGTTTGTGGATGATAGCTTGTCGACAGACAGGCATCGATCTTCATAACCCAACACAATGCCTTCCAGAATTTGGAGGTGAACTTGGTTCCTTTGTCCGTGATGATGACTGACGGGATTCCATGTAGTCTAACTATATGTAGCAAGAAGACAGTGGCCAATTCCGCTGAAGTGGGTAACTTTGTAAGAGCGACAAAATTACCCATTTTAGTCAGATGATCTACTACTATTAATATGGTGTCATAACCGGAGCTAGGAGGCATTTTCATGATGAAGTCCATGGACACAGTGTGCCAAGGAGCCGGAGGTGTGGGTATAGGCCTGAATAAGCCACTGGGTTGTTGATGTTGTGCTTTGGCTTGAGTGCAAACTGAACATTCCGAAATGTATTTTGCAGTATCTCTTCGAAGTGCCCCCCACCAGAAGTAACGAGTCAAGGTTTGCAATGTTTTATGTATTCCCATGTGTCCTCCTAAGGTTGTCTTGTGGATCCATTGCAGGACTTGATGCTGGAGTGGACCTTCAGGAACATACAGTCTGTCGTCATGGAACAACAATTGGTTTTTCACTGAACGATGTAACGCTTCTTCCTGGACCCATGCGTCTTTATCGATACTAGTGATTTGTTTCTTGACTTCATTCAGGAAGTCGTGAGTGGTGGTTAACACCACTGCCTTCATGGGAAAGGAAGCCTTCTGTAGTATGCAGGGGGTTCTTCTGCATTATCATTATTACCCGCCGAAATGGGCAAAGGTCTAGAGAGAGCGTCTGTTTTCCCGTTTTGTGGCCCTAGTCTATACTTAATCACAAAGTCATAGTTTGCAAAAAACAGAGACCATCTTAGTTGCTGAGGTGATAGGGCTCGAGCACTCTTTGGAAACAGCAGGTTACGATGATCTGTATATATTTCCACAGTGTGTTTGGCCCCCAGTAGATGGTGTATCCATTCTTCACAGGAGCGCTTGATGGCTAACAGATCTTGATCGGTAATGCTGTAATTTACCTCTCAACTGGACAGCTTCTTTGAGAAAAAGGCTACTGGATGCAGCTGGCCAGTGTCTGGGTGCCTTTGAGAAAGGATTCCCCCTACAGCGTAATAAGAGGCATCCGTTTCGAGTACAAATGGTTGGGATGCGTCGGGATGTCTCAGTACTGGAGCACTGGTAAAACAAGATTTTAGCGTCTGGAATGCGTTCTCGGCTGCCGCAGTCCACTTGAAGATAGCTCCCTTCTGGAGAAGAATCGTCAAGGGTTGAATAATACAGGAGAAGTTTCGTATGAATCTTCTATAAAAGTTCACAAACCCCAAGAAACTCTGCAGGGCCTTCGCACAGGAAGGGGATTTCCATTCCAAGATGGCTTGCGTCTTTATTTTGTCCATACAGAGTCCATTGGGGTCTATAACGTAACCCAAGAACTCTACTTCCGAGGTATGAAAGAAGCACTTCTCCAATTTTGCATAAAGCGAATGTTGCTGTAGCCGTTCCAGAACTGCCGATATGTGTGGTATGTGCTCTTCCATTGACGTTGAGTACACGAGGATATCGTCAATATAAACGATACATGACACATCCAATAATCCTCTCAATACCTCATCCATGAAGTATTGGAATGTGGCAGGGGCATTGAATAGCCCGAAAGGCACCACCTGATATTCGTATAGACCGAATTTGGTCCTAAAGGCTATCTTCCATTCATCCCCCTGCCGCACTCTCACCAGATGATACGCTCCACGGAGGTCTAGTGTGGTAAAAATGGCAGCTCCCTTCAACTGGTCCAACAAAACAGGTATTAACGGCAGGGGGCACCTATTCTTTTTGGTTACTCGATTGAGTGCCCTGTAATCAATACAAGCCCTCAGACCCCCTTCACGTTTTGGTTTAAAAAAAAAAAGAGGCGAGGAGGTGATGAAGGATGTATAAAGCCGTTAGCCAGCAGTTTCTCCAAATATTGTTGTAAGTAAGTGGTTTCCGCTTCGGTTAGGGCATAAATGCGGCTACATGGAATGCTGGCTCCTGGTTCCAGATCTATCACGAAATCATATGCCCTGGGTGGAGGCAGCTTACTTGCTTCGTGCTCGCTGAATACTGAGCGATATGCCTGATATTCTATTGGCAGTGTGGCGACACATCCCACGCTTTGTGTAAGACAACTGCTGGCGAGCAATTCCGCTGGGTTCGTCTTTTGTGGGACTTCTTGTAGCCTGGCTCGGGTGCAATGTTCCTTGCAGTAGGTGGAATTCAATGTAACTGTTCGCGCTGCCCATTGCAACAAGAGATCATGTAGAGTAAGCCATGGCATGCCCAATATAAGAGTGAAATGGGGGGCGTCTATCAAGTCGAAGTGGATGTATTCGTAATGATTTAAGCCCACCTGCATCTGAATTTGCTGAGTATGATAACGTATAGGACCTGAGGTGAGTTCTGTGCCGTCTACAGCTTTTACTAGTTCTGGGGCCTTTTTCTTAATACAGAGTTTGCCTATTTCCTGTGCGTAGCTTCGGTCGATAAAGTTACCCGTAGCCCCTGAATCTAACAAGGCATGCACAAGCACCGATCCGGCCCCGGGTATATCCAACGTGACACACACATTCATATGTGCCATGGAATTCTGAACAGTGTTTACCACCGCTGGACAGACCTCTCCCTCCTGAGGCCTCAAACAAGGGGTCTGGGACTTGCTTGGGCGTTCTAGTTTTCCGAATTCTCTTGTAAGTAATCCACCACGGGCACTTTCTGTATTCCACGGGAGTCTTTGAAAGGTGCCTTAGTTTTCACCTTGCAGTCCTTTATGAAGTGCCCTGATTTTCCACAATACATACAGAGCCGTTGTTTCCTCCTCTGCTCTCTTTTGTCTGAACTTAGAGGTCCTCTCCGCTCACCTGCATGGGTTCTGTTCCCTCAGAACCCTTAGAGGGTCCTTCTGCCATTGCTCGGGGACGAGGGGTTACATATCTGGTTTCGATATGCTGTTTGTCTCCTCTCCTTTCCTGTAGTCTATGGTCTAATTGCACAGTGAGATCTATGAGTTCATCGCAGGAGGTTAGCATGTGCACCACTTGTGCCAAAACATCTTTCAATTTGCTTCTCAATCCCTGATAATACAGTGATGATCGTTTTTCCATAGGCCAATCAGTCTCAGCTATGAGTCTATTGAAGGTTTTAATATAGGACAACAAATCCTGGTTGCCTTGCTTGAGTGTTATTAATTTCCGATCTAGGGAGAGCAGATGTGCCTTCCTATCGAATAGTTTGCGAATTTCCTCACAAAAGGTGTCAAAATTACGCAAAGCAGGGTCGTCTCTTTCTATGAGGGGAAAAGACCAGCTGGCTGCATTACCCCCAAGATAGGACATCACGAAAGCTGTTTTTGCTTGGTCAGTGGGAAACACTGCTGGTTTGCACATGAAGTGCAACTTACACTGCCCTTATAAGATACCAAATTTCTTTGGATCCCCAAAGAATCTTTCAGGAGGGGCTAAGGGTAGCTGTGCGGGCTGTATGACCTGTAAGTTAGAGGGACCCGTGCCAATTCACAATGCATGTGTAATTTGTCCAGCATCGGTCTCATGAGAAGCAGGAGGAGGTAGTGTCCAGTTTCTAGGTTCTCACCCCTGAAGGCATCTACCTCCATCCTTAGGGCTGTTAATGTTTACAACACTGACATGAGAACAGTGTTATTATCCATTGTTCGGGCCGTAGGTTACTGTGGGCTTGTCACTCTGTCAGACACAGAGGATGGTTAACACTAACCTTACAGCCGGGTACAGCAGGAACGATGGATGAAGCTAATTAATCCCTTCCCCTATATGGAACTACCTAGGAGTAGATATATTGTACACTCCATAGATAACACCACCAGAGAGTAAAGGGAAAAAAGGGACAAAAGAAACAATAACGTTGCCGCTGTAAGGCCCAGAATAGGGATGTTGTCAGAAGATGTAGACCTCTCTCTCTTCTATAGTCCACCCCAACTGCCCTGTAAGTGGAAACACAATACACACATTAGAGTACTCCCCCCTCCTAACTGTAACACCCCTATCCCCCCTATGTGTCATGTACTTAACAGCCCCTGGGGACTTGACCTCCCCAGGGGTTTTTTTACATTTGATGAGGGGGCCGCATTGACCCTCACAACCCTGGGTGCATCACCTCCTCTGGGCTTAAGTTTTTTTTAAATGCAGGGTTGTGCGCCATCCCCCAGCCCCAGGGACCACCCACTCCCCGAGGCATAAGTTTAAATTGAACTCTGGATGCCACGTGGCTCCCCGCAGCCCCAGGGACAACTGCCCCCCCTAAGGGCAAATTAGAAGTTTGGAGGGGGCCACGTGATCCCCATTTTGGAGCCCTAGAAGGCTCTGGGGACCACCTCCTCCCAAGGGTCAGCTCCTGCAATGTTCTGGGAAATTGCTGTTTGCTACAGTGGTGCTCCCACTAGCAAACACTGCTCTGCTTAGTGCAAGCGAGAGCACGTAAAATGCTCTCGCTTGCATGAAGCAGAGCAGAGCTGCTTTTAGACTGAGGGAGCTGCATGTTAGCAGCTCCCTCTTTCCAAAAACAATGCTGGCTCCCACAGGATATGTGCAACCACCGGGGACCATCGGGGCCTTCAGGCTCCCACCGCCATCCCAAAGGTGAGTAACTGGGTGACCTGGGTGGGACCTGGGTACCTAGTATTGTTGCTAGGCCCAGGTGGTGGGTCCCCAGGGCCAAAACCAGCCCAGGAGCTGGGTCACATGGACTCCCTCCCTTGTTTTATAGATATGTTTATACCAAGAAGCAGGTGAAGCTGCCGCCGCAGATGAAGTGCTAGGCTGAGCTGCCGATGATGTGCTCGGCGTACGTGCTCGCGTGAGCATGCGTATGTGCTCCACGTGCGCATGCGTACGCCGTGCGTGCTCCGTATGCGCATGCGCGCGTGCTCCATACGCGCATGCGTGCGTGCTCCGTGTGCGCACCGTGCGCGCCTGGTGCGTGCACGGCAAGTCATGTGATTTAGAAACAACACTTTTCATTGGTTTATAGTAGTTTCAGGTCATGTGATTAGATGTGAGATGTCATCAGTGATGTCATGAGTGATGTCACTGACCATGTCATGAGTGATGTAATATGTGACGTCTTCAGCAGTGGATTGCGGGCGCGCGAGTTATAGTTAGCTGAACTAACTATGACGGGGGAATTTCATTGGTTTTTTACGAGTGAAATGTCCAGCTAACTATGACATGTGTGAAACCTATGGTTTTTCAGTGAATATATATATATATATTCACTGAAAAAACCATAGGTTTCACACATGTTATAGTTAGTGGAAATTTTACTGATAAAAAACCAATGAAATTGCCCCGTTATAGTTAGCGCAGGCAACTATAACTCACGCGACCACAATCCTCTGCTGATGCTAATACTGTATTTAGACACTTATTTGCCCATGTCTTCTTCCATACATTTTTAGCTATACATATATTACAAATATTTTTTTTTCATAAAGACACATATGTCATCAGCAGAGGATTGCGGTCGCGTGAGTTATAGTTGCCTGCGCTAACTATAACGGGGCAATTTCATTGGTTTTTTATCAGTAAAATTTCCACTAACTATAACATGTGTGAAACCTATGGTTTTTTCAGTGAATTTGCAAGGTTTTTTAAATGCTAATTCCTAACTATAACGTGTGTGAAACCTATGGTTTTTTCAGTGAATTAGTACGGTTTTTTAAATGCTAAGTTTTTTTCCCTTATAATAAGCCCTGTACATTTGGTGGCCTACGGCCACCAAAAGCACAGGGGGTGGGGTAAGTGTGGATAGTGTTTTTTTCCATTGTAATAAGCCCAGCACATTTGGTGGCCTTCGGCCACCAAAAGCACAGGGGGTGGGGTAAGTGTGGATAGTGTTTTTTTTATTTTTATTTTTTTACCGTACGCTTACCGTAAGCGTACGGTAAGCGTACCCCGCGAAATTGCCGAAAAAAAAATAAAACCGTTTTTGCACTTGGGGGATGTTTGGGGACTCCCTCAACATGACTATGTGGGAGGGAGTTGTCAAAACAGCCCCTTTACATGTTTTTGGGCTTCCGATTTTAAAAATCTCTCTCAGTGCGAGAGACAAAATGGCGGCCGCCGCTTCCTGGTTTCGGCCGATTCGAATGTTTACTAAGATCTAAGAGCCAATCAGAATCGCGCTCGCGCACGCCACCGTACGCTTACCGTAAGCGTACGGTAAGCGTACCGTAAGCTGGCTCAGATATATATATTGATTTAAAGGCTATTTTCTCAGAATCTACTGAACAGATTTACACCAAACCTACAAAAGGCACTTCCTTGACCTAGGGACTACCTCTCTGCCAAATTTTGAGTAATTCTGTTCAGCCATTCGGGCTGTAGCTCGTTCTAAAGGTCCTATGGAAAAATGCATGGGAAAAACGCGTTTTGGGACCCCCCTTTTATCTCAGCCCCCGCTTGACGAATCCCCCCGAGACTTTCAGGGTAGGAGCGGAGCGTAGCGCCCCACCTATTTTGAGAAATTCGCGAGGATTCGTCGACCGGCGCCAAAGTTATTCAAAATAGAATGTTGAGGTTTTCCTATGGAAACGTGGTCCTAACTATAACTACCTACTGGCTATCGCCAGTAGGTAATATATATATATATATATATATATATATATATCTATATATATATATATATATATAGTTGAAAATATTTTAAATTTACTTACCATTAGTTCCTATGGGAAGATATTTTAAGTCCCTCACTGCTTTGTTTTCTATGGGCGTGTGCTTCGGTACCCGTGAGTGGCCATAAGTGGTGCTGGACTTACGCCAACACTGGGCTGTAGTGCATTTATTACTATTTTGTGACCTTTTGTCTATAGTATGGTTTTTTGTGAATAGCAAAGGGCTTACTCTTCTGTTGGTGCTTGTTTGCATTTGCATACCTCCCTAAGCCCCTTCTAGCGCCTTCCTTTTAGTTGTTTCCTCGATTTCCAATCACTCCTCCTGCCTGGCCCACATTCACTACTATGACTTCATGTCCACACATGTGGTGGAGATCTCTGCACTGGAAAGATAGATTCGCCACACATAGGTTAGTGAATATAATTTTGCAAGACATAAATAATACTAATGTAGTTCTACTTCAAGTACTGCAAAATGTAGTCTGTGACTAAGGTCGATTGTTTCTTTGTGCATCTATCTATTCATTATGAAACACAATAGCAATTTGTGCTTTCACACTTAACAAGCAAGTAGAGTTTATAGTTTTTATTTCGTCTTTCATTTCAACATAAAGTACATTACGAAGAGCCGCCGACAGGTTCAGTGGAAGGGCATATGAATGATGGAAAGCGCACAGCAGTACATGTGCTGCTTAGGCTGAAGGCGCACACAATGCTGATGCTGTTGCTAAGCAGCCAATGGCAACCACATTGTAAACCAACAAAGGTGCAAATGAATGAGGGAAAAGTGACAGTGACAAGTGAATGTGTCGGAAGGAGGAGGCAATGCTCTATGTTCAGAGAGCGTCCACACATCCTCTGCGTAAATGAAAGCTGTTGTAGAGCCCAATAAGGTGACAAAATATAAATCTGCCTCTTTCTTCAACTGTGCATACCTCTTCTGATAGTATATTGGGTCTATTTTATTTTGACTTAAAAAGCATTTTCAAATGCATGCTTTTTCATGAAGTGGGTTACATCTTTATATTCTTATATAAACATGCTATATGAATTCACCATGCTAATGTCTTCCTTAAATGTAATTTCATAAAGGCATACTCTGTCTGTTTAGAATTTAGGCATATAGCTATCCTGCACACTTGCTTAGGCAGGGCATATCTCTACCGATGAAAGCCCCACTCACTGGTTGTCCCACTGCCTATTTCCCAAATTGAATTAAGGCAATTGCACACCTTCTTGGGGAATCCCAAAATAGAGACATGGCTCCAGAATCTGGGCTTGCAAACCTCCATTCATGGAACCTGTGGTTCCTATTTATTTACTGTATTTCATTTAATATAGTGCACTGCTCCTCCCTAAAGTGTTATCCTGGTGCTGGGGCTGACATACAAAATGCAGTGGTTAGCAGGGAAGCCTGATATCAAGGTAAACGATGGACTACTTTTCTTACAAAAAAGTTTTTCACCTCTTATGTTATGGGAAGAGCTTGGAAATCTCCTTCAAATAGGGTGGAAGAGTGTTCCAATGAGTAGCGGCCGAGTGGGTGAAGGAGTGACCGCCCCCCCACCTGGGCTCGATTAATTAGCTGCTTGACCAATTATTCCTATTTGGTACATACTTCGGATCTTGGTCCTGAGTACCAGTGTAGTGGTGCCATAAACAGCCCTATGAGTATTGCAGAACAATTTAAACATTGTCAGCTTCCTCAATGGTAGCCAGTGACGCTTGCTCAAACTGTCAAAGGCAGTGACTCTAGAGGAGCAACCAAGAATCAGTCTTGCAGCTATGTTGTGAATGCTCTGCAGCTTGGAGAACAGATAATCAGCCATTCCCACATATAGTGAATTACCTTAATCCAGACTACTGACTATCAGAGCCTGTACAGTGGTCTTCCTGCAGCTATGGGGCACCCATGTGAAGATCTTCTGGATCATCCCAAAGGCCACAGCAGATTCCACAAACTGCATTATCTGGTTGCTCATAGTTAGATTTTCATCAATAATGATGCCCAGGTTTCCAGCAGATGTGCAGGTGTCTGGGCAGTTCCCAGTGAACTGGTCCACCAGGAGTTATTCCAAACTGAGTTTGCATTTTCAAACAAGAAGACCTCTGTTTTGTCCCCATTTAATTTTAGGCAATGTTTTTGCATCCAGCAAGACACCTCCAACAAGCAGCCAACTAGGCTTTCCTTACAGATGTCCACATCTTACCTAACTGAATTCATAAGTTGTATGTCATCAGCATATGATAGAATGTCAAGTCCTGAAAGAAGTGACCCGATTAGGGCCACCGATCACTCTCGACCTCCTCTAGCCTTCCAAGAATGAAGAGTTGATGACGCAGTAGAGAATACAAGCAAACCAGTTTATTCACAACATACACTGCAGTAGAGTCCACTCTGACCGGCCATAGCAAACACTGATGATGGCTGACGAGGGACTGACTTTAACCTGCATAAAAATACATTATGTATGTTGCGGAGTCCACAAAGACCTGCCTACCATAGAAATAATCTGGTAGGTGTCGCAATACAATGGGGGTACAGAACATAAGTCTCGATTCCACAGCCTGGTACAAGGAATCTGCATTTCAAGGTTGATTGGCCTATCATCCCCTCTAGACAGGTGGGAGAAGGCCTTGATCTAAGGGAAAAGGCATGCACTAACGAGCTGGCATGAACATTGAAGAAACAAAACTTACCAAAGACTACTTCTCGTAAATGAGCAAACAACAGTTTTGAATGTGCAAGTAACAGTTTCGATTATAACAGAACATGGCGTCTTCTCTAACTAAAATGGTGGCACAGATGTCAACCCAACTAACGTAACATCTGTATCAACTGGTTACATCTTACACACAATATATAAATATAATGTATTAGTCATATACATGCTAACATAATATAAGATAAAACACAAGTAAAATAGTAAAACTATGTTTCAATTCTATTAGTCCCTATCTCCTTACGATGTTAGCCAGAGGAGCCATGTACTCATTAAAAAGTGTCGGGCTCAGGACCGATTTCAGAACATCAGAGTGTATCCCAATATCTGACAGGCAGTTTAGTAAAACTGCATGTGACACCATATCAAATGCAGTGGAAATATCTAGTAAGATGAGGGCTGTAGCATCACAGCTGCCTGCTTGTTTTGGCTTCACAGAACTCCTGGATGGTTTCTAAGATTACCAGTTGGCCCACACTGGCATTCCTGCAGTTTTAGAGGCACAGCAGATTCATGCAACTGCATTACCTGACCATTCTGATGCAGCGCTAGAGAATAGAAGCAACACCAAAATGTCCCCTCATTGCTCCTTGTAGCACTTATAACTTCAGAGGCATACGGAATTGTGTCTCAAACTCGAACAATAGTCAACAGGGCTTTCAATATGCCTCAAATTATCCACAGGGATCTCCACATTACCCTAAACTTAGGACTAAGCAATATACTGCCATCAGTGAAGTGTGAACTACCCTGCTACCACTGATAACAATCTTGCAAGAGCACCTCAGAGGCCATATTGAAACTATACTGAGGACAAGATTCCACAACACATCAATAGCATGTGGGTAACACCACCTAAAACAAAAATTGTTGAAACCAGACACTGCATTTAACTACATGGTGAAACTAAGATGATTACCCTGACTGCAAAAAATAGTATTAATTATTCAAACTGATTGACCATGGGTACAGAGAATGATCATTCAACTGTACCAATCATTAATTGAAACTGTCACTGTGTTATTACCACTATGCAACCACGTTTGAGGGTTGTAGTCCAGAATAGCAAATAATGTGATAGCTTAAAATTAGAGCCAAAATATTGATGGCCAAATTACTGAAAGAGAAGTTCAGATAGGAAAATGTAGATTTACTATTCCTTTGTTGACATTCAAGGTACATGTATGTGGTGTTAGATATAGAAAATCTATAACTATTTACATGTCAATATGTTTGTCCTCAATATTTTGGCTGTAATATTAAAGTATATGCCCTCCTCAATATTCAGAACCCACACCATTATGAGTTATGCAGACTCTCTGATCCCTGCGCTAACATGTGCCTAACAATGTATTCCTTTAAGTTTTGTTTGCAAATGAAAAAACAAACATACTATTAATAATAAGGTTTAATAAATCACATGCTGTGGTGTCTGTTCCAATGTGCAGGAACTGAGCACTTTTCTACCCTGTAATGACAATATCAAAAAATTCAAAAAGGTAATTAAACCTGCTACATTAAAAAGTGACATTGAAGCACTCAGAACAGATGACCACACAAAAAAAACAGATGAGAAACACAAACACAGATCTTTTTTTCTACTCAAATACTGGAGAAGCAAGGCAACATACACTTCAGACAATGTCTGCTACAAGAAACATCTGGAAATTCGAAGGTGGCATTTGACTCAATGCAGCTATTTCTTTTCACACCACTAAAACGCTCACAGTTATACTATACAACAATTGACCGATCAAGATTCAGGAGTATGGCAGGAACCTCCAAGGATGTCTGTTAGAACTTCAAGAGTAACAAATTGCATAATTTAGAAAATTCTAATCCTAGCTACTCGCTACCATGAGCTAACACCAGTCAATCCAATATATCAACAACCATTCAATTTAATCCTAAACTAGCACCATCCGCTAATAAGACAGCATAGACCAACACAACCTATCCTTCTAAATGATGTACTTATTTACATCCAAACATCATTGAAGCACAAGCTCAACACCTGCAGCCTCATTACATATTTTGCCATTTAGTAGGCCTCATTGAAACATGGGATTAAGACTGCTTTTTCAGTGTTTTCGACAGATAACTCTCCCCAGTGGCAAAATCATCCTGAAGAGCAGAAAGGGCAATAGAGCGAAAGGGATAGCTATACCTTATGCCAAAATTCTGACCTGAACTGAAGTCTCAGACACAACTTACTCTTCACTCGAGTGTAAAGCTGTCTGCTAGTCTACCAATCCAACAGTTATCTCATGTATTTAATGGAGGAATTTCTGGAAATGATAATATGCCTTCAGTCTAAAGCCCATAAAACCTTGACCCAGGTAACTTCAACTTAAGGGTTGACAAGTCTGAGTAAAATCTGCATGTGACGTCCTTGAAGATCTTCCTTCCCTTCTGCTTCACCACCAGTGTTGAGTTCATGTAATGTTCATTTAGGACTGTTGGACACTGGTCAATTTCTGAGTGCTATACTTGGCTTCCGTTATAAAGCTTTCAACTCACCCATGCTCATGCCTCAAGCAGTTTCTTCCTTCCCTAGCAAAGGACACACAAAAGCTGCCAAATGCCTCACTCTGTTGTGTCTTGGCTTCTCAGGGACTCCATTATCTCTTCTCTGCTAAAAAGACAACCTAAGATTCCATTTTCTTGTCCAACTACAGTTCTATATTGAACATCCTCTTTCCCAGTAATAAAATAGAAGTAGAGGTGACAAACATCTATAAGGGTATGCTGAAAGAATTCATATGCTATATGACTACCGTTTTGGATGTAGACCCTCGGGAGACACTGCATAAGCGTCATTAAAAGGGAAGAACACCTATGGATTAACATGAGAAAACAGTCCTTACAATCCTTGACATCTCTGCTGCCTACAACACTCTTGACCACACATTATAGATTAGAGTGGTTCTCTGGGCAGGCATAACAGTCATGGTTTGACACAGATAAAACAGATTCTTTATAAGAATAGCAACATATTAGAATTAAGTTAGAAGAGTCAGCTATGTGCCATTTGGCCTGTGGCATCCCCCAGGATCATCCTGCATGTGTCTGTTCTTCAATATCTAAGTATGTCATTGACATAGATGTACATAGTTTTCCATTTATGAAGATGACCTATAGATATTTTTCTGGGTAGACTGTCAACAAAATAATTCAACAAACATTACTTTTCCTTGGGCCATGTTCTCCAATGGATAAATGTAAGTTTCCTCTGTGTGAGCAGTGGCAAAAGTAAAATCCTTGTTATGAAGCAAATGGAGTCCGCCTCACCCTCCTTTGACATGTCTTGATATTTATGAACCCATTCCTCAAGTTCCCAGTAAGCCAGGAATATTGAATAAACTCAGATCTATTGTGTGTCCAGCAAGTCAACACAGCAGTCAAATGCATAATTCTCCAACCTATCTCGAATGGGCCAACCCTATTGTTGTGTTTCACAGAAAACAGCCTTGGAGTGGAGGATTAGATCTTGTTTTCACAAGGATTAGTTTTCCTACCAAGAACTGATTATAATCCAGGGGTGTAGGATCAAGTATTTATTAGAATGGTGGATATAAAAAATGTCCATCTTATAGTGAGGAAGCCTTTATAAAATTGATTAGTGGTCGCTATTTGTAAATATAGAAAGAATTAATACTACAGTCATCATCATCATCAAATCGCTTTATTCGGTTTTTGCATAAAAAACATAAAAGTCCAAGAACAGTAGATACAGAAAAATATTTAATTAAAAAGGTCTTCCAAAATACATCAAACGCAGATCACACAGATAAAAATCCTGATAAAAGTAGATGTGTGTTATATGTAAAAAAAACTTAAATAAAATGCATTACAACATATTAGGCACAAAAACCAATACTAACAGAATCACATCACAGCTATCCCTTGTGTGCATATGACAGTTAATCACAACTGGCACGAAGCCTTACAGCGGATTTTAAAAAGTTAAGAACATAAAAGACAGTATTGCCTGACAACATTTGTAAAAAAGATAAGAGCAATCAAACCTGCCTGCACTGGTCAATAAAAAACAATCATAGCTACTTAAACGCCATAAAAGATATGGTTCCGTGGCTTGTACAGTTTTCAGGCTAATAAATCTAGGTACGCTAGGCTTCCTTAATTCCAGGTCTTCCATGTCCATAATCCACTGTCTGAAAAAAGACTCCTTAACCCACCCCAGGTCATTCCTGTTCACTGAGTCTGGATTGTAAAATAGATTGGTACTTCCTAGTCCGAGAAACATTCCTTGATTTAATTGAGCCAGGGGATATGGTTGGCATGGTCCAGTGCCATACAATCCTTCAAAATCAGTTTATTTAAAATTGTCCCCTGTCTGAGCCAAATTTTCAACCACAGGGATAGTGGACGGAAAGACAGCAAGTCAGAAACTTAATCCACACCTAATTCGTCATGTACTGCTAGGGTGGAAAATCCCTGGGGTACGCTTAAAATACATTTCTAAAAGCAATTTTTTACTACTTCGAGGTCCTCAAGGGAGGTGTATCCCCATATTTCGCTACCATAGGACGCCTTGTCAAAGATGTTTTAAAAAGAAAATTATTAAAACTGATCTACATGAAAAGACGATGATGAGTACGGTGGGCTGAACATTTTCTCCCTTTGGCCTACAGATAAAAAGTGAGCTATGCATATTTGTGGAACATACTAGATTAAAAGAAAAGTGGGCATTCATTGCCAAAAAGTGTTCAAGGGATTGGATGCTACTAATTGTTGAAACTGCCATGGTGATGTTGGTGACAAAATAAAAAAGAAGTTAGAAGAAATGGAACTAACAATTTTCAAAAATGAGGCCTTAGAAGAGGCAAAGAAAAAATATAAAATAAATTAACAAAGTGATTTAGAAAAAGATCACTAAATTGAAAAGAGATGTAGAAAATTATGACAAAACTTAGGCATACCCCTTTCTATAGCAAAATTACTATGAGGATAAAAATGCTGTAGAATGAGCAAGAAATAATAGATATTTACCAAAATGGCAGTTCAAAGGAGCTGTAAGAACAGTTCTGGGAGAGGGTGTTTCCTTTGTCCCTGTTAAGGAAAAAATATATCTTCAATTCTGTTTAGACATGTACAAACTCTTCAAAAAGATATGACTCAAATGATTCTTTATCAGTGAGAATCAGACCCCTAACAGCTATGACAGGATTAAGACCTAAATCAATGTTTTTTCCTATGGAGAATGAAAATCAGAGTGATATAATCTTCTTTGAGAAATTAATCTTGATAGGACTGAAAGACCTGCAGAGATGGAAGAGACATAGACAGTCTACAACCGAAAGAAATCAGAATATCATGCTTTAAGCTTTGCTGGCAGATTCAAAATTAACTGTAAAACAAGTAGGTAAAGTAGGAGCAGTTATTTTACAGGACACTTACAGATATAGTGAAGACTTGCTGAAGATTTTGAATAATGAAGTTAATTATCTCAAATTAAATTTCAATCCAAAAATGAAGTTACAAAAAGAAATAAGGAATTTAGTTTACAGAGTTTGGGAACATGGATGGATGAATGAGAATAAAGGACAATTTTGAATCAGAAAAACACCGCAAATACTAGCATTCTATGCATTGCCAAAAGTGCATAAAGATTCAGTTAGTCCCTCATATAAACCTATAATTTGGGCATTAACTCCTTATTAGAACCTCTAAGCCAATTCCCAGATTTTTTTGGGAGGGGGGGGGGGGGGAATTACAACTTTTGTCCTCAAAATGCTATCATATTTAAGCAATAGCACAATGTTCATGAATGTACTGGCAGGGTAGAGGTTTGAAGAACACAAAGATACATTGGTAACTTGTGAGACAGAGGTCTTTTACAGTAATATCCCAGAAAAGAAAGTTTCTAGAGGTCCTGCAAAGAACACTGACTTCTACGACACATGTAGAAAGTATTTTGACTGTATTTATTGCAAAGAAGATGTGCAAAGATAGAACTAATGGAAAATGTTATTGTTTTCAAGAATGTTATCTATAACCAAAGAAAAGGGATAAGGATGGGAGCAACTTCCACTCCCAGTATGGAGAATTCATATACTGCTGATTTTGAAGTGAAGTATATTTTTGATGGAAAGCAGTGTTTCAAAAATCAGATCCATAATTGGATTCAATTTATAGATGACATTCTATTCATATAGAGAGGCTCCATAGAGGATCTGGAAGAGTTTAAAAATTGGTTCAATAGCCGAGATGAGAGACTTAAATAGACTATGATGAGTGGTAGAGATAAAAGCAATTTCCTTGATCTGTGTATGTATATGAAGAGAGAATACTTAAAACTATTCTTTTTGCAAAAGAGTCAAAACAAAATATTTTATTGCACTACACGAATGACCATTAAAAAACTAAAAAGCTAACTTGCCTTATGGGCAGTTTCTTTCTTTGTAAAGATGTTGCAATACAAGGGAATGAAAAATATGCTACAATGTGGACTACCAAGCTTAACTTAAGAATTTATCCACACAAGATTTTAAAATTGGCCTATAAAAGAGATAAATTCCAGCGCATAGAATATAGTCTGGATACTTACCAAAACAGTGATCAGAAACGTGAGAGAATACTAGCAGTGTTCCAGTACAATCATATAAGTAATGAAATATGCAAGAAGATTAGTAAAAACTGGGACACATTGAATTTGAACACTAAATATGTACTCACACCCTTTTGCCTTACAGAAAGGGTAATCAATAAGAGATCATTTATTTTATATTTACATCCATAGCCAATACCAATTTCAAACTATCACAGAAGTGTGGGAACTGGCTAAAATAAAGGGAAATCATAAGTGTGGTACGTGCAGCATATGTAAATTTGGTATTGAGCCAGATCATTGTCAATTTCAGATTGCCTATCAGCAACTAGAGGATCTCACAAATTATAGAACAAAAGATGTCATGTTTACCATCTTTGGTTCTTGTGAAGGAATCTGTGTAGGTATGTTAACCAGTGAAATAAGAATTAGAATAATAGAGCATGGACCAGCAATAAGACAAAAAAAGGGTCCACACATCTGGTTAAACATTTTTTTTTAAATGCAAAACACAAACGATGATATAGGATGCCAAATAATAGAAAAAGTAACAGCCAATCCTAAAAAAAAGATATAAAAGAGAAGTTGTTCTATAGAGAGAAAAAATATATTTTTCAAATTGAAGCCTTTGAAAAAGAATTAAACTAAAAAAAACTAGATTGCATTACCAGTGGTGTAAAACATCTATATAAAAAAACTGAATGAAGTGAAACAGTCTGTCTGAGTCTTAATAGAAAGGGAATTACTTAAAAATATAATGACTTATATCTAAGTGGGTTATGTACTTAGGAGAATGATTGTAGAGTTTCATTGTTAGATTGACAGTCATAAACAACGTTTGCATTGCTGTCAGTTAGAATTAAAACATTTTGTTCTAACCACCTTATTTTAATAGTTAAGAATCATAAACATTGTTGTTGCTAAAGAGTATGAAAGATATGAAAGAAACTTTGTTGAGAATCATTCAACAGCCTTCACACATGCCATGAAGTGAAGGGCCATTAAGGTGGTCACCTAAAGGGTGTGCATCCAAAATGTAGTAGGAGTGCACCTGCAGCTCAAGAGATGCTTAGCCCAGACTGAATTGGCCCTGACAGAACTTGAGTGTCGCACCCCTCAATTCAATTTAGTTTATTAAAGTTTTGGAACTCCAATGAGGTCCACTTAAAAGGATACATACCAATTAATACATAAAGTGCAATAAAACCATGGCAGAATACAGAATGACAAGGCAGTCCGAATACATTTTTTTTCAACATATAGCAGTATCAAGGGATAAAATTTAGAATGTAGCAGCCCACAATCAGGAAACAGAGCACATCCTGAGTTGTGCAAGTAGCAATTAGAAAGCAGCCGGGATGACATAGAGCACCTTCATGGATCAAAGTTTGAAATTAACAGCCAACAATGAGAGAACAGGGCATATCCTGAAATGTGCAAATAACAAGTAGAACACAACCGGATCATGTGCAAATTTACAAATTAAGGTTAAAAATTAGATGAGCATAAAGCCTTTAGAATGGAAGACAGAACAATGCGAAATACATTCGTAATTAAGAGAAGATAAAACGACTACAAAGAAGTCAACGATTCAGAAATGATATCCCACTTGAAAAATATACAGTTAAAATATGTATATAAATTCCTTTAAAAAGTTTAACAATTTTATGCACACTGCCTCATTTTTGGGATTAAAAAGAAAGTTGCGAGCTGAAGCTACATCCTTAACACCATTTTATAAAACCATCAGCCTAAGCCAGCGACGGCGATGAAAGGCCAGTGCCGGACAAACGAACACAACATGATCCAAGTTCTGGATGCTCAATTCACAAAAATAAAAAAAAAATCAATTTTTGGGATTCTGAGACCAGTGTGCTGTTAAATAATTTAGAGGTAGAAGATTTAATCTAAATAAGGAGAACCAGTGTCTTGTTCCATGATCCAGGTTCCAAGTTAAACATTTCTGAGGAAGTTTCGGGGAAGTAGTCCTTGCTATTATCTTTAGTCTCTCTTTAGTATTACAGACCTCAATATCTCTATTAAAGTTGATCTTACCACTTAAGTTTTTTTACAAAGGATTTAAATTCTAATAGCGGGAGAGAAATCACAGATTCCTCCTGAACACAAAACAATTTTAGAGCCAGAGAGAAATCTCGATTTAAAGAGTATTTCTCCCCCATATCACCAAAAATGTCCTAACTCATGAAACCTCTTAGTGAATAAAATTCACTATTTTTTAACTGGTATCCCCAGCGTTAAACTCTGGAAATGCCTTGAATATAGGTGCTTATCAGTCCAAATTCCAATCTAATAGCAGCTGACGAAACTAATGTATTAAAATTACACAATTTTCGTAAAATCTGGCCTTCTATCTTCTCTAAAAAACTCCATTCCTTTACAGGGATTGATTCAATAACATAAAGTAAGGTTGATGGAATTTTTGCTTTCAACACCGTCTGTAGATATAGAAAATGCCTTCTACTCATTGTATTGTAAAAAATGCGCAGACCAGTAGCGTGGGACATAGCTTTACTGGAGCTGTGTTCAATATGAAGTTTATTCTTTGTATTGCTCACGATTAATTTCCCTAGATATAGATATGAATCAACCACCTCCAACTTTTCAAGACCAATATGCCAATTAAATTTACTTAATTTTCTGCTTCTGTCACTTTTCATAATTAAAATTTTACTTTTGGAAACATTGATCTTCAAAAAATGAGCCTTCGTATACTTCTGTAATGATGACAACTTTTTGTTTAGCCCTATAGGAGTAAGATCCATCACTACTTTATCGTCTGCATAAAGGAGACATGCGAAAGGACGGCCACCTATCTTTGGAGCATCGCCCTCTCGCTGAGAATATAGTCAGGTAAATCTGCTAAATATAAACCTTGTTTCAAACCATTTTCTATTGGAATTACAGATGTTAATGTAAATGTAAATCCTTGGTTTCCTACCATTAATACCCGACACCAGGTTTGAGAATGTAATGCAATGATCAAGGACAACAGGGGAGCAGGCAATCCCATATTTTGTAGTTTCCTCCTAAGAAGCGGCCGATCTACCTTATCAAAGGCCGTAGAAAAAATTATGAAGGCCATGTAAACATTTGATCTGCGAGATAGCGTATATTTCTTCTCAATTAATTTCAACATGGTAATATTATCCAGGGTGGAATGATTATTCCTATAACCTGCTTGTTCTATAGGGAGGACCTTATTCTCCATGACCCATTCCTTGAGCTCATCAAGAATACTGCCTGCAAATATTTTTTCCCACTGCATCTAATAAAACTATTTGCCTGTAATTACCCGGATAAGTTCTTGGGCCCTTTTTGTGTAGGGGGATCAAAATACTTCCGGACCACGATGGCAGTGAGAAAAACAAAAGTTAAACAGAGGGGCTAAAACGTAGCCCACAAAAGTGGTTCCTTTTTAATTACCATCATCGGTATTTCATCTTCACCCATTGCTCCTGAGGATCTCATTTTTTTATAAAACCAACTATGTCACTCACTGAGTGTACACAGTTGGGTATATGAGTTTCCAAAGGGTCAGGGTCAGTGAGGAGGAAACTAGGAGAGTTAGTATTTGCTGCGTAGAGTTCTACTAAGTGGATTTTCCAATCCTCTTCTTTAACAGGAATGGGGTCAGCAATTACTTCCCAGAATTTGGCTGCCTCTTTTAACTGCAACCATGCACCATCTTCCTTTAATTTCTTCAGAGAGCGTTTTTTCCTCAGCCTTTTCCTCTTCAATAAATTGATTAAATTACTACGTTCATTAGAAAAGTTCAGGAACTGTGCTCTCACCAATTTGTTGATTTTCCTATTTAGAATAAGCAATGGATTAAAATAAGATTTCTGTTTAATTGGAACACGCGATGATTTACTTGATGCAGCCAAAGAACCAATATTACGGGAAAAAACTTCCAAAAGATCAATTTGAGACAAATCATATTCGGGCATACCTAAGTAGTGCTGATCTTTTATCAGAGCTGTTAAATTTGCTTTTACTTTTACTGTCGCTTGAGTGTTCCAATGAATTCTTCCATTAATTACATTAAACCCTACATTACTGCCTCTAAAGTTCCACCGGCCTACCTTAGCACAAGAATAATTAAATTTAAAACAGATCAACGTGTGATCACTAAAATCAGATCCCAAGACTTCCATGCTTATGATATTACAGAAAAAGTCGGAGGAAACAATTTGATAATCTATAATAGAATTCCCTGTTGGGGCCTTATGAGTATAGTTTGCAGGAATATTGTTTTCTAACCTCCCATTAGCAATGATAAGATCTAAGCTTCTCAGACCTTCAAGTAATAAGGCGCCCCTTTTATCTGTCCTGCTTTCATTCGGAAATTGGGCCGTAGGGATTTTTAGGGCTTCATTTTTTACAGTGATGGAAAATACCCTGATACTATGTGAGGAGATTTTAGCATTCATGTCATCTACTAGCATTAGAAACGTACAATCTTCCCTTTCCAGAATAGAGGAAATAAAAACAAATAGATCTTTTAATAGGTGGGCATGAGATGCATCTGGAGGTAGGTATACGTTTACAATTAACAGAGTGTTTAAATGACCTGGGGGATCCTTAAGATGTAACTTAATTGCCTGAATCAAGTTAGAATCATGGAAAAATTTCTTATAGGACCAGCTAAAATTTGTACTAAGCATAATAGCGATTCCTCCTTTAGCATGTCCTCTATTCATTTGGAGCGCAGGCTGGCTCAGCACTGTATAATCTTCATTGGACCAATCCATTGGGGTCCAGGTCTCTTGTAAACAGATTATATCCGCGTTCAGATCCTTCAATAATAAGAATTTATTTTTATTGGAGTTTAGGCCGACTGCGTTTTAAGATATTACGGAGAGATCCCTGCTAGGAGGAATTCCCACAATATAAATCTAGGGATTTATTTTTATTCAGAGCGCTTGCCACCCAACTCCTTCCTTATCTTCCTCATTTATAGGGGGATCATACTGAGTCTTTTCCTCTACGAAAAGCGAGACCCTCCTGCCTTCTTTACCTAAGGAAACCTGCAAAATGCTTTCTCTCTTCGTATGGGAAAGGCCCTTGTTAGAGACTTCAGAATAGGAATTAGATTGCAGATTTTGAACCACTTTTTTTAAAGCTAACTCTACTTCAGCAATAAGAACATCAATGCCACAACGATGCAGTTTATCACTATGCAACATTATCAAATGGGAGATAGCTTTAGATATGAATGTTACTCTAGCTCCCCTAGGATTATTATACTTTTGAACCTGAACCAGAGCAAGGTCATTGCTTTGGATCATTTGAAGGCCTGGGATTTCTGCAAAACATCCTAACAAAAAAGATCTATTCATAAATGGTTCATGATCAAAAATAAATGAAAAATCCAGAGAGTAAGGTGCAGAGGGTAGATGGTGGATCTGACAAGATACCTCAGAGTTGTTCTCAGTGGCATTGTAAATGACATTGGACCCTACAGAGGAAGCAAACAGAGAGACATTAGGGTTCAGTGTACTCTGAGCAATAGGAGGCACACTTATAGCAGATGCCGAAGGCTCTTGGGAGAGATGAGGTGGGGTACTGAGGTTCAAATGAGGTGTACAATGTCCCAATATGTTGGATTCAACTAGTCCCTCTTCCTTCTTCAATACATTTAGGTCCTGGGCTATTGGTAGATTATAGATTACGTTAGGGTCGAAGCAAAGCCTTTTTGCCCTTTTTTATGAATTCTTCATCTTTTTTCCTTTTTTCCTTCTTCTTCTTACTGATGATATTAGATTTGTTCTTAGTGTCGTTTTCTTTAAGAGAGGGGCTACCAAAAGTTAGACCCTCCACTGAAGAACACGTAGGTGGATTTACGCCTGTTTTTAGAAAAATAGGAAAAACTTTACGGGATGTGCCTAGAATACCCTTTTTTCTTGTGCGACTGATGTAGATACTCCCTCTGGAACCAAACTCTTAGGATCAAAAAGTTCTTGGAGGAGTGTAGATTATCAAATATATCTTCGCTTTCATTCAATTTATTTTTCCTCCTAAATAAAGGCTTACCAGCCTGCACACCAAAGTCTCGCCCTTAAGCAAGATGAGGAGAGGATATTTGAAAAGGATGTGGCTGGTTAGAGTTATCCTCTATAATTAAAGGTGGAGAAGGCCTCTTCACGATATTAGGCATACAAGGGGGAAGTAGGTCAATTTTACCCAGCGACCGTCTTTGCTCAGACACTAATGACTTAGTAAGGGATAACAGAGAATCTCAAATGGAGTCGGAATTATTTACTGATTTCTCCATTAGTGCTAATATAGAAGACATCACTCTTTCCAAACAGAGTAGTGGGTCTGACATCAACATTTTTGACTCTGGATTATGAATTAGGGGATGGAAATGCAGGGATAAATCAGGTGTAATAGAGCCCCGTGTATCTAGAGTGCTTGTTCTACTAGGTGTACTACTGAACAATTGCATTTGTACCGGATGACCCTGAGAAGGAACGCAGGTATTGAAGGATGAGAAATTAACTGGGTTAAGGTGCCTGGACGACTATAAATTAAGTGCACAAAGCAATTTTGAGGGCTGATTTAAACCAGTATTGAAATCAGGAAGATCTGGGAGCGTAAAGTCTTCCACTATAGGATCTCCAACTTTTGGGGCTAATTGAGATACCCCTTCTGAATGAGAGACTTCATTTGCCAGAGAGTGGGTAGTTAAATTTGCCAGAAAAGAGTTAGTTTCCCTAAAATCCAAATGTTGGTTATCCTTAAACCGAGAACCACCAGTTTTGGGTAAATGATTGATGCGTACCTCTGTAGATGAATTTCCAGGTACAGATTTAGCCTCACCATGTGCTTCTGGAGTAGACTCCCCCATCCCTGCTAAATTTAAACTTATATCCTTTTTAGGGAAAAAGGAGGTAATAAATTAGAACTTTTTTAAATATTCATTTGTAATGAATTGTTTCTTAAAGAGTTAGCTTTGGTTTTTTACACGCTCTTGTATATAGCACTCTACCAGAGCGCAGTTTCTTTACAGTCATTACTTGAGCCTCACAGCCACGGACCCACGGACCCTTGGCCAGGATAAAGCGACAACCAGAAAAATTTAGCTCCTATTTGCAAATGGACCGATGCGCCACTCATGCAACACCGGATACCGACTAAGGACACTACTAGGGTAATGATACTGGCAACCAAGGCAATCCTGGTAGTCCTGGTGATCCTGAACAAACACAAGCTGCCCAAATGAGGCACACAGGGATCCTCAAGGCTGTGTTTCTAGACGTCTCCAAGTGACCCCAGAGCCTCACAACCAGAATAAGCAGCTCCCTACCAGCACCCTCCGATCCTCCAACACCTCCTGGGCTCCGGTGCTCCAACCAGTCTTTCTTAACCACAGTCGGCACTCAGGAAAACTACTCCTTTGGACCGCAGCTCACAAGGAGGCACAGGGTGGCACAGGGAGACACAGGTAGGCTACTCGTAACTCCTACCGCACAGAAGAGTCACTCATGGCTCCCGCCGCACAGGAGAATGACTCGCAGCTCTCCACCGCACTTAACAATGTTCCTGCCACGATGAAAAGGTACTTTGCAGCCGCACAGCAAACTCTTGTGGCTCTTGCAGGGAATCACAGCTCGCGGGAGCGATCACTCGGCCCGCTCCCACCACACAGGAGGACAGACTGCGGCTTTTCTTTCAGCTCACTATAGCTTGATAATTAACTGGTAGTTACCAGCAACAGGTCCAGAATGCAGCAACAAGGGACTCTATGGAAGAGTTTCAGTGTCACACCCCTCATAGCACAGACACCCACGTCACCCTTGCTGACATCAAGTTCAAACATGCTACCCTCATAGAGCGCTTTTGATCCTTCAAATTTACAGCATTTACTGCTTGAGTGCAGCCCATGGGAGACAGGCTGGACTGCCTCCTAGTGTGTCTGGCATGCCAGGAGGTCACTGCACCCTTGATCATGGAAATTGCCTTTGCCCGGTGCCCCATCCTTAGAACATAGCCCAACATCCTCCAAGCCTTTTATATCTATATTCAGCCTTATACAACTCTGGTCCCAGGGACTTCTGGGCAGAGGCCACCTTATTTTTTTGGCTGACATCCACCTTTCCAGCATTTTGGCATTGGAGCAGAAGAAACTATGCACCCCTTCTATGAAGCTGATGGGAAAGCTGCCATCGATGATCTGGCCAACAATAAAACTTCGGACATGAATGGTTTACCTGTTGAATGCTATGATCGCTTTTGGACCCTCGAAACTCATGGCCATGTATAATGAGCCATATGCAAATCAGTTTAACACTGTTCTTCATGGGAACTTTCCAGTTGTCCAGTTTGGACTGAACTGTTCCCATGAGGAGCAGGGTCATGACTGATTTGCATATGGCTGGGTCTGAACCCCTTTGATGCTCATGAGAGAGCGGTTCCGTCATGGCACCCACCCATGGGGGAAGCACTGGCGCTCCACCCATGGGCTGCCCAACATGTTGCCACAAAGGGGGATGGCAGCGGAAGAGTTTCCGCTGCCACCCCGAACCCTCCTCGGCGATCCTGTGACGTCAGCGCACACAGCGCGTGCCGACATCATCAGGAAGCACTGGGACACCTGGAAGCCATTTGCTTCCAGGCATCCCAAGGAGGAGGGTGAGTGATGTGTGCTCTGGTGGGGCGGGGGGCATTTTGGAGTGCTTTGAGGCATCAGGGGAGAGGAAAGAGTATTTCCTCTCTCCTGATGTCTCAATGCAGGGCATTCCTGCTGCATGATCACGCACAGCATCACAATTGTGCAGCAGGAATGCCCCCATTAGACACCAGGGATGTCTTTTTTATGAGAAGGAAGCAACCCCTTGGGCAAGGCTCACTTCCCTAGGGGGCAAATTCATTTTAAGACTTTTCTGCCCCCCTGGGGACAGATCGACCGAATTTGTTGGCGTTTCTGGCCCCAGGGATTATTTAAAAATTAAAATGGAAGCGACCCCTTGGGCAAGGGTCGCTACCAGGGGGCCAATTTTTTTACTATGGGAATTCTGACCACTCAATATAGTTTTTGAGTATTTAGATCTGTGTGATAAAGGCACACATTTGTTTTACTTACTTATTTTGCACAGTGTTGGTTGTTGTTGACTTGTTTGTGCAGCCTCCTTTCTTAATAAGGATAATGGCTAGCTGCAGGATTACTGCTCAGCAGGTTGTTGGTTTGCTTTTTGCATCTTCCTCTGACCATGGTTCATAGACTGACTCTGCATCTGAGGCAGAGGAGGGAGGGGAAGATTCAGGCAGTGAATTTTCTCTCCACATGGAATCATCGGATGATGAAGCTACTCTCAGTGTGGATGAAGCTACTCTTAGTGCGGATGAAGTGCCTGTGTTAGAGGAGGACATTGATGTGCCGCTTGTGCGGCAAGAGGCATCTGGGCTGCAGCCTGGGGCTGCAAGGCTTTCCATTGGTATAGTGCGGCAAGAGGCATATGGGCTGCAGCCTGGGGCTGCAAGGCTTCCTGTTGAAAGTGCTGACCTCTGGGTTGCCCTAGGCATGGTGCAGCCAGCATTGCCAGACTTTACTGGTGATCCAGGGTGTAGAGTGAATACTGAAAACCTTTTGCCGATACATTTTTTTCAGTTGTTTATGGACAATGTATTTTTGGCAGAGATTGTTGAGCAGACTAATTTGTATGCCGAACAGTTTTTGAGGGAAAACAGTGCCAGCCTTAAGCCCCACTCTAGAGCTACCCGGTGGACTCCCACAAATCTGGAAGAGATGAAGAAGTTCTTGCATTTATCTTTTTGATGGGCTTGCTAAGGAAGCCATCAATGTCTTCATATTGGTCTACTAGTCCCTTGATGGCAACAGCTATCATTTCCGGCAGTAATGAGTCGTGATAGGTATTTGCTTCTGCTTCCGATTCTGCATTTTGTTGATAATGGTTTAGCGTTGGCACGAGATCGCCCTGATTGTGACCGTCTTTTTAAAATTCGGCCTATAATTGATAACTTTCACCCTTATGCATCAAGCCAAAATCCAGTCGGTAAAATACCGATTCCTTATTAGCTCCCGGTATTAAGTAAAAAATACCCAATCCCAATGCATCAACCCAAAAGCAGAAATCGGTATTTAAGGAATCCTTAAATAGCGATTCTTTAAATAGAGATTCCTTAAATACCGATTCCTTAAATAGCGATTGCATTTAAGGAATCCCAAAGTGAGATTCCTTAAATGCAATGCATCAAAGTTAAAAAATTAGCGATTTCGCTAATAAGGGGAGCAAATTACCATGAAGATGAACTGCATGGTAATTTGCAAAAACTTTGAAAAATGCACTTTTGTGCATTTTTCAAAGTTTCATGTTGCGCACACACATGCCCTTAGAGCATGTGTGTGTGCAACATATGTGCACATATCATTTTCAGGGGTGCAACAGGGTGTCCTTTTGACACCCTGGCACCCTTGAAAGTGCTCCAGCTATTAGCGATTCGGTAATACCGAATCGCTAATACAGAATGGCTTTACATTCATTCCTATGGGCCTCCAAGCCCATAGGAATGAATGGGTAGGTATTCCTTATTACCGATTCGGTATTACCGATTCGGTAATAAGGAATGTTAAGGAATCGCTATTTGAATAGCGATTCCTACATGCATAGCCTTTTGCTATTCCTTATTAGCGATTCCTTATTTTTCGCTAATAAGGAATCGCAAATGCTAATGTTGATGCATATGCCCCAATGTTGATTGATTTTCTGAGATCTATGCTCCAGGGAAAGAATTAGCAGTGGATGAGTCTTTGGTGTTGTTCAAGGGCCACTTGGTTTTTAGGCAATACATTCCTAGTAAGAGGGCACGCTATGGAATTAAGCTGTATATGCTGTGTGACAGTAGGACCGGATATGTCTCTAATTTCAGGGTGTACACCGGTAAGGAATCCAGGATTAACCCCCCTGGTTGTCCGTCCACTTTTGGAGTGACTGAGAAAATTGTGTGAGAACTTTGTAGAGGACTTTTTAACAAAGGCCACCATTTATATGTAGATAACTTCTACACTGGTGTGTAGTTGTTCAGGGAATTGGCCAAAGTGGACACTGTTGCTTGTGGCAAAACCGGCTCTAACCGTAAAGGTTTCCTAAAATAACTTGTTTGTCAAAAGCTTGTGCGGGGACAGTGCAGTGCGTTGCATTGCTAGGGGCTTCTAGCTGTTAAGTTTTTAGACAGGAGAGATGTCTACATGCTGACTACCATCCATGATGAAAGCACTTCACCTGTGACTGTTTGGGGTCAGGTTGCTGAAGCGCGCAAACCTGTGTGCATTTTAGACTATAATAGGCACATGGGTGGAGTTGATAGAGTAGATCAGAGGTTGGAACCTTATGCTGCTCTTCGTAAGGCTTACATTTGGTATAAGAAGTTGGCTATCCATCTTTTCCACTTGGCAACCTTTAATGCTTTTGTTGTATTCAAAGATTCTTATCCTGAGTCAAAGATGACTTTTGCTAAGTTTCAGGAGTCTGTACTAGGCAGCCTTGTTCTAGTGGAACAGGTAAGTGTTCCTACAGATGGAGTGGTGGAGGATGTGGCTAGATTTAAAGATCGCCACTTTACTGATTACATTCCTCCTACACCCTCAAAAGACTTTCCCAGTAGGAGATGTAGAGTCTGTTGGCGAAGAGGGACACGGAAGGAGACTCATATGTACTGCCCCGAGTGTCCTTCTAACCCTGGGCTGTGTGTGCCTGCTTGTTTTAGAATGTACCACATGCAAAATTATTTTTTGGAGCATCCATGAGTGGTAAAGTGAACTGCCTAGTCTCTATTGTTTTATATCTTTTGTTCAGTTTCAAGGTTGGCATTTGTGCAATCTATTTAGTTTCAGATTTTGTGTTAGTAGATTTGTATCTATTTGCAATTTGTTTGTGTTTTTTTTTTTTAATAAAAAAATCCGAAATGTGATGGCGGTGTGTGTAGGCTGGTGGTGTGTGTGGACTGACACTTGGCTGGCGGTGTGTGTGGGCTGGCGCTTGGCTGGCGGTGTGCCTGGACTGGTGCTTGGCTGGCAGTGTGCCTGGACTGGCGCTTGGCTGGCGGTGTGTGTGGGCTGGCGCTTGGCTGGTGTTGTGCCTGGACTGGTGCATGGCTGGCGGTGTGCGTGGACTGGGGCTTGGCTGGTGGTGTGTGTAGACTGGCGCTTGGCTGGCGGTGTTCATGGACTGGCGCTTGGCTGGCAGTGTGCGTGAACTGGCGCTTGGCCGGCGGAGTGTATGGACTGGCGCTTGGCATGCAAGTGAGGTATCATTTTACTCAGGAGACTCAGACAAATGCTGTGGGGTAGACATTTGTGCCGGCATGGCTATTCCATACAAAAATATGTGGAAAATGTGTTTTTTTCAGCTACATTTGAGGTTTGCGTTGGGGGATTCATGCAAGCCCTACCTCATTGGAATCCCCCGGGTGTCTACTTTTCAAAAATGTTTGGGTTTCGTAATTTCCCAAGATGGCCGCCGAGCCCGGGGTCAAAATCTCAGGTGCCGCCCCCAAAACCAGGTAATTTAGCTTTAGGTAATTTTGAAGTCTCCACAGTACGATTTGGACCATTTCCTGTTGCAGCCACTATGCCTACCCACACAAGTGTGGTACCATTTTTATCGGGAGACCTGAGGAAACACTGGGTGGGAGGAAATGTGTGGAACCACGCAGATTCCAGAACTTTCCCACACAGAAATTTGAGAAAAAAGTGATTTTTTCAGCAAATTTGAGGTTTGCAGGGGATTCTGGGTAGGAGAATGTTGGGGGACCCATACAAACCATACCTTGCTGGACTCAGCCGGTTGTCTAGTTTCCAGAAATGTGTGGGTTTGGTAGGTTTCCCTATATGGCCGCCGAGCCCCGGGCCAAAAACTCATGGGACCCCCCTTGCAAAACCAGGTTGGTTTGTGATAGGTAATTTTGATGTCGCCTCAATAGGTTTTGGGCCCTTGCCTGTCGCGGGTCCTTGACCCACCCATGCAAGTGAGGTACCATTTTTCTTGAAATACTTTGGGGAATGCAGGGTAGGTGGAAATTTGTGGATCCACGCAGATTCCAGAACTTTCCACCACATAAATGTGTTTTTTTTACATTTCTTTAGGTTTGCAAGGGATTCTGGGTAACAGAACTTGGTGAGAGGCAGTCAAGTCAACCTATCCTGGATTCCCCAGGGTGTCTAGTTTTCAAAAATGTATAGGTTTGCTAGGTTTCCCTAGGTGCCGGCAGAGCTAGGGTTCAAAAACCACAGCTAGGCACTTTGCCAAAAAAGGGTCCTTTTTCACTGTGAAATTGTGGTGTGTCTATGTTGCGTTTTGTTCCATTTCCTGCCGCGGGCAGTAGGCCAACCCACACAAGTGAGGTACCATTTTTCTCGTAAGACTTTGGGGAACGCGGGGTGGGTGGACATTGGTGGATCCACGCAGATTCCAGAACTTTCCACCAGATAAATGTGAGGAAAATTTGGTTTTCTTGAAAAATGTTTAGGTTTGCACGGGATTCTGGGTAACAGAACCTAGTGAGAGGCAGTCAAGTCACCCCATCCTGGATTACCCAGGGTGTCTAGTTTTTAAAAATGTATAGGTTTGCTAGGTTTCCCTAGGTGCCAGCAGAGCTAGGGTTAAAAAAACTACAGCAAGGCACTTTGCCAAAAAAGGGTCATTTTTCAATGTGAAATTGTGGTGTGTCAACGTTGGGTTTTGCGCCGTTTCCTGTCGCGGGCACTAGGCGTACCCCCACAAGTGAGATACCATTTTTCTTGGAAGACTTTGGGGATCGCGGAGTCGGTGGTAATTTACAGATCCAAGCAGATTACAGAACTTTCCAATACAGAAATGTGAGAAAATGTGGGTTTTCTTGACAATATTTTAGGTTTGCAATGGATTCTGGGTAACAGAACCTGGTGCGAGCCAGTCAAATCACCCAATACTGGATTCCCCTGGCTGTCTAGTTTTTAAAAATGTATAGGTTTGCTAGGTTTCCCTAGGTGCCGGCAGAGCTAGGGTTAAAAAACTACAGCTAGGCACTTTTCCAAAAGAGGGTAATTCTTCACTGTGAAATTGTGGTGTGTCCACGTTGCGTTTTGCGCCGTTTCCTGTCGCGGGCACTAGGACTACCCACACAAGTGAGGTACCATTTTTCTCGGAAGACGTTGGAGAACGTGGGTGGATGGAAATTTGCAGATCCACGTAGATTCCAGAACTGTCCACCACAGAAATGTTAGGAAAATGTGTTTTTTCTGACAATTTTTTAGGTTTGCAAGGGATTCTGGGTAAAAGAACCTAGTGAGAGCCAGTCAAGTCACCCCTTCCTGGATTCCCCAGGGTGTCTAGTTTTCAAAAATGTATAGGTTTGCTAGGTTTACCTAGGTGCAGGCAGAGCTAGGGTTCAAAAACTACAGCTAGGCACTTTGCATTAAAAGTGTAATTTTTCATTGTGAAAATGTGGTGTGTTCATGTTGTGTTTTGAGCCGTTTCCTGTCGTGGGCAATATGCCTACCTACACAAGTGAGGTACCATTTTTATCGGAAGACTTAGGGTAATTCAGATTTGTAAAGCAACTGTTATTACCTATTGACTTTTGATGCATTTCTGCCTTCCAAATGAAAGACAATGTGCAAAAAAGAAGTCATTTTGAAAAATGACAGACAATTCTCATGCTAGTATGAGTATTCCCAATTTCAGAAATGTGCAAATATCTACTGATTCTAAACACTATATTTTGTTCCCATTTCAGAAATACATAGGTGTCTTTCATACCCATTTTTCTATGTATACATTTTCCCAGAATAATTCCTATATACCCGGTACATAATAAAAAAACCATTGCAAGTTGCTGCTCAGTTTTTGTCTCTGGGTTCGTCGGGTTCTTGGTGAATCTGCAAGTCCTATATATCCTCGCAACCAGTAAGGTCCAGCAAATGTAACGGTATATTGCTTTCAAAGAGCTGTCATAATTAAAAAATAGTTACAGGTGAAAACGTTGACACAAAAGGTTTTTTTTTTCAATTAATTTTCAATTTTTCCTATATTGAACTGTTAGTTTCTATAAAGAAACCTTGAAGGATCTACACAAATGACCCCTTGCTGAATTCAGAATGTTGTCTACTTTTCTGAAATGTATAGCTTTCCAGGATCCATTATTGCTTTCATACCCATGTCTACCATTACCTGGAAGGAGGTTGAAAACACACAAAATAGAAAAAATAAGCTATGTCCCAGAAAAATGCCAAAACTGTGTAAAAAAATGTTGGTTTTCTGACAAAAGTCTGCCATTCCCTAAAAGCTGGGAAAATGGTGATTTCAGTCCCACAAACCCTTTTTTGATACCATTTGCAGGTAAAAACCCATTTCATTTGCAGCACTTTTTACCATTCTTCCCCCAAAAAACAAAACTTAGCTGTATTTTAGCTAATTTTTGGGTCCCCTCCAGGGGAATATACAAACCCTGGGTACCTTTAGAATACCCAGGATGTTGGAAGAAAATGACACAAATTTGGCGTGGATACCTTATGTGGTCAAAAATGTACAGGGGCCTAAGCATGAACTACCCCAAATAGCCAAAAAAAGGCTTAGCATGGGGGGAGGCCTAGCAGTGAAGGGGTTAACTGAGGTGGCATGGTGAGCAAAGGAACAATAGATTGAAGTGCTACCCCAAGCAGTTGCCAGTGGTTAGACTTATTGCAAGCAATCTCACATCACCTTTTGTGTGTTTCATGTTCCACCTTAAGTGGCAAGTGTGTACCTAGACATGGGTCCCTTGTTCGCTGTGTCACTGGAATCAAGCTGTACCCAGCTCAACTGTTGTTTTTGCATTTGTCACCCCGAGTGGGACGGGTATGTTCCCATGAGGCACAGGGGCAAGACTGATTTGCATTTGGCTGGGTTTAAACTGGAATGGCATGGTGAGGAAAAAAACAATGGATTTAGGCCCAGATCTCTGTACTGGGGTGAATGTATGATATTGTTCTGCATTCTGTCCATCAACTGTTGTTTTTGCATTTGTCACCCCGAGTGGGACGGGTATGCTCAGACGTGAGTCCCGTGCTCTCCATGCCACTGGAATCAAGCTATCCTGGCTGAAGAGGGGTGAAACCCCGAAACCGGTCCTAGGATGCTTGTTTCTAGTCCAGGAAGGACCTGGCTTGGCAGTTCGGGCTGGACTTTTCCCATGAGGCACAAGGTCAAGACTGATTTGCATATGGCTGGGTTCAAACTGGAATGGTATGGTGAGCAAAAGAACGATGGATTTAGGCCCAGATCGATCAGTGCTACTAACCGATAATTGGCTGGCAAGGCCTTGCTGCCACTTTTATGGATCGGAATAATCGTTGAACCTTTCCATTAATCTGGGATGGTTCCCAGTCGTCTTACTTCCAGAAATAGTGGATGGAGTATTTTTGCTCATTCTTCCGGCCTTTGTTTAAACACTGCTGGTGGAATTCCATTCGGGCCCGGCGCTCCTTCCTTTCTTCCCTTCCTGATCTGTTTCCTGATTATTAAATGATCAGTGATGAGTGGCCTTTCCTCCTGATGGTGGATTAAGGTAGGAGATTTGGATTTGTCACTTGCCATTGGTCGGGTAGCAGCGGAGCTGTCAGGGAAATCATTGATGCCTCTTTCCCTTCTTCCGATGTTGGTATAATGTTGGTATAAGTCCGTCCGTGTCTGCTCTACTCTGCTCCGGTGTGGGATGATTGTTGCTTTAGTTATTGAAGTGGGAGTTTAAGTAGCTTGCCCAGGTTTCCTCCAAAATGTAGGAAGTAAGTCCCCCATGCTGCGGGTGGATGATAGTATTTACTGTTTTCCAGAAACGATCGCTGGCGTTATGCTTTATATTATGCAAGAGTTTTGCCCAGAAGTCCTGTTCATTGTTACTGTTAATGTTCCATTTCAACTTCTTTAGTTGAGTTCTTTGTTGCCGCAGAGATGAAAGGAGCAATGTATTCCCTGGTTTGTCGCGTAGAGATCTTATGGAGCCGTTTATCACTCTCTTAAGTGCTTTTATTTGTGCTCTTTGAGCCTTGGTTATCTTTTTCTCTCGTGCCTGCACTGGAAAGCTCCTCATTTTTATGTCCGTAGCCTTTAAGTTGCTGAGGTTAGTTGTGAAGCATTCCCAGGTTTGTATCAGATTATTTTCAAGCGGTTGTGCGAGTAAAAGATTGATTGCTGTGTCTGTTAAGGACTCTATGCTTTCTGCCGTATACTTGATCCTCTTATAATTTATTGTGTGGCTTGAGCCTAGATGTGGAGCAGGATAAATGCTGGTCTGGGCGGTTGCTGCTAAAATAGTCTCTTGTGGACGGTGGTCGCTGTCCCCCTTGTCGTCCATTCTAAAGCCTGTTACATGTGAAAACATCGAGAGACAAACCTATAATCTAGAAGCGAGCTTGTTAGTTCAGTGTGGTAACTTGCCACTGGAGGAGTATCACCGGCTGTTCTTCCATTAAGGACCCTAAGATTTAGATGTTCGAATTCTTCCAAAAGGAATCTGTTTACCCTGTTAAGCCTTCCATGGGTAAAAGTTCCTTGTGTTGGTATATTGTAGTTTAAGGATTGGAGGCAGGCTTCCTTTGGTTTGGATGATCCCATTAGATATAGATTCAAGTCCCCCGATGGAATTTCGGCGCTGCCTAGATAGGAAGTTATTTGATCGGTTAACTTTGCTGCGTCATTTGCTGTCCATTTTGGGTGGATGTATGCTTAGTTTTGTGCCCCTGGCAGGGAAAGAGTAAGTTTGACTGCTAAAGCTACATCTGTTTCCAGGCCAGTTACCACAACTGTTGAAATGGATGTTGTTGAGATGTAGGTTGCCAGCCCCCCTGAAGAATGGCCCGTTTTCTTGCCCTTAACGGCTGGACGGTTAAAGCAAAGGAACCAGTGTATTTATAGTGGTTCCATGAGCCATGTTTCCAGTAGCATAATAATATCAAAGTTATTAAGATATTGCAGGAATTCTGGGTCTTGAATTTTTGAAGCTAAGCCGTTAACGTTCCAAGAGCAGAGACGTGTCGCAGGTTTTTGTCTATTGTTACCGGGGTCCAGATGGTTATTATGTCATTGAGTTGTTGTGGCAGGTTTATGGTTTTTGTAATTGGATCAGTGTTCCAGGAGTTGCGTCTGCGTGTCATTTCAGCCCTAGGAGATCCATGTTGTATGCCATGGTTGAAAGTCCTTCTTGGCGCTGAGGAGCCAAGTGCCCCTCTTAGAACAGATGTTGAGGGACCTTGGACAGTCCTTGGTACCTGACCTTGGGCTCAAGTTTCATAGCGGTGCTGGGTAGGCTGGAGGTTGGTAGGGGGTGACTTGGATGCCCCAGTCTTTAAAGGTGAGATGGTGATTTAGAACTCTCTGGGCTATTACGGCTGTTTTCCATAATAGCCTTGTTATTTCAGGCTTGGCTGGATTATCTGGAGTGAGAAACTCTATTGCGAGTAGATCTGTTGTATTCAGGTCTGCTAAAGTGGGTATGGCCCGAAGTAATTTTAAAACGTTGCCTCTGTTCAGCAAATCGTGGCGTCCTTTTGTAATATACTCAGATTTGAGCAATGTGTATCTCAGGGCTGATGGTGGTTCATTTGGGGGATTAATAGTGATTTTGAGTGGCCCCGTCCATTTGGCAGCGGGGTTTTGTTGTGTTAGCCGATGAGGCTCGTTCTGATCCAATTGCATGACTGCTTGGATGGCATTAAAATCTTTTTCCATGTTCATTGTTGAAGTTGAAATTCCAGGTTGGCTCTGTTGTTGCCAGGGGTTAAAAGCCTGAGGCGGTTGGTCCGGAGCTGTCCTCGCTTGCTTCCATTCCATTGAGGTCGCCACTATCTGAGTTGTGCAGATCATTCTCGTTGCTGTTTCGTCATTTCCAGCTGGAGGGACGGTGGAGACTTGCCCAGTTTCCTGCCGGGTGGGCTCCCGGTTGCTATACTTTGCTAGGGCTGTAATTTTTTGATGATCGGCCAACCCTGCGTGCCAGTTTGAGTTAGATCTGGTGGTTTGTAGTGGAGGTTCGAGAGCTGAACTTATTTTCGAAATCAAGCACAACATTCTCTGCTGGAATTTGGGATCTATTGTCTGTCAAACCAATTGAAGTCTTAAGACAGACACATGACCATTTTCCTAAAACCCGAAATGATGTGCAGGGCTATGTTTTTAGTCAGTTCAAATTTTTCAACCAACGTTTTGTAAGACCTAGCTTTGTGGCATAAAGTAATGTTATCTAAAGATCAGTAGTGCCAGTTCTGTTGGTTTGTGGTGTTCAATAGTTAAAAAAGAGCACGTTTCTGAAAAAGCATGTAAAAGAAAATTAGGTTTCTGCTTTGCCTTTCACCAAGACTGTGCCACCAAGACCATGCCATGGGTTTCTCAGGTATATCACGGTGTCGGAGTCAGTCACTCAATCTCATCCTTTTTTTGACTGTCAAAACACAGCCCATTGCTAAGGTCATTTCATTGGAGCTGCTTTGCAATCAGAACCTGGGTGTTTCCAGTGTATATCTGGTACAAACATGCCCTCTCCCCTTTTATATGTTAAAAGGAGGATGTGAAACAGGCAGAGACCCAAGGAACCACTCTAGTGTGAAATGTAAATGACGTTTCAACATTATAATATATCAAACAATAAAGCATAGATGTTGATGCACATTTTCAGCGGTTTGCAAATCTTAATTCAATTCACAACATTGCATTTCTCAGGTGCATGTTTTAAATACATCTGTATATTCATATACAATAATTGCGTTGACAGTTTTCAGCCATCATCACTTAGTTTTCATAGTCACTCTTCAAGTCTTTTCATCAGAAGTAGTTAAGTACCACCAACTGAAAGCATTGACATATTCTTTGCAAGGCATATTAAGACTCATCACCTGCTCTTCAGAGGCAAAGTAAATAACCCACCAATTTCTTCACTAGCACATATCTGGAACAGAGCTAAGGTCACACAAACTGGCTTTCCGACAGTTGCCCTATCCATTTGTCCACCATGTGGGGCCTGAGCTCACTTACGCCCACTGGGCCGTAAACCAACCTTCTCTCTGCCTTTAGCCACTTCTGGATGGATGCTCCTATGCCAAGATGCCATTGGACCTCGATTCCTTTTAAAAATGCATATTGTTTCAAAATCTGTATTCTGTACAAGAAGCATACAAGCAGCGTACTCGAGTAGAAGCTCATTCTTTGCAGAGTGAAGCCTTACCTCTGACAGATTCATCACTGAGTGTTTTAAAGTCTCTGCCCTATAGTCTTCTGGATTACCTTAATTTTACCTAGCAAGAGGAGCTTGAGGAGGCTCATCTTCTACATATAGCAGCGCAGGGTTTATGATGCCTGTAGCCCACCTCCTTGTATCCAAACTGAAATATGAAGCAATTCTTGAACACATGCAGACTAAATACCTACTTTGGTACATGCATGGCCTCTTCTTCTTTTGGTGGATATTGACTCTGGGCTGTGATTGATATCTATTATTGTGGTCACCAGGTTTTGGATCAGTAAACATTGTCCAAGTGACCATATATTATTATTATTATTCTAGGACAATACATTGCAAGAATGTTACATCAACGGTGACCTTCCTGTTGGATCTTTCCACCTGAAGACCTACCCTTCTACTTCCCCTCAACTTACCTATTCTTTGCCACCTTCGTCTAGTCTTCCCCTGAGCTCTCCTGTGTATCTGCTAAAAGAGGCAGAGTAGTACATGTGGGGTAAACAGCCTCTGAGCTGACACACATCCCTGTTTCTTACCGTTTTCTTTCAATTGTTTTTCCTTTGGGCACTTGATTCACTCCACTGGGTTCTTATTTATATGAGAGGTGTCATATTTCTCTCTAGTCTGGGGTCCCCATATACATTCTAATATTGTAGTGCTGGCAAGGAAATATCTAAAATAACCACATTACTATTCTTATTGAAACTTGTGTCAACCTTGCATGATAGAGCACTTTGCTTCATGCAAATTCTTGTGCTTATTCAGGTTCAGATACCACTCTCCTTGGAATCCTTCATTCCGAGTGAAGCTATCATCAAAATTCAATACATTGTATTAATGTAAAGCACATTTAGCTCCACACGTAATACATAGAGTGATTAAGTTTCAAACCCATTGAGGTTTATTAAGGGATTAGCAGATTACAAACTCAAATAATCAAACTAATTAGTACTCAATAGATGAATGCAGTTATCAATGTATAGTTCAATTCAATTCAAAGTCAGAAAAGCTAAGACAAACTACTAGAATGTTGTCTGTAAAAGGAAAATTAAAGAGAGTACCCTACTCTGTTAAGTCAAGAGATGGTTCTGTCAAGAAATCAGGAAAAAAAGGATTCTGCTGTAAAAGCATCTGAAAATGAGCTGCTCTAAAGGCAATTGAAAGGACATACACATTTCTGTTTACATTGTATTAGCTTATATCACACATTTCTAATATTTGATGAATCTACACATGATTTCTACTCAATAGACCAATCAGAATTAAGGCACAAGCAGATTACCAAATTCATTATCTTCCAAGCTAATGATCAATGAGGCTACTATACACTTCCCTCAAAACTTGCAGTTATCGGCAACATAATGTGATAAAATGGTCAAGCTGTATTCTGCAAGTGCATCGCAACTGCCTTTTAGTGTGATTGCGTGAAAGAAAACATTTCACATGGGAACAAAAAATAGATGCATCATTTGAAGTTGCTGGGTCAGTTTCTCCTAGAATAAAGATATATGAAAAGGAACTAGATGGCACCCAAACGTTAACCTTTTTAAAAAGCAGCCTACCTTAGCTATGATCAATCTAAACGTGAAAAACATACATTTGCGAATTACATGTTAAAGTTGATATAAAAATAAATCAATTTAATTTGAAAAAATCATCATACTTTTTTTTTGTCTAACATTATAGAAAGATTTTTACGTAGCGTTATAAAGGGAGTAGTGTCCCATAGGTTTCTAATCACGTTTTTCTCTTTGTGTCCAAAACTCTTCAAAATGACCTTGGGACTGATTTAGATCTTGACGGTCTTACTGCCATCACACTGTGGTAGCGGTCCCAAGTGCTCTGCCAATCTTTTGCCTGCAGTACTCAGATGTATACAGGCTGACTCACCGCCTGCGCTAACAGAATGCTTCCTGCTGTGGTCAGGGCACACCGCAATCGACGCAGCGGACTCCAATGCTAGCGAATAGTACTTCATCGTCATCAGTCGTCATCAGCCTGGGAAGTTCCCAAAGAACAGATTTAGATTTCACAGTTGTGCTTGAGGTCTGCTAGCAGTGGTTCCGTGACAGAGAGAGAGCTAATTGCAGTACACACGCTCAGCAATGCACCATCACTGTGACCAATGGATGGATGGTAGTAGAAAACACCTGATGTCCATTGGCCAAATGGAAACATCTGCATACCACACTATAAAGCACTCCCCATTTCAGAACATGATCCTTTTCCATTCCACTGCACCACAACATTTTCTACTAGAGATTTTGCCAGTTAAGTAGTGTTATTTTATTCCCTTTATTTATAACCCAACGAAGGACACTGTTCCTACAGTAGGATGCAATAAGTCACCCATACTTAAGGGTGCAAAAAGTCACCTTGGGGTGTGTGAGGGCATCAGAGGACAAAAAAGTTTTTTTCCCCTCACTTATGGGCCCTTCATACCTAAGGTTCTTTTGTTTTGTTTTTGTTTTTGTTTTCTTGCTCACAATTTTTCTTGTAAAATGCACGGGTGACTTTTTGCACCCTTAAGTATGGGTGACTTATTGCATCCTACTGTAGGAACAGTGTCCTTCGTTGGGTTATAAATACATGTATTAGGAGCATGGACACTGGACCTTTAATAGCTCCTAGGTCCCCCCCTCTTTTTGTTTAATATATTTTATTCCCTTTACCTGTTTCTTGTCCCTTTATACCCTTGCATTTATTACCTTGTGGTTAATTGTTTTAAAATTATGTTTCTGTGCATAATGCCAGACCCCAAAAATCCATGTTTACTGAGTAAGAATTGTTTGTCATGGTGGATAAAATCATAAGAGTAGGGCGACAATTATTTGGAGCCCAAGTCCAAAATACACCCCTATCTAAAAAAGGCAAATATGGGCCACAATAGTCGACATAGTGAATGCTGTAGCTAACAACCTGTGCACACAGTAGGATATTAGGAAGAGGTGGAATTACCTGTGGTGGAGGGTGTATTACCTGTCCTTCAAGTTTCACCTGGAGGCCCAGAGGGCTGGTGGAGGTTCTCCCAGGCACCCTAACAACTCATGCCCTGGGAGGAGGATATCTTGCAGATCCTATATCCTGAAGGCATGACAGAAATACCTGGTGGAGTGGAGTCTGGTAAGTTACGCTTTGCAAAAGTCACTAAACCTCAATGTCCTGTTTGTTCTCAACTCAGCTGTTGCCAATGTGTTCTGCACATATTTTCATAACAGAGACACCTCAAACCATCAGTACCAGATAATTTGGATTGTTTTTGTGAATGTATTGTGTTGCACATAAGATTACAGGTGTCAATCTCCATTACATCTTACATGATGTTATGGTGCCTGTGTTACAACACCAAATAACCAATTACCCATATGTGTGTCATATTATAACTGTCTGCCCCATTTTAACTACATCATTTCCACAGGTATGTTCCACTAACCATTTTGAAAGTGTAGGGAAGTTGTCTTTGAAATTACTACAACTACCATGATGCCATGTTTCTGTTTTGTCAAAAAAATATTTCTATACCATATCTCATTCTCTCTTGTCCAACAGATTTTAGCATATGGTAAAGTGTCATGTAGTAATCAATCCCCATTCAATGCTCCTTACTGAAAATTGTTTGCATTGTTTTCTGAATGTTGTCTTGTTGTTCTCAACCAATTGAATGGAAATCATGAGTTTCACAAAACAAACTGTGTTGACCAATCAATTCTACTCCATCCCAGTTCATATCAGGACTACCCCCTCCTTTTTACAATTCAAAAGACAACACAAAGACCACTTCCTTAACCGTTCTCTCCGAAATGGATAGCCGCTGCCGAAAAGCCTAAGCCTGCACTTTGCAGGACATAAACACCGCCCACCAAGACTGATACCACATCCCCTCCTTGCATGTGCTCAGTATTGTGACTCTCTGTGTCTTTCTCTCCTGGAATGTTATTCAATGCACTGAGACTTCCAATTGCCCCTTGAATCAATGTGTGAACGACCGCCTAAATATGTGCTTTAACCCATGTTGTGAAGCGCTCCGATACCTTCGGGTCTGGCAAGCGCTATACAAAACTCTACAATAAATAAATAAATAAATTACTATGCTGAATATAAGTGGTAATTCCACAACTTGACTCTGCACTGTTCGCATGATGACAAATGACAAACATCCATCCAAATTATGTAAATGTCTGTTTTGGTCTGCTAGGCCTTGGAATTGTTAATTGCACATTTCACCTCTCCACTGTGTTGGGTTGAATGGTTGGGAGATGTGAGGTATGCTTCCAAATCACTTTATAAACCTTTCAGGACATCTTATTATCTATTATTTTAAAATTGTACTGTTTGAAAGTGCTAAATGTTATGATAATATGTTAAATACCACTGAAAGCTATCATCATAATAATCTCTACCGCTTTTTACTTCTAGGTATCTACATTGTTTATCTCAAAAGACTTGGAAGTATAATACGCACTTTTACTGATAAAAATGTTCTCAATTTCTCAACAGGTCCAACGGCCAGACCACCTTGCCAGAAATCTGCCACTGCAGAGACCTCTGCTCTAGCCCAGGATCAAGCCTTCAGTGATGACAACACTCCTGGTACTCTTGATGAAGATGAAGATTCTGGTCCATCTGGTCAGTATGGGCAGACCCTCCAGTGAGGCTCACTGAGCCAACACACCGACACCTCCCACCCTAGCTGTAACACCTGAGCTAGCCGAAGGCTCCATTTCCTATATTCCTGCCACTGTAATATCAATCAGGTGCCACCCCAGTCCTGGGTAATGTTGACACCACAGCACCACCAGCTCCAGTTCACCAAAGATCCAGTCAGATGGGGCACACTTGGCCAAGGGCACAGGGTAGTGGGCTTAGGGGTCTTGTAGGGATGATGTGGGCCAGCATAGTGAGGCCAATTGGGTCATTCTCACTCAGACCACCATTGACAATGTCTTGGGAGCCTATCATCAATCCTAAGACATGATTGGCCAGACACTTACAGAGCTCCAGGAGATGAAGCAGTTGCAGAGGGAACTCAATTATCAGATGGAGGCTCACAACTCCAAAATGGGAACCCTAACTGTAGGACATTTACACCCATTTGTACAGGGCTTTACCGGCACCATCTACCCCTTCCTGTGGTCCTAAAACATCTGGCCCATATTCATCTGTCACCACCACAGGAAAGGAGGCTCTGCTGCAGGAAGAACCACCGGCAGTCCCCAATGGCCCTGCAACTGTGGATCCCCCCTCACCACAGGAGGGGAAGTGCACACATATTTCCAGGAGGTGAGGATGGCAAGACTTCTGCCACCAATGGTAAGAAACCTCAACCCTAATTCCCTCCAGTGTAGGCCTACCATTCACTCTGTGGTCTAATTCTGCATATATTTGCCTTTCTGATGCAGTGTTTTTTTGGACATTGGACTTCAAACAATGTGTGTTCTACAAATTTGGTTTCATTCCCAATGACTGGCTTCTTCACATTTTAATTTGCTTTTTCATTTTCACTCTGTTTACTTTCTTCGTATATATGTTCAATAAATTCAAAACTCAAAAACTCATAGACTGGTTTTGTATATCTCAACTCAATCAATGCATCTGTTTTTTTTCCATCATAGCTTTACAATGACAAAAATCAAAAGATTGTGTAAACACAGATGATTTGCAAGTAGGTAATGTTTATCTCAACTTCCCAACCATAACTCCCAAAAATGTCATACCATTAAATCATCTAATACTATGCTTATTCCATTTGAGCAATATTTGCCTGTCCACGTTTGCACTATCGTAACAATCCATACTTGTCAGTGATAATCACTGCCAATTTTCACATTTCCAGTTCCAAACCTTGCCAACATGGAAGAAGGGGATCTATCCAAAAGAATCAGACTGAAAAGGCAAATGATTATTGACTCGTTATCAGCTGGAGCCAAATCTTTTGGCTCACATAAGGAATTTGTTATTTGTTATTTGTAGGGGAATTTATATAGCGCATGTATACCGACAGGTCTCTTAGCGCTGAATCCCACATCAATAACGCAAATAGACAAAAACATGGCAGTACTACATTTTGTAGACACAGGATCATTCCAATCCACTGTTCGGGTCTCTGATGGAATGTCACAACCAGGTTTCAGTGGTGTGCCACACAAAGTATGTCCTACAATGATGAGACACATCAACAGCTACATTCACTTTACACACAATGAGGATTTTGCCAATGTGAAGGGAGATTAGCATGATTTGGCTCAACTACCACATGTGGTTTGAGCTAATGACTGCAAGCATATTGCCTTAGTGCCAACACTCGACAGTAATCTTAACTCTCCCATTCAATCAGTGCAGGTTGCCTTGGTACAAGATTTGTACACCCAAAGTCTGTGTCTGTCTCTCCCAGGCTCAATCCAGGTTCCCTTTATACTTCAAAACACCACCACGTACCTGCAAATGTCACAAGAATGAAATGTCCAAATGAAGATGACATGATGAAGGAACATAAAACAGATTAAAAAAAAGACCTCCAATCAAACATAACATAATAGCCACATTACAAAGTCACATTTTGTAAGAACACAGTTTTACAAAATAATCAGAGATAAACAGTGTAACTGAACACAGTAGTCAGTGTGACTAAATTTCGATCAACAAACATCTTTGGTCTGAATTACCCTGAACTTGCCCTTCCTAAAAATTACCACCACATACCTCTCTCATCTTCACATAAGTTGGTGTAACGGAGAAAGTGAGAACATGTAAAGATATACTTACACTCATGAGATGAAGTTGTCAATGACATCTGGACATGTCAACTTCTTCCTCTTCACTACTATCATTTTCATTTGGCATTTCAGGATCCTCACCCGGTGGATCTTATCCTCTGTGATGTAATGCTGTTCCATTGCAGGGTGATATTGTGGAGCATGCAGCAGGCCACTGTGATTTGGCAATCCTTAGAGTGTGGAGTAGAGGAAGGCTCTACTAGTTTTGTCCAGACAATGAAATCTAGCCTTTAGGAGCCCGAAAGCCCACTCCACTGGTTGCGGTTCTCTTCCATGGGCCTCATTGAAGTGAACTTCTCCTGGCGTTGTCAGATTCCTCAGCGTTGCTATCAACCTTGGTCAGTTTGGATAAGCTGAGTCTCCTAGATGGAAGACAAAAAGAAAAAACGCCCAAACATGTGACACTATTTCATATTATTCAACTAGAAATCCCCCAAACAATATTATGAAAGATTGTACTGACCAACAAGCCAGGCCCTCTCAGGTTCAAGTTGTGACATTTGCAGGGGTATGAAGTTGTTCTGTAGTACAAAGAAATCATGGTCAGAGTCAGGGAAACGTACACAGACGCTTTTGATGTACGAATCTGGTAAGCAGACAACTTGCATGTTGTTTGAATAGAATTGTTTCCGATTCTGGTAGACCTGTTCTCTGATGTTGGGTGGCACTAAGGCAATATGTGGGACATTAATTGTTCCAAGCACAAGTGGTAGGTGACCCAAATTATAAAAATCCCCCTTCACATTGGCTAAATCCTACTGCTGTGGAAACTAAATTAAGCTGTTGATGTGCGTCATCAATGAAAATATAATTTCTTGTAGCAGACTACTGAAAGTTGATTGTGACATTCCACCACATACTGCAACCGTATATTGGAAGAATCATGTGGCCACAAAATGAAGTTCTGCCATGATTTTGACCATTGGTGTAATAGAGGTAAGATTTCTATTGTGACTGTGAAGATCTGGTTCCAGTTGATGACATAATCCAGTATAGGTTGCCTCTTCAATCTGAACTTCTTGATTATATGCCTTTCTTTCATGGTGGCAAGGTCTGCAAGTGGGCGGTACACCTGAGGCTGTCATTACCTCACTCTCCCAGTATTCATAAGTCTGCATCGGAAACTATTTGAACATTTTCCACAGCAACATATCTAATATTTGAAACTAAAATCATGTAGTTGTACAAAATATATGGTTTGGCTACATAATTTAATAAAACATTTGCTTTCTGTCCTTTCTTCTTCACAAATTAAATTAATAGCCTACAAATAATTTCAAAAAAGGTGCAAATAATACATCTCACATGTATTATTTACACATTATTTTTTCCTCCAAAAATACTGTCAACTGAGTTATAAACAACACTGCACTAATATCACTTTCAGCACAGTAATTTACTACATATAAATGTTTATTTTTAAAACAATGAGTGTCCATCTACATTTGAAAATGTTAACAAATTAGCCACCATTTTGAATGGTTGTGACTCACTTAACGGTCACAAACAGACTATTTTGAACTTCTAAAATGGCTGGTGCCTGACCTCACCCATAGGACATTTGGAATCAGATGCGTGCAATGATAGTTGATCGCAAAGTGAGTGGTAAACTCCACAAAGGACTCAGCAATAGGCTAACGTTGGTGAAAGTAATATGTGAAAACCAATGGCTGCATTCGTCTACACTGACGATGGCGTAAGTCACGTATATATATGCGGCAGTTGGGATCAAAGCTCACTTGCCTCCTAACACTGCTGCTACCAAGACCTAATCCACCTTTGCTGCTTTTACTTACCTCTGGGAGCACTGGTGGCTGGTAAAAAAGTGACAGGGACCTGCCTTCTCGCCAGAGGAGCAGGACTAGATGCATTTCTGAAATGTATGTGGGTATATGTCTAACTGATATTTTTCCATTAACACAGGCTGCAACGTCCCTTTTAGTTCCTGAGGGAAGTGTAGTTAGTGATGTGAAGTCTCATATATTTTTGATTCTTACAGAAGACAACGATGTTGGGGATTTCTAAGCTCTTTACATTGTGAAAAATCAACAACATTATTATGTGTTCTGTGGTGAAAGGCCAAGATTCTAATTGGTGTGTATGTAGAAATATATCTATGTATTAGTTTGAATTAAACATGATATGTTTAAAACTCACATATTGGATATTTTACATCACATTATTTACCCTCTACAACTGTACATAGAAAATGTTATCTGTACAAGGCAAATAAAACTGATGTCTCATTTGTTTCAACCCCAAACCTACCACTTGCAGATGCCAAACTAGATCTTCCACACCCTAACCCACCCCTTCCACATCTCAAACCACCCCTTCCAAACACAAGAGTCTCCCTCCCAAAACCACCCTCCCAAACCCAATGTCACCCCACCCAAACCCAAGGCCACCCCTTCCAAATTCAAAGGCACCCTTCCAGAGCCCAAACCCCCCACTCCTGTGTATGATCTGTGAGGTGCCTGCTATGCCCACTAGATGACCCTTCCTGATGAGGTTTCCCTTGGCAGGGCATTAGGAGGCAAGCTTTGTACCACTACACCACTGTGCACAGATCTTTTGCATTTTATGGACTGCCATTTGGCTTTATTGAAAGTTTAAAGAGAGTTATCTCATAGTTCCTAATAAATACATACTTTTAAGCTCACCAAATTAGTCCTGGCCATAATTTCCCTTAGCAATTGTTTGATTTCTAGCAATGTTTCTCAGTAAAATGTGAAGTGATCATTTAGCTTTACCAAGATAGCAGGTAATACAACTGATTTTTTAATGTCTACTTTGTTAAATGCAAACACTTTTGAACATAGTATGGGATGGTCATTAGACATTAGGTGCAGGCATTCATCATAGCAATGGGCACTTGCACCCAGTACTTGAGGTTACACATTTTATTTGCATGTGTTACTACAGGGGTGTTTGTTTGACCTTGATTACTGATCAGTCTGAAACTATTTGTAACTATTGAAATTGGATACAGTACAGGACTTGCAGTAGAGAAGGGGAAATGTTACTCAGATATATATGTTGTATGCTTCTAATTTGTGGTTAACATTGATTTAACCACTATTTTGTGAGGTAAAGGTTGCACCTTGTCTAGTGCAATTTCTACATCATGTTACATTGCGCTCATCCCTATGATGTGTGTTGCGTATGCTTTTAATGTGACCATTTGGGGGATTTATTTCAACACACCTGTATGTTGAGTTTTTTATTTTTATTTTGATATCCTTTTCTGTGCATGTTTCCATTTTTGGAAGGCAGCTTACTCCACATTTATACATATGATCATGTAAGTGTTTTTCTTTAAATTTCTTAAATGTCAACAATACAGACATATGCCATGCACATTGATATGCTATTGCTTGTAAGAGAGATTTATGAATGCATAAGTCCTGTGCATATGTTAACACACAAATCATTAGGCTACAGGTAAGAGTGAAGCTTACCGTCGATTGCCTCCATGTCGGTGCTGGTTTTGTTCAGCATCAAGCAGCAGTGGCAGGACTTGGAAGATCAGATTCATGGCGGAACAGAAAGTGTGTAAGTGAGAAGAGCTGAGTTTCTGCCTTATATCCCTTCCATTTCTCCAACTAATGTGTGGAGGTTTTACCACCACAGTCATGTCAGCAGAAAGGCACATTCTGATTGGCCCTGCAGAGAAACTGGTGGTCCTCCTTCCGTCAGCCACTTTTTCTTATCCTGCTATCAACGCATTTGTGATTTCCTGGCAGTGATGGTGGGACCAAGTTAGTCTTTCATCTATGGACACGCTAACATGTAAATGGGGTGATTATTGTGTAATAGGATGACAATGGTAAACAGCAATGCCAGCGCATACATAAATTTAGGGAAGTATTGGTTCCCACGATAGGAGACAGGTGTGCTCATGAAGACAAAAAGACACTATGTCATCCAATTAGTGTCATGTAAAAGGCGAAGCCCCAAGTACACAAATTGTATAAAGAATGTCCAGAGCACCACCACACATAAAGGTGAAAGGTCTGTCAGCTTTAGCGGGTCCGTCCAAGTAGATTTAGCTGTGATGCACAAAGCGTAGGTACAGAGAAGCTGATATTTTCATTCTTTAATTCCATATGTACTCCATATGTACCCATAAGTGAGCCCTGCTTCGTCTTTGTTCACATGTCTTTGCAAGACGCATGTTCAAAGACGAAGCAGGGCTCACTTAATCTGAGTGGCGTTTGGACTTGGTGGGATTTCTACAGCTAACTTGCCATCCGGACTTCTCAAGGTCCCGGCGTGGTCTTAGGATACTCTCGGAGGCTAAATGGTACTCAACTTTGCATTTTATGATTAAGATCCTTACTTTTGAGTCCTTGGGGCTCCGGGGACCACAGTGCTTTTATTCATATATACAGGATGTGGATGAACAGTGCATCATACATTTAAGCCTTGAAAAAATTGTCTAGTGTGACAAAACAGGTGTAGGCTGTCTCTGTGGTTGCATATGGAATAAAAGAATGAAAATATCAGCTTCTCCGTGCCTACTCTTCGTGCATCACAGCTAAATCTACTTGAACAGAACCGCTATAGCTGACGGACCCCTTCTCTTTATGTGTGGTGGTGCTCTGGACATTCTTTATACACTGTAAATGGGGTGGGCGGACTGCTAAACCAGAAAGCAGAAAGCCCACCGGAAATGCCAGGGCAGGACTCAATTCACCAACATCTAAATCAAGCTCTTAGTCTCGTGACAATTGGTCTTGCTTTTGCCCATTTTAAGGTTGTGGCCTTGTTTGTTTTGCATTTTTCACAACAGCGTACATAGCTAGCATATAGCACTCTCCTATAACTGTTTAAGTTCTTTAATGTTGATTCGGTAAGCCTTTGTGACACTTTCTTCACTGCTGGACAGCAAACGTTTTGCATTATGATGCATTGTTCCCCAGTGTGGAGCACATCTATTTGTGCAACTCTTTGTAAAACTATTGGCATGATCAATTGTTGGAGCTTTTTGTGAGGATTTACAAAATCAGAAGTTTATGTTCACTATTTTGTCATTGTGCAGTACCCGGTAGCATGAAAGGGATGGTGCTGTTTTTATTGACACCAACTAGGAGTAACCCCTTATTTAGCCAGAGACAAGCCATGTTTCTGATCAGTCAGAATGAGTCAGGTCTCTGGTGTCTAATCTTAAATGTGATGCTGGGTACTGTACTTTGTTTGAGGCAATGTTGAGAAAAGGTTGACATAACTTTTCTGGGTGGATTGCTTAATGTCTTCTGGATTTACTCTCCACAGAATTCGTATTCATATTGCTGACATTCTAAAATGTGGCTAGAAAAGTTTCAGGTCATGTCCTCATGATCTCTTAATGTGCATAGATTTTTGACGAATACAGAGTATAACATTGTCTCCAGTCCCTTCCTAAAAGGTATAATTTCTTACGCGGGAATATCGGTTCAGTTGGGATAAGCAATCATTTGATGAGAGTGACTGAAAACAATCCATCAACATCAATGTTCATTAGAATGGGTCAATATGTAAGTGGATGCTATAAGATGAACTTGATGCATTTAATCTGTATCACAGGCAACCAGATTCGTGGCCAGCTTTTCTGCAAAGAAAAACAAGGCCAATTCGGTGCATTTATAGACTGATAATGCAATACCAAAAGACCAATTCAGAGTAGTATAAGAGAATCGTTTTAATCATTAACTCTTAAGAAAAGACCACAGTTGGACAAACAATTTAAAAGGTTTAGGGCCTTATTATGAGTATGGCAGTCTTTATCTGGGACCCACCACCGCGGCTGTCCCAGGTAGACCGCCAAGCCAATGTTGGACTCACCCTCCGGATTTTGAGTTTAATCCAGGGAGGGCAGGCAGGGCTGCGACGGTGTTACTGCAGCTTGTAAGTTAGGCTCCTAGGAGGGCCTATGAAACATATCGCTGCCGTGAGAGAGCCTACTGCACATATGTGCACTTTGTGGCAGGCACCATGTCATGCATGCCACACAGTGCATGGACGAAAATACAATTGTGGGGGGGCACAACAGAAGCCACCCGGCATGCACCCTCATGTGCAGATTTGCCCAGGGGACTAGTTAGGGCCCTCTTACATGTATTTCTGCCGCTCTTTCCATGACAGGGTCTCCGCCATGAAATGAGACGTGGAAATGCAAGTCAGAATATGCTCAGTAGTGCCGGCATTGGCACCACCAGCATATTCAGGCTCCTTTCCGCACTGTGATTGCCATAGAATCCTGACAGAGGTGGCGGTCATGTGGCGGTCCTACATCCCCCATTGTAATTAGATGGTCGGACCACCGGGGTGGTGGTCAGACCACCTATTCGAGTACTGGGGTCCCAAGGGCCGCTTTACTCGTAATAACCACCTATGTCACTGGGACCAAGATTTGCACACTAAAAGGTTCTAAACCTTCAGATGATTAGTTTCTAGGTTTGCAATAAATATCAGGAAATCCCACAAAATAATCATCATACAGAGATCTTCAAGAAGCATCACAGAGACATTCCTGAAAAGCGTAAAAGGCAACAATAATTCTACTGTCCCAAAATCAGTACATAGGTCTATGCCATATGCACTTGCTCGATTACTCCAAAAGACAATCAACTTGACAAAGATGGACCAGTTCAACTTTTCATGCAGCTTTGGTCTCCCAACACGTAGCGTGAGCTCAATATCATTCCCTGGAAGTGGGCAAGAACTACTTTAACTAGAACTCCACTTTTGTAAGATATTGAGATAACCTTTCAACTTTGCCACCCTTCTTGATGTATTCTGGATGTGTGCTTCCATGCAATCATTAATTAAGAAGTCACTGTGAGTTCCGGGTATTTTGACTTAATACTAATTCAAAGATGTTATGGCCTTTTCTGCTGCCCTCTTGGGCTCTGTATAATTAGCATCAAGTGGGGCACATCATAACCTGAAGAATGCACATAAAGGTCACAGCAGCCCACATTGCATTGACCGTCAGTTTTCAGCTAGCCTTTAATAGCATCAGGAAATTGAGCATCATATGGGCTACTCGTGGTGAGACCAAACTCAGCAATTTATTTATAAGATAACTTTGCAGTGATCGTAAATTATAGCATTTTGGGAAATAAAAATCTGAATTTTAATAGTATTTCAAAAAGGAAAACATCCCAGATTAAATCAGAATTATGAAGTGAGTGCATCAAAGTAAATTATATCTATAATACTGAATGATGAGAAATGTCAGTAAGATTTACGTTGTACCCATGATATGTGTCCCTAAGTGTTTTTAGAATCCGCTAAACTCGTCACATTTTTTCAATATTATACGTCAAATGGCACATGTCAGCCATGCCATTTAATTTGATCTTTTTAAATGTGTAGGTCAACAGTCATAAACAAGAAGCTGTTGAATTTCATTGGGAATTAATGTTACGTGGGTGCCAGCCATGCCAGTTGATTCCCACTGAGTGCATTTTAATTCAGTAAGTAATCAGCCATCTTTATCCATAGGAAAATGCAATCATCTACAAGCAAAAAGGCACTGTTTAAAAATTCCCTGTCAAGGCAACGCAGTGAAAGGAGAAAGTGTTTTAATTGATTGGATACCTTTTATGAGCTCCCATCATTTTATATGAAATATTCATATGACCGACTTCCTGATTGATTAATGCCATGGCCCCTCTTCTGAAGGCCGAATCACAAAAAGCAAGCTTGCACCCTCTGCCTCACAGAGTACCCCCTTAACCTAGAGGCCTTCAGAGGGCTGGCTTGTGTTCTCTGCCTCACCATCTGAGGTCTCCAACATTGTATGCCCTGTGAAAGCTGGGTCAGATTCTCCCCAGCTTTCCTCGAGAAGGCGAGACCTTGAGCTTCTCGCTTGAAATCCCACATCCATAGCAGGATCACCAGGTTTGGAGGCCATCATGGGAGGAGCTGTGACATAAAAGGCAGCTGCACTCCTATCCAACCAGAGTTTAATGCTGCTCCATGATGGCGGATTTCAGCTTAAATCCAGCAATAAACTATGTGGAGCCTGAGAAGTCTTCAACATTGAAGCTGTCAAGTAGGTATTTTTTATTTATCCTCTATCTTGAATATGTTGTGATTTGATATAACAAGGCACCGTTGGAGTTTTAATATCTGTCAGATGCCCTGAACCTCGAGAACATGGGGTCTGGCAGCCAACTTATTAGAATTATCTGTGGTATTTTCAAGATGTTGCTTAATCAAAAATTCAGGTGTTTTATCTTTTGCAGAGTCTTTACTTAATAAATCTGCTAATAAAGCCTTTGAAAAGAAAATAGAGTGCCTGTTTCTCATTCTTTGGTTTAAGAACTCTGCACTGAGAACTTCAATGGAGATCTGAAGTAAGTTCCTTCAAGTTTGAAAAATACTTTGGTTCACTATGTTTCTTGAAGAAAACTGTAGACGGTATTCATCAAATATAGAGATGTGCCTGACTTTATGTTCTAAGGTGTGTGAGTGTCAGGGAAAGTTGATTTTAAACAAAGTGACTGAAAGAGTATTGTGATCCTTTGATCACTCCCAATGCAATATTTCCATTTGGGAAAGTAAACGCAGGGATAGGTGAGTAGATGTCTCTTCGTAGGCCACTATCTCTACATTCACAGCCATTTACAGGGTGTCGCAAAATATGCCTAATTAATATTCATTATGCAAGTTATTTTGTGACCCTTTGAGAATGGCTAATTTGTGATGCAACCATTTAATGCATAGGTTGAAACCAAGTTACATCTCCATTCATGAACCAGTCAGTGTGTTATTTGCGCATTAGTCGAATAATGCAAAAGGGTGTAAATTATGTCATTCTGCATTTTTTTAATGTGGAATCAATCAATCAATCAGGGGTTTTAAAGCGCCCTACTCACCTGTGAGGGTCTCAAGGTGCTGGGGCGAGCAGCTCCGTAGGTCATTCGACGAGCCAGGTCTTGAGGTGCTTTCTGAATTGGTGCAGTGTCAGGATTCGGCAGATGCAGAGGGGGAGTTCATTCCAGGTCTTGGCCACCAGATAGGAGAGAGATCTGCCACCTGCTCTGGTCCTGTGGATGCAGGGGACCATGGCTACGTCGAGGTTGGCAGAGCGGAGATTTCTCTTGGGGGTGTGGAAGGAGATTCATTTGTTGAGCTATTGGGGTCCAGTGTTGTGGAGGGCTTTGTAGGCGTGTGCGAGAAGTTTTAAGGTTATTCTTCTTTCAAGAAGGTCACGGAGGTGTTGGATCATGTGGACATGTGGTGGCATGTCGAGGATAAGTCTGGCTTCAACGTTCTGGACGGTATGGAGTTTGTGGAGGAGTATTTTGTTTTTTCCGGCATAAAGGGTGTTTTCATAGTCCAGTCTGCTGGTGATGAGTGTGTGGATAATGGACTTCCTGGAGTCAGGGGGATTCACTTGAAGGTCTTGTGAAGTATGCAGAGGGTGTTGAAGCAAGTGGAAACACAGCGTTGATCTGGCGGTTCATGGTCAGTGAAGAGTTGAGTATGATACCCAGGTTGCATGCGTGGTCCGTTGAGGTGGGAGGGTTTCCGGGGGCGGGGGCCACCAGATGTTTTCCCATGCAGAGGGGGTGGAGCCGAGGATGAGGACTTCTGTTTTCTATGAGTTGAGCTTCAGGCAGCTGCTGCTCATCCCTTCTTGGTAGCTGCACATAGTGATGTCAGGTTCCTTGTTGAGGGAGAGGATGAGCTGGGTGTCGTCGGCATATGAGACTATGTTGAGTCTATGTTTTCTGACGATGGTTGCAGTGGGGGCCATGTAGACAATGAAGAGTGTGGGGCTGAGGGAGGATCCTTGGGGTACTCCACATCTGATCTCTTTTTGTTTGGAGAAGAAGGGCAGGAGTCTTATTCTTTGTGTTCCGCCTGAGAGGAAATATCAAATCCAGTCTAGGGCTGTTCCCTGGATGCCGTCATCGTGGAGTCTGGGGGCTAGTGTGCGGTGGGAGACTGTGTCGAAGGATACTGAAAGGTCCAAGAGGATGAGCGCTGCTGTGTGGCCTTGGTCGAGGAGGGCGCAGATGTCATCGGTGGCGGCTATAAGGCTGGTCTCGGTGCTGTGGTTGCTGTGGAATCCAGATTGAGAGGTGTCTAGGATGTTGTTGGTTTCTATAAAGTGTGCTAGCTGGGTGTTGATGACTTTCTCGAGGACTTTGGCGGCAAAGAGGAGTAGTGAGATGGGCGTGAAGTTCTTGAGATCCGTCTGGTCTGCGGACGGTTTGACTTTGGCGCAATTCCAGTCATCGGGGAAAGGGGCGGTCTCGAAGGAGCAGTTGATAGTTTGGCGTAGTTCGGGTGCAATGGTGGTGGTGGCCCTTTGAAAGATGTGCGGCGGGCAGGGGTCAGTAGGTGCTCTGGAGTGGTTGCTTTTCATTGTCTTTACAGTGTCTTCTCTGATGAAAGGGGTCCAGGTCAGGAGGGTCTGTCGGATGGCATCGCTGGGGGGTGGCGTTGAAGTGGTGCTGTGGTCGACAAAGTTGTCAGAGAGCGTCTTGATCTTGAAGTGGAAGAAGGAGCTGAGATTGTTGCAGAGGTCTTGGGAGAGAGGGACGTTGGTTGTTTCGCTGTTGGGTCTGGTGAATTCTTGTATGATGGGGAAGAGTTCCTTGGAGTTGTGGGCATTTGAGGGAATTCTATCTTGGATGAAGTTTCTCTTAGTTGATTTGATGAGTTGGTGATGTGCCGTGGTGGCTGCCTTATAGGCGGAGTGTGCTTCTGGGGTTTTGTTGTTTCTCCACGTTTTCTCCAGTGGTCAGTAAGAGCGATTGGATTCTCGGAGGTCCATGGTGAACGAGGTGGCATTTGCGTAGTGTCTTCTCATGGTGTTTTGGAGGGGAGGCGAGAGTGTTGGCGGGAAGGAAAGGGAAATCTTACTCCATGTAGGGACTATTTAACTGTTGGGGAAACGCACACCTTAATTTCTTCTCCTCTCAACAGGTCATTCTGCTGATAAGCTGGATTCACATAATAAAGTCATTGCATTTTCTAGAACCCACGTTTTTCCCAAGCACTCCTGATCAATTACAGAATGATGCCGAATTCCAGAAACAAGGGAAGGTGTAATCTATATTAATTTATTCACAGCAATCAGTAAAATATTTTGGCATTTAAGTTCCACAATAAAAATTGGATGAATAATGAACAGAAAAAGTTATTTTGATGAAGACAAGACAGTTGTTCCTGTATCAGGCTGATTGAGCCCCCAGTACTATGATAACAAAAAAATAGTAATGTTATTCCTTGAATCATAAGACACTTTGAGTGTCAGTGGTTTAGCACAGGGTGTCCTCTGAATATAGGAAGAAATCTATTATTAAATTAATTAGGAGTTTGTTGTCCTGGCAAAATGCTAGCGTCCCCAGGCAACAGACTCACCTGATCTCAATCTAAGTCCTGAGTCATAAATGCATGACATTTTATGGGTTAGCAAAGGTGAAGCTTACATATGGATCATGGATCATCCCTTATTCCAGTGAATTATCAAGGCGATCACCAAGGTTTCAGCAGTAGTTAAAGCCTGTGCTTAATTTGAGCAGGCGGTTTCCAGTGCTCGGAACATAATTGTCAACACTGGCACTTATGACAGCCTACAAAAACAGAGTGGGGGGAGAATGGACCACTTGTCCTGTATAACCAGGGTCTTGGTTGTGTTGGTTCAATCATAAAAAACCCTCATATACGTACACAGGCAAATGGCGGTATATCTTGATTTTCCGCCTGAGTGTACTGCTACAGCATCATCTTTGGGTTTTTTGGTAGAACATATGCTGACCTCCACCTGGAGGAAGACCAAGTGGTTTGTTAGTAGCATCCAGAAATAAAAAACAAGGGCGTGAATGTGCTCAGGTGTGGTGAAGTTAAAATTCTCTACATCACTTTTTCACAGATATTTATTGAAGAAGTCGTGATGTGGGAAATTAAAAATTAAGAGGTGCGTTTGTAGACCCAGTTACTAGTCTACCGCACTGTCATTGGTCAACATGTTTCAGCCTCCTGGTGTAGTCTAGAGGCTTTCGTCAGGACCGGATTTTGTTTAGGAGCGTATTGTGGCTAATCTAGTGGTTAACTTACCACTCTTGCTTTGAGAAGTCAGATCTGTAGTATCTGTACCTGTGGGGAAAGAAAAAAGAAGACATGTGCAATGGTGGTTCTTCTTTGTCATTCTCCCAGCACGTTTGACAAAATGGCAAAAGATGTTTAGATGCACACAAGGGCTACTGTAATAGTTACATTTTAACAGTGTTTAAAATCTCTATGACCATAATGAGTCAGATTTGCAATGAACTGATGCAAAAAAGTTTTGCTTATTAAAAGAAAATGGCGGGTATCCCAAGGACTGGTATCACAGGGGGAACAAAGAGCTGCAAATCTATCGTTTTCCAAATGTACCGATCGAAATGTGGTCATTTAATAATGCACATTATAATATCCTAATCACTGACCTAATGGTGTGGAAGAGGGCATTGTTCAACATAGCTCTATTGTCATCTTTGGATTTCAAAATAGAGAGTATTGAACCGCCTGTGCGGCGTTTGCTTTGAACACAGAGAGCGACTTTCAAATAGCGTCTTCAGTATGAAAGTGTGCATTGTTTAATGTGGCTCTATCGTCATATTAGGATTTTAAAAAGGAGAAACTATTGAACCGCCTGTGCGGCGTTTGCTTTGAGCAGAACGAGCAACTCTCAAACAGCGCGTTCAGTGTTTAAGTGAGCATCGTTTAACATAGCTCTATCGTCATACTAGCATTTTCAAATATGCAGTACTGATCCGCATGTGCGGCGTCTTCTTAGAACAAAGGGAGTGACTTACAAACAACGGGTTTAATATTAGTGCAGTTGACAGGTAGATAGAAAACAGACATCGTTTATTACCTCTCTGTTGCAGGATATTGGCTTCCTCGGAGTGCCGGAGAGCACGGCCGAAACCTTAATTCTGTAAAGATAAAATGGATTAGTCACACCTTACTTTCCAGAGTCTTCCACTGCCTCGAAGTCTCCGTGCAGTGGCTTACCGGTTCCAACAAGTCACTAACTTGTTCTGGCTCTGTTCGCGGTACCCCGGGTGATGCGGGCCCGTGTAGAGCACTAATTTACATAGTTACCGGGAGAAGAACAGTGAAATGGTGAAGGGCTATTCTCATGTGCATGGTTGGCAATAGTGGTTGGCATTGATGGTAGGCCAAACAGTGAAAAAAACTATTCACGTTAGGAGTGCTTAGTGAGCACTAGGTTCAATGTCGCTAGTATTTGTAGAAAATCTTTAGTTTAAGGCACAGTAGTTATTATCATGCAAATAGAGGTGTCTGTTCCCTGTTTCAAAGAGACTTAATTTTAGGAACAAACGTGATTGGGCTAGTCTGTTCAGAAAATTTTATCCAGTGGTGCATGTAGACCCATACGTGTATTGTGCATATGGGTGGATCAGTGCCTCGTTCAAAAGTGCTCATTTGATAAAAATTCAATTGGGTGTGGGCGTGTATCCCTGTGTTTCAGATTGTCTGAGAACTTGACTGGTAGTGTGTTGAACTCCATGGTTTGGGAGGTACCTCATGTCAGTGTATGCCACGGGATATTATCGTTTAATCCTGTTGTATCAGTTTTAAGACGATGGATCCAACGCTGTTCTTTCTCAAAAAGAACTAGTTCAGCATTGTTAGTTTTTACATGCAGTGTTTCCAAGACCACCCTATTACTAAATCTATTTACCAACGGGTTCAGAGCTAAAGGACCAAATGTACCAAGAGAGAGGCCACAAAAAATGGCCACAAAATGTGCCCCACGTTTTACTACACGCCTCTAATTTTATGATGAGACTTTTATACTAAGAGATCACATTGCAAAATCTCTTCTATTGGGGGTCACAGAATGACCCGAATAATTATTAATAATTGGGCTGGTTGCTCGTTGTGGCCCCCCCCCGTGCTTGTCTATAAACACAGGAATGATAGTCTGCATGAAACATCAGATCCGCCCTGATAATTAAATTCCCAATTAGGAAAAAAAAATTAAAAGCAATCCCTGTTCCTCAAAGGAAGATGTGCGGTGTTGTGCTTACTTATGCTTGTTAGAGTTTTATAGAATTCCATTTTGTTGTCATTGGTGATTCTATGTCTAAGTTCCATGAAGAGGCAGTTGGTGCCTCTCTACGATGGTGAGAGGAGCGGTGGCTCGTTTATCCCACAATAAAGACTACAAGGAAGTTAAACGTGTCCTGAGAGTTCACTAGTACCTAAGAGGGTACAATATAATTTTTGGCGACGAGGGGGCGAGCCACCGCAGCAGTTGGCTGTTTTAATTTATGAAGCTGTAATCACCCTCGGAACTTGGATGACGGCCGCGAAGAAGAGGCAATAATACATAATTTTTGGCGACGAGGATGGGATGGTGAGATTCGTTTGTGTATTGATTTGAGGAGTCTCAATAAAGAGATATGGGTGGATTCCCATCCTCTTCCAAAAATTGGTGATTTACTTGAAGAACTGAGAGACGCTCAATGGTTTTCTAAGATTGATCTGGTGTCGGCGTATCATCAGATCTTATTGGATGTTGAGTCACGTCATTATACAGCCTTTAATTCTCCTTTTGGTTCCTTCCAATTTTGCAGAATGCCCTTTGGGTTAGCTTCTGCAGCATCAGTATTTCAAAGGGTCATGCAGACTGTACTCCAAGGAGTCAAAGGTGTAGTCATCTTTCAGGATGATGTTCTGATTTTCAGCAAATACTTGGAGGAACATGATAAAATTTTGAGGTCAGTTCTGGGTATTTTTGAGAGTAAAGGTATTGTTGTAAAGAAAAATAAATGTGAATTCTGGAAGAGGGAAATTGAATTCTTGGACATCTTGTTTCAGGTGATGGAGTGAGTCCTAGACCTGGTTTGGTAAAAGCAGTTGTTGAGTGTCCGAGTCCAAAGAACAAGGATGAGCTACGTTCGTTCTTGGGGCTGTGCGAGTTTTATTCACGATTTATACCTGACTATGCTACAAAAATGAAAGCACTCTCTAGTATGGTGAGATCGAAAGTCACTTTTGTTTGGGATAACAATTGTCAGGAAACATTCGAGTTGGTCAAGTCGGAAATGCTCAATGCCAAAACTCTTAGAGTATATGATCCGGCAGTGCCTTGATTCATCACAGTTGATGCCAGTCATTATGGTCTAGGGGCAGTGCTTACTCAATGGACAGGAGAAAATTAAGTTACTATCAGCTATGCTTTTAGAGTACTTAGAGATCCTGAGGTTAATTATTCAGTGATTGAGAAGGAGCTGTTAGCATGTTACTGGGCATGTGAAAAGTTCAGAACTTACATTTGGGGAAGAAAATTTGTCATTCAAACGGATCACAAACCTCTGGTATACATTCTGGGTGGTGAAAGGCTAAAATACGCCACACCTCGTATTGCACGGTTAACTACCAAACTTTTACAATATGATTTTATTACAAAGCACATACCAGGTAAACAAAATATTGGAGCTGATTTGTTGTCAAGGCTTCCCCTGTGTGAAGATGATCCTTTGGATGTAGATGATGATAAGGAGGACTGTTTCATTGCTGTTGTAGACGCAGTTGATAACAAAGCGTGCAGTGAGGCAGAGTGGAAGAAGGCTGTGAATGAAGAATTGACTCTTGTTAATGTGAAGGAGTACATTGTGAAAGGGTGGCCTCGAGAGAGGTGTGTATCTCAGGACATTCAGCCTTTTTGGAAAACAGCAGAGGAACTATCTATTGAAGATGGTGTTGTTATGAGGGATGGTAGGTGTGTCCCTCCCATGGGTATTCGTATGAAACTAGTTGATTGTGCACATGATGGCCATCTTGGAACAACCATGACAAAAAAACGTCTCAGGCTTCATTATTGGTGGCCCTCTATGGACAAAGACATAGATGGTAGGGTCAAGCAGTGTGTGATTTGCTGTGGAGCTGAAAAAGGTTTGAAAGTGGTCACACCTCCACTCCAACCCATTTCCTTTCCGACGAAGCCATGGCTTAAAGTAGGAATTGATTTGGTGGGTCCTTTAAATTTTCTTACTCACAACCTGCATTTTGCATTTGTACTCATGGACTTCCACAGCAAGTGGCCTAAGGTTAAGTTTTGTGCGTCTCCCACTGCTGGTAATGCCATATTATTTCTCAAAGAGATTTTTATGAGGGAAGGGTTTCCGGAGTCTATGGTTTCAGATAATGGTGTGCAATTTGTTAATCAAGAAATGAATGAATTTTTAAGTGAGTCAGGTGTGAAGCATTTGAGGAGTTCTGTTGGACATCCACAAAACAATGGGTTAGTCGAAAGAATGAACAGAGTGGTTGTGGATTGTATCAAGTGGGCTAAACACAATTGCTTAGATGTGGAAGGAGCAGTTAGGTCCATGCTGTGGTTTTACCGCACTACTCCACACTCTCTTACGAAAATTGCACCTTTTGTTTCACTTAAGGGTAGAGTGCCTACATCTACTCTTTATCCTGGGTGGTTGTTGAGGACTGTTGCTAACAAGGTTTCATCTTGTGTAGATAATGTTGCTTTGGAGTCCCGTGTCAAAGCAGCACAAGAAAAGATGTCTAATATGTATAATCAGAAAAAGTCAGCCAAAATGGTTATGCTGTCTCCTGGGGACATGGTTCCTATTAAGAACACTAGATTTGTCAGAAAAGGTGGCATGTCTTTTGGTGAACCAGTGTGTGTAGAAAAGGTTTGTGGTGGTGCGGTTATGGTAAGGGGTGGTCATTGGTGGAATATGAGTAAAGTTGTCAAAGTGCAGTCTGCATTAAACAAACCATTAGATTCACTAGATGTATCTGTTGACAATTCCACGAGACCGGCAAGTTTGTCTTCTTCTACCACAGGATCTACAAATGGTTCTTCTAAAATTGTTTCTGGGACCTGTGCGCCCGGTCAGGAATCAAGGAAGTCGTTGCGGGTTAGACGTCTTCCTTGGAAGTTGCGCTAATATCTTACATGTGCTTATTTACCATGTTGTGTTCATGGTGATGATATATTAACTGAACTTTTGTGTATATTCTTTTATTGTACAAATGTATATTTATTTTAATTTCTTGTTTTTGTTTTATTGCCTTAATGTTATGTTGATTTTGTTGTTACAAAAAGAGGCAATATGTTGTGCTTACTTATGCTTGTTAGAGTTTTATAGAATTTCATTTTGTTGTCATTGGTGATTCTATGTCTAAGTTCCATGAAGAGGCAGTTGGTGCCTCTCTACGATGGTGAGAGGAGCGGTGGCTCGTTTATCCCACAATAAAGGCTACAAGAAAGTTAAATGTGTCCTGAGAGTTCACTAGTACCTAAGAGGGTACAACATGCGGCTTTTAAAAAGTAAAGCTTTCCTACTGTGTCTGAGTAGAACTAAACCAACTCTTCCATAAACAAAACTCATGTTTCCACATGTGGGCTACATTGTTGAAGGCCACAAACACTGGCCAACATGAGAAAAGAATTGCTCTTTTCCCATGATGAGGAAACGAAAACAAAATCACCTTCATAGGTCTTGACATTTCCACTACCATCTGCACTGCGGACCTATTCATTCTGCCTGAGAGAGTGGTACCATGGTTGGAATTTCTGCCCCACCCAGCAATGTGTCAATTCCTTCCTCAAAAACCACAGCCAAAAAGTCATGAGGGAACCATTTGAATTGCCCATGCACCCAGAGTCTAGAGGCATTCCTCAAAATCATGCATCTTTTGTTTTCTCTTCATCATCTACACATGCGCATTGCACAGTTATTCATGCAGCGCCAGGTGGTCCTAATTAATCAAATCCGGAGTTTCCCTCGCCTAATGCTTGAATTATGTGTTCAGACTTCTTGTGTGTGAATGGCCCCAAGACCAGAGTCTTACTTACCGGGGATACTGAACCAGCTTCAGCACCATTTTGCTGCCTCCCCCCCCCCTAGTTTTGGAAACTCACCCTCCATGTTTCTGAAGGATGTAAAGGTGTAAACACGCAGCTCAAATTCCTTCACAAAATCCATGTAATTCTCCATGCAATCAGAGTGGGGCTGACTAGAGTTTCTGCACTACTATTACTCAGTTACTCTTGTATCATCCATTCCAGCCTCACAAAAAACTCGTTGCCAGACTGTAAAGAATTCGGGATCAGACAGCCAGGTAACATAAACTCTCATCAGACTGATGCTACTGGTTAAGGGCATCTTGAGATGCATACTGGGATGCTTTTAAAATGCATTGATTGGTGGGGCTTGAAAATAGGTCACGTGTACAAATCATATCAAGATAACTCGGCTTTCCGAAGACGATACACTAAGGAACGTTGTATAATTATGTTTGGGCGGCCAATATGCAACCAGGAAGCTCCTGACGTGCTGGTCTTGCTGGTCAGCCGTTTTTTGGCTGTCTGTGGGTCTGTTGTATGGTCTGCAGGGCTGGTTTTTACTGTTGGTTTAATTAACATTAAAATAATCACTGCCTGCAGCAAGCTTGCATCCATGCTGTCCTCCATACCTTGCAATCCATTTATACAGCCAGTCTTTACAACTTTTAAACTGCCCCCCCCCCCCCCCCCCTCCCTCGCGCCTTTGCAAACGCAGCCCACTTTTTTTAGCTATCTAATTCACTGACAGGGACACTTTTAATTTAGTGCCGGGCCTATTTTCTGTCCCAGTCCAACACCTGTCATTTAGACTGCTAAGAACGGCGTTAAATAAATAAGGTGGTAGTGTTACCCTAACTAAAAAGCAATTTAATTTCCTAGATATTAATTAAACAAGTTCAAAAGAAATTCGTTCGTGAGTTTAAAGCACCCTTTGTAATGCTTCGAGTTTGAACAGAAAGTGGGCGTATATTCTGTGCTGTCTCCAACTTTAAGTTACAGTTCAACACAGTAGTATTGTTTTAACAATTTTTCAGGAAGAGGTGTATTTTAAAGTGTTAAGAACTATTTCTAGAAGAAACGAGGGTGGAACACACACGTTGATTCGTGGGTGGGCTGCTGTCGGTGGGAGACGGACAGGTGGGGCGTGGATGACATAATGCGGTGGCAGAAACCCAATGAGGTCATCTCCCTAAGCAGATGGTCTGGATATATTGGTTTTGAGGGGCGCATGCTTGAGTAAATAATGTTTGGGTTTCCGCCGGTGCCCGAGGAGAGGAGTCCACAGAGCTGAGTGAAATACCTGCTACCGCTGCTCGTATCATCCGCTGCTCGCGGGGTTTTCATTTCCTGCGCAGTTTGTGCTTTAAAGCACGGCCCGGTGATCCAGCAGGCAGTGACCTTGGGTAAAGAAGCGTGCGTAGGAAGACAGAGGGAGATACACACGTCTTTTCTGTTTGTAATTTTTCTATAGTACGGCATCCAATTTGTGCATCTGCCGGACGTTTCAGGGACGCACAATCCATGCAAGATCAGACGTATTTGACACTCAACACTGGCATCGTGTTCACAATACCCATAATGCCTTTTGTCGGACATGACATTAACCGTTTGATTCTCAATCTCAATTTTCGCAGAGGATTGGCTCATGTTTAATGTCATATTATGTTACCACTCATTCAAAGTGCATTTCAGAATGGAGAAAATACCTGTTTGTGTGTGAGTGTGTGTGTGTGTGCGCCTCTGCATGTGCGTGTGTGTGTTGTTTTCTAAGCCTGTTGTGTTTAGCCAGTCCTCCCACATATTGCCAGATTCTAACTTGTGGGCACAGTTGTTTAGTTTTCAGGATGCTGGAGCTGCACCAAAGGATGTTGCCTCCTGTCCTCTATGTGTAAATGAAGTCCAGTAAACTCACATCACTGCACCCCTTCGTTCTTATTCTTGTTTAATGAATGTGATTGTCTGCAAACATTATCTGGGTTGCATTTGCAATAATGATTGCAAACCTTGGAATTGTAGTAGATTGAAAAAGAGGATCACCTGTGTGGCAACAGTTGCTAGGGTTGTTCTTCGATGTTTGCAAACATCTTTCTGTGTAAATAGTGAATGTAAGAAAGAAGATGGCTGCTGCCCACAGAGAAGCAACAGGGTCCTCTCACCCATCTCTCCGCCTCTTCATCCTTGCTCCACTGCTTTATGTTCATAACCCCCGCACTCTGCCCCACTCCCACATGTATGTTATATACCCCCATACTGTATTCCTTATCATGACAAGAAAAGCCAATGTGCACGTTTGTCTTGTGGTGGTAATTTGTTGGCCGCAGTTTATTAAAAATACAAGGAAACATGTATATACTTTGCATCTTTGCATGTTATGTCATAACAAACTTCCTTGGTATTGTCTCTTGGCCCTTCTGGGTCGTTTTCTTTGGTAGGTTGGGTTTTTTGCGCCCCGTTTGCGCGGGAAGGGAGTAGCTTCTGTCCCGGAGTTAGGCCACCTCGCTACCTTGTACGACTTTGTTGTGCCCTGCTGTCCGGCGGGGGCTGGGCTGCGAGCGCTGTCTCCGTTTGCTACCCCCCCTTTGGTAGGCCAAGTTACCCAGCCGTGAGGCATCCCAGAGTGAGAGGTCCTACACACCTGCCCTTAGGCCAAATCACCCAGCCGTGAGACATCTGAAGGTAAGTGAACCTATTCTGGCAAACCGCCCTCCGGTGTGCCTCCATACCAACCAATATCAGTGTAGTTTTTCGCCACGCCTTGCCTCTTCCTCAGCCCTGTGACGTTGCTGTTCCTTAGGTGTGGGTGGGTGGGACAAGATTGGGCTCCGACGCCGGTGCTGCTCCCCTGCTCCGTGAAGATAGAAGCTTGCCTGGAGGAGCAGCACTTATATGCCCCCCACTCGCCTTCCACTCCGGGAAGGCCCCCTTTCCATTGGGCGGTTCGTATTCTGCCCTGGCCCCCATTGGTCGGGGTTGTCGGCGCCACTGTGGCGGCTGCCGCTGGGTTAGGGGGGGGCCCGGGGACTTCTTTGGCTCTTTGTCCTTTGGCGCGCCAAAAGCCTGTCCCCACTAGTTTGTCTGGGGGGGCACGGCGCTGGTTATGGCGCCGGCTATCGAGCCCCCTCGTTGAGCAGCCTCTGCAAGATTGTGTCTAGAGGGTATTCACAAAGCTTCCAATACAGCAGGTCTCTCGAGAGCATGCCTCGTGGGTTTCATATACGTCCCTATACCTACAGCCGAATCTAGAAGCAATGCAAGGCCTGCTTTACTCAGAATCGTCTGTGAGGAGGCACTCTCTACTCCTAGCATACTGATTGGATTTGTGAACTTCAAGGATGTGCTTGATCTGATTGGCAGTATGCTGCTGCCCAACTGCTAGGAATTGTACATGAAATGTAGAGCATCACCAACTTGAAAATCTACATTGACTGAGACGTGTAGGCCCTGCTGTGGTGTTTTGCAAATACGGTGCCACATACTGCATGCTGCTCAAGTCATCTTTCCACGTACCAAGGATGATGTACTGCTTGAGGTCTGCTGCTTGGAAACCACCACTCAACTCAAGAGAATCAAGAACATGGGCAAAGTGTGCAAAGATACTCACTCTCGCTCTCATCAACATACTTGATGAGTTTGACTGAGGAACCACCTAACCACAAGTGCAGGAATAACTGAGTGGTAGCACTGCCTAGCAAGCAAACGCTTTAAATTTGCTATTCGCATTGTTGTTTTTTGTTGACCCTCCACCGCTTGCCATTTTCTGGTACCCTTAAGCCTTCGTCCAGGGTTGCCTGAACAGAGAACCCATCACCACCCTCAGAGGTGCTAGGCGGAAAAGTTGAACTGAGCCAAAATAAAGAGTCCATTGGCCTTAAGTTGTTGAGCTTGCATGCTACGTGGATCCGCAATCTCAAAAGTGTTCCTGTAGCATCCTTATGTGTGCCCTGTCTGCCTGTGGGCCCCCACTCTAACATTTGTAATTAGCCCCAGCTCTGCTCGCCCCTTTTCAGTAGCACGATCTCTCCCTCTTGGACACTGACCCATTGTCACTAGCACATTTGGGGAGCGAAATATCTAAGTTCCTAGGTGGCAACAGACTCTGACTCTAAACTGAGAGGCAAATCAATATTTCTCACATAATTAACTATTAAATCTGAACACCAAGACACTGCAAGCCAGATTTACAAAGGGCTTGCATTGCATTAGATTCACTTAAGGCGACGCAAAACAATGTAAGCCCTTAATTGGGATTTACTAAGGCACAGAAAGCCGCCTTGCATGGCTGTGCGTGTTTTAGTAAGTCCAAGGTAATGCAAGACAGTGCATTTCACCTCCTTGCGTTAACTTGCGGCAGGTAGGCATTCCAAGGGTTCAGTGTGGGTGTTCAGGCATCTACCCATGGATTTTGGGTCTTTCCCTGATTTACAAAGAGTTGTGATTTTGTGAATGCATTAAAATTGTACACTTCCCAAACCCAGGCATAGACAGGAGAAATATCTTTATTTCTCCTCGTTAATTCCTTTTTCTATGTGGGCTGCATTCCACATCACATGCAGAAAGCGGAAAATGCCTTTAAGGTGTCACTTTCTGTACACAAACAATTCTGCTCATAATGAAGGTAATCTTGCACCATGGTGCAAAGGTGCCTGCTTTGGCACTAAGCAGAACACAGTGCACCAGTACAAGGAGTCAGCAGAAATGCACCTTATCTGTAAATATGGTGCATTTCTGATGTCTTCCTTTCACACAACGCAGCACAACAAGTTGCCTTGCTGTACTGCATTGCTTGAAATACTAGTAAATCTGGCCCTTCATTTTACTGTGCAATAATCTTGTCTTTGTTCACCACAGGTTTAATCCTTTATGGTATGTGTTTGGTGTCATTTTCATAGTGATCACAACTAACTAGTGATCACTATCAGAGCATTTACTGTTTCCCCGGTGGGCCGCTAGGGTGGGGGCAGGTTTTGGGCACCTGGGGGGCCGTTTTTATTACCGGGGTCAGCAATATCGGCCCCCTGTAACAAAAGCGACTGAAACCGGCCCTCGCAAACTGCTAGGCTGCACCCCCCTCACCCCAGAGGGGGCCGGCCGAGCAGTTTGCTAGGGCCGGTTTCAGTTCCCAGTCCTGCCTTGTTTGGCAGGGATATCACAGTAACTATGGCTTCAATTATTTATGAACAGCACAACATTTGCGACTAGTCAGGGATCTCAAGTATTTATGCACATATATATTTTTTTTTTGTGAAGAAATTTAAGATGTTTTCCAAAAGGACGAATCCAGTTGGAAATTCTCTGTTTATTGCAACTTAAATACCTGCCCAAAACGTGAATCAAGAGTCTCCTCACAAAACAAATATCCTGATTAGTGAGGATCATCTGCATTTTCACAAGGTTTTGATACTACCACATTATCCCTGAGACTGCCAGGATCTGAGAATCTCCTGACAAGTAGCATTCCTTCACATCCCCATGCCAAGTGTGTATACACCATCAGTAGTGAGTTCATAATGGAGTTCAAATGTTGAGTTGCAGTGTGCTTCTGGTCCGTGCATTCGCTACTTTGAACCTTGACTATACAATTTGGTAGGCCTACCTATGTTGTCATTTACCATGGCATTTAAAGATTCTATGTGTCTTGTGTGAAGGCAGTGTCACAAATTCACTCCATGGTATGTCTAAATTGTGTTTGCCACTGTGCACCACCTAGTCTCACAACGTCTATAATTGCTCACTATTAAGCCCCCATGTCTGGTCAATACAGGCACAAGGAAATCCCTTTTTCTGTATCTAGGACATTATCTCACTCGCTACCTTTTATTGACCACTCACCATTTAATCATGCCATCATACACATCTGGTCAACATTCTTTCAGTACTTCCTCCTCTCGATAACACCCCTCTCTCCTGGAGGAGAGATCCTCCAGATTTATGAACCAAGTTCACATTAACCCCTCACCACAACAAACAGTGCACCCTTTGATTCAATCTATTCTCTGAATATCTTCTCTCTTGCTGCCTCAAACCCACAACATTAATTTTCACCTAGTGTTTGCAGTCTGCAAACCAACTCCAAGCACTTCAAAACTTGAGGCTTAAGAACAAGCAGTGAATGTTCTGTCCTTTTCTCCGTGACAATAACAAGCCCTCACATTTCCAAGAGCTAATTACTTCAATTCAGCCTCTCCTAAAACACAATCCAAAAAACAAATCTGCAAGTCCAACTTCTTCAACATATAATCATTGTAGGCCTCAACTATTACCCTTTATCTGCAACCTCCAATGTTTTTCTCTGTTTACTCTCTCTACTAAACTATTCTGTGGCATCTGGCACCCACCCAGCTTGCTGTATATCTGCTGTGGTTCTGTGCCTTCAGAAAAAGACTGTTGATGCCTCTCTTTCCAACTGTCACACAGTCCCAACTTTCACTTTTCTCCAAAATACTAAGAATATCCTCAGACACCTTAATCAATCCCTTCCAGTCGGGCTCCATGCACTTCACTTACCAGATAATGCACTTTCATGCATAGCACACAACTTTCCCCCCTAATAACCTCATGCTTTCCTTCTCTTCCAGAAACCTTGAGGTTATTATCAGCCCACCCAAGTTAACTAATGCAGCCACCAAAAACCTCCACGAGGGCCCTTATCGCGTACAGGTTGTGCTATTATTAGTGCGATTTATAGAGCGCACGGCTACCCCAAATAGCTATCAATGTTTGTATCATGGTACACCTTTAAACAGATGTTCCAAGGGCAAACAGGGACAGTACACCCTTGTACAAGTAATCTGATCCTCAAACGGCAACTGCAAGCTCTCAGTATCGTGTGGGCAGCACACAAGTGAATTACGGAGCAGCTGTTTGAATCAGCCACTCTGTCATTTCTGTGTAGAGGATCCCACCTGTACTTTAAAGAGTAAAGAGATCCCCCTGCAGGCAGGTGCAGCGAGTGAGTGACTGCATCTTCCCACAGGGTGTGTCCATGAGCAGCTCGGGTTGGAGACGGCTCAGTGTGCATGTCGAATTGACTTGTCCTGAAACTGCCGGTCAAACCGGTATGCACACTGATAGCAATGTCCACCACTCCCCCTCATGACTGACTCCGTGATGGCCCTCCCCCAAGACTCGGCTTGGCCTGGCTCTTAGATCTTTATAAATACAATGATAGTAAACCCATTTTATTTTTCAAGTTTTGAGACTGGCAAGGAGGGTGACGCTCCTCTGGTGTTGCAAGATTCACAGGTAACCCATGACAACCAGTTTTCATTCACATGGGCATTTCAAATATTAAAAGTAGGTGAAATGTGCCTGTAAAAACATTCCCTGTAATGGGGAAAACTAGTATGGGGCCAGTATTCCTCCCTCCCAGGAATATCAGGACTTATTGAAACAGTATGCATTCTAACTGGTCTAAGAAATGTATGAATAGTTTTTCTCAGTATGTATATCTTTTGATGAGCTATTCCATTTACAAATTATTTGGGGCGGAGAAGAGCACTAACTGTTTTCTCGGAAGTATATTTTCTGCAGACACATCTGTGCATGATAATAAAAAGCTTTACAAGCTTCTTCAAGTTGCATATATTTCATAGTATTTAGCAAAAGTTGCAAAAATACATTGCTGCTTTGCATACGGATACCTACTACTGGGATTAGAATAGAAAGAAATCTTCCAGACTACTAAAGTGGTCAAAAAGGGTTAACAATTCCCCTGAAGTGAGTACAGGGGAATTGGGAATATTACATACAGGTCTATGCAGGCAGAGGATAATAAACACTGGCACTTCCTGCAAGAGGGCTATAGTTACTGCTGCGTTCTACAATGGAACTTGTGGGCAATGTACCTTTGAACATTCTGCTGGGTGGAGGTAATTCTGGTAAATTCTTCTACGACCTAACCAAGGGCTCAATACTTACCCCTTGCCAGTTCTTGATATCCACGGGGATTCTGCTGAAACTGAAATATTTCATAAATGCAAAGTGTGTACAATATCAGTTACAACTTTGTTATTTCCCAGGAAACCAGGCTTAAGGTTAGGATTAATACAAAGTGTCAATTTCGGAATATAAACACTGCAACCATGGTACAATCCATTGGTATATATTAAAATTGTATATAAAATTGTATATAAAATGTATGTAAAATGTCACATGCTTCTTCAATGAAACTATTTCTGCTAATGCATACAATGACATTAAGAACATAATTGACTCTTCAGGTCTAACGATTTTTCAAATGCAGTGGCTAATTTCTTGTAGGGACCTGCAAATTCTGTGCTGAACCAATATAAGTCACAATTTTTATTCAAATGTCCTATTTCAAATCTACAGTTTGTTCCAGTCCAAACTTTTCCAATGATACCAGGTTACTGCATATTCTACCAGTTGCTCCCCGTGTTCTGACATAGCGTAATAGCGCAGCAAATCCCCTGCACACCATATTCTTAATATGAGTTTTAGCCACCAAATTTGCACAAAGATAGATTTTATTCAAGGAAGTGTTGTTGTTTTGTTTACTATGACTCTATTCAAATGTTTTTAAGAAATTAGCATTTAAAAAGGAGCTGGGGTTGGTCATGAAGCTATTACATTTCAGAGATATCTGAACCATTACTCTGTGGAGATACAAGAACCTGGATTCACTGAGCTCCTTAACTCCAAAAATTCTAAATATATGTGAATCTGATTGGCCAACAGAGCTTTTTCTCCCATTGGCCATTTCTGTTTTGCAGATCTTGAATCGGATCCGCTCATCAAAAGCAATAATTGGCTGGCCGCAACATCAGAATATAGGATGTAGTCACCATTGCAAGATGCAGGGGATCGATCTTTGTGTCCTGAAAAAGTGTAAGGGCACATGAGTGGTAATTTTGAGCACACTCTGCACCCCAGGGGATGCTTTGAAGGGACACCCATGTTTAAATTAGAAAAAACAAATTGCCACTGCGCTCATGGATCTACTAGCTGGATTTGCGGTTTCCAGCGAGGCCCCTATGTTTCACACCTACCAGCTAGGAACCAAAAATTCCAGGGTAAGCTTCACCGCCAGCTCTTGCATCCAACCACCAGCGCATGACCAAAGGCCTTCATGCTCCTTGTTGAAAACTGGATCGCCCATAAAATATTGATGCATACAAAATTGAAACACAAAAAGATGGGGATATAAATATTGCTAACAAAAACATTGCCTTCCAATGCTTAACCAATAAATCCATAAATATAGTTGTTAAAAATATTGATTTTTATGTATATCCTAAACACGAGTATGGAAAACCAAAATATCAACGCCATAATGAAACATATGATATGTAAAAAATATCGACTCAAGCAATATTAACTACAGCAGTATCGTTAAAACAATTACATATTTATTAATAAACAAAGAAAACCTACTTTTTATGTAAAACAAATAATTACAATAAACAATGCAGTAAAAATGGTTATATAACATCACCAAAATAATTATAATTCACCCCAATAAAATATATAACTAAATACATACCACTATAAGCAAAAGTAATGATTTGCATACAACTAAAAACATTCCAACTGCACATTAAACATTAGAAATAAACCCTAAAATAGCACGTACCATATAAGTGCATAACTGATAAAAACAATTCAAACTAATACTAAACTAGCCAATAAAATCAAACTATAAATAAACTTACCCAATAAAATCATACAAATAATTAAATCAACAATATAAAAGGCACACACATTTCATCAACTGAATTCTTCAAAAACAGCAAAAGCTAGTATACGAGGAAACTCTGCCAGGTTTTCTGACCAGAACCTTAGCAAGGAAATATATATGTCTCGACAACTACCTTGCAAAGTAAGTAAAACTTATGTTTAAACTAAAACGTACTTGTAAATAAAATTAGAAATGTAAAATAGCAAATAATTATTGAAACACTCTCCAACTTCTATCTTCTTACATGTATTGACTAAAATAAAGTACTACAACATCAGGAACTTCTAACCTACTGAAAAACATCACCAATCAGAAACCAGAAAAAGACATAAAAAAGTAAATGTATATAAATTATTATAGAAAGAAACTCACCCCAAGATTGATTAGAAATTAGCATGACACCCTCAACCTCTAGAAACTACAAACAAATAGACATTTTAAATGAAACTGATGTTCTTTTTTTCTTCCACCAGAAGATAAAGAACCCACTCCACATTACAACACCCCACTGGTAAACCTGCAAAATAGTATGAAAAATCTATGAAGAACATACATGTAAATAGTTGCCTAATTTTAGATGTAAATAATGAACATATAAACGTTTAAAATTGAAATTAATTATAATATTAGACTCCTTTCAGACACAATGACAGAAAAGCAAGATACACTTCATCCCAGAAAGAAAAGCAATTACTATGTCACATCGGCTACAGCTACAACCAAGAAAGTACTTCAATGGAAAAATGTGATTTGGAAATGTACCAAATATTATTCTAGTGCATTCTATGGGAGGGCAACTACAAAAGATGACGCTGTAATTAATATAAAAGGAGCACAAACAGCCCCCAAATGTGACAGAAATAGAAGTAAACGAAGTAATGCAGGCTCTAAGAGAAGCAAGCTCTAGCTCCCAGGAGCCCATAACCAACATACCAACATATATATATATATATATATATATATATATTCAATGAAAAAACCAAAGGTTTCACACATGTTATAGTTAGCTGGACATTTCACTCGTAAAAAACCAATGAAATTCCCCCGTTATAGTTAGTTCAGCTAACTATAACTCGCGCGCCCGCAATGCACTACTGATGACGTCACATATTACATCACTCATGACATGGTCAGTGACATCACTCATGACATCACTGATGACATCTCAAATGACATCACTGATGACATCATCCAGTGAATGTGTGTTTTTCTGAAAATTAAATATGTTTTATATATGTATATCTCAAGGTCGATGGAAGAATAAATGAGTATATAAGTGTCTAAATTGATGATTTGTTTCTGAAAAATTGATTGTATAACTGACTGATTAAGTGTATCTTTTTGAATACATGGCTTAGTGAGTAATGTTCAAATGTGTAAATACCTGTATCAGTCTCTCACTTTGTATATAAGTGGCTGCATGGGTTGGTGAGTAGCTACATGAGTGTCTATATAGGTTAATAGTTGGTTTTTTGAGTATCAGTATGAGTGTCTGAGTGTCTTCATGGTGCGGTGGGGGGTATTACGTAGTGCATAGATCCATGAATGAGTGACTCACTGTTTGTATGTGTTGAAGACAGCATGTGTGCAGGACTGTATGGGTGGATGAGTGTGTGTATGGGTGTGTTAGTGAGTGAATGACTGTCTCAATAGTGTCTTCATAAGTAACTACATATGTTTTAAACTAGTATATGTGACTATTGTTGTTTATAAGTGAGTATATGTGAGAGTGAGAGATTGGAAGAGTTCCTGTATGAATAAGTATGTGTTTCTATAAGTGATTGTTAAAAAGACTAAGTATGTGTAAGTTTCTGTAAAAGTAAGTGTGCTGGTGTGTGTATAACTGTATATGCAAGTAAATGGATGTTTGATTCTTTATTAGCATGAGTGACTATGTGTGTGAGTAACTCTATGGATGAGTGGGATTGTGTTACAGGATGTTTAGGTGTATGAGTACATATGATGTGTGAGTACATGTATGAGTGACTGTATAGGATTGTTGGTGGATGAGTGGATGTGTATGTGGATCTTAGAATTACTGAATAGGTTGTTGTAACTGTTATTGGTATGTCCATTGTTTTGAAAATTTTAGTGTCTATTTTTGAATGTTTGTATCAAAGGTTATATTAGGGTGAGAGGAGGTCTACCACTCTGTCACAAGGATAATGTCATCAGTGATGTCATTTGAGATGTCATCAGTGATGTCATGAGTGATGTCACTGACCATGTCATGAGTGATGTAATATGTGACGTCATCAGTAGTGCATTGCGGGCGCGCGAGTTATAGTTTGCTGAACTAACTATAACGGGGGAATTTCATAGGTTTTTTACGAGTGAAATGTCCAGCTAACTATAACATGTGTGAAACCTTTGGTTTTTTCATTGAATTTCTAAGGTTTTTTAAATGCTAATTCCTAACTATAACGTGTGTGAAACCCATGGTTTTTTCAGTGAATTTCAAAGGTTTTTTAAATGCTAATTCCTAACTATAACGTGTGTGAAACCCATGGTTTTTTCAGTGAATATGCAAGGTTTTTTAAATGCTAATTTTTTTTTTTTCTTCTATTTTTTTTTACATATTTTTATTTTAATTTTCTATCCTTTTTTAAAGACTATGGTTAAATTTTTAAAATTCTTTAATATGTTTTTTTAAATATATTTTATAAAATAAACATGTAAAATTTATTAGCAATACATTTTTTCCTTTTTTTAAAATTTTTTTTTTAGTACGCGTACCGTAAGCTTACGGTAAGCGTACGGTTTACGCAACGTCCGTAATTTATCTACGCTTTTTGCGTATAGTTACGCAATTTGCGTAGCCGCGCGTACTCCGCGTGGGACGCGTACGCGTGTACGCTACACGCGCACGTTACGCGGAAGTGTCGGGGAGTGACTGTTAAGCGCATGCGTGCAAGCGCGTGTCTTTTTTACGCGCATGCGTACTTTTGCCGTAAGCGTACCGTAAGCGTACGGTAGGTCATGTGATCATGAAATACACCTTTTGATTGGTTGAAACTACTTTCAGTTCTAGAACTCTCCTACACCACACCCATTCCCCTCATTTCTGCTTGTGATCCCTTAGGAGAAGGAGCCGGGTTGTCTTTGTGATACGATGGCAGAACAGCAGAGCTCTTCTGAGAGTGAGGCTAGCAGCACTACCTTGAGGCAGAGAGCGAGGAAACAAAAGACCTCTTACGTATGGGATTATTTTACTTTTCCAGAAGGCCAGCAAAAGGTAAATGCACCCTTAGTGACTTGCAAGCTGTGTAAGCGTGTACTTTCAAGAGGTAATCCTGACAGGAAGTATTCCTTTGGGAATAACACCATGATGAGACACCTTAAGAATGTACACAGAAGGACACATGCTCGACTTACTGAAGGTAACCCTTCAGTAAATCAACCAAGCACATCCACAGCAGCTCAGCCTGGACCATCATCTGCAGAGCCGAGTCCTTCTTCTGCAGGTCAGGTGAGCCCTTCATCTGTGGGGGGAGCATCTCCTTTTTCTGGTCCTCTGGAAATTAACCCTCGGTTTCTGAGGGTTGATATACGGTGCGCCACTTGTCATGATCTAATTTGTCATAGGGAGACCAGTATTTCCCTAGTGAACAATAAAATAGATCAGCACACTTGTCGTACCGACTAATATTCCCAATCTTTCTTTCCTCTGTCCCTGCATGAACACAACGGCTCTTTTAAGAGCCAACCTTACCTTTCATCTATTTTTTATATATTTTTTAAAAAACTTTGTTTATTTTTTTTTTACCGTACGCGTAATTTTTTTTTTTTTTTTTTTTAAAACACTAAAAATCAATTATCACATTACAAGGTCCTTGAGAGACTACAATTAAAAACTGCAAATGTGATTGTAGAGAAGTGGAAAAAAGGGACCATGACATTATTGACTTACCATACCCACTCAAAAAAAGATTTATTCATTTAATTTATTTTTAATTGCTTTTTAAATGGTTATAGTTTTCGAAAATTTTCTATCTCAATCTGAAAAAAAGAAAAAAGTATTAATATTTAATAAAACATTTAATAATACAGTACACATATTTACATATTTTTCAAAAAATATTTTTGCCCTTTTTTTGCTGTTTTCAGAAAATATTGCATTTCACTATAAATTGTAAAAGCAATTGCATTCATCATTTAACAGCAGGCAAAAAAAAATTAACAATCTCAAAGATTGTTTTAAAAAAAGCCCAGAATCTCTTTTTTCATAAACATAACTTTAAAGAAATGCATAATATTCTAAAAAAATATCATCTAATATCTATACTTATTTCTTTAAAATACCGTCTGATATTTTTGTTTCAGAAGTATAATCACAATAATATATGTCAAATAACTCCACAATACATCTGGTTCAATTTCCTTTAGGCCAAATAGTAATTTTAAAATTCTTTTTTTGTTTAATTAACAATGGTAATCCAATAAAAAACAAAAGTTTAAATTGTACAGATGTCACCGTTTCTCTGTAACATTTTGGTTTCCGAAAGATTAATTAATAATTAAATAAGTCCACAATAGAATTGTTTACTTTTCCGCATGGCCAAATAGTAATTTTAAAAAAAAAATTTGAAAAAATTTCCAATGGCAATCCAATAACATTCCAAAATTTAAATTGTGCAGATGTTACCGATTTTTTCTAAATTTTTGGTTTTCCAAAGTTTCCTTAAAAAATGAAAAAATTCCACATTACAATTGGTTACCTTTCCATTAGGCCAAATGATAATTTGTTAAATCTTTTTATTTGTAAATTCCAAATGGTAATCCAATAAAATGGTAAAATTATTTTCTCCAGATGTTGTCAAATCTCTCTAAAATTTAGGTTTCAGGAAGATTAGATAGGAATTTGCTAAATCAAAAGGCAAACGTTGCTTAAAAATCAATTGGGAATCATTACACAGTGTCCAGCCTTTTTCACATTTAAGATAAACTGTGTAATGACCAGAAGTTACAGTAGGTCCATCATGTAAAATTATTGCAACTGTTACAAAAGTTTTTCCTGAAATTGATAATTGCTGTCCTGTAAACTTCTTTATTAAAGTATCCAATTTTGAACCATCAGCTCTACATCGTTGCATCATTAAAATTACATACTGTCTGTATTCCTTTAAAATTAATGTTGAAAACATGTCAGATTTACACTCACTGCATTGCATGCTATGATTAGCATCTTTAACTAATTTAGCAAAAGTGACTGTTTTACTCTCTGGCAATGTTAAATAAATAAACCTTTCAGAATCAACATTAGAGCCACATATATTATAACAGTTTTCACAACTATGTTCCCATTTATAAGAGAGACCAAACATATTTTGTATTTGTACCCCTTCCTCTTCCAGTACCTGAAGAAAATACATCAAGAATTCCTGTGCATCTTGCTGTACATTTTGAGAAAACTGTGTTCGTCCTGAACATAAATCTAAAACTTTTCTAATTTCAGTAGCACTTTCTATTTGAGTTTTATCATTACTCAGCTTTTCAAAAAGGAGACTCAGCACAGTACAGAATCTTTTTCCCTGATTTACTATTATCTGCTCTTGCAAACTTTCCAGATAAAATGCAACATTTAGCACTACATTAGCGTAGCAGTTGACACCAGAGCTATTTTCAAAATAACATCCTACAACCTGTTCTTCATTTTCCTTATTCTTTTTGCTTGCAATTACATCACTCCTCTTTTTTTTCCTCCTCTCTACATCTTCATTACAGATATTCTCATTTCTCCTTTTACGAGAAACTACACGTTTCTCCAACACAGGATACTGACCTAAATGAGGAGCATAGCTTCTTCTTAATCTATTATACTCCTTTACACAGTTTGTATCAGCACTAACTTTTGAATCATCAAAGTCTATCATGAATAAACCTGATAATGTTTTCACTCGTGACAAAGCAACATATGCCATACCTTCTTTGAACACAGTTGAACCAATGTTCACAAATGCACAATCTACAGTCAATCCTTGAGACTTGTGAATAGTTACAGCATATGCTAGAGAAAACGGAAACTGCTTCCTACGTACATATAAGTCTTTCACAAGCATGAAACGAACTGTACAACGACAAATATCTTTAACTTCTTCTATCTGATCAAATTTTATTTTTAAACATTCAATTCCATCTTTTTTCTGATAATTAATAAAACCCACAACTCTTCCCATAGCTCCATTAACTAAACCTTTTTCAACATCCAAATTTCTCCTTAAAAATACTCTACAGGTCATGCAAACATATAGATTTTTTTCTAATCCAGCTGTTTTGGAAATCTTCTTCTCTAGTGAATCCAATTTATTTTTCAGTGTGCCTGTTAATGTGACAGTAATTCTTCCATCCTCAATTTTGTCCACTGCTTCCAATTTCCTGATATCTTCCTTTTCCAATTTCAAAAGCTCCTCATTGAATATTGAGCATTCACGTAGAGTTGGCATTAAGCAGATGACACTTTTGTTTTCTGCAATGTTCTTGTATATCTTCTCTGCAACTATTTCTTCCTTTGGAAATAAATTATGTAGCAGCCGAGTCTGTAATGCTTTTTTGCCAGCTTCTGTGAGTAGTCCAATCCTGATATCTTTCAGAATACTTCCATATTCTTCATCGTTTGCTTGCCTCATATTAGTTGTAAGTTCCTTGTACTCAAAGAAGGACCAAATATTTGCATTACCGATGCTTCCCAATGACTTCTTCGTGTCTTCATGTGTCACAGTATTAAACACTGGTTGTCCTTTAACTGGAGTAGGTTGCAAAAGATCTCCAAAAACTATGACGTGTTTTCCTCCAAATAACACGTCATAGTCTGACTTCAGAATTTGCTGCATTCTTAAATGCACAAAGGCAAGCATTAAGTTCGATACCATGCTCACCTCATCAATAATGAGAACTTGCATCTTCTTCAATACTCTTGAAACTTCCAAGCATGCTTCTCCAGTTAGCTTGTTGTATTGTATTTTGTTCTCATGCTCCACTGGTAACATTAGCAAACGATGTAAAGTGATTCCTTTTATGTTATATGCTGCTAACCCAGTTGGAGCAGTAACCACACAAGACAAAGTAGAATCCGTTTTTTGCTGTAGGTAGCTTCTGATGACTTTTATACGGGAGTTCCTTTTGCTTTCTTCATCTGAAATAGATCAATATTGTCTCCCATAACTTCTTTTGAATGAAGAGGATGTATGCTAAAATGTTCATAAATTTCTTCTTCCTTTGACTTGTCCACTTTTTCAATTTGTCCAGTTGGTGTTTCTGTGTCTTCTTGTAAATCTTCTTCTTCTTCTTCTTCTATATAAATTGATTCATACCATTTGTTATTCCTTTTCAAATACAAATTTGCTCTTTGTACTTTCCGTACATCTACCAGCTCCTGCCAAATCTTCTTATTCTTTGTAGGTACACCATTAACCAGAATAATTAATGGTTCAGTTTCCAAAGTATCCGCATCAATAGTTTCCATATTTTTTTTCAAATCCAAGGGCAAATACACCACTCTACCTTTTAAACCTCTCAGTAAATCTGAAGGAGGTAATTTACCAGTTTTGGGCTCCATACGTACTATGGTCTGGAACGGATGAACACATTGAATGAGTATAGACTCATATGTATTTAATTCAGAAAGTTCAGCAGGAATAGCATCCAATTCTAAATTATTATGTACAGCTCTGGTCGGCATTCTATTTTCCTCTAACTTGTTGTAACAGTATTTACAAATACGCTGAACTTCACCCAATTCAAAACAATTTTCAAGAAATATATAGGTGGCAAAATCCTTCCACTTATAATTATCTTCATTTTCACTCTTTCTGTAGAGATCAACATACCTGGTTTGTTTTCTATAATGAGTTCTGCGGCAACAAATACAAGTTATATTTGGTCTTTCATTAGAGATTATTGCAAATTTTGGTATGTGATCATTAAATGTCTTACTTACAGAGGGTTCTACATTTTCTTCCACTTCTTCCTCATTTACTGTGTCCTTCTCTGCACTGTTTTGTTCAGGACCAAAGTAACAAAACTGAATTTCATCAACAACCTTCTCTACATCTGATACCGTTCCACGGAACAGAGCCCTATTCAATTCATCTAACTTTATTGCTGGACTTTTAGCAAAATACAACCGTCTCACAAACTTTCTCATTTCAGTATGATGAACAGCCAGCATCCTAAAATGATGGAAAACACTATTACACACTTTTCTAGATAGACAAGCCAGAGAATGACCCTGCAAACCAGTATTCTCTCTTACTCTGCATGGATCTAGACTTTGAAGCACCTTAATCTTCTGTTTCACACTTTTTTTGCTATATTCTCTTAGAAACTCACGAAATTTATCAATAGATTCCTGACGCACAGTGCAAATACTACTACAATTCCAAGTGTACACTGGGGCTTTAGGACGTCTCCCCATAGCCTCATCCGCCATCACTTGTACCTCATCTCTTGGAACCATTATCTCCTTCTCCATTATGCAACCATTTTTCACTTCATAAGCACGACCTCTGGTGTCAACTGCATGCAGCAAACTATTACTTTGAAAATAACTCTCTTCATTAAAAAAAGGTTCACTACTTGAACTATGCATCCATTTTCCTAAAAACACTTTACAAAAGTTTGTTCTGTTCACTACTCTTTTCCTTTTGCTATGTGATTTCAGTACATTAACCATTTTGTCTAATGTACGCATCCTATTCAAAATTAAAATGAATAGTTTCCTTTTTAATTCTAATGCCTTTGCTGCAATGGCTTCAATTTCTTTTTTTCTCTTATAAAACTTTGCCTTTTGCTCATATTTCTTCACATCCTTTATCAAATTGGACATAACTCTCCTCTGAAACATTTTTCTACGTATCTCTTTAAACACTGTTTTTCTGTTTAAGTTTATCTTTTTAGTTGCAGAAGGTATATTTGCATTAACTAAATTCTCAATTTTTTCCTGCCCTTTTCGATTCAAATCATTCTTTCCAGTACAGACATTTTGTACATATTTCCTTTTTTTGAATATGTTCCTTAGAAAATCTTTTTTTTGCTTACCAGAAGATTTTTTCTTCTTCCCAACATGAGCATCTTCAACTAACTTAGGTCCTCCAGTTGTCTTCAAATATAGGTTTTTTTCCTGCTCTTTTTTACTCTGGATTTTGTAGGCATCTTAAATTTTGTTCACTGCTCTTCAGCAATACCTGAAAAAAACTAAAAAAAATTCCTTTATTTTATTTAAATATATTACTACATTTGTTTTCACATTAGTCACAAAACGAAATTTCTTTGCCAATTTGAAAGCACACTTACTGCTCTTTTTTTTGGCAAGTGATAAACACTTTTACAGACTGACACATTATGAATCCACTTTTCAGATTTTTTAAAAAGCACATGTCCAAACTGCTTTTTCAGACCAGCATCATTTGTAACCTGAGTGTCTGCCTACACTCCAGCAAGGGCAACCAGCCTTAGTGATGCTGAATGTATTTGCATTACTGACTGAAACCTCAAACCCCACTCGCTTGTGAATACTGTGCATGATTCCACATGGTAAGCAGCGACCTGTGTGCTAAGAGTCAGCTTCTGCACCAAAAAAAGGCTCCCCCTTTCCATCTAATGCAACTGTGAAATCACCAGAGCAATACGCAATAAATCTCTGCCTGTAATTCCTATTTGGACACAGAGTCATGTTTTCACATTAGTCACAAAACGAAATTTCTTTGCCAATTTGAAAGCACACTTACTGCTCTTTTTTTTGGCAAGTAATAAACACTTTTACAGACTGACACATTATGAATCCACTTTTAAGATTTTTTACAAAGCACATGTCCAAACTGCTTTTTCAGACCAGCATCATTTGTAACCTGGGTGTCTGCCTACACTCCAGCAAGGGCAACCAGCCTTAGTGATGCTGAATGTATTTGCATTACTGACTGAAACCTCAAACCCCACTCGCTTGTGAATACTGTGCATGATTCCACATGGTAAGCAGCTACCTGTGTGCTAAGAGTCAGCTTCTGCACCAAAAAAAGGCTCCCCCTTTCCTTCTAATGCAACTGTGAAATCACCAGAGCAATACGCAATAAATCTCTGCCTGTAATTCCTATTTGCACACAGAGTCATGTTTTCACATTAGTCACAAAACGAAATTTCTTTGCCAATTTGAAAGCACACTTACTGCTCTTTTTTTTGGCAAGTGATAAACACTTTTACAGACTGACACATTATGAATCCACTTTTCAGATTTTTTACAAAGCACATGTCCAAACTGCTTTTTCAGACCAGCATCATTTGTAACCTGGGTGTCTGCCTACACTCCAGCAAGGGCAACCAGCCTTAGTGATGCTGAATGTATTTGCATTACTGACTGAAACCTCAAACCCCACTCGCTTGTGAATACTGTGCATGATTCCACATAGTAAGCAGCTACCTGTGTGCTAAGAGTCTGCTTCTGCACCAAAAAATGTCTCCCCCTTTCCATCTAATGCAACTGTGAAATCACCAGAGCAATACGCAATAAATCTCTGCCTGTAATTCCTATTTGCACACAGAGTCATTTTTTCACATTAGTCACAAAACGAAATTTCTTTGCCAATTTGAAAGCACACTTACTGCTCTTTTTTTTGGCAAGTGATAAACACTTTTACAGACTGACACATTATGAATCCACTTTTCAGATTTTTTAAAAAGCACATGTCCAAACTGCTTTTTCAGACCAGCACCATTTGTAACCTGGGTGACTGCCTACACTCCAGCAAGGGCAACCAGCCTTAGTGATGCTGAATGTATTTGCATTACTGACTGAAACCTCAAACCCCACTCGCTTGTGAATACTGTGCATGATTCCACATGGTAAGCAGCTACCTGTGTGCTAAGAGTCAGCTTCTGCACCAAAAAAAGGCTCCCCCTTTCCTTCTAATGCAACTGTGAAATCACCAGAGCAATACGCAATAAATCTCTGCCTGTAATTCCTATTTGCACACAGAGTCATGTTTTCACATTAGTCACAAAACGAAATTTCTTTGCCAATTTGAAAGCACACTTACTGCTCTTTTTTTTGGCAAGTGATAAACACTTTTACAGACTGACACATTATGAATCCACTTTTCAGATTTTTTACAAAGCACATGTCCAAACTGCTTTTTCAGACCAGCATCATTTGTAACCTGGGTGTCTGCCTACACTCCAGCAAGGGCAACCAGCCTTAGTGATGCTGAATGTATTTGCATTACTGACTGAAACCTCAAACCCCACTCGCTTGTGAATACTGTGCATGATTCCACATAGTAAGCAGCTACCTGTGTGCTGAGAGTCTGCTTCTGCACCAAAAAATGTCTCCCCCTTTCCATCTAATGCAACTGTGAAATCACCAGAGCAATACGCAATAAATCTCTGCCTGTAATTCCTATTTGCACACAGAGTCATTTTTTCACATTAGTCACAAAACGAAATTTCTTTGCCAATTTGAAAGCACACTTACTGCTCTTTTTTTTGGCAAGTGATAAACACTTTTACAGACTGACACATTATGAATCCACTTTTCAGATTTTTTAAAAAGCACATGTCCAAACTGCTTTTTCAGACCAGCATCATTTGTAACCTGGGTGTCTGCCTACACTCCAGCAAGGGCAACCAGCCTTAGTGATGCTGAATGTATTTGCATTACTGACTGAAACCTCAAACCCCACTCGCTTGTGAATACTGTGCATGATTCCACATGGTAAGCAGCTACCTGTGTGCTAAGAGTCAGCCTCTGCACCAAAAAAAGGCTCCCCCTTTCCTTCTAATGCAACTGTGAAATCACCAGAGCAATACGCAATAAATCTCTGCCTGTAATTCCTATTTGCACACAGAGTCATGTTTTCACATTAGTCACAAAACGAAATTTCTTTGCCAATTTGAAAGCACACTTACTGCTCTTTTTTTTGGCAAGTGATAAACACTTTTACAGACTGACACATTATGAATCCACTTTTCAGATTTTTTACAAAGCACATGTCCAAACTGCTTTTTCAGACCAGCATCATTTGTAACCTGGGTGTCTGCCTACACTCCAGCAAGGGCAACCAGCCTTAGTGATGCTGAATGTATTTGCATTACTGACTGAAACCTCAAACCCCACTCGCTTGTGAATACTGTGCATGATTCCACATGGTAAGCAGCTACCTGTGTGCTAAGAGTCTGCTTCTGCACCAAAAAATGTCTCCCCCTTTCCATCTAATGCAACTGTGAAATCACCAGAGCAATACGCAATAAATCTCTGCCTGTAATTCCTATTTGCACACAGAGTCATTTTTTCACATTAGTCACAAAACGAAATTTCTTTGCCAATTTGAAAGCACACTTACTGCTCTTTTTTTTGGCAAGTGATAAACACTTTTACAGACTGACACATTATGAATCCACTTTTCAGATTTTTTAAAAAGCACATGTCCAAACTGCTTTTTCAGACCAGCACCATTTGTAACCTGGGTGACTGCCTACACTCCAGCAAGGGCAACCAGCCTTAGTGATGCTGAATGTATTTGCATTACTGACTGAAACCTCAAACCCCACTCGCTTGTGAATACTGTGCATGATTCCACATGGTAAGCAGCTACCTGTGTGCTAAGAGTCAGCTTCTGCACCAAAAAAAGGCTCCCCCTTTCCTTCTAATGCAACTGTGAAATCACCAGAGCAATACGCAATAAATCTCTGCCTGTAATTCCTATTTGCACACAGAGTCATGTTTTCACATTAGTCACAAAACGAAATTTCTTTGCCAATTTGAAAGCACACTTACTGCCCTTTTTTTTGGCAAGTAATAAACACTTTTACAGACTGACACATTATGAATCCACTTTTCAGATTTTTTACAAAGCACATGTCCAAACTGCTTTTTCAGACCAGCATCATTTGTAACCTGGGTGTCTGCCTACACTCCAGCAAGGGCAACCAGCCTTAGTGATGCTGAATGTATTTGCATTACTGACTGAAACCTCAAACCCCACTCGCTTGTGAATACTGTGCATGATTCCACATGGTAAGCAGCTACCTGTGTGCTAAGAGTCTGCTTCTGCACCAAAAAATGTCTCCCCCTTTCCATCTAATGCAACTGTGAAATCACCAGAGCAATACGCAATAAATCTCTGCCTGTAATTCCTATTTGCACACAGAGTCATTTTTTCACATTAGTCACAAAACGAAATTTCTTTGCCAATTTGAAAGCACACTTACTGCTCTTTTTTTTGGCAAGTGATAAACACTTTTACAGACTGACACATTATGAATCCACTTTTCAGATTTTTTAAAAAGCACATGTCCAAACTGCTTTTTCAGACCAGCACCATTTGTAACCTGGGTGACTGCCTACACTCCAGCAAGGGCAACCAGCCTTAGTGATGCTGAATGTATTTGCATTACTGACTGAAACCTCAAACCCCACTCGCTTGTGAATACTGTGCATGATTCCACATGGTAAGCAGCTACCTGTGTGCTAAGAGTCAGCTTCTGCACCAAAAAAAGGCTCCCCCTTTCCTTCTAATGCAACTGTGAAATCACCAGAGCAATACGCAATAAATCTCTGCCTGTAATTCCTATTTGCACACAGAGTCATGTTTTCACATTAGTCACAAAACGAAATTTCTTTGCCAATTTGAAAGCACACTTACTGCCCTTTTTTTTGGCAAGTAATAAACACTTTTACAGACTGACACATTATGAATCCACTTTTCAGATTTTTTACAAAGCACATGTCCAAACTGCTTTTTCAGACCAGCATCATTTGTAACCTGGGTGTCTGCCTACACTCCAGCAAGGGCAACCAGCCTTAGTGATGCTGAATGTATTTGCATTACTGACTGAAACCTCAAACCCCACTCGCTTGTGAATACTGTGCATGATTCCACATGGTAAGCAGCTACCTGTGTGCTAAGAGTCTGCTTCTGCACCAAAAAATGTCTCCCCCTTTCCATCTAATGCAACTGTGAAATCACCAGAGCAATACGCAATAAATCTCTGCCTGTAATTCCTATTTGGACACAGAGTCATGTTTTCACATTAGTCACAAAACGAAATTTCTTTGCCAATTTGAAAGCACACTTACTGCTCTTTTTTTTGGCAAGTAATAAACACTTTTACAGACTGACACATTATGAATCCACTTTTAAGATTTTTTACAAAGCACATGTCCAAACTGCTTTTTCAGACCAGCATCATTTGTAACCTGGGTGTCTGCCTACACTCCAGCAAGGGCAACCAGCCTTAGTGATGCTGAATGTATTTGCATTACTGACTGAAACCTCAAACCCCACTCGCTTGTGAATACTGTGCATGATTCCACATGGTAAGCAGCTACCTGTGTGCTAAGAGTCAGCTTCTGCACCAAAAAAAGGCTCCCCCTTTCCTTCTAATGCAACTGTGAAATCACCAGAGCAATACGCAATAAATCTCTGCCTGTAATTCCTATTTGCACACAGAGTCATGTTTTCACATTAGTCACAAAACGAAATTTCTTTGCCAATTTGAAAGCACACTTACTGCTCTTTTTTTTGGCAAGTGATAAACACTTTTACAGACTGACACATTATGAATCCACTTTTCAGATTTTTTACAAAGCACATGTCCAAACTGCTTTTTCAGACCAGCATCATTTGTAACCTGGGTGTCTGCCTACACTCCAGCAAGGGCAACCAGCCTTAGTGATGCTGAATGTATTTGCATTACTGACTGAAACCTCAAACCCCACTCGCTTGTGAATACTGTGCATGATTCCACATAGTAAGCAGCTACCTGTGTGCTAAGAGTCTGCTTCTGCACCAAAAAATGTCTCCCCCTTTCCATCTAATGCAACTGTGAAATCACCAGAGCAATACGCAATAAATCTCTGCCTGTAATTCCTATTTGCACACAGAGTCATTTTTTCACATTAGTCACAAAACGAAATTTCTTTGCCAATTTGAAAGCACACTTACTGCTCTTTTTTTTGGCAAGTGATAAACACTTTTACAGACTGACACATTATGAATCCACTTTTCAGATTTTTTAAAAAGCACATGTCCAAACTGCTTTTTCAGACCAGCACCATTTGTAACCTGGGTGACTGCCTACACTCCAGCAAGGGCAACCAGCCTTAGTGATGCTGAATGTATTTGCATTACTGACTGAAACCTCAAACCCCACTCGCTTGTGAATACTGTGCATGATTCCACATGGTAAGCAGCTACCTGTGTGCTAAGAGTCAGCTTCTGCACCAAAAAAAGGCTCCCCCTTTCCTTCTAATGCAACTGTGAAATCACCAGAGCAATACGCAATAAATCTCTGCCTGTAATTCCTATTTGCACACAGAGTCATGTTTTCACATTAGTCACAAAACGAAATTTCTTTGCCAATTTGAAAGCACACTTACTGCCCTTTTTTTTGGCAAGTAATAAACACTTTTACAGACTGACACATTATGAATCCACTTTTCAGATTTTTTACAAAGCACATGTCCAAACTGCTTTTTCAGACCAGCATCATTTGTAACCTGGGTGTCTGCCTACACTCCAGCAAGGGCAACCAGCCTTAGTGATGCTGAATGTATTTGCATTACTGACTGAAACCTCAAACCCCACTCGCTTGTGAATACTGTGCATGATTCCACATGGTAAGCAGCTACCTGTGTGCTAAGAGTCTGCTTCTGCACCAAAAAATGTCTCCCCCTTTCCATCTAATGCAACTGTGAAATCACCAGAGCAATACGCAATAAATCTCTGCCTGTAATTCCTATTTGGACACAGAGTCATGTTTTCACATTAGTCACAAAACGAAATTTCTTTGCCAATTTGAAAGCACACTTACTGCTCTTTTTTTTGGCAAGTAATAAACACTTTTACAGACTGACACATTATGAATCCACTTTTAAGATTTTTTACAAAGCACATGTCCAAACTGCTTTTTCAGACCAGCATCATTTGTAACCTGGGTGTCTGCCTACACTCCAGCAAGGGCAACCAGCCTTAGTGATGCTGAATGTATTTGCATTACTGACTGAAACCTCAAACCCCACTCGCTTGTGAATACTGTGCATGATTCCACATGGTAAGCAGCTACCTGTGTGCTAAGAGTCAGCTTCTGCACCAAAAAAAGGCTCCCCCTTTCCTTCTAATGCAACTGTGAAATCACCAGAGCAATACGCAATAAATCTCTGCCTGTAATTCCTATTTGCACACAGAGTCATGTTTTCACATTAGTCACAAAACGAAATTTCTTTGCCAATTTGAAAGCACACTTACTGCTCTTTTTTTTGGCAAGTGATAAACACTTTTACAGACTGACACATTATGAATCCACTTTTCAGATTTTTTACAAAGCACATGTCCAAACTGCTTTTTCAGACCAGCATCATTTGTAACCTGGGTGTCTGCCTACACTCCAGCAAGGGCAACCAGCCTTAGTGATGCTGAATGTATTTGCATTACTGACTGAAACCTCAAACCCCACTCGCTTGTGAATACTGTGCATGATTCCACATAGTAAGCAGCTACCTGTGTGCTAAGAGTCTGCTTCTGCACCAAAAAATGTCTCCCCCTTTCCATCTAATGCAACTGTGAAATCACCAGAGCAATACGCAATAAATCTCTGCCTGTAATTCCTATTTGCACACAGAGTCATTTTTTCACATTAGTCACAAAACGAAATTTCTTTGCCAATTTGAAAGCACACTTACTGCTCTTTTTTTTGGCAAGTGATAAACACTTTTACAGACTGACACATTATGAATCCACTTTTCAGATTTTTTAAAAAGCACATGTCCAAACTGCTTTTTCAGACCAGCACCATTTGTAACCTGGGTGACTGCCTACACTCCAGCAAGGGCAACCAGCCTTAGTGATGCTGAATGTATTTGCATTACTGACTGAAACCTCAAACCCCACTCGCTTGTGAATACTGTGCATGATTCCACATGGTAAGCAGCTACCTGTGTGCTAAGAGTCAGCTTCTGCACCAAAAAAAGGCTCCCCCTTTCCTTCTAATGCAACTGTGAAATCACCAGAGCAATACGCAATAAATCTCTGCCTGTAATTCCTATTTGCACACAGAGTCATGTTTTCACATTAGTCACAAAACGAAATTTCTTTGCCAATTTGAAAGCACACTTACTGCTCTTTTTTTTGGCAAGTGATAAACACTTTTACAGACTGACACATTATGAATCCACTTTTCAGATTTTTTACAAAGCACATGTCCAAACTGCTTTTTCAGACCAGCATCATTTGTAACCTGGGTGTCTGCCTACACTCCAGCAAGGGCAACCAGCCTTAGTGATGCTGAATGTATTTGCATTACTGACTGAAACCTCAAACCCCACTCGCTTGTGAATACTGTGCATGATTCCACATAGTAAGCAGCTACCTGTGTGCTGAGAGTCTGCTTCTGCACCAAAAAATGTCTCCCCCTTTCCATCTAATGCAACTGTGAAATCACCAGAGCAATACGCAATAAATCTCTGCCTGTAATTCCTATTTGCACACAGAGTCATTTTTTCACATTAGTCACAAAACGAAATTTCTTTGCCAATTTGAAAGCACACTTACTGCTCTTTTTTTTGGCAAGTGATAAACACTTTTACAGACTGACACATTATGAATCCACTTTTCAGATTTTTTAAAAAGCACATGTCCAAACTGCTTTTTCAGACCAGCATCATTTGTAACCTGGGTGTCTGCCTACACTCCAGCAAGGGCAACCAGCCTTAGTGATGCTGAATGTATTTGCATTACTGACTGAAACCTCAAACCCCACTCGCTTGTGAATACTGTGCATGATTCCACATGGTAAGCAGCTACCTGTGTGCTAAGAGTCAGCCTCTGCACCAAAAAAAGGCTCCCCCTTTCCTTCTAATGCAACTGTGAAATCACCAGAGCAATACGCAATAAATCTCTGCCTGTAATTCCTATTTGCACACAGAGTCATGTTTTCACATTAGTCACAAAACGAAATTTCTTTGCCAATTTGAAAGCACACTTACTGCTCTTTTTTTTGGCAAGTGATAAACACTTTTACAGACTGACACATTATGAATCCACTTTTCAGATTTTTTACAAAGCACATGTCCAAACTGCTTTTTCAGACCAGCATCATTTGTAACCTGGGTGTCTGCCTACACTCCAGCAAGGGCAACCAGCCTTAGTGATGCTGAATGTATTTGCATTACTGACTGAAACCTCAAACCCCACTCGCTTGTGAATACTGTGCATGATTCCACATGGTAAGCAGCTACCTGTGTGCTAAGAGTCTGCTTCTGCACCAAAAAATGTCTCCCCCTTTCCATCTAATGCAACTGTGAAATCACCAGAGCAATACGCAATAAATCTCTGCCTGTAATTCCTATTTGCACACAGAGTAATTTTTTCACATTAGTCACAAAACGAAATTTCTTTGCCAATTTGAAAGCACACTTACTGCTCTTTTCTTTGGCAAGTGATAAATACTTTTACAGACTGACACATTATGAATCCACTTTTCAGATTTTTTAAAAAGCACATGTCCAAACTGCTTTTTCAGACCAGCACCATTTGTAACCTGGGTGACTGCCTACACTCCAGCAAGGGCAACCAGCCTTAGTGATGCTGAATGTATTTGCATTACTGACTGAAACCTCAAACCCCACTCGCTTGTGAATACTGTGCATGATTCCACATGGTAAGCAGCTACCTGTGTGCTAAGAGTCAGCTTCTGCACCAAAAAAAGGCTCCCCCTTTCCTTCTAATGCAACTGTGAAATCACCAGAGCAATACGCAATAAATCTCTGCCTGTAATTCCTATTTGCACACAGAGTCATGTTTTCACATTAGTCACAAAACGAAATTTCTTTGCCAATTTGAAAGCACACTTACTGCCCTTTTTTTTGGCAAGTAATAAACACTTTTACAGACTGACACATTATGAATCCACTTTTCAGATTTTTTACAAAGCACATGTCCAAACTGCTTTTTCAGACCAGCATCATTTGTAACCTGGGTGTCTGCCTACACTCCAGCAAGGGCAACCAGCCTTAGTGATGCTGAATGTATTTGCATTACTGACTGAAACCTCAAACCCCACTCGCTTGTGAATACTGTGCATGATTCCACATGGTAAGCAGCTACCTGTGTGCTAAGAGTCTGCTTCTGCACCAAAAAATGTCTCCCCCTTTCCATCTAATGCAACTGTGAAATCACCAGAGCAATACGCAATAAATCTCTGCCTGTAATTCCTATTTGCACACAGAGTCATGTTTTCACATTAGTCACAAAACGAAATTTCTTTGCCAATTTGAAAGCACACTTACTGCTCTTTTTTTTGGCAAGTGATAAACACTTTTACAGACTGACACATTATGAATCCACTTTTCAGATTTTTTACAAAGCACATGTCCAAACTGCTTTTTCAGACCAGCATCATTTGTAACCTGGGTGTCTGCCTACACTCCAGCAAGGGCAACCAGCCTTATTGATGCTGAATGTATTTGCATTACTGAGTCCAACCTCAAACCCTTAAACTATTCTTTTATTATACCAGTACACCTTAATTTATTGTGAAAACATAGTCCATATTATTTTACATGTTCCTCACATTTAAATTTCTCCCAAAACAGAAAATAATAAACACAACTTCAACAAAAAGAATTGCATTTCTATTATTCATTTCTTAATTTACCATATACATCCCCTCTCAGACTCTAAACTCACCTTTAAAATTAGTTAGTTGTGAAAGAAATGTGGCACTCAAACAGCAGATTATCAGAGCCAGGATCTCTGTTCTCTACACCTCTCTCCTCTCAGCAGAACCAGATAATGGCAAACTTTCCCTCTCTTTTTCCACACATATACATGTTAGTTTCAAATCTCAGTGCTTGCCCCTTTTTTTCAAATGTAATCACACATTTCTATTGGTTGAAAACCAACCCTTTTCCAAAAGTACCCTTCCCCCAACTTGACTTCTGCCTAGTACCCTTCCCCCAACTTGACTTCTGCCTGCTACCATAGCAACAGCTCATGGAACACTGCTGTGTGGAGTCAGGTCAGAAGTTCGCCAAACAATGTTTCAATTCCAAAGAGCAAGAGTGCTTGACTTTTCAAACCTAACAGCAAATCCATAGTACTGTTCTTTGGTAACACATTTTTCTGTACCAATACAAAACATGCTTCTATTAATTTACACATACAGCCTAGTTTTTATTCTAGAATGGTATGAAACAGCCAATCAGTTCTTTTTTTTTTGAAAAAAATATGTATGCCTCCATTTCCAAACTGTCTTTCTTTTCATATTGCCATTCTACTGAAAGACACCTCCTGAGTGCATCCAGTTCTCCTTTGAAGATGTTCACAGTGTGGATTGTAGGGCACAGCTATGTCTTCTGGAGTGAAAAGTATGCAGAGAAAACAGATATGGTGAGAGACCTTGCTTTGCCAAATGTAGACATTAAATGGATTGGTCAGAGAGGGTTAAAGTGGCACCAATTGATGCCATTGGTGAAATCCTTCATGCACATCCAACACCCTGACCTCATAATAGTGCACTGTGGTGGCAATGACCTAGGCACTTTGACTGGGGTAGGTCTGGAAATGCTCATGAAGGAGACCTTTGCACAACTGTTTTCACTTTTCCCTAAAACTGCCTTTGTGTTTTCTAACATATGCCAAAGGCAAAAATGGAACTGGTCCAATCATTTCTGTCCGCAGATTGACAAAGCAAGAAAGCACGTCAACAAATCTGTTTCTGCTTTCCTCCGTGACTATGGTATGGGTTCCATTTACCACAACAACTTGCGTTATGACATGCAAGACATTTATAGAGGAGATGGTGTACACTTCAATGATGAAGGGAACAGAGTCTTCCTCTTGAACCTTAGCCTCTGCATCGGTACTTACTTGTAGGTACCACAAAAAAATCACTTAAAAAACACAACGGCTCTTTTTAGAGCCCCCTAATATCTAAACACTTAAATCTGATTTTCATTTCTTTTTTTATTTTTTTTTTCTACCGTACGCTTACCGTACGTGTACCCCGTGATTTTTTTTAAAATCAATAAATGTTTTCTTTGTACTTTTCTGTCCTTCTTTGACCCCCTTACAAATGTTAGGGGGTCTGTAACTCTCCTCCTTGCCCCCTTTTCTTGTTATCACTCTTTTTTTTCTGAGTGAAACACACGAAATGGCGGCCGCCGCTTCCTGGTTTCGACCGATTCGAATGTTTACTAAGATCTAAGAGCCAATCAGAATCGCGCTCGCGCACGCCACCGTACGCATACGGTAAACGTACCGTAAGCGCACCGTAAGCTGGCTCAGATATATATATTGATTTAAAGGCTATTTTCTCAGAATCTACTGAACAGATTTACACCAAACCTACAAAAGGCACTTCCTTGACCTGAGGACTACCTCTCTGCCAAATTTCTAGTAATTCTGTTCAGCCGTTCGGGCTGTAGCTGTGTCTAAAGGTCCTATGGAAAAATGCATGGGAAAAACGCGTTTTGGGACCCCCCTTTTATCTCAGCCCCCGCTTGACGAATCCCCCTGAGACTTTCAGGGTAGGAGCGGAGCGTAGCGCCCCACCTATTTTGAAAAATTCGCGAGGATTCGTCGACCGGCGCCAAAGTTATTCAAAATAGAATGTTGCGGATTTCCTATGGAAACGTGGTCCTAACTATAACTACCTACTGGCGACCGCCAGTAGGTAGGCGGTCGCCAGTAGGTAGTTATAGTTAGGACCACGTTTCCATAGGAAATCCGCAACATTCTATTTTGAATAACTTTGGCGCCGGTCGACGAATCCTCGCGAATTTTTCAAAATAGGTGGGGCGCTACGCTCCGCTCCTTCCCTGAAAGTCTCGGGGGGATTCGTCAAGCGGGGGCTGAGATAAAAGGGGGGTCCCAAAACGTGTTTTTCCCATGCATTTTTCCATAGGACCTTTAGACACAGCTACAGCCCGAACGGCTGAACAGAATTACTAGAAATTTGGCAGAGAGGTAGTCCTCAGGTCAAGGAAGTGCCTTTTGTAGGTTTGGTGTAAATCTGTTCAGTAGATTCTGAGAAAATAGCCTTTAAATCAATATATATATCTGAGCCAGCTTACGGTGCGCTTACGGTACGCTTACCGTACGCGTACGGTGGCGTGCGCGAGCGCGATTCTGATTGGCTCTTAGATCTTAGTAAACATTCGAATCGGTCGAAACCAGGAAGCGGCGGCCGCCATTTCGTGTGTTTCACTCAGAAAAAAAAGAGTGATAACAAGAAAAGGGGGCAAGGAGGAGAGTTACAGACCCCCTAACATTTGTAAGGGGGTCAAAGAAGGACAGAAAAGTACAAAGAAAACATTTATTGATTTTAAAAAAAATCACGGGGTACGCGTACGGTAAGCGTACGGTAGAAAAAAAAAATAAAAAAAGAAATGAAAATCAGATTTAAGTGTTTAGATATTAGGGGGCTCTAAAAAGAGCCGTTGTGTTTATTAAGTGATTTTTTAGTGGTACCTGCAAGTAAGTACCGATGCAGAGGCTAAGGTTCAAGAGGAAGACTCTGTTCCCTTCATCATTGAAGTGTACACCATCTCCTCTATAAATGTCTTGCATGTCATAACGCAAGTTGTTGTGGTAAATGGAACCCATACCATAGTCACGGAGGAAAGCAGAAACAGATTTGTTGACGTGCTTTCTTGCTTTGTCAATCTGCGGACAGAAATGATTGGACCAGTTCCATTTTTGCCTTTGGCATATGTTAGAAAACACAAAGGCAGTTTTAGGGAAAAGTGAAAACAGTTGTGCAAAGGTCTCCTTCATAAGCATTTCCAGACCTACCCCAGTCAAAGTGCCTAGGTCATTGCCACCACAGTGCACTATTATGTGGTCAGGGTGTTGGATGTGCATGAAGGATTTCACCAATGGCATCAATTGGTGCCACTTTAACCCTCTCTGACCAATCCATTTAATGTCTACATTTGGCAAAGCAAGGTCTCTCACCATATCTGTTTTCTCTGCATACTTTTCACTCCAGAAGACATAGCTGTGCCCTACAATCCACACTGTGAACATCTTCAAAGGAGAACTGGATGCACTCAGGAGGTGTCTTTCAGTAGAATGGCAATATGAAAAGAAAGACAGTTTGGAAATGGAGGCATACATATTTTTTTCAAAAAAAAAAGAACTGATTGGCTGTTTCATACCATTCTAGAATAAAAACTAGGCTGTATGTGTAAATTAATAGAAGCATGTTTTGTATTGGTACAGAAAAATGTGTTACCAAAGAACAGTACTATGGATTTGCTGTTAGGTTTGAAAAGTCAAGCACTCTTGCTCTTTGGAATTGAAACATTGTTTGGCGAACTTCTGACCTGACTCCACACAGCAGTGTTCCATGAGCTGTTGCTATGGTAGCAGGCAGAAGTCAAGTTGGGGGAAGGGTACTAGGCAGAAGTCAAGTTGGGGGAAGGGTACTTTTGGAAAAGGGTTGGTTTTCAACCAATAGAAATGTGTGATTACATTTGAAAAAAAGGGGCAAGCACTGAGATTTGAAACTAACATGTATATGTGTGGAAAAAGAGAGGGAAAGTTTGCCATTATCTGGTTCTGCTGAGAGGAGAGAGGTGTAGAGAACAGAGATCCTGGCTCTGATAATCTGCTGTTTGAGTGCCACATTTCTTTCACAACTAACTAATTTTAAAGGTGAGTTTAGAGTCTGAGAGGGGATGTATATGGTAAATTAAGAAATGAATAATAGAAATGCAATTCTTTTTGTTGAAGTTGTGTTTATTATTTTCTGTTTTGGGAGAAATTTAAATGTGAGGAACATGTAAAATAATATGGACTATGTTTTCACAATAAATTAAGGTGTACTGGTATAATAAAAGAATAGTTTAAGGGTTTGAGGTTGGACTCAGTAATGCAAATACATTCAGCATCACTAAGGCTGGTTGCCCTTGCTGGAGTGTAGGCAGACACCCAGGTTACAAATGATGCTGGTCTGAAAAAGCAGTTTGGACATGTGCTTTGTAAAAAATCTGAAAAGTGGATTCATAATGTGTCAGTCTGTAAAAGTGTTTATCACTTGCCAAAAAAAAGAGCAGTAAGTGTGCTTTCAAATTGGCAAAGAAATTTCGTTTTGTGACTAATGTGAAAACATGACTCTGTGTGCAAATAGGAATTACAGGCATAGATTTATTGCGTATTGCTCTGGTGATTTCACAGTTGCATTAGATGGAAAGGGGGAGACATTTTTTGGTGCAGAAGCAGACTCTTAGCACACAGGTAGCTGCTTACCATGTGGAATCATGCACAGTATTCACAAGCGAGTGGGGTTTGAGGTTTCAGTCAGTAATGCAAATACATTCAGCATCACTAAGGCTGGTTGCCCTTGCTGGAGTGTAGGCAGACACCCAGGTTACAAATGATGCTGGTCTGAAAAAGCAGTTTGGACATGTGCTTTGTAAAAAATCTGAAAAGTGGATTCATAATGTGTCAGTCTGTAAAAGTGTTTATTACTTGCCAAAAAAAAGAGCAGTAAGTGTGCTTTCAAATTGGCAAAGAAATTTCGTTTTGTGACTAATGTGAAAACATGACTCTGTGTGCAAATAGGAATTACAGGCAGAGATTTATTGCGTATTGCTCTGGTGATTTCACAGTTGCATTAGAAGGAAAGGGGGAGCCTTTTTTTGGTGCAGAAGCTGACTCTTAGCACACAGGTAGCTGCTTACCATGTGGAATCATGCAAAGTATTCACAAGCGAGTGGGGTTTGAGGTTTCAGTCAGTAATGCAAATACATTCAGCATCACTAAGGCTGGTTGCCCTTGCTGGAGTGTAGGCAGACACCCAGGTTACAAATGATGCTGGTCTGAAAAAGCAGTTTGGACATGTGCTTTGTAAAACATCTGAAAAGTGGATTCATAATGTGTCAGTCTGTAAAAGTGTTTATCACTTGCCAAAAAAAAGAGCAGTAAGTGTGCTTTCAAAACGGCAAAGAAATTTCGTTTTGTGACTAATGTGAAAACATGACTCTGTGTGCAAATAGGAATTACAGGCAGAGATTTATTGCGTATTGCTCTGGTGATTTCACAGTTGCATTAGATGGAAAGGGGGAGACATTGTTTGGTGCAGAAGCAGACTCTTAGCACACAGGTAGCTGCTTACCATGTGGAATCATGCACAGTATTCACAAGCGAGTGGGGTTTGAGGTTTCAGTCAGTAATGCAAATACATTCAGCATCACTAAGGCTGGTTGCCCTTGCTGGAGTGTAGGCAGACACCCAGGTTACAAATGATGCTGGTCTGAAAAAGCAGTTTGGACATGTGCTTTGTAAAAAATCTGAAAAGTGGATTCATAATGTGTCAGTCTGTAAAAGTGTTTATTACTTGCCAAAAAAAAGAGCAGTAAGTGTGCTTTCAAATTGGCAAAGAAATTTCGTTTTGTGACTAATGTGAAAACATGACTCTGTGTGCAAATAGGAATTACAGGCAGAGATTTATTGCGTATTGCTCTGGTGATTTCACAGTTGCATTAGAAGGAAAGGGGGAGCCTTTTTTTGGTGCAGAAGCAGACTCTTAGCACACAGGTAGCTGCTTACTATGTGGAATCATGCACAGTATTCACAAGCGAGTGGGGTTTGAGGTTTCAGTCAGTAATGCAAATACATTCAGCATCACTAAGGCTGGTTGCCCTTGCTGGAGTGTAGGCAGACACCCAGGTTACAAATGATGCTGGTCTGAAAAAGCAGTTTGGACATGTGCTTTGTAAAAAATCTGAAAAGTGGATTCATAATGTGTCAGTCTGTAAAAGTGTTTATCACTTGCCAAAAAAACGAGCAGTAAGTGTGCTTTCAAATTGGCAAAGAAATTTCGTTTTGTGACTAATGTGAAAACATGACTCTGTGTGCAAATAGGAATTACAGGCAGAGATTTATTGCGTATTGCTCTGGTGATTTCACAGTTGCATTAGAAGGAAAGGGGGAGCCTTTTTTTGGTGCAGAAGCTGACTCTTAGCACACAGGTAGCTGCTTACCATGTGGAATCATGCACAGTATTCACAAGCGAGTGGGGTTTGAGGTTTCAGTCAGTAATGCAAATACATTCAGCATCACTAAGGCTGGTTGCCCTTGCTGGAGTGTAGGCAGACACCCAGGTTACAAATGATGCTGGTCTGAAAAAGCAGTTTGGACATGTGCTTTGTAAAAAATCTGAAAAGTGGATTCATAATGTGTCAGTCTGTAAAAGTGTTTATTACTTGCCAAAAAAAAGAGCAGTAAGTGTGCTTTCAAATTGGCAAAGAAATTTCGTTTTGTGACTAATGTGAAAACATGACTCTGTGTCCAAATAGGAATTACAGGCAGAGATTTATTGCGTATTGCTCTGGTGATTTCACAGTTGCATTAGATGGAAAGGGGGAGCCTTTTTTTGGTGCAGAAGCTGACTCTTAGCACACAGGTAGCTGCTTACCATGTGGAATCGTGCACAGTATTCACAAGCGAGTGGGGTTTGAGGTTTCAGTCAGTAATGCAAATACATTCAGCATCACTAAGGCTGGTTGCCCTTGCTGGAGTGTAGGCAGACACCCAGGTTACAAATGATGCTGGTCTGAAAAAGCAGTTTGGACATGTGCTTTGTAAAAAATCTGAAAAGTGGATTCATAATGTGTCAGTCTGTAAAAGTGTTTATCACTTGCCAAAAAAAAGAGCAGTAAGTGTGCTTTCAAATTGGCAAAGAAATTTCGTTTTGTGACTAATGTGAAAACAAATGTAGTAATATATTTAAATAAAATAAAGGAATTTATTTTTAGTTTTTTTCAGGTATTGCTGAAGAGCAGTGAACAAAATTTAAGATGCCTACAAAATCCAGAGTAAAAAAAGAGCAGAAAAAAAACCTATATTTGAAGACAACTGGAGGACCTAAGTTAGTTGAAGATGCTCATGTTGGGAAGAAGAAAAAATCTTCTGGTAAGCAAAAAAAAGATTTTCTAAGGAACATATTCAAAAAAAGGAAAAATGTACAAAATGTCTGTACTGGAAAGAATGATTTGAATCGAAAAGGACAGGAAAAAATTGAGAATTTAGTTAATGCAAATATACCTTCTGCAACTAAAAAGATAAACTTAAACAGAAAAACAGCGTTTAAAGAGATAAGTAGAAAAATGTTTCAGAGGAGAGTTATGTCCAATTTGATAAAGGATGTGAAGAAATATAAGCAAAAGGCAAAGTTTTATAAGAGAAAAAAAGAAATTGAAGCCATTGCAGCAAAGGCATTAGAATTAAAAAGGAAACTATTCATTTTAATTTTGAATAGGATGCGTACATTAGACAAAATGGTTAATGTACTGAAATCACATAGCAAAAGGAAAAGAGTAGTGAACAGAACAAACTTTTGTAAAGTGTTTTTAGGAAAATGGATGCATAGTTCAAGTAGTGAACCTTTTTTTAATGAAGAGAGTTATTTTCAAAGTAATAGTTTGCTGCATGCAGTTGACACCAGAGGTCGTGCTTATGAAGTGAAAAATGGTTGCATAATGGAGAAGGAGATAATGGTTCCAAGAGATGAGGTACAAGTGATGGCGGATGAGGCTATGGGGAGACGTCCTAAAGCCCCAGTGTACACTTGGAATTGTAGTAGTATTTGCACTGTGCGTCAGGAATCTATTGATAAATTTCGTGAGTTTCTAAGAGAATATAGCAAAAAAAGTGTGAAACAGAAGATTAAGGTGCTTCAAAGTCTAGATCCATGCAGAGTGAGAGAGAATACTGGTTTGCAGGGTCATTCTCTGGCTTGTCTATCTAGAAAAGTGTGTAATAGTGTTTTCCATCATTTTAGGATGCTGGCTGTTCATCATACTGAAATGAGAAAGTTTGTGAGACGGTTGTATTTTGCTAAAAGTCCAGCAATAAAGTTAGATGAATTGAATAGGGCTCTGTTCCGTGGAACGGTATCAGATGTAGAGAAGGTTGTTGATGAAATTCAGTTTTGTTACTTCGGTCCTGAACAAAACAGTGCAGAGAAGGACACAGTAAATGAGGAAGAAGTGGAAGAAAATGTAGAACCCTCTGTAAGTAAGACATTTAATGATCACATAACAAAATTTGCAATAATCTCTAATGAAAGACCAAATATAACTTGTATTTGTTGCAGCAGAACTCATTATAGAAAACAAACCAGGTATGTTGATCTCTACAGAAAGAGTGAAAATGAAGATAATTATAAGTGGAAGGATTTTGCCACCTATATATTTCTTGAAAATTGTTTTGAATTGGGTGAAGTTCAGCGTATTTGTAAATACTGTTACAACAAGTTAGAGGAAAATAGAATGCCGACCAGAGCTGTACATAATAATTTAGAATTGGATGCTATTCCTGCTGAACTTTCTGAATTAAATACATATGAGTCTATACTCATTCAATGTGTTCATCCGTTCCAGACCATAGTACGTATGGAGCCCAAAACTGGTAAATTACCTCCTTCAGATTTACTGAGAGGTTTAAAAGGTAGAGTGGTGTATTTGCCCTTGGATTTGAAAAAAAATATGGAAACTATTGATGCGGATACTTTGGAAACTGAACCATTAATTATTCTGGTTAATGGTGTACCTACAAAGAATAAGAAGATTTGGCAGGAGCTGGTAGATGTACGGAAAGTACAAAGAGCAAATTTGTATTTGAAAAGGAATAACAAATGGTATGAATCAATTTATATAGAAGAAGAAGAAGAAGAAGATTTACAAGAAGACACAGAAACACCAACTGGACAAATTGAAAAAGTGGACAAGTCAAAGGAAGAAGAAATTTATGAACATTTTAGCATACATCCTCTTCATTCAAAAGAAGTTATGGGAGACAATATTGATCTATTTCAGATGAAGAAAGCAAAAGGAACTCCCGTGAGTGTATGGGAGGAGAGCTTGGAAGCTCGATATTTTCCCCAGCTGTTTCCTAAAGGAAAAGGAGGACGATACGATGAACGTCCGGAACAGATTCCAGCTTCTGAGTATCGGACTACAAGACTATATGCTGAAGATCCCAGATTTCGACAAAGTATTCCTTATTTGTTCCATCTTTTATTTGAAAGCGACTTGTCTGCACTGTCTTATGCAGTAAATCACATTTTAAAAAGTGGAGTACATTTACAAAATGTGTCTGCTAAGGATTTTATGGAGAAAGTGCAGCACCGAGATGATCATTTGGAAACACAACTGATCAATCTGATGGCTTGTCAGCGTGGGACAAATGAATATTGGTACCGACGCCATGGTGAATTAAAATGCATGTTACGGAATTTAGAAACACCAACATGGTTCCTTACCCTAAGCTGTGCTGAGTACGCTTGGGATGATTTACTGGATTTTCTACGAGAGGCAAATTCAAACATTAAAAACATCGAATACAAAACAGCAGGAGAACTGTGCTCATTGGATCCGGTTAATGTTTGCAGATATTTCAATCATAGATTTGAGGCTATGATGTCCTTCATCTGCAATAAAAAAAATCCACCTCTAGGAGAAGTAGTGGATTTCTTTTGGAGAAAAGAGTACCAGGCAAGAGGTGCTCCTCATATTCATATGCTGTTGTGGATCAAGGATGCCCCAAAGTTTGGAACAGATACTGATGAAGCAGTGTTATCTTACATTGAAGAATATGCAACATGTGCTATACCAAAAAGCACAGAAGAGAAAAAGTTAAAGGAGCAAGTTTTACGTTTCCAAAGTCATCGGTGTGGAAAATACTGTCGACGGAAATACAAGAGCAAAGATAAATACTACACTAAATGTCGATTTGGATTTCCTAGACCTGTTCTTTCAAATGGAAGAGTTAACAGTTTTATGTCAGCTGTGAGACATACTATCACAAGAAAATCACCTAAGAATACCTACAACCTTAAAAGAAAAGAAGAATCAAAAAATATAAATGACTACAACCCAGTGATTTTATCCATGTGGAACGCTAACATGGATATACAGTATGTAGCTGACAATTCCATTGCTGTTGCTCGATATGTAACGTCTTACATTACGAAATCAGAAAAAACAGAATTGAAGGAAATGTGGGAAGAGATTTCTCACGAGAAAACTGTCAGTAAGAAGCTGTACAGTTTCAGTTTGAAGATGTTATCGCATCGAGAAATTGGATCCTACGAATGTTCAGATAGGTTATCTTCTGCAAGTCTCTACTCGAAATCAAGAAGAATAATTTGGGCAAGTTTAGGCCTTGCAGCAATGAGAAATCGGGTACTGAAATCTGTTGGAGAAATTGAATATTTGGCCGAGAATGACCCAGAAAGTACAGATATTTTGAAATCAAACATGTTGGATACATATTACCCAAAGAGAAGTCATCATCTGGAGAACATGTGTCTCTATGAAGTGCTGCAGAACTACATTTATTCACGGAAAGCCGCAGAAGACATCAACAATGGAAAATATAAAGTTATTGGTGAGGAAGGATGTTTGGTGAAGCAAACAAAAGGAAGTTTGATAAATCACCGGAAGCTGAGTTGCGACACTACTGACAAAAAGGAATTTTACTACTTGGCTCTTTTACAGCTGTTTAAACCATGGCGTACAGAGGATGAACTACTGGGAGAATTTCAAAGCTATGAAGATTCATTTAATGCTTGCAAAGACAGCATACAATGCAGAACATTCACAACTTATCTGCAAATGTTAAATGAAGAAATTGAACAGGAAACTACAATTGCAGCAGAAATAGCTAGAGACAGTTCTCAGGACAGCCAAAGTTCAGGAACACTCAGTCAAGATCCCCTAGGACAACCAATCGTTGAAAATGAAGCATCAATAGCCATGAATGAAGTGGAAACAGCTATGAATCAAGCTCAAGAAGAATTTATAGACTTACAAAATTTGGAAAGACAACTGAATCAAGAGCAGCAGCAAATTTATGAAGAGATCAGAAACAAAATTGATCACGGATTTCTACATGAAAAAAAAGAGTGCTCATGCACATCATTTCATCCAATCAGGATGTATGTAAGCTGACAAGCTGGAACTGGAAAAAGTTTCCTTATAAAAGTCATCAGAAGCTACCTACAGCAAAAAACGGATTCTACTTTGTCTTGTGTGGTTACTGCTCCAACTGGGTTAGCAGCATATAACATGAAAGGAATCACTTTACATCGTTTGCTAATGTTACCAGTGGAGCATGAGAACAAAATACAATACAACAAGCTAACTGGAGAAGCATGCTTGGAAGTTTCAAGAGTATTGAAGAAGATGCAAGTTCTCATTATTGATGAGGTGAGCATGGTATCGAACTTAATGCTTGCCTTTGTGCATTTAAGAATGCAGCAAATTCTGAAGTCAGACTATGACGTGTTATTTGGAGGAAAACACGTCATAGTTTTTGGAGATCTTTTGCAACTTACTCCAGTTAAAGGACAACCTGTGTTTAATACTGTGACACATGAAGACACGAAGAAGTCATTGGGAAGCATCGGTAATGCAAATATTTGGTCCTTCTTTGAGTACAAGGAACTTACAACTAATATGAGGCAAGCAAACGATGAAGAATATGGAAGTATTCTGAAAGATATCAGGATTGGACTACTCACAGAAGCTGGCAAAAAAGCATTACAGACTCGGCTGCTACATAATTTATTTCCAAAGGAAGAAATAGTTGCAGAGAAGATATACAAGAACATTGCAGAAAACAAAAGTGTCATCTGCTTAATGCCAACTCTACGTGAATGCTCAATATTCAATGAGGAGCTTTTGAAATTGGAAAAGGAAGATATCAGGAAATTGGAAGCAGTGGACAAAATTAAGGATGGAAGAATTACTGTCACATTAACAGGCACACTGAAAAATAAATTGGATTCACTAGAGAAGAAGATTTCCAAAACAGCTGGATTAGAAAAAAATCTATATGTTTGCATGAACTGTAGAGTATTTTTGAGGAGAAATTTGGATGTTGAAAAAGGTTTAGTTAATGGAGCTATGGGAAGAGTTGTGGGTTTTATTAATTATCAGAAAAAAGATGGAATTGAATGTTTAAAAATAAAATTTGATCAGATAGAAGAAGTTAAAGATATTTGTCGTTGTACAGTTCGTTTCATGCTTGTGAAAGACTTATATGTACGTAGGAAGCAGTTTCCGTTTTCTCTAGCATATGCTGTAACTATTCACAAGTCTCAAGGATTGACTGTAGATTGTGCATTTGTGAACATTGGTTCAACTGTGTTCAAAGAAGGTATGGCATATGTTGCTTTGTCACGAGTGAAAACATTATCAGGTTTATTCATGATAGACTTTGATGATTCAAAAGTTAGTGCTGATACAAACTGTGTAAAGGAGTATAATAGATTAAGAAGAAGCTATGCTCCTCATTTAGGTCAGTATCCCGTGTTGGAGAAACGTGTAGTTTCTCGTAAAAGGAGAAATGAGAATATCTGTAATGAAGATGTAGAGAGGAGGAAAAAAAAGAGGAGTGATGTAATTGCAAGCAAAACGAATAAGGAAAATGAAGAACAGGTTGTAGGATGTTATTTTGAAAATAGCTCTGGTGTCAACTGCTACGCTAATGTAGTGCTGAATGTTGCATTTTATCTGGAAAGTTTGCAAGAGCAGATAATAGTAAATCAGGGAAAAAGATTCTGTACTGTGCTGAGTCTCCGTTTTGAAAAGCTGAGTAATGATAAAACTCAAATAGAAAGTGCTACTGAAATTAGAAAAGTTTTAGATTTATGTTCAGGATGAACACAGTTTTCTCAAAATGTACAGCAAGATGCACAGGAATTCTTGATGTATTTTCTTCAGGTACTGGAAGAGGAAGGGGTACAAATACAAAATATGTTTGGTCTCTCTTATAAATGGGAACATAGTTGTGAAAACTGTTATAATATATGTGGCTCTAATGTTGATTCTGAAAGGTTTATTTATTTAACATTGCCAGAGAGTAAAACAGTCACTTTTGCTCATAGCATGCAATGCAGTGAGTGTAAATCTGACATGTTTTCAACATTAATTTTAAAGGAATACAGACAGTATGTAATTTTAATGATGCAACGATGTAGAGCTGATGGTTCAAAATTGGATACTTTAATAAAGAAGTTTACAGGACAGCAATTATCAATTTCAGGAAAAACTTTTGTAACAGTTGCAATAATTTTCCATGATGGACCTACTGTAACTTCTGGTCATTACACAGTTTATCTTAAATGTGAAAAAGGCTGGACACTGTGTAATGATTCCCAATTGATTTTTAAGCAACGTTTGCCTTTTGATTTAGCAAATTCCTATCTAATCTTCCTGAAACCTAAATTTTAGAGAGATTTGACAACATCTGGAGAAAATAATTTTACCATTTTATTGGATTACCATTTGGAATTTACAAATAAAAAGATTTAACAAATTATCATTTGGCCTAATGGAAAGGTAACCAATTGTAATGTGGAATTTTTCCATTTTTTAAGGAAACTTTGGAAAACCAAGAATTTAGAAAAAATCTGTAACATCTGCACAATTTAAATTTTGGAATGTTATTGGATTGCCATTGGAAATTTTTTCAAAAAAGATTTTTAAAATTACTATTTGGCCATGCGGAAAAGTAAACAATTCTATTGTGGACTTATTTAATTATTAATTAATCTTTCAGAAACCAAAATGTTACAGAGAAACGGTGACATCTGTACAATTTAAACTTTTGTTTTTTATTGGATTACCATTGGAAATTAAACAAAAAAAGAATTTTAAAATTACTATTTGGCCTAAAGGAAATGGAACCAGATGTATTGTGGAGTTATTTGACTTATATTATTGTGATTATACTTCTGAAACAAAAATATCAGACGGTATTTTAAAGAAATAAGTATAGATATTAGATGATATTTTTTTAGAATATTATGCATTTCTTTAAAGTTATGTTTATGAAAAAAGAGATTCTGGGCTTTTTTAAAAACAATCTTTGAGATTGTTAATTTTTTTTTGCCTGCTGTTAAATGATGAATGCAATTGCTTTCACAATTTATAGTGAAATGCAATATTTTCTGAAAACAGCAAAAAAAAGGCAAAAATATTTTTTGAAAAATATGTAAATATGTGTACTGTATTATTAAATGTTTTATTAAATATTAATACTTTTTTCTTTTTTTTCAGATTGAGATAGAACATTTTCGAAAACTATAACCATTTAAAAAGCAATTAAAAATAAATTAAATGAATAAATCTTTTTTTGAGTGGGTATGGTAAGTCAATAATGTCATGGTCCCTTTTTTCCACTTCTCTACAATCACATTTGCAGTTTTTAATTGTAGTCTCTCAAGGACCTTGTAATGTGATAATTGATTTTTAGTGTTTTTAAAAAAAAAAAAAAAATTACGCGTACCGTACGCGTACGGTAAAAAAAAAATAAAAAAAAGTTTTTTAAAAAATATATAAAAAATAGATGAAAGGTAAGGTTGGCTCTTAAAAGAGCCGTTGTGTTCATGCAGGGACAGAGGAAAGAAAGATTGCGAATATTAGTTGGTACGACAAGTGTGCTGATCTATTTTATTGTTCACTAGGGAAATACTGGTCTCCCTATGACAAATTAGATCATGACAAGTGGCGCACCGTATATCAACCCTCAGAAACCGAGGGTTAATTTCCAGAGGACCAGAAAAAGGAGATGCTCCCCCCACAGATGAAGGGCTCACCTGACCTGCAGAAGAAGGACTCGGCTCTGCAGATGATGGTCCAGGCTGAGCTGCTGTGGATGTGCTTGGTTGATTTACTGAAGGGTTACCTTCAGTAAGTCGAGCATGTGTCCTTCTGTGTACATCCTTAAGGTGTCTCATCATGGTGTGATTCCCAAAGGAATACTTCCTGTCAGGATTACCTCTTGAAAGTACACGCTTACACAGCTTGCAAGTCACTAAGGGTGCATTTACCTTTTGCTGGCCTTCTGGAAAAGTAAAATAATCCCATACGTAAGAGGTCTTTTGTTTCCTCGCTCTCTGCCTCAAGGTAGTGCTGCTAGCCTCACTCTCAGAAGAGCTCTGCTGTTCTGCCATCGTATCACAAAGACAACCCAGCTCCTTCTCCTAAGGGATCACAAGCAGAAATGAGGGGAATGGGTGTGGTGTAGGAGAGTTCTAGAACTGAAAGTAGTTTCAACCAATCAAAAGTTGTGTTTCATGATCACATGACCTACCGTACGCTTACGGCAAAAGTACGCATGCGCGTAAAAAAGACACGCGCTTGCGCGCATGCGCTTAACAGTCACTCCCCGACACTTCCGCGTAACGTGCGCGTGTAGCGTACACGCGTACGCGTCCCACGCGGAGTACGCGTGGCTACGCAAATTGCGTAACTATACGCAACAGCGTAGATAAATTACGGACGTTGCGTAAACCGTACGCTTACCGTAAGCTTACGGTACGCGTACTAAAAAAAAAATTTAAAAAAAGGAAAAAATTTATTGCTAATAAATTTTACATGTTTATTTTATAAAATATATTAAAAAAAACATATTAAAGAATTTTAAAAATTTAACCATAGTCTTTAAAAAAGGATAGAAAATTAAAATAAAAATATGTAAAAAAAAATAGAAGAAAAAAAAAAATTAGCATTTAAAAAACCTTGCAAATTCACTGAAAAAACCATGGGTTTCACACACGTTATAGTTAGGAATTAGCATTTAAAAAACCTTTGAAATTCACTGAAAAAACCATGGGTTTCACACACGTTATAGTTAGGAATTAGCATTTAAAAAACCTTAGAAATTCAATGAAAAAACCAAAGGTTTCGCACATGTTATAGTTAGCTGGACATTTCTCTCGTAAAAAACCAATGAAATTCCCCCGTTATAGTTAGTTCAGCTAACTATAACTCGCGCGCCCGCAATGCACTACTGATGACGTCACATGTTACATCACTCATGACATGGTCAGTGACATCACTCATGACATCACTGATGACATCTCAAATGACATCACTGATGACATTATCCTTGTGACAGAGTGGTAGACCTCCTCTCACCCTAATATAACCTTTGATACAAACATTCAAAAATAGACACTAAAATTTTCAAAACAATGGACATACCAATAACAGTTACAACAACCTATTCAGTAATTCTAAGATCCACATACACATCCACTCATCCACCAACAATCCTATACAGTCACTCATACATGTACTCACACATCATATGTACTCATACACCTAAACATCCTGTAACACAATCCCACTCATCCATAGAGTTACTCACACACATAGTCACTCATGCTAATAAAGAATCAAACATCCATTTACTTGCATATACAGTTATACACACACCAGCACACTTACTTTTACAGAAACTTACACATACTTAGTCTTTTTAACAATCACTTATAGAAACACATACTTATTCATACAGGAACTCTTCCAATCTCTCACTCTCACATATACTCACTTATAAACAACAATAGTCACATATACTAGTTTAAAACATATGTAGTTACTTATGAAGACACTATTGAGACAGTCATTCACTCACTAACACACCCATGCACACACTCATCCACCCATACAGTCCTGCACACATGCTGTCTTCAACACATACAAACAGTGAGTCACTCATTCATGCATCTATGCACTACGTAATACCCCCACCGCACCATGAAGACACTCAGACACTCATACTGATACTCAAAAAACCAACTATTAACCTATATAGACACTCATGTAGCTACTCACCAACCCATGCAGCCACTTATATACAAAGTGAGAGACTGATACAGGTATTTACACATTTAAACATTACTCACTAAGCCATGTATTCAAAAAGATACACTTAATCAGTCAGTTATACAATCAATTTTTCAGAAACAAATCATCAATTTAGACACTTATATACTCATTTATTCTTCCATCGACCTTGAGATATACATATATAAAACATATTTAATTTTCAGAAAAACACACATTCACTGGATGATGCCATCAGTGATGTCATTTGAGATGTCATCAGTGATGTCATGAGTGATGTCACTGACCATGTCATGAGTGATGTAATATGTGACGTCATCAGTAGTGCATTGCGGGCGCGCAAGTTATAGTTAGCTGAACTAACTATAACGGGGGAATTTCATTGGTTTTTTACGAGTGAAATGTCCAGCTAACTATAACATGTGTGAAACCTTTGGTTTTTTCATTGAATTTCTAAGGTTTTTTAAATGCTAATTCCTAACTATAACGTGTGTGAAACCCATGGTTTTTTCAGTGAATATATATATATATATATATATATATTCACTGAAAAAACCATAGGTTTCACACATGTTATAGTTAGCTGGACATTTTACTGATAAAAAAACCAATGAAATTCCCCCGTTATAGTTACTGTAGGCAACTATAACTCACGCGACCGAAACCGGTATGGCGCTTCTGTTTGATGCCGGCAGCACCTTGAATCAGAGGTGCCATGAGGAATTGGAAAGCCGATTTTGTGGGCAACTGGACAAGTGCGGTGTCAGCAAACTTTTCCCTCCATGGAACCCACTTGGGGAAAGCAATTGTAAATATAGTTCTGAATGGCGCTCACTATGGGAAGGCTAGGACTACATGACCCAGAAAGCTTACCTGCATTGAAATCCTACAAGAGGCGGGGTTAAAATGAACAGTCCACAAATGCAGTTTTGAACTTCCACTTACAGCCAATGATTAAGGGTGCAGAACCCGAAACGCGTATGGCGCTTCTGTTTGGAGGGTGAATGCGCTGTACCTACTTCCCACATTAAAGAAGGAAAGATTTCCAATTGTGATGGCGTTTCCTTGCAGGGCAACCTAACGTGTTTGGAAATTGAATTTGCGGCGCGCCTCGCCGCGGAAACGCCCCGTCGCTCATCCAGCGGGCGGGGAGCACCTTGAATCAGAGGTGCCATGAGGAATTGGAAAGCCGATTTTGTGGGCAACTGGACAAGTGCGGTGTCAGCAAACTTTTCCCTCCATGGAACCCACTTGGGGAAAGCAATTGTAAATATAGTTCTGAATGGCGCTCACTATGGGAAGGCTAGGACTACATGACCCAGAAAGCTTACCTGCATTGAAATCCAACAAGAGGCGGGGTTAAAATGAACAGTCCATAAATGCAGTTTTGAACTTCCACTTACAGCCAATGATTAAGGGTGCAGAACCCGAAACGCGTATGGCGCTTATGTTTGGAGGGTGAATGCGCTGTACCTGCTTCCCACATTAAAGAAGGAAAGATTTCCAATTGTGATGGCGTTTCCTTGCAGGGCAACCTAATGTGTTTGGAAATATATATATATATATATATATATATATATATATATATATATATTTACTCCCTAAAGTACCTGAACACTTCATAGGCCAACTATCACCTATACCCACTTTAATGTGTTAAATTGTACAAACTGAAAAATACACCAGCGATACCCCTCCTGCCCCTACATGATACCAAGATATAGAAATACCTCAACACTTAAAAATAATACATAATTAGGAACCCTTCTTGTTATATGACAACCTGAGCAATGATAGAGAAATCCTAATATTTTCTATAGCAGACAACTTACTAAAAAGAAGCCATTGTCAAACCTGGATGATTGATGGGGCCTGCAAATGTGTCCCAAACCATTCACTCAGATATACACCATATATGGTGAATATCAAAACAAAACTATCCCTTTTATATATGCCCTACAACTAAAAAAAGAAAGTAGCACTTACTACGAACTCTTAACCCACAATAAACATAAAACAAATAACTATTATCATGATTCAAACCATTTTAAAACTGTTACTACCATTTCAGTCAAAGCATATAGAGACACTTCCAACAATCTGCACTAAGTATAAAATGTGCTACAGTCAATTTCCCTTTGAAATAAAACAAAATTATAGCACTAGCCTATGTCCTTGTCACAGAGGTAGGTGACCATTACAATTTACTAATAGAAAGCCCTTTCTGCCAAAAAGATGAATACAAACTAATAGCCCTTATGTTTTATTTTGAAGAGAGATGCCTGCCAGAGAGTAAGCTGGAAAGGACCTGTGAGAAGGAGGACTCCCTGGCCTCCCCACCCTGGTTTCTGACTGGAACCTCTACAACTGCAACAATTGCATAGGCCCACATGGCATCTAAATCTGCTGTGACCATTATAAGTCCACATGAGGTCTAAAACGTCCATGTTCATCATCGGCCTAGACAGGGGATAATTTGCAGTGATCAGTGGAGCCCCATGCGGGGCTGCAACTACAGTGATTGTCAATACTGCACCTATCTCTGGCCTGATGGACTCTGTAACAGCTGTAACCACTGTTGTCCCATTTGATGCTGCAACTGCCACTGACCCAGAAGGGCATTACATCGCCACAATTTAAGGGACTGCCATGATCAGATCTGCATCTGGGCTGGAACTGAAGCATCGGAATACTGACATTTGATGGGTGAGTAGTCTTTACCAGCCCATACCCTGCTTACGCTGTGGCCTTGCAAATGTCTTTCTCACTATGGCCCCTGCAGCAGATGTGAGGAGGGACAGTCCAAGCTGCCAAAGAAGAGCAAAGACACAATATTTTCTTACCCAATTCTCCAAAAGTGGTAAGACTATATGAACAAACCTGAACTGAGTGTGCATTTGACTGTGAGAGTGCCACTAGGCTGCACCTGTGCTTGAATCATGCTTTATCTGATTTCCAAAGGTTGACCCATCTAAGTGCAGAGACCATGTAAAATGTATTCCTCGATGTCTATGAGGACTCCTATTATTCAGCATAAGAGGGATGATCCCGCTCCTCCCAGATCCTCCACACGAAAGAAGAAAGAAAAGCTGCCCAATCAGCAGCAATCCGGTGTCTGTTCTCTTCTGCTCTCAGTGCCATCTCCTCTGCCCCAGCCCTGTGTTCCACCTCAGACCTCTAAATCCAGTGGTGTGGTTCATCGGGGACTTCCAGTACATGGCCAGGGATGATCCGGCCAATACCAGATATATGTGTAGGAATCTTGCTTTTACCCAGACCAGTTCGGAGACTGTGACAGTCCAAAGAGACAGAGCTCCAGCCCCCACTAGTTTGCGCGGGTGTAGGGTGCACCCAAGATCAGAGATCACTCCCTGCCTGAACCTCACTGTCCCCAGGCAGGATCAGGTCATATGTATAATGTCAGCACCAGGCTACTGGCAGCCAGGACATCACTGAGTGTCAGTGCCCATGACAGTATTAAGGCAGTGTAGTGTCAGATATGTCATATGCAGGAAATTGAAAGGTGTGTAACGGAAGTGGGTGTTCCGGGAAAATGGTGTGCACTCTCTCCAGTGCTCGAGTCCATTCACTATCTCGCAGCTCTCAATCCATCGCCAACTCCCATCTGACCCTTAGTCGTACCAAGCCTGGCTGTGACTGAAGTGGTGCTGATCTGAAAGCCAGGAGACTACTCTTCTGCCCTCCCCAAAAGTCAAGATAATGTGCAAAACCTCATGTGCCACTGGCTCGTACTGACCCTGCTGATATTAGACGTGAATCGCTCTTGTTAACTTGGCATACATAAGAAACTTCAAAGTGGGCAGCCCAGCATCCACCACCAGGTCCTCTAGAGAATGCAATCTACCCTCTGCACAACAGTCATCCACTGTGTGGACATTCCATACAATCCAATCATGAATCGGGGGCAGTAAGTAGACTCCTGGCAGGTGTAGGGAGACCCACCAGTGGAAGGGCTTGGGAATAAGGAAATGGTTGGTCCAAAAACTTAGCAAACTCTGCCCAATATTGTAGCATGATCTGCAGTGTATGGGGGTTGGTGCTCTAGTGGGACACTGCCCCAGCACGAGCGGCACTAGGCAGCCTCGGTCGTGGTCTGCTCGGTAAGGTCCTAGCCCAACTCTGTGGCCATCTGCCAACCAGCAGGCCAGCCATTTCATTTGCGCCACTAAATGGTGCAGTTTGAGGTTGGGGCCACCCAGGCTTCTCTCCCTTGTCAGACTCTGGAGAGTGTATAGCGATGCCCTGCAGAGTCCCCCATCCCAAATCAATGCCTCACCAGGAGATGATCATTTACATGAGCGCTACTTGTGCCATCAAGGGGAACCTCAGTGTGTGCAGGAATGCCATGCTTCCTCTTAAAGATCGATGTGCACCCCCAGATTACCTTCCAAGCCATCTGCAAACCTATCGGAAACCCGAACCCCAAGATATCGGAACGTCGGAGGCTCCCAGGGCAGACCACTATCTCAGATCTCCTGGAGTGGGACCATGGTGTCTTTGCAACCTGGGAAGACACATGATTTCTGGTGAATAAGCCTGCCCCCTCTCCCAGGTGTCAAAGCATCAACCCCCCCCCCCCCGGCAAGTAAAAAAATGCGCATGTCTCCCAGGTATAGGGAGATATTATGTCCCCCATCATGGAGCCCTATGGACTGGCCCATCCCTGCTGCCTAACAGCCCCAGAAAACTGCTCAATGGCATGGCCAACACAAACAGCAGGGGGGAGACAGGGCACCTCTGTTGTGTGCCCATGCATATTGTGATGGGTTCCAGGATATAACAGTGTTATCCACTTGGCCCACTCAGGGCCAATGTTCATATGGGTCTTGACTGTCTGCATGTACCTCAACTGTAGATTATCAAAGGCCTTACGCAAGGCCACTGATAATACCACTTTCTTCTGGGCAGTGTCTCTGGGGTCTCTTCCAGCACATTATAGAGGTGCCAAATGTTCAGGGAGGTGTTGTGGTGCGAAATAAAACCATTCTGATCTTTGCAGATAAGGTGTATATGGGGCTGCAATCGGCTAGCCAGTACTTTACTAAGGATTTTGTAATCCAGTGTGAGCATTGACAACAGGCGGTATCAAGAGGTGTCCACTGGGTCCTTCCCCAGTTTCATTAGAGAAATCTGCAGTGCCTCCCGAAAAGTGGGTGGCAGGGTGCCTGCCTTCACATGGGATATGTTAGAAATGGGGTTTCTGGTTGGCTAGGGTATGCACCTAAGCCGGGCAGAACCGACCACCATAGTCTGGGAGAGGGAGTTACACACCCAAGATAATCCCTACTCACCCCCTTGGTAGCTTGGCAGAGCAGTCAGGTTTATGCCAGAGGCAATGTGTAAAGCATTTGCACAACACACATACACACACACACACATCAGTGACACACTAGGCACACAACAAAAAGAGACCCCATACAAGGTTATATAAAAATATCCTTTGTATTGCACATAAAAAACATTAGACCATAATCACATAAATCACTGTGCCACTAGGCAATTGTCATGACATCACATAGATCATAAAATCACTTTGCCACTAGGCAATGGTCATAACAACATAGATAGTGCAATCACATAAATACTTGTAGGTTGCACGCATTATGAAAACATTATCACTGAGTACCTAAAGGCAACCTCCTAAAATACTAATTGGTATCCTGATACTGTAAGGCATAAGCAACACATATCACATTATTATTATTATTATTATTATTATTAGAAGCTTGTAAAGCGCGCAGCTACCCCCAGCGGGGGTGTCCAGGCGCTAGGACAGACGGTAGATAAGGGTACTCAAAGCAGGCTAAGAACTGGTGAAAAGCTAGGTCTTCAAGTCCGGTCGGAAAATAGATTCAGATTCAGCCATCCGCAAAGACAATGGCAGGCTGTTCCAAGATTTGGCCGTGAACACGGCAAAAGCTCTGCCACCCAATCTGGCGTGGCAAAAATGGGGAGTCACCAAAAGGCTAAGATGATTAGATCTGAGTGAGCGGTTAGCCTGTGCATGCTTAAGTCGGGCTCTAAGGTAAGCCGTGCCCTTACCCTGCAATCAGGCAGGAATATGAAGCAGTTTGACTGAGGAATAACACATGAGAATTTCTGCCAGTATATCCACATTACCATCCATAACAATAAACAGCACCAAAAGCTGCAACTGTGTTCCTATTATATGCTATACAGTAACTCTGTTCCCATCCTGGTAGGCTTCTGGGTCACCTGCCCACCTACAACAGGGAATGCAGTCATTTTCTGGGGATTCCTTCCCATTCAGGAATCGGAAGCCTTTGTCAAGGTCTCACCCCGTCCTTACTCCCAAAATCTGGTGCTGCCTCCACCAGGGCAACCAAGTGCCTCCTCAAGGTATGCACCCCCATGAGGGGGGTGTGCACAGTGGCAAATCCTGCAGGGCAACCACGCTGTGTCCCCGCATGTCAGGGAATGGAAGGGGCAGCAGCCGGGCCACCTTCCCACTTTTGCAGCAAGCATGGAGAGGTGGGCAAAAATGAAAAGGTGCCAAGAGGGACCTCCATTGAGGATTACAACCTGCTCGGCTAGCCGCACAAAGAAGCACCCAATGCTTCCACAGGGGAGATGGAATAAACAAGATCTCACGCTGTCACTCTTCATCCCTGGTTGGGACCAACTGTCAACCTGCAGCGCAGCCTCTCCGACTGCATGGAGGACTTCCCTTTCGTGGGCTGCAGCACGCTGACCCGGTGCAGCTGCAAGGCTGTAGCTCCCCTTTTCGTTGGCAGTGCTCCCGCTCTGCTTTGCAGTTTGGCCTTTTCTAAATCGGTGCTGGGGCACTCGATTAGGCGTCTCGCTCGGGCAAGGTGGCATTTAGCGGTGGTTTGTCTTCTGGCTGCCTCTCAGACCTCGGGGGCTTTGAGGCCGGTTGCCAGGCAATGCCTGGTGCTCCTGCTGAGCATGCTCAGCTGACGAGCTGCAGGTTCATATTCGGCAAACCTCTTGGGCTCCAAAAACCAAAGCGCTCACCACTCACCTTCCTCCTTGCAAAAGGTAACTTAAGGGGAAAGCGCTCTCCAGATCTTCCACAGCTCTCCAAACACACTTCAAAATAAACAGAGTGAATAATATAGCGCAAACCACATGATGTTTCAAATCACAGGGCAAGCCACAAAGCCCTGGGAGATCACTGGGGACACCGAGCAAGAATGGAGGCAGCAGGCCAGCACACAGAATCCTTGTAGGGAACCAGGCTATCATTCATGTAGCTCATCAGGGCACAGGGCAGCACAACAGACAAGGGAGTTCAATGGTGGTACCTGCTGACAGCAAAGTAGTTCCTTCTGGCCAGGTGCAGTTTGTAGAGCCACCAGCATCTGGTTGCAAGTCCATGCAGTGTCTCTAAACATGGGCTCACAATCACTGTACTTATAGTCCAAAAGTCTTTGTTCTGGGGGCACTTCAAACACTGTTTAGAAGTGCACAATACCCCCATTCACTACCAAGTCCTGGCTCCAGACTCACTACAGGGGCTGGAGACAGCATTGTGAAAGTCAGGCACAGCCCAATTCAGGTGTAGGTGCAACTTCTCTCACCATTCTAAATGCAGACCATGCATATTCAGGTGCAAGGGAAACTCCTCCCACCACTGTAAAGGCAGCCAAGTTCTATTCAGCCCAGTGCTGAGTCACCCAGGAAAGACAGGACACACCTCAACCCCCATGTGACTGTCTAGAGTGAATGCACATCCCCTGTCCTGTCAGTCTAAACCAGATGTTGAATACACAAACAGGCAGGGCACAAAGAGTCATACGCACACAGAAATGCCCTCTTCTAAAAGTCTACAAGAGAGTGGGGAACCCAATAGACGCTTGGAGGCTTGGGTGATCTAATATTTTATCAGGTAAAAGGTGCCTACAAGGGATTCTTTCCAAAGGTAATAGTCATGTGTCTTTTTTAACACTGGACGGTGAACTCGGCTCCGCTCACGGAGTTTGCGGAGTTTTCTGCACTCCGCATTACACGGAGCTCGCAGAATTCCGAAAAACTCTGCCCCCCGTAGTGGAGTTGAGTTTTTTACCTCGCTCGCTTTCGCCAAAGTCAAGTTGATGACTGCGATTGAGGAAAATCAACCTCCCGGGGAGATTTTTTCTCCTTTGCGATCGCCAACATCAAGTTGACGAGCGTGGAAAATCAACCTACCAGCGAGATTTCTCAACGCGGGGGGGATCAGGATTCTCTTTGTGAGTGGTCGCGTATACTCACCATTGCTTGCGTTGAGAAACAGCCCGTTCGCGTTAAGAAAGCTGCCACTCGAGTAAAAATCTACTCGAGCAGCAGAAAAAGAAAGCAGGGACCACACGGGCTGTGCATGGTGCCGTTCTCGATGATTGCACAGTGAGGACAAGCATCCGGCACTGTGCAATCACCGCGAACTGCATTTTTCTATCATACTCTGCCTCTTGCGGAGCTCCGCCTGGTGCAGGGAAGTTTTTTTTGCACTTTGCGGAGATCCGCAAAGTGCAACACCGTGAATTCTGCCCAGGGTTAGTTTATTTTAAGTAAATCTCAATAAGCTCTAGCCAGCAGCTTATATTGAATTATTAATCATGTTACTTCATAAATAAGACAATGAATCAATCTTAACAATACTTGCAACTTAGAAAATACTGTGTATACTTATTGATGCACATATTTAAGTGAATAGATGAATAGTTAAAGGGTGCACAAAACTTAATTCACATATGAACAGAAAAGTGACTGAGATTTAACAATTTTTTACAGCATTTCTTATCTCTTTGACACTTTTGTGAGCACCCTTTTCATACATCATAAAACTGTAGAAACTGTCACCTAATTTTGCAAAGAACAATCCCTATGATACAAGAAATGACTAAGAAAATGGGTACAGTGGTCGACGTTTCATTCTTTGGTGTGAAGACATCTACAAGACTATCTTCAGGACAAACTTTTCATATGTGGAATGACCCTGGAAGGACTGAACTGTGGATAGTATTTGATAAATTAAGGTGCTGTAGAATACAGTCTGATCCGTATAATCGGTTTCACAGAAATCCTGATGGAGGAATAAAAACGCTCATCCCGTGGTCCACTTTATTAAATAGAACTCAAGGTTTAGTTTAAATGTAGTGCTGCCAGCCGTATCATAATTATTAAGAGAACAGGTCTGGCTCCCGGTTGGAGTCCACGCGTAGTAGCGCTGCTCCTTCGGTTTGTCTTGAAGATGGTTCTCTTCTAAAAGTAGCATTTCTAAAATAGTGATAACAAATCCGCTTTCACCAATAAGCAGGATTTATTACTACTATTCCAAACATAGCTAACATGGCCACGCTACCCCTTTCATATTAGAAATTACCAATAAAGCACATACCATGGAATTCTCAATGCAAACCTATGAGAGGGCAGCCTCACAGCAGTGAAAAAACAAATAGGCTGTTTGTCACTACCAGAACATGCCACACAGTTAAGGCACATGTTCTACCTTTTACCTCTACATCACAATGCCCATAGGGCTAGCTATGGCCTACCTTAGGGATGACCTATATGTAATAAAAGGGGAGCTTCAGACGTGGCAACCATTTTCACTGTTGCAGTAAACTGCGCGTGCAGGCCCTGCAGTGGCAGAGGCCTGAGACAGGTTTGAAAGGCTACTTCGGTGGGTGGCACAAGCAGCGCTGCAGGCCCACTAGTAGCCTTTAATCTACAGGTCCTAGGCATAAGAGATACCACTGTGCAAGGGACTTACAGGTAAATAAATTAAATATGCCACAAACAGGTATAGACCAATCTTACCAAGTGTACAAGAGAGAGCACATGCACTTTAGCACTGATCAGCAGTGGTAAAGTGCCCAGAGTCATAAAACCAACACACACAGGCCAGAAAAAATACAGGAGAATGCAAAAAGTTTTGGGATAACCCTGCAAAAATGGCTAGTACCGAAACATAGGAATCGGTGCCTGCCGCCTCCCCCAGTGCAAACGTAGTATGAGTGGGTTGTGGCCAGAGTAAGTAGGGGCCAAGCATTCCAGCTGTGTGGCCTTGTCAGTAACTGTAGGGAATGCCAAGGTCCCATCCAGTTGCACAGTCGTATACTGGAGTGGAAAATGAATACTCCCGCCTGTGGCCTTGTAGCAGGTGACAGATGTCTACGAGGTCCCAGTCTGTCATCCATTGCTGAAAGATGATAGCTAGTCTCCAGACGGGCAATTCTATGAGTAGTGGGGAGGATCTGTCAAAAAATGCATGAAATCTCCTTCTAATATCCTAGCAGCCAGTAAGGACATACCAAGGTGTGGTGCCAGAGAATATTGAAAACGCTGCCAGATCAGCAGTCCCCAGGCCCCAGAGTCCCAGCTTAGCTGGCTGGCCGCTTCTAGAGCACCCTCTCTGGCCAGATCCATTTCTTTTTTTATCATATGCGCTTACAAGAAGTAGCATTGGGGCCAAGGCAGCAAGCCTGGGGCTGTCCCCCCCACACAGTAAGACTAGATCCAATCCCACGCTTCTATTGGCATTTCACAGAAGACTGTGCCGACATCTGAGATAATGGCAAGCTGGGAACATCAGCATGAAATGGAAACCCAAGACCCCAAAAAGCTAAACCACCAGGGTATAGTCATGTGGTACTGTATGTGGCACAACAAATTTTTGTTTTCCCAAGTCGTAAAGGGCCTTTCGTGTGGGCCGCCTACTGGACAAGGTTGCACCCCTGGTGGGGGTTGTCATGCCGGCACTCAGCGAGCTCTTTCCAGCATGAAGAACTGGGTCAGGCTTTAAGGCACTACCGCCATACAGCGGCAATGTTTAAGAAAGGCCATGATATCAGGCCCATCTGATCCCTAGGGGAGGCTAACCAGTCCGATGTTGTTACACCTAATGCGGCCCTCCACATATTCAGCTCACGTATCCAGCAACACCACCTTCTTAGTGAAAGATGCCACCTACTTTTGGAGCTCATCTACAAGAGGGTGCACCACATGAAGGACAGCTTTGCTAGTTTTCACCTTGTCTACTAAATTACGATGGTCGTCGCATAGGAGATTAATGTCTATTACCACCCTATCAATCTTGCTCTCTAAAGTCTTTGATGTAGCTACGATGGCTTCCAGAATGTGGTACAGTTTGTTGGGGGAGCCTCGGAACCCCAGAGCTTCATCACCCTCCGGATGGTTCTCCTCTAAGTAGGGTGGCATAGTGTCCATCTCTCCAGAGTCTCTGGTCAACCTTGTGTGACTCATAGTATCCACAGAAGTCTAACTAGGCAAAGAAAGGTGGAGGGCAGCAGAGTAGATGAGACTGGGGGCCACAGCCACTCCCCCGGGCTTGCAAACAGTGCCTCCTGGAGGCCTCTCAGCTGAGCCTCCCAGTCATTGAGCAATGGGCACAATCTGCACCTGTTCTGTGCTCCACTGTGACTTCCCTCTTGAGGGTCTTCGGTCCCACCACCTTGAGGGGGATCAAGGGGGTAACAATCACAAGATGCTGGTCCTCCTCACCCCCAGGCAGTTTCACATTCTGTCCCTGGCAGCAAAGGGTTCACAGTTCTAGGGTCCAACGGTGCAGCCAATCAGAGGAGTACTCAGGGTCTTGAACATCTTTCTGGGGGTTCCGTGGGATACAGCATGGGTCCCAGGGCAAAGTTCTCCCCCTCACTGCATCTTGTTCCTGCAAGATGTGGATCCCTCAGCAAGTTGTGCCTTGCAGGGTGTACAGGTCCCAGGGACTTACCACATGAGCTATTCACAAGTGCCTTGGATGCCCCCAATCCTCTCTTGTGCAGGGCTTGTGTTGAGGTTCATCAGTGACCCCTGTAGGAGGCACTCAGATGGCTGTTCCCCCAATATGACTATGTATCCCATGGTGACATGCAGCCCTGGATGAGGGTCTGTAGAATCAAGCAGGGTGCCGGCCTCCGCACATCTCACTTCTTTCATGCTGCAGGCTCTCGGTTGCATCCCCAGCAACTGTCCTACATTTGTAAGATTCAAATTCTGACCTACCTCCGGACTACGTATTAGATAGCTACCAATTCTACCCTTGTTCTCCCATCCTTCCCTACTTTCCATACACTTCCCTGACCCCTTCTCTTGTCTCTCTTCCTTTTCATACAGCTATTGATCATCGATATGTATAATCCCATCCTGATGATGACCTGAAATAACAGTGATCGAAACACCGTAGGCAATACACAGGGCAATTGCAGCTTCTTGGCTCCTAACATGCTTCTAACAAATTGTTATCTCAACATTCATGTTATGCACATAGTTTTCTTTGTGCTGTGCCGCTGTTTCCTACACTATACCACATGTCTCACTTTGCACTGTTCACATTGCCACAAACACTTTTTGTGCAATTATATTTCGGATTACACTTACATATCATGAAATGTAATATTGCTGTCTGAAATTTGTGTATTTTGCCAAAACTCAAATACAGACCGCGATATCTAACCCTGGTGTCTTTTCCCATTCTTACTTCTTTCTTCTAATTTATTTTACATTTTGGCAATTTTCTTTTGAATAGGACCTGTTGAGACATTGTTGTTTGCTGTCACTTTTAGAAAGTTGTTATTTTCCTGCCTAAAGCTCCTAGCGGCCTTTTCATATTTAATCCTCAGCTGCCACTTGGCAGCCTCCTGTGTAGTATGATCCAGGGAGGTATGAATGGCTCACAGGAAAGAGAGAAAAAGTGTCTTGGGTGGGGAGAGGTATGACTCCCTCCTGACAACCATTTCTGAGCTGCACCCCACCGCCAGAGAAACCTTCCTGATCCTGATCTTCGGACATTGCCCACTCAGAGTTTTTCCACCTCCTATGCTCAGAGCCTCAAACTTCCCATTCAAGCCAAGGCTCCCACTGAAGTCCTGTGCTTCAGCCCACCTTCATCTTCGAATGCAACTGGCACTTCAACCTGCCAACAGCCTAGTTAACAAGGATTTTATCAAAGAAAAAGACTAAGGGCCTGATTTAGATCTTGTCAGATGGGTTACTCCTTCACAACTGTGACAGATATCCCATCGGCCGAAATATATCTCCCATTATATCCTACAGGATTTACATTTTGCGGGATTGGATATCCATCACCTTTGTGATGGAGTAACCCGCCAATATCAAAATCAGGCCCTAAGTCAAAAGGCAAACTCTCCACAGAATCGGACATGGCCCTTGTATCTATTCTGTGCTCCATCATGCTTTTGACTTTCAGTCAGTCTAGCACAACCAGATGCCAATACCCGTGGTTGGCACATTGTCCTTTATGGTGTTAGAAATATCTAAAACTTTAAACAATCATATCTCTCGTTCTCTACATCCTATTTTTCTCATTTTGGTGTCCATCTGCTCATTACAAACTGCTCTATTTGTATAAATTGCTGGTAGGATGCAGAGCAGGTGAGTAGGAATGGAGACGAGCTTGGTCCTGTCCAGAGATATGAGTGGTTTTCAATGGATTATTGGAGAAGTTGAGAAGGCAAAGTCAAGGATGTGTCCTTTGGAGTTTGTTGGTTGTGCCACAAACAGTACCACATTGAGTGTGTTGATGAGGTCTAGGAGGTTGTCTCTTGTTTTTATAGCTTGTCTTGCCTGGGAGGTTGAAGTCACCTAAACGGGTAATGTGGCCATGCTGGATGGATGAGGTGACAAGAATATCTAAGAATTCAACAATTAAGTCATTGCTTTGTCTGGGAGGACTGTGGATGGAATTTAAGGTTGTGGTCTGAGTTCAAGAGTGGGAAAAGGCATGTCAGCTCCAAGGAGATGAGTGTTGTTTGCTTTCTTAGCATGCAGCACCAGGAACACTTATGGATGACAGCGAGGCCTCTTCCCATTTTATGTGTTTGATCCAAACAATGGATGTTGTACCTGCAGGAAGAAGGACATCTAGGATGTGTGAGGTTGTGTGGGGTGAGAACCGTTTCTCTGATGAAGAAGGGGTCATGCTTTTGATAGGTTATGAGTTCTGAATGCCATATGCATGGCCTACGGAGAGGGATCATTAATGAGCATGAGTTGTAATGTGTGCTTTGTAGCTTAAGGGTGTGTGATATTCAGTGGGATGTGTACTTGGTTGGATTTATATTTTGTGTCAATGCTGGTATAATATGTATAAGGCTACAGGGAAATAGGTAAGAAGGATGAAGGAAGGGAGAAACACAGGAACTCAACTTATGTGCAGGAATGTTCCAATATTCCCTCTGTGACAATGTCACCACCTACTTCAGAACACAGTACATTTAGCATCAAGAGCAGGCTTGTTTTTTAATGATATCAATTAGTACATATATATGCAAATATGTACTCAACATTGTAGGATAATATGAGAAGCGTTACCTACAGCTTGCATAAATGTTTTCCAGTAGCATACCAAGAGGAGAAATACATAACGGAGCAGGAAGACTTCAAAAGCTGAAGTAAATGGAACAGGCCACAGAGTTCATGAGGTAAAAATAGAGGGAACGGAATGGAATATCCGGAAATAACTAAGGGACATGTATCAATGCCTCACCTCAGTTGGTGTTAGAATGAATTTCCATGGCTGAGACACAAAATACTTGCCCATTTTCTTCTTCAGAGACAAGGGCAACAGAACATACCTCACAGATGCAGACACTTGGGGTTTAGGAACAGGACTGGACATCACCGAAGTATCGGGCACCTTTGGGGTAGATTTGAGGACAGAGGAGAAAGACAGATTAGTGGACATAACAACACCAAAAGGAGAGGCTGTGACACATACAGCATGTGGAAATGGCTGCAGTCTAGTACAACAGGAGGCAGCACAGCTCTCAGTGCTAATCAATATGTGCTTTGCAGTATGGCTTCCCCTCCGTTGCAACCTCTTGGAGGCCCATTAGATCACCTGCTAACTAGAGGTGGGCAAACTTGCATAATTCTGTGTAGCATTATCACGGGAATGACCCAAAAATTCTGTGAGATTACGCAGAATTATGTGAGAAGAGTAGTTCTGCATTTAGCGCTTTGTTCTTAGTGGACAAATGAAACCTAGTGTCAAAAATGGATGTGAGGGTGCATTTTGCACTAAGAAAATAGTGCTAATTGAAACAGAACATAAACAGCAGTAGGAGCAGCCGCTCACAATTGCTAAATGTGCTCCCACGCTAGGATTTCTTATTCAATTTACTCTTAGCTATGCGACCAGGCGTATTTGCATTATTATCAGTAATTCTGCACCAAAGAGTGAAGAAATGACTCTGATTACACCGGCGTAATTGATGTTCCCCCCAGGCCTACTGTTAACCTGCAAGTATCTGTTCCATACCCAGGGTGTGTGGGTGGAACAGCACATGAGGGCTCAGGGATTTCAAGGGCAAATCTCCCCCTAGGCCCCTAATCATCTAAGCGGTCACATCCAGGAGGGGAGGAGGAAGGGTAAGCGCAGTGGGCGGGGCAGGAGTGGGGGGAGGTTAGTGAAAATAAATAAATAAAACTAAATACCTTGCGCTCAACGCATTGCGGAGTCTGGTTTGCGGCGAGCACAAGGTAAGGGGTATTATTCATTTATTTTCACTAGACCGTCATATGTCACTTCCACCCCAACCCACCCCCGTCGCACCGTGCTTACCTGCACAGGCCGCCACTGTGACAGAGGGCTCATCTGGTCATCCCAACATTGTGTCTTGAGTGGTGACAGAGCTCACTTCAGTCCCTAATGACAGAAATGCCAGCTCCTAGGACACAACAAGTGGCATTTATTGTTGGTCGGGAGGAATCCCTTTGTCTGCAACTTCCTGACACATGATGTCTGAATCTATAACAACCTCAGTGGCATGCTATGCCTCTGACAGGAGTCTCTTTGCTTGTCATCTAAAGACTCTCCTGATGTCTGCTGGTGGATACTGTTTCTTCCCTGTGGTGGTGCTCTGGTCTTTCTAATATTCCCAACAAGCAGACCCTTGGTTTTAGTCTTAACTGCATGCTCCCTGCCGACCTGCTGAGAAGCAAATGAAGGAAAAATGCGTAGTTAACATGTCTACTTCTTCATGTAAACCAATCTTAAAGTTTTTATAATATCGTAATAAAAGTTACACTGCATTAAAATCTCATAATAAAAACATAACTTTCAAACCACAGGACAGATGTTTTAAAAAAGGTCTCCACCTTACCCATCAAGAGGTGAGAATCTATTGAACACCAGCCAATCACACACAGGCTGCCCATAAAAGAGAGCATGACATAGATCTTAAAAACCATATGTCTACTAAATTGGCGATATCTTTATTGTTTTGCCCTTTTTTTTTTACAAAGAACGATTATTTGAGGAGGACAGAGAGGATTTACAGGCCGATAATTAATATCTTTGAAATTCCCAGGAAAAACGTCATTGTTAGATACTGCTTCTTATCTGATGTGATCCTTGACATGTTTGCAGACTGGGAGCAGAGGCTTCTTTCACCTCCAGCCTTCTCCCAGGCAATCTCTGCACATATCACAATACTGACTGCACCTCATTTCCTGGCCACTGAACGCTTTCAGACGGTTGAGTGATACCATCTAACTGGAAAACCAATCATTCTGCTTGCCACAGTTACTATAATGCACCACCAACTTAGTACACCAATTTATTGTCATATCACAGGTGGAAAGGCAACAGGTGATAGAGAAATTGCCCTCTTCCCTCAGGTAATAAGTGCAATTGATTGCACCCATGTAGCACATCAGTCATTCTCTCAAAGAGAGCACCATTATTCCCACAAACATGTCCGACACTCCATCAGCGTGCAAACTGTCTGCGATGCTCGGGGCTACCTCATTGACAAGTATGCTGGCTTTTCTAGTTGTACATATGACAGCTACATTTTTTGATAGTCACGTCCTGCATTTCAGTTGGTTGCTGGGATGTTACATGAACATGAAATAACTTGAAAGAAACTAGAGACAAGAGGCGTTTGGCAAAACAGGAGCACTTTATTTAATTGAACATAGTGTCTGGGTGAACAGTTACAGGTACAGTATCTGAGGACTGTCTCAATTAATAATCAGTCTGCGACCTCCTATTATACAGTCCATTATAGGTAATAAAAAGTTTCCTGTGACCCATGTATGGTGAGGAATGTAAGTTGCTGCTTTTGGAGTCATAGATTAATTGTCTAATGGAAAATGCAGGTGGGCCTCCACCTTGCATGGACACAATGTGGCCAGTGGGTAATGTGTCCAGATGTCCAACATGGGGAGCGCGTGATCACTGCTTGTGATGTGTCCTGATTTGCTATATGTTCCTAGCTCATGTGGCATCTGGCTTTATGGTGTTTCAGGAGTGCGCTTACCCCCTACGGCCATGTGTGCATTATTAGGCCCGATCTCCCTTGACCATTGTAGTGTTGCTGCACCTATCTTTGCGATTGATCTAAGGTTACCTTTTTGTGCATTTGTTTGTTGGCTACCTACCACCCCACCTGTGACCTATCAATTAGTGACCTCATGCCTAGTTCTGTCTAAGTGTTTGCCTGACTACGTATTTGTGAGTCGAGATTGATGTGGAGTTGACAACAGTTAAACTCGTTAATAAAGATGCAATTTCGTTATCATAAATGAATGTGTCGTTTTTCATATTAGCATCAACTTTTCCCATATTAACAGGGGGGTTCAGTCATGACACATGTCTACTACATTATTTTAAAGTAATCATCACACTAGAACTGCAAGTGTATCTAGGGCATAAAATCATAAACAATCTCACTCTTAATTTCACCAGACATCTATACATAATTACACCAAAATAACTGAATGCTTACATGAGTTGATTGTATTGAACAATAGGCAAAATACAACATTTAAATTAATGATAATTTTCTTTGTTGCTGGTGATGCTGGGAGTGCTATTTCTGCCATCTTCTCATCTCTTTCGAACTTACAACCATTTAGCATCAACAGGGGTGCTGAAGGACACACACACATAGAAAAAACAATATTGAATGTACATTTGAAAACCATGCTTCAGATGGCTTGACCTTCACAAAGAGTACTCCAGTAGTCCCCAGAAGTTGTGTGCAACATTATTGTAGCTAGTTGAATGTTGCATAACATTGCCATGTGTAAAGCCTTACATGTAGGCCTTACCCCTGAAGTACTTGCCCATACAAATCCCAGTGTCAGACACAGAACATTAGTCAGGGTTCACAGGTGCTTCACCTAGCAGTGGCCTACTTTTCCAACTAAGCTGATACTTTGGGGAAGACATCATAGTGTTTGCACAGTGTTGTGTTACATGCAAACCTGCAAATCTCAATGTAATATGCATCCACAAGGCATCACTCACTCATTTACTCATAGATTATGATATTAAGATTATACCCATCATTCACAACCAAAAACATTTCAAAGTCACATTCTTTTTTTTCAGTTTGAAAAGCTTTATTAAATAAAATATTCAATACATATGGAGATTAGCAAATACAGAAGAAATCTTGGATATAAACGTACACAGTAAGTAAGGCCAAAGTCCGTATAGAAAAATTAAAAGCATTTTATAAGATTTAAAAAGGTAAAGGAAGGGACAAAAGGGGAAAGGAAAAAAGAAAAAGGAAAGGGGGGAGGAGGGAATAACAGCATGGAATCATGAAATAGAAAGAAAAACAAAGGAACCAAAAATGATGAATAACTCATACAAAAAGTACGGTATACATGATATGAAAGCGTTAAAGTCATATAACAAAATATACAATATAAAAAGAACAGAGAGGATACTCATTTCAAGGGGGTTTGATTTTCTGAATTGTTGTGTGGGAGATTCTTTAAAGCCATACGATCCAAGTAAGTAGAAAGTGGTAACCAAAAAAGGTCTCTGTTAAGGACCGGCTTACAGGATGAAGCAAAAGCGACATCAAGCCGATGAAAATGACAAAGAGTATTCCACCAACACTTTATGGAGATGTTTGTAAGGGATTTCCAATTAAATGAGATGTGTTGAAAAGCAAGAGCAAGCATAAGATCAAGTAAACCAAGGGAGTGAGGGGGAAGGTCTGAGGAGTCAGAAAGAGAATCAGATAGAGATTCAGATAAGCTACCCAGGAAGAGAAGAGACAGAGAATGAGGAATGGTTATATTAAATATTCGAGAAATGTATAACCAAATCTCATCCCAGAATTTAGAAACAGCAGGGCAGAGAAAAAAGAGGTGAATAATATCGGCATCAGGAGAACCACAAGTCCACCACTTAGAGTCAGAAGAATCAGAAAAACGTGACAAAGAGATCGGAGAAAGAAACAACCTGTGGTATAGAAAAAATAAAGATTGAGTGAGAGAGGCAGAACGGGAAATTTTTAAGGATCTGGACCAAATTTAATCCCAAAGAGCAACAGACCAGACACAACCCAAGTCCGCTTCCCAGGAAAGTTCAACTTGCGACTTAGACCGGTTAGGATTGGGAGATAAAAAGAATTTATAAATGAGAGAAGCTTTGGGGAGGGAGAGAAGTAAAGTAAGAAGGGGATTTTGGACAGGAGGCGATGACAGAGACGGAAGGGAATTGTAGGAGTCTAGTATTATTGTCATAAGCGTGGAGAATTGTCGGAGAAAAGATCGGGGACACTGAAATAAGAGCTGAAATTGGGGAAAGGAGCAGGGAATAGTTCCATCAAAGAGCTGGTTGACCCACATGATGCCAAGACGTCTCCATGAACTCCAAAAAATGGGTCTATTATTTAGAAGAACGAGTGAATTATACCAAATAGGGGAGGCTAGAAAAGATTCACGGGTAACAATAGAAGAATGAACTAAGGATGACAAAAGGGAAGAGGTATATCTAAATAAAGGGAGAAATGTACAAGAGTTTTTAGAAGTGAAACGGATATCCTCATTGAAGGAAAAGGGCAGCAGCAGTATTTGTTCAATGGAAAGCCAAAGGGGAGTAAAAGGGGAAGATTCGGGAGAGAGCCACCTAGAGGCTTGACATAAGGAGAAAGATTTATGATAAAAACGAAAATCTGGGAAGTTGACACCACCATTGAGTTTGGATTTTCGGAGGGATGATAGGGCTATTCTAGATTTTTTATTCTTCCAAAGAAATCTTGACAAGGATGAATCAATACGATTAAAGTGAGTATCAGGAATATGAACAGGAAGCATGGAAAAAATATATATGAGGATAGTGGCAACCATCATCTTTATCGAGTCGAGGCGGCCCCACCAAGAAAGAAAAAGTGGATTCCAAGAAGAAAACATCTTTTCAATGCAAGATAGGACTGCGGACATATTTAACTGAATTGAGGAGGAAATCGAGTTAGAAAACCATATACCTAGATATTTAATCTTCGAGCTGTTCCAAGCAAACCCAGTAGAGGAGAAGAGGTGAGGAAGACAGAATTTAGTAAGGGGGAGAATTTCAGTCTTATCTGAATTGATTTTCTATCCGCATACTTGCGAAAAAGAGTTAAATGCCAATAACAAAGGGGGGATGGAAAGTTCTGGATTAGAAATAAATAGAAGAATATCATCTGCATAAGCAGAGAGCTTTAATTGATGATCGCCATAGGGAAAGCCACAAATAGAAGAATTATTACGAATCGAAACCAAGAAAGGCTCAACGGCCAAAACAAAAAGAAGAGGAGATAAGGGACAACCCTGACGAACCCCTAATTGAAGGGGAAAGTAAGAAGAGACCTGACTATTAACTAGGACCGAAGCCCTAGGAGCAGAATACAGTAGGGAAATAAGGGAAATGAAGTTAGGACCAAAACCATGCCAACGAAGCGAAGCAAATAAAAAAGACCATTCTACTTTGTCAACAGCTTTCTCTGCATCAACAGAAATAGCTGCAAGAGGAATAGAAAGAGATGAGGCTTTATTAAGGACATTAAGAAAAAGACGAGAATTATCAGAGATAAGTCTGCCCTTAACGAAACCACATTGTTCCTTGCCGATTAGATGGGGTAAAAAGGGATCCAGACGTTAAGCAAGAAGTTTGGCAAAGAGTTTATAGTCGACATTGACTAAAGAGATCGGGCGATAATTTTTTACAAAATTGGGGGTCACGGCCTTCCTTAGGAATGAGGCAGATGGTGGCCTCCTGAAAAGTGCCATCAGTCTTACCAGATAGATAAAATGATTGAAAAAGCAATAAGAGTTTGGGAAGTAAAAGATCAGAAAAATGTAAATAAAATTCAACTGAGAACCCATCAGGTCCAGGTGATTTCCCTTTAGTAAGAGCATTTCAATGCTAGGAAGAGTTCATCAAGTGAAAGGTTGTTTTGAAGAGTGGAAAAATTATGGTGAGATGTAGAAGGAATAGGAAGCTTCTCCAAATAAGACTGAATAAGAGAAGCAGAGGGAGGGGATTCAGGCGTATAAAGGTTTGGATAGAAGAGTTGAAACTGCTCAAGGATTTCCTGATCTTTATGAAGAAGAGTATTATCAGAAGAGAAAACAGAATCAATAAAAGAGCGCTCTTTGCGCGACTTAAGATAATTGGCCAAAAGTTTCCCTGTTCCCAGAGTAACGAGCACTGCTGCGGAGAAGTATTGAAGAGGCATTGTCGGTGGTAGATTTATTGAATTCAAGTTTCGCTTTTATTAGCTCCGGTAAAATGGATTTAGAAGAAGTATAGATGTTATGCTCCAAAAATTTAATATGAGTCAAAATGTCCTTCCGTTTCTGAAGGAATAATTTCTTCTTCTTAGAGACAAAATCAATAATGAAGCCTCTTGCAGAGGCTTTAAAGGAATCCCAAAAAATTTGAGGAGAGATATTGGGAGTATTATTAAGTAAAAAGAATTCATCGGTAAAAGAACGGAAGGAGGAAGAAAAGTGAGGATCTGTTAGGAGAGAATTATTAAAACGCCAACGAGAAGATTTGGGATGTGGGGGAAGCAAGTCCAGGTCTGTTACAATTGGGGCATGATCCGAGATAACAATAGGTTCAATAGAGGAGGAAAGTACATTTTGAGATAAAGGCTGAGAGAGAAAAATGTAGTCCAGGCGAGAGAGAGAAGCATGAGGAGGGGAGAAAAATGAGTAATCAAGAGTATCAGGGTGAGCAAGCCTCCAAGAATCAATGAGGTGTGACTGAGAAATAGTATCAAGGAATTGTTTGTGGGTTTTATGAGGTGTGAAACGAACAGTTGATTTGCGATCAAGAAACGGATCCACAATCTGATTACAATCACCCCCCAATATGAACAAGTCATTTCGATATTGAATAAATTTTTTTGTAATTGAAGGCCAAAAGGAACAATCCGCAGCTGTAGGACCATAGACGTTTAACACAATTAAAGGTACAGAATTAATTAACAGCTTAGCAATAATCCATCTGCCATCAGAATCATTCTCTTGAGACATAACTTTACATTTTAATTTTTTATGACATAAGATAGCAACACCGTTTTTCTTATTAGTTGAAGGAGAAAATAAAACTGTGCCCACCCAGCTTCTTTTAAGTTTAAGAGACTCAAGCTCTGTTAGGTGCGTCTCCTGCAAGAGAACTAAATCAGGATTATACGAAGCCAGATGGGAAAGGACTCTCTGACGTTTGATAGGACTAATAAAACCTTTTACATTCCAGGAAATTACTTTGAATTAAGAAACAACAAAAATTTGATAAAAACACAGACTGTAAAGAGAAATAAGGAAAAAGAGAAGAGTCAACAAGAGGAAGAAAAGTAGGATAAAAGAAAAAGAGATGTTCAGAGAGGAAGCAAAGAGAACATCAAGAAAAGAATAATATCGCACATGCATAAAAAAGAAGAAAAAATATAGAAAGAGGAAATCGCAATTGAGCAGGTAGGTAAAAGGAAAACAAGAAGGTAGGAAGTGGAGAGAAAAGAGAGGAAATAGAAGAAGGGGCAGTACATATCCAAAAAGGATGACTGATAATAACATACCTGAGGGGAGTTTAAAGAGGGACAACGGGACGATGGCGACACTCAACAAGACGAGCCTCAAAAAAGGGAAAACCATACCACACCAGGACGAGAGACAATAATAAGGAGCCACATGGGTGAAGGAGAAGAGCACCAACCAGTCATTGTAAAACAAAGAAGGGACAGGAGAATATTAGGAGGAGGAACCTGTAAGAGAAACCAACAAAGAGCTATACTGAAAACCTCTTAAGAAGCATAGAAAGACAAAAATGCATAGAAAAGGCAAAAATGCAACATAACTGATAAGAATGCGAATGAACAGTGTACTGACAATTTAAAAAAATAATGAGAGAACAGTGCATAACAAAAATAGGAGAAAACTGTTGAATATCAACGAAAACCTGTAAGGGAAAAAGAGAAAATTAAATAATCAACAATTAGCAGAGTTAGTAGTGTCCATGCCGCTGGTAGTATGAAGAAGGATAAAGTTCTTGAGTTCTGCAGGATCCTGGAAAGACCAAGTTTGATTTTGATATGTCACTTTGAACAAACATGGGTGGAATAGACCATATCTGGCACCGAGAGTCCGGAGAGGAGCACAAAGATTGAGGAATTATTTTCTTCTAGAAGCAGTAGCATTAGAAACATCCTGAGAGAGGAATACTTTCTGACCCATCCAGGAGAGTTGACGTTTGGATCTGCCTGCTGTAAGGACCGAGAGCAGGTCCGTGAACTTCAAGAAGAGAATGATGACACCTCTGGGTTTCGCTGGAGCTGTAGAAGAGGAAAGGCGAGGACCCAATCTATGAGCCTGTTGAATGCTGAGAGAAGTTGACGCAGGCATGTCCAAGAGTTTCGGAAGAAAAGAGGAGAAGAAGGACACTGGATCATCACCCTCAAGGGACTCCGGCAAACCGTAAACACGAAGGTTATTCCGTCTATTTCGATTTTCCAAATCCTCAGTATGTTGTTGGAGACTGAGAACTGTCTTCTCTAAAGAGGAAATCCATTGAGAGTTAACCTGTATTTCCGATGCTTGTTGTTCCAATGAGGTCACTCTGTTGTCCATAGTAGACCATTTCTCCTCCAGAAATTGCATTTTATTATTAGTCTCTTCAACAAAAGGGCGCAACACACGCATCTCCTCTAAAAGCAGTTCCATAGAAACAGAAGAAGGTGTTTTTTCTGGTGAAGGAGGATCCTGCTTTAAGCGCTTAGTTGAAGAAGTAGACGGAGAAGATTTACCTGGAGCAGATTGTGAGGAGGAGGAGGAGGAAGAGCGACCAGCAGTTACTCCAGCCATTTGAGAAGAATTTAAAGCAGACAATACAGAAGTTGAAGATGTAGTCTTTGAAGGAATAAAAACAAATTTTGGCTTACGCAACTTTCCCATAAGTAACCACCAGAATTACAGAGACAACAGGTTGTATCCTTCAAGGAAGCGTAACTGAGTATAGTACGAGAAAGTCGCAGTCAAAGACAGCAGCGAAGCACCACATGGATAGATTAAATTCAAATGAGGAGTAATAAGAGGAGCTCCAACCAGCAACAGAGCAAAGGCAAAAATCTCCTTGATAGGTGAATGAAATATACGGTGTAAAAAAAGAAATTCTGCAGTAATAACTCCGAGAGGCGTCAGCGTTTAGCTCACTCTTTATGTCGACCACAGCTGTCAGTGAATACACCTTCATACATACCATCAAAGAGAGCCACAATTGATGAAGTAACCATAAGCATTAGTAAATGGTTGTCCTCAGCAAGCAATGAGCATTTGTGCAGGGAAGGAAGCCGAAACTCCGGTGCTGACAGGAAGCGGGACGATGGTGCATTAAGAATCCAGTGACAGAGACAAAAGCACACATTTCAAAAGTAAAAATTAGTTTAAAATTGCCATTAGGTTAAGAGGCCATGTAGAACAGGCAGGGATTGCCTTATGACACAAATAGAGGCTCTCTCATAGCTGTGGAATGCGACGCGTTAGCGTTAATGAAAGCAATAACGCGCGCGCATCAAATGGCGGCGTTCTGAGGAGAGGAGCGTAATGATGAAAAGTCAATGAAGCGCGTCGTGCTTATGAAGGAAAAGCAGCTCACCCGGTAGCGGAGGTGTTCCGACACAGTTCTGAGGCCATGCGGAAGAAGGAGAAGGCAAAACAGGCAGCTAAAGGCTCCTGACAGGTCCCGGAGCGGCGGAGTGAAATCCCTACGCGGCCATCTTGGACGGCGCCGAAACCACGCCCCCATCAAGTCACATTCTAACACCTCACATGTACTGTATGGAGTAATAATTATAAGTAAGATAACATTAAATGCACACATTTTGATAAACACGTGTACATATTTAAAAATACACTCACAACATCTACTTTATTTTAAATGTCATATCACATGAGGTACTTTCAAAGCCACAGACAAGTGTTTCACTTTTCCATTACTATCAAATCCATTTAATGTGTTTTCCTACTTGAACTTCCACCTCTGCTATGAAGGTGGTGAACTCCATAGCATAGGCAGAGAACTACTCAGTAGGGGATGAGTTTTCTGCCTAGTGCCCAAACTTGATATGACATACAGCAACAAGAAGTAGACCTTTCTTAAGTCATCAAAAGACCACCAAACAATCCACCTCCCTGCTACTTCTCCTTTTACTCCCGTAATCCCAGAATAGATGAGGCTCGATTCTGATGAGAAGGCCATCAGTTTCTCTCAGAAAAAATCTGAAATCACCAGGGGATGGTCCCCTAGAATGGACCTGGCTATTAAGTCGGGCCTATGTTGTTTAAGTTATGTACAATTGAAAGGTATTTGGAATTCTAGTGTATTGCATTGAACACAAAATAGCAAGAAAAGGAACAGCAGAATATTTAACATTTGTTAATTAACTTGTGTCAAACGAATCAAGTAGAAGCTATAAATCATTGTCCATAGAGAGTGCATAGAGGCAAGCTGGAAGTAGGTATTCTACTCACAGGGAGAAGTGTCAGTGAATGCTTGTATGCAGTGGCATAGCTGAGGGGGGTGGCAGTAAGACCAAGGTAAGTGTTTTTATTTTTATTATTTTTTTCTCCCTTGTGTCTGTTGCCTCCACACACCTCACCTGCTCTTTCCTGAACTGGCTGTCACTGGGCAGCAAACTCAGGGACTGCCCTGGGTGGCAAAACTCTAGCTACGCCACAGCATGTATGTATGTTTAAATTCAGGAATTACCAGTTCCACTTCAAAGTACGGAGATCTAGTTGTATAGAGCAATTGCAAAGGCATATCCATTCACTATCACAATTATGTTTAGAACTTTCAAATCAAGCCACTAAAGATATCTTTTCCCTTTAAATATTCACTATTGCCTGCGGGCATTACAAACCAGTAGAAGTGATGAATCAGCATGGTGGAGTCCAGTGTTTCTATTTTATTACTTACCTCATTCTCATTTCCCTATTTCTACCTCGAGCCCTACAATTTCTGTGTATGTGGTGAATGGTAGAGGCAGTGAGAGATGGAAGAGTGTATTGATCCAGTTGAATTCCAAGCACAAGCAAGCTTAGTGCATCCCAACAGGCCTATGATGTTCCTGTGGTTTTATATTTAAGTTGCCCTACCTCCAGGGTATGCCTTACTGCAACTGTCCTCTCAATAAAGCAACTGCTAGAATATTTTTCACACTTTTTAATACATTTTATTTAAAATATATTTTTCAAACAAGAATAAGTGTTCTTTCTTTTGTATGTGTGTGGGGGTCTGCATTAGGATGTATGTAATTATGTTATTGTAAGGGTAATTGTTAAGTGTTCCACACTATGTAACACGCTGTGCATTACATAATGCTAGTGCACACATATTCATGGCTATGCACACAATACTAGATACCTTGGTTAAAGGTACGTTTAAGTGAAATATATTGGAAGAGATGAACAATAAAAAGTTTTCATATACATCATAAGTTGTGGAATGGAATGAGTGATTTTAATAGTTGGGGTAGGTTTTATGATGATGTGATTGAGTGTAGAATAACAGGTCACAGGTGTAGTGGTTGTTTCCTGGGATAGGGTGTGGGTGTGCTTGAGGAGTTGGCGCTGGTTGATTTGTGCAGAGGGATTGTTGGTATGTTTTATAAATGGGTGGACCCTACAGGTTGATGTTGTTCTTCAAATATCTGAGATGTATTCCTTTGCTTTGCAGATTGACCAATCACCTGTGTGATATAACCTACATCATCTGTAGAGCCAAAGCATGTTGCCTTGAGTCTTTCTCTCCTAACAAATGAGGATATTCTCAGTCTAACTTTGCCATATCTTGGAGAAATATTTTATTCTCATCCAAGACACGGTCCAACTCTCCATTAACTGAGGATCTCTTCGTTGTAATTTAGGATGGCGCGATTGGTCTTCTACATTTAATGAATATCCACTCCCCGCAGAGACAATTGCTCCTGGAAAAACTGATCTTCTTGAGGACAAAATTGGCCTGGAACATCCTGCACTCCTCCATTCATTGCCATCTAACTAGCATTGGATAGTGCAGCATAGGGGTCAATTGAAGCACTTTGAGTCAAAGGAGTGGGTTCAGGAGAGTCCCGCATAGCAGGTAAGAACATGTGTGTGTAAGAAATTGAATTACTGGTTAAAAGGGGTGAGAATCCACTTCAAATAATAATCACAATCCTTGTCAGGTGAACCACTAAAGTCACTAAATTAACCTGTACTTAACACTCTGATATAGTAGCACAAAAGCAGTCAGGCTTAACTTAGCGGCAATGTGATAAGTATTTATGCAGCACTCAAACAGTAATAAAATCAAGACAAACCACAAGATAAATCCCAAACCTATTTAGAAATATAGAGCACATTTTCATAAATAAAATAACACTAAAACAACAAACTCCTATCAATGGAACCAGTGTTATGAATTTTCAAAATTTTAGCGAAATATACCTTCAAAAGGAACAAAGCATCATCTGTGTGTAGCTGGTGGCGCTGGACCAGGACAAAGTAAAAAGTGCAAGCCGACCGCGGTGCAGTATCAACCGGATACAAGGCCAGGTTCGACCCGCTGGAAGATTTACCTTCTGACCTTGATGCAAGGACTGTGTGGCGCGACTCTGCAGAGTTCTGTGTTGCTTGGCGCCAGATCTGGTGAAACCTTTGGTGAGGCACTGTGTTGTGTTCTTTCATGGGTCCTGCATTGCTCTGCTTTGTTTTCCATTGGTTCCAGTGAGGCTTCCAGTCGGGAACTTCACCGCACAGCTTTGCAGAAATCTGCTTCGCTCAGTGTCAGTTTTGGTAAAGCCTTGGGTTAGGGGCTTTGCAGGTCTGCTGGGCTCTGCATCCTCCTCCTCCTTCTCTCCTCCTTTTGAACTCTAGAGAACACAGACTGGGCTGCTTTAAAGAGGATGTGGTTTTCTTCAAGGATTTCCTTCGGTCCTATGCTTTGTCATGAGTCCCCAATTCATGCTGTTAATATGAGCTTGAGCATGCTGCAGATTGTCTGCTGCTTTGCACACGTTACTACACAAACGAATTTTGTGAATGTCTTTTTTGCAGTTTTCACATGTGAACCTATTGCTGTGTTCACACTCCGTGGGTTCCTGGGATATAGTCTGAACATTGTGTGCAAGGTCGAACAACAATGCCCCTTGTTATTCTGTTCTGGTCAGGCCCTAGCACCTAGACAAAACATACAGATGTAGCTGTTGTTTGGGAAGACACAATTTGATCTTATTGGAATACACAAATAGGTAGCACACACTTGGAGAGGGACCTTTCCAGACAGAAGAGCGAGACAGCACCTATGATGCAGATCTACCATCTATAGACTGAGGTAAGGGGTCTGCGGATAACGCCCAGAGATCTTCTAACATATAATCATTCTGCTTCTATACAAGGGGAGGGAGGTTAGGCCATACTGTCTTTTCATAATGCCAGCTCCTTCCATGATTTATGGACTAATTGCTATGCTTACCATATTTGTGTTATGCATTGTCTTGCTTTTATGGCACATATACTACACATTAGAGCATGTTAGTTAAAATAAATATTTTAAACTTATTTGTGTCTCTGTCAGATCTTATTGTGGACAAGTACAAGAGTGCGAGTGAAAGGGTGTATCTTGCAACCGCGATTCCTGAGAGACTCAGGAGTGTTGTGTTCTGGGGTGTCTAATCATTTGTTTCTCTGTGAATACGTACATACACAGAAGTCGAAGCCGGTGACCAGAGCGCTGAACAAACCGGATTAATACGGTAAAGACCGACTTCTGTTTTATCTTTTAAGGTATCAAGTGCATATACAGAGAAAATTGAACACTGCCAGAGAAATTCGAACTTTGCGAAAAAAATGACGGAAGTGCTTTGGACTCCTTTCAAAAATCGTTTGAAAAAACAATCCTCAAACAATAGGAGTGTCCTACAAAGAAAATTCAAGCCCTGAGGAAGACCTTCTTTGAATCCTCCTGGTCCCCACACGAAGGTTGAAAAGCGTCGACACACCCCTCACAACCACTCCACTGCACAAGGCCAAGAGTATTGCCATTTGTAAATAACAAAATAGACTACCAACTGATCAGTTTAACCAACAAACTGTGGTGTAAACGAATATAAAATGGACTGAGGCGTTCTCTGACCATTTTTCACCAGTTTGGACCATGTATTGATTTAATATCGAGGAAAAGTAGAGTGTATTTTCCAGATATATGTTTATAGTGAAGTAGGACCCTACGGTTTCACTACATTGTCCTTAAAAGTGTTGTGGCATTTATGAATTGATTTTTTCCATGCACTGTCAATAGAATATTTTTTGTTTTATAATTATGTAAATTTGTATGAGAAGAAATTAATGTATTTCAATCGTGTTACAAAACAGAAAAACAAAAAAGTGATTTTGAAGTAAATTCGCATTGATGAAAATGTTTAAATAGAATATTGATTATTATTTGACTCATCGATGTTTTGCTTGTTAACCCACAAATGTGAGCAGATATAAGGCACACTATGTTCATATATTGAACATAAACATAGGTAAAGAACTTCTACCTATGTTTTAAATAGAAACATTGAATTGATGGTCATAGAGGCAGTATTCAACTGCGCTGTCTATTAGATTCCAGCCTCCATGTTCCTCACCTGAATTATTGCCCCTTTTTCGTAAATGCCTCTCCAATACGTCACACGCTGCACTGGATTGTGAACTGTTGATGGGTCCGTTGCTGCCCCATGACCAGAACTGTTCCATTGGTAGGCGCTTTGTGTATGATCCTACACTTGTACCATCAGCAGATGTGAGTACCTGTGTTCGTGCACAGCGCCTCTTGGATCAGAGTTTTATCGAAGTAAACATAGGTTGCCCTGAAATGCTTCTGACTGCTTCTGGATATGAGGAGCACGTCTGTTTGTTCAAATTGTTTAATTGGATGGCATACCTTTTTAATATTGAGGATTCTGACTGCTTGTTGGAGCTTATGGCATTCCACTTATCCCGCAAAGTTTTTGGCCCAGACGATACGCTGTGATTGGATATCCTATTGAGTACTGAAAAGGTTTTTTGGGGTGTTGTTTTCTCTCTCTACAGTTGACTTTATTTTTCAGTCCACTATGATTCTACTTTGGAGTTGAATTGCTCTTTTGCCCTTCACAGAGTACCTTTACCTCTGCTTACCTCTGATTTCTATTTTAGTCCAGGGCTACCGACCTGAGAAAGGGGAGGGTGTCACATGGCCCATGGGGACATTGTTGTCTTCTCTAAATTAGCATGAGCATGCTGCAGATTGTCCGCTGCTTTGCACGCATTACTAAACAAATTTATTCTGCAAATGTCTTTTTTGCCGTTTTCACATGAGAACCTATTGTTGTGTTCACACTCTGCAGGTTCCTGGGATGTAGTCTGAACATTGTGTGCAAGGTCGAACAACAATGCCCTTTGTTATTCTGTTCTGGTCAGGCCCTAGCACCTAGACAAAACATACCGATGCAGCTGTTGTTTGGGAAGACTTACTTTGATCTTATTGGAATACATGAATAGGTAGCACACTTGGAGAGGGACCATTACATGGAGAAGAGAGAGACAGCACCAATGATGTAGAACTATCTATAGACTGAGGTATGGGGTCTGCAGATAATGCCCAGAAATCTTCTAACATATAATCATTCTGCTTCTATACAAGGAGAGGGAGGTTAGGCCATACTGTCTTTTCATAATGACAGCTCCTTTAATCATTTACTGACTAATTGCTATGCTTACCATATTTGTATTATGCATTGTCTTGCTTATTGTAGCATGTATACTGCACATTAGAGCCCGTTAGTTAAAAATAAATATTTTAAACTTATTTGTGTCTCTGTCAGATCTTATTGTCGACAAGTACAAGAGTGCGAGTGAAAGGGTGTGTCTTGCAGGTGCGATTCCTGCGGGAGTTGGGAGTGTTGTGTTCTGGGGTGTCTAATCATTTGTTTCTCTGTGAGTGAGTAGGAAAGCAAGTGAGACACTATAGCTAGTCGGTCCTTGGATCATGGGTACTAAGGTGGTAGTTTGACCCAGACCCTATACACTAAGGTCCCATAATCCTGCGCATAGTTCTGTGTTTATGCAGAATCCCTGCAACAATGCTCCATTTTTATACAGTAACCTCTTCAGCGCGGCGCGGATTACCGCGCTGTGCTGAAGGGTTCGTGCGCGGGCGGGGCCATGACGGAGCGGTTCGGTCATCCGCACAGCGCAACCGATGCGCATGACGGTAACCGCTCCGTCATGCGCATCGAAGGGGTTAAAGTACCCTGTCTGCCTTTGGCCCACAGCTAGTATGTCGTTATCATTTGCAGAACTTTTGAAAGTGTCACTTCATTTAAACCCTGTTTTGCCATAACATCTGGTGACACAAGTCTGATAAAAAATTCCTCAAAATCTGCATCTCAAGGTTTAATAATAGGTATGGAAGGTAAATAAGTAGTCTGTGTTGACGTATTTTCATCTTACTGGTTTAGACCGGTTGCAGCTAGAATTTTGGACAATCCACGAAATTTTGCAATGCAAGCCAAAAGTCAGTGGTCACTATCCTAAATAAAAATCTGCATTTGGCCATTAACTAGGAGAGGCCTTTACACCAGGTTATCACAAGAGATTCCATCAGACTGCTAGAGCAGCCACTCTTTTGCCAAGGGTTGATCAAGTGAGGAAAGCTGAGCTTCGCTGTTGTGTGTTTCCTTCTGAATACACACTCTTCCAGGCTGAAGCCTGGTAAACATAGCTATTCAACTGTGAACAGGTATACAGTGCACAGGGGCCCAATATACACTAAAGGCAAGTTAGCTATTCCATGCTCTCATGGAAGTAGCATTAGAGTGGTAGGATGCTAGGAATATTCTAAAACATGTTAGAACTGATCATTTTGTTTTCGCTGCTAGCAACATGCACAGTATAAGACAATAAATAATTCAAAATATGCAGTGTCATTTCTGGTGCTAATCTTGGGTGTGCTATTCTAAGAGGGAAATTGGATTTGAATTGCCACTATGTCCCTCAATCAATCCTTTTTGAGACTCTTAGTAACCTAGAAAACACCACCCTCGCAGGAATGCTAACTGAGTTTTGTGGGGATGCAGTTCAGTTGGTACTCTTTCCTCAGTGATAATGCCCTGATCTAAGTCCTTGCACCTGTCGGTTAGGAACCCAACCAGCGGCTAGTTTTTGAGGGCGGTGGTCTCCTCCCGCTCTTACCTGCCGTCTCGTGGGTGGCAATCGCCCCTTCCCGCTTTAGATTGTGGCCATCGAGGGGCAGCAATCGGCACGAATCTCACGAGCACCCCCAGCCCTTTAATGGGGTCACCGCGGGGCGGCAAACGCAGGGACTGCCACGGCCAGCCATCAGGCTAGCAACGCCACTGAACCCAACCCTTGCAATCTTTGGGGGAGAAAAAACTCGACCAGCAAACATTTGTGGATGGTAAGGCATCAGACTCTTTGTCTCCAAGAGATAAACAAATGGAAATACATTAACTAACTTTCATATGTGTGTACAGTCATTAAACAGAAATGTTATACATTATTTATAAACAGAAGATGACACTTTTGCATTTATAAACAACACATTACAATATGTTCTGATGGCATCTATTAATTATTGTATGGTCAAATGCGTGATCTATAGTATCGTACCTGCTCTTTTCACAGATGGTTTCTTTCTGGAAGCCCCTAGATTCCAGCTGCTCAGGAAGAAGGTGGTGAGTATGTGTCCCTAGATCCGGCAGCTAGAGAAAAGAGCAAAATATTAATTCAGATTACCGACGTCACGACAGAAAAACGTATATATGTATATTCGATTTTCAATCAAAACTGAGATAAGGTATTATAAATCGGAATGTTAAAAATGAGTTAGAAATGACTATAGATTGACGTACATGTTTTAATGCAAAAGACTGAAAAAAGGCAGTGGGCCGAACATTTGCTTGAAGACGAGTCCCTGGTGTCTGAGGGGTGGGGTGCAGGGAGGACACCAGAGCCCATTGGATCTCTGAAGCTGCTCAGAAATACATATAAAATGGAATGCAATAAGTGGCACTCAAAGAGAATGACTGTATAATAAGATGACTTTGACAAACATGTCAAAAACAAAAACATTTCCTGACTCAAAACTAGTCAGATAAACTTGTTTTAAGCACTTTTCAGTCCATTTATACGTGCTAATCTGTCTATAAAGTATACAAGCAATTCAGAAATACATTCATCATATATTTCCATTAAAAAATGCATTTTCAAATATAAGCTACATATACAATTCACCTTAAACCGAGAGATTGGCATTGAGAATTTACATTAAGAAGAAAAGGGCAACGTGCATATTACGGTCGAAAATCATCATGCAGTTTTCTTCTTGCGAGACCTCATTATCACGATCATGAATACTCCATGATATAAATACATATCTACACAAGTCAGAGCTAAAATATTTCACCATGTCTATTTTACAGATTCAAAGAGCAATTTGATGGTGAATAATGGGCACTTGCAGATGCATGCCAATAAATCTTAACAATGGTACGATGTATTAAGTAACGTAGGGACCGCAAGATTACACAAAAAAGTTCATAGATTATATTTTTTAATGAATACATGCAAACCAAAGTGTTTGGATTAATATATGGCATTTATTAGTTAACTATCCAGACACTAATGGAGAGAGTAATAGGGCTGTGCATATTGGAAATCATTTTGCTGAACACCTGCCAGTCTCTTTCTGCCATCTTTTGTCTGTGGCCAGTCCACATATCGGAGCCCGGATTGGAGACAAAAGGAGGTGGAAGCAGTTGTTGGATGGAGAAGTAACACAGGAACCTTCAAAGAATATTAGAACATTGGAATGTGGAGACCTCCATTGAATATCATGGAGCGCTCTGTGCTTCTTGGGGCAGGTAAAGGCCCGCAGTGCAACATTCCAATGTTGCTTTTGTTCACAGCTATTGCTGTGAACAAAGGCCTCTCGGAGCTCGAGGGGATCTAAACCCCCTCGGGCTCTGAGATGCCTTTGTTTTATTTGTTAGAACATTCTATCCCCTAGAATGTTCTAATAGCCTGATAGCAGTTCGTAGCTGGTCTATGCCGGCTATTAAAGTCCCACTCCCTTGGTAAAGGCTCTCTCCTTCGGCTCTGGCCTTTAATGCTGGAGCGGGCCTTTAATAGCTGGTATAGCCCAGCTACAAAGGGCTATCAGGCCAGAATGTTGGGAGTTCCATTGAAGACAATGGAGTGCTCCGTGCTTCTACGGGCCGGTCAAGGCCCACAAAGCAACATTCCACAGTTGTTTTCAAAGGCCTCTCAGAGTCCGAGGGAGTTTTTAAACCTCTCGAACGCCGAGAGGCCTTTGTTTTAATTGTTGGAATATTCTGCCCTCTATGGCAGAATGTTCTAATAGCCTTATAGCCCTTTGTAGCTGGGCTATACAGGCTGTTAAAGTTCCGCTCCCGTGTTAAAGTCCCTCACCTTCGGCTCGGCCCTTTAATGCTGGAGAGGGCCTTTAATAGCCAGTATAGCCCGCTACGGCGGGCTATAAGTCTATATTATAACATGATTTGGTTGAACACATTAGGTAGCTATTGAAGTGCTGTATAAGTATATACCTATCATAAGGATAGATCAATATCAGTGTTGAGGTATCACAGATGGTGCACATAATACTCTAGTTGGAGCAGCATAGCTATCAATGTGGCATATCTGTGTGGATGGTATGATGTGTTGAGGTGTTACGAAATAGATAGAGGTATTACATTGTGTGTAAGGGAAGCGTGAGATGTGTGGCTCTCTGAGGGTTGAGGAGATTGTGACATGAGTGTGGAATAGAATGTACTGGTGAAATAGATAAGTATTGCTTTTTACTTGGCCTGACATTAAGATTTCCAGAAACAGGTGGACCATAAAGCACGTTAGGGCGTATGCTGGAGGAGATACATTGACTGAGAGGAGTGAGATAGAGGCAGGATCTGGGTCCACCTTCAGGAAGAGCATTTGCCATCTCTTTAGTGGAAAATATTTCCTTTACTCGTCTCCTCTTGTCCTGACACTTCTTATTTAGATCTCCCACAGTGCATCTCTTCATCCCCGGTGCATTAACAGTCTGTCACTTCCGGCAACATGCTATAAACTCAAACAAATCCCGCTAACCTCACCATTTTAATACATTGCTTAAGTCATAAAACCAATGTTTTGCAATATAAAGATGTTAAGCCAAAAACCAAGTATGCTAACCTATATTTTATTCGAATTCCTTTCATTCATTTTAACAAAACATTTTTATACTTTATTAGAAAAAATCTGTTATTTCATTTACAGTATTAAACAGATCAGCATTTTTTCTACATGAACATCCCCCTCTCTCAAACCTAGTAACATTGCACTAAAAATACTATCATACTACTACCCTTACTCATACCTCAGATGTACCCAACGTTTCATTACATGTAAAAACAGTAGGGGACTCTTGCACCCTTACTCTGTTATGTCATATTACATTTGTTATCAGCACTAATACCTAAATAGTTTTTCTGGGTTGTGCCTATATTGATTTCTTTCATTGCCCAAATTGATATGGTATGAGCTAGACCTGGCATCCTTGGCATGGTTTCCCCTGACTTTTTGTCTTCAGATCTCCTGTTTTTGCTGACTTTGTTTTTGCTGGCCTTAGGATTCTGGGCACTTTGCCAATGCTAACCAGTCCTTAAGTGCTTGTGCTCTCTACTAAAAACATGTTAGCATTAGCTTATCCACAGTTGCCATATTTAATTTACTTATACGTCCCTAGTAATGTGCACTACATGTGCCCAGGGCCTGTGAATTAAATACTACTGGTGGGCCTGAAGCACTGATTGTGCCACCCACTCAAGTAGCCCATAAAAAATGTCTCAGGCATGCTGTTGCAAAGCCTGTGTGTGCAGTTTTAAACTGTCATGTAGACCTGGCAAGTTAACCCTCTTGTCAGGCCTAAACCATCCTTTTAAATGTATATAAGTCACTCTGAAGTTAGGCCCTGGACAGCCCAAGGGCAGGGTGCAGTGTATGTAAAAAGTAGGACATGTTCCATATAGTTTTACATGTCCGGGTAGTGAAAAACCTTTATTTATTTATTTTTCACTACTGCATGGCCCATCTCTCCCATAAGATAACATTGGGATTACCTTATTACATCTTATAAGTGTAATGTACAATTGAGAAGAGATTGAAGTTTTATGTCTCTGGAATCACAATTCAAAACCACAACTTATGGTGAAGTCGGATTTAAAATTGTACTCCTGAAAATGTCACTTTTACAAAGTTTGCATACTCTTACTTTAACCATCTGGTGCTTCTGCCTATCTCTGAATTTGGGATGGACGGAGCTCGCAGAGTTCAACTTAGCAGAATTCTGCAGAGTTACATAAAATCTCAGCGAGATTCCGTTCAAATCAGCAAGCTAGCAGAATTTGGCACGCTGACTTTTAGCACCAGGAGTTTGTTCTGCGCTGTAAAATTAGTGCAAACAGCATCACGCGGCATGCCAGAGGGTGCTGCTGCTTTCTTCCGCTGGACTAGATTTTTTACTCTAACTGAAACTTTCCTCAACGTTAAAGGTCGCAACCTGCCGCGGCCGCCCACATTAAGAAAATCTTGCCAGGAGGTGTTATAGCAGCCAAAACTCATACTAAGGGACGTCAATGTTGGTGAGTTGCGGTGATAAAAAACTCTGCCACATAGTGCGTGGTGGAGTTTTGCTAGAACTCCGCGACACTCCTGTAGAGTGGAGTGGGCAAAACCCAATGAACACCGCCAGTGGAGGGGAATTTTCCACCCATTCCAACTCTGAATGCACTTCTTGGGTGGGTAACAGCTGAGCTTGTGCATTTCCTCTTGACAACTACACACAAAGAGAGCTTAGGTGTGACTAATGGGCCCTCCACATCCTGATGGGCCAGCCTTGGCAAGATGGGAGGGAGGAGCCAACCCTTACACCTGAATGGCCTGAATCCTATCCCCACAAAAAAGGGCTGCATACACCCATTTAGTGAGTCTGGAGGCAGTATAGGAAGGACAGGGCATTTGTTACTCTCAGGTCGTCGTGGGTGATTCAAATAAAGAAGCCCTCTTTTTGAGCACGACCTGACTTTGCTTCATGTGATTTAGATATTTGCGATAAATTGGAATCTTTCAAGAGATGTTCTGTTTTGCCCGGCCCAATTTGGCTGGGACGGAATTATAACCAGTCTTAAGGCGAATAGACTTTTGCACCGTGTGGAAGCCCTGAGGAAGTCGTGGGTGTCTTGTCCCGAGCGACGAAACACGTGTTGGCTGGAGTCTCTACAAGAAATGCATTAAAATCATTCTTGTTTCTTATGTATTCATATGGATAGTCAAGTTGTTTACTTGTCTTAAATAATAAGAATGTGTGCTGGGACATGTTGTAAAAAAAGGACTACTGTTCTGCTACTAGGACTGCCACTCTGCTAAACTGCGACTCTGCTGGACTCCTGCTTTGCTGTGTTGACCTGCTGCCTGCTGCCCTCTAGCCTGTTAGTGAGAAGTACTGGACCTGCAACTCTCCAACCCAGAACCAAAGTGACTCTAAGGGCTTGCTAGCTTGCCTCCTGATTGACATTTTAGGGACAGACTTCCGCCTCACCTGCTACAGCACCTGGACTCTGTGAACCTTGCCCAGCCAAGTGGTGCCAATCCAGTACTGGTCCCTTGGAAGTGGGTATAATGTGCTGCTCCAGTAAAAATCCATGCATCGATGCCATTGCCCTGTTCAGAAGTGGCGCATCTCCATCTACAATGATGCATCACTGCTGATGTGAGGATCAATTGCATAGCATTGGTGACTGCACGACATTCCCGATGTATTTTTTAATTTTTCACACATCGACGATGACACATTGCCTTCATCCTACAGATCGTCAACGACATATCGCCTCTTTGCACCTTGCATCCCATGTTCTACATTGATGCAAACAAGGTACTTTGCAGCAGGCCAAGGCTGGTCCCTGTATCTGACCCAGGCTATCTATTTGGCCTAAACGTTTGGACAGATATCCTCGGTTCGTCTTTTATACTTTTAAGCACTACATTTCAGTTTATTTTTAAAAAATACATAACTTTGGTTATACTTATTGGGTTTTTGTCATGTTGATCTTGATTTGTTCAATAAATTAAGCTCTATTTGTCTAACTAGGTTTGGTATCTTTTTGTGTGCCGTTTTCACCATTTAACTGTTTGAAGTGTTGCACAAATACTTAACACATTGCCTCTTATGATAAGCTTGACTGCACTGTGCCAAGCTACCAGGTGGTGAGCACAGTTTAGTTTAAGGTTTGTTTGTGACTTACCCTGACTAGGATTGTGGTTCCTGTTTGGACAGGGTGCATACCTCTGGCAACCACAAACCCAATTTCCGAAAGTATTTATCCCATCTACATAATTTGACTAGGTCTCCTATATTATGCCATTGCGTGTTTCAGTGAAAGACCTAGTCGTAGTCATACACCTTCCTCAGGGCACTTTAAGATACCATAATCCAAACCAATAATACAAGGGGGTAACAGGCATTGCTGCATAATGATTCTGATTAGGAATAAAACTAGTATGGAATGGGCTCATACCATACTCATTAAAAACAAATAAGAAAAACTCCAGCATTCAATATCATCTGTGTACCCAGATAGAAAATGTAACCTAAAACATGCAAGGGAATCATCCACCAGTGAAAGAATAATAACCTCCACCAACACCATTTGAACATCAAAATTGGTACCCACACACATGTGTGACCCACAACATATGTACATACATTGAAAAAATACACACCAAGACTCAAGGTATTAAGGCCAAAGACAATCACCAGGGAATAAAATACATATATACCTTTCAAGGAGAGCAAACGTTCAAATAAGCCTCTGCTCAATAAAGGGCACTAGGATCCACTCTATTTTGAAAGCTAAGCAAGGGAACAAAATGATGGATAACTGCCAGGTTCTATACGCATGCCAATACAAACAGAGCAATTCCAATTTTGCTCTCTCTTACCTTAGTATTCTGTATCAAGACACCACACTTCTGAACCACTAACCATGCTACTTCAATACTGAAGCTAAGCAAATGCAGGTGTCATTTCCATTACTATGGTTCCAAATTCATAGAAAGTTCTGGTCTCTGGAGCTGGCTCGTCAGGCATACGATTCCACTACAAAAAAGAATATGTATATATACATAAACCCGAATATGCAACTGTCCCAGCCTAGCCGAAAAGGTCACAATGGGCAACTTGAGTCAAATGCAGATCGAGGCAGATGAAAACCTCACCAAAACAACTTGAAGAATAGCCGAATAATTAACTGAAGAATTAACCAATCAGGCAAAGAGACAGAACTCGCTTCCCTGGTTTGGGTGTGCAAAATATTGCATGTTCCCGTGGCGCTTACCTTATGTATATTTGTAAGTGATTCCTTCAGTACTGCATAGCTCACGGCTTGCTCCACTTTGTTCGATAGGATGCAAGACACAATGATTGCCCCTATATGTACAGCCCTCTCTCCAGCACATGACGAATATGCCCTCAACGGTAGTTTAGCTCTTCTGTTACAAGCAGGCTCCATCTTAAGATAATTCTACGATTACCGAGTTTCTCCCTTAAAATGCATACAAAACATAACGCCACTAGATGAACTATGGTGACAATTTAAAAAGTATATTACTATTCATTTGCCATGTATTCAGAAAATCCTGAAGTTATTTCTGGCTATACAATATTAATATTTTATAAATTCTATCCGCAAACCAGGAAACAGTAGTGATCGTACTAACCTTGTAAAGATACTATGCAGTATGCACATGTAAAGAACCACCTCTGTGGTACACAGAGAAATTGAGATAACCACTTAAAAGCATTAGATGGCCACCTCACACAGGTAAGCCACAAAACTGATAACTTAGAAATAACAAGAAATATATAGGCTCAGTCCAGTAAAGGTGATTAGTGCGGACTATCCAGACCAGAGAGGAATACAGGTCAACTTCTCCCAGAATTCAAGTTACCAAAATAATAACAGTAAATAATGACACCACAGGTCCACAGGGCACAATTAGGTCACAAGGCATTCTCCCAAGGGATTACCTCATTTAAACCTGCAAAGTGTGTCCTCAAGGTAAATATCCAGTATACCTGTCTTTTCTTGTGATGTTGGTTATAATCTCTGTCCCGGTGGTTCTAATTTTCTCCAAGATTGTCCATGTTAAGATGTTCTCACTATGTCCAAGAGGTGCCCAGTATTGTGCTCAAGGCACTGTGATCGTTTTGTTGTGTATAAGTGATTTGTGTTCACTGAATCGCCTCTGAAACTCGTGCCCAGTCTCACCTATATAACCCATTCCACAAGCGAAAAGGATAAGATAAATCCCATCAGATGATCAGCAGTTTGTCATTTTCTTTAGGACAGTTTTACCTCCTCTATATTCAATGACAGGGGAGACTATGGCCCTCTCACAGGCATGACAATGTCTGCATTTAGGGTTGCCACTCATTTGATTCTGACCTGTGATAGATGTTTTGGCAAAAGTCACCTCCAATTGTGGTCTGGGATTTCACCAACATATTCCTAAAAGTCACCTCCACTTGTGGTCTGGAATTTCACCAACATATTCCTAAGATTGTGATTTCTGCAGAATGCAAAAATAGGTCTAGGTAACTTCCTCTCGCCTATGTTTGTATTCAATATGTGCAACTGGTACTGTATAATCTGTATCACTTTTTGATCTAAATTCAAGTGGCAGGTGCAGCACAACAAGTTGTCTTTTCACTGTTTATGGCTTTGTTGAAACATGGCATTTCTGTTGTAATATTTAGCTCTTGTGAAGGAATTTCGAATCAAGAATCCAGGGTATTCTCTCTTCAACAACTTCTCTCCTAAGACCTCTGTATTCTTTTAGTTCAAATATTTTTATTAAGCATTTTTTAAATGAAACAGGGTGATGTACATACATGTTTGTATATCGGTGATAACCCATAAGGATAAATGGAACATGGAGTATGGTACAATACTAGGAATAAGATTAAAAGAGCGTATACATACGTACAGCAAATAAAATACAAAATACAAAGTACAAAGTACAAAAGCCATGAAGAGACGAGCAGTCAAGATAACTAAAGGAAACTAGGATAAATGAAAAGAGGTAGGCCTGAGTATTTATGAAGCGGGTTAGGAACTGATATTTGTACAGAAATGAGGAGAAGAATGGACTCGCAAGAACAGCGCGAGGAACAAATTTGAGCGTGTTTGTGTAAAGCAAACGTTTAGTCCATCAAAAATTGATTCACACGAGAAAGAGCTCTATTAGAGGATGTAAAGGACTTCAAGGAGGTTTGTTAATGGTAATCATCTAACTTGGCCCATAAATATCTAACAGACGACTTGCAAGGAGAATGTTGTAGGGCGATATTGTCCTCTCCCCTAAGATGGTTGACCCAGTTGATCCAATTTTTAAAGGATGCTTTATGAGTGTCTTTCCAATTATTCAGGACTATTTTTAGTGCAGAAGTGAGAAGGAGGTCCAATAGCGCCTTATCAGTTTGTTTTTTTATGTCAGAATTAAGACAACCTGTAATTAAAGAGGAGAATTCTCTTTTAAGGTGACAATCAAAGAGGGTAGATGAGAACTTGACTATTTTGTCTCAGAACTTTGATAGAGTTTTATAGTGGAGAATAAGATGGGGTAAATCTCCTATTCCCTCCTTACAGTTCCAACAGGACGGGTGTGGGCATAGGTTTTGTGAATGTAGGCCTGCAGGAGTCCAGTAGGCTTTATGGATAAGCCATGATTTTGTTTGAAAAAGGACCGGGGAGATTTTACAATGTGTAACTGAGTTGTAGATTTGTGACTACTGTAATTCAGAAAGGGGTAGGAGGAATGTTGATCCCCGAATGTGATAATATTTTTGTTTAAGGATGAGGTTTTTGTCCATAGAAGTTTATAAATATGAGAAACTTGGTGTCCCAGCTTGTTGATATTTGAGAAGCTTGGTAACGATGGATTTATGTATTTTAGATTTAGATAAGGCTGTTTTGATTTTAAGAAAGTTATAGAATTCTGACTTGTCCAAATCATATTTACTTTGGAGTTCCCTGAAAGATAGGGGGTACAAATTTTGTTCGAGTTGATGAGGAAGGAAAATGCCCCTGTTGATACAGGTTTCAAAATGAAGGGGATTGACCTTGTATTTGATATTACGGTTGTTCCATAATGATAAGATATTTGAAAATCTGATGCTGGAAGTGAGTTTCTTGTCCACTTGTAAAAGAGATATTTTTGTGCTTTTGAAGAGAGATGTGGATCTGTTCAGTTTTAAAAAGTTAGAGGTCAATAAGGTGAGAGTGCTTAGATTATCTAATATAGCCTTTTCCACTCCTAACCAGACTGGAACATAATTATTGGGAGTAGAAAACCAGTAAGAACCCTGTTTTGCAAAGAACGCAGTTTGGTATGATTTAAAGTCGGGTAGGTTCACGCCTCCCATGGTTTTGTCCAGTCTGAGTTTTTTTAGGGATATTCTAGCTTTTTTACCTTGCCAGATGAATTTGGAAATGAGAATGTCTAATTTGTGGTGAAAGTCCTTTGATGGAACAAGGGGTAGAATATTGATGAAGTAGTTGACTAACGGGGAGACCATCATCTTTATCGTTTCAATTCTGCCCCACCAGATTATGAATCTGGGGGACCAGTTGTCCAGTCGTTTTTGATTTTCTCCAGGGTAGAGTTTTCATTGTGCAGCAGAGTGTCAATGATATTGGAGCCAAATTCGATCCCCAGATACTTTATATATCCTGTTTGCCATGTCAGGCCAGAAGAACCTAGGATCTCTTTTGAGCAGTGAATGTTTAATGGTTTTACTTCCGATTTGTCTCTATTCATTTTGTATCCTGAGTGTATAGAGTAGTTGTATCCATCAGGGCTGAAAAAGATGATTCTGGGTCGTCTGTAACTATCAGGATGTCGTCTGGGTAAGCAGCCAGTTTAACCTGAGTATTATTAAAGTTCATTCCTGTGATATCAAAGTCCACTATGAGGGGTTCTAGAGCCAATAAAAAGAGGGAAGGGGATAAGGGACAACCCCTGTCTAGTACCTTGCTGTAGATTGAGGGTCTTAGAAAGGGAGCCGTTGATTGCGATGCTTGCAGAGGGTTTAATGTAGAGAGCCATGACCATTCTAATGAAGGGCTCACCCAGATCAAAGGAATACATGAAATGCTTTAAAAAAAATACGACACCCTGTCAAACGCCTTTTCTGTGTCAAGGGTTATGGCAATGGAAGGGATGGTGTTAGAAAGCGCATTTTCCAGGATATGGCATAATAGGCGGGTGTTGTCATTGGACATGCAATGTCTAATAAAGCAGACTTGGGAGTTGCTTATACGTTGTGGTAGAAAAGTGTTGAGTCTGTTGGCCAGAATTTTCAGGTAAACTTTGCAATCAACGTTAATGAGGGAGATCGGTCTGTAGTTTTTTGGAAGTAAGAGATCTTTGCCATCTTTTGGGAGAACTACGATGTTAGCTTCTGTCATTGAGTCAGATGTAATACTCACTTCGGCTATATCACTATAAACCTTTAACATGATGGGTAAGAGAAGCTCATTGGAAAAAATAAAATTTGGCTGTGAACCCTGTCAGGGCCCGGAGCTTTGCTATCTGTTAGTGATTTAATGGTCATGGACACCTCCAGTTCATTAATCAGCTTTCCAAGTGCAATCTGTCAGTATCTGAATGTTTATGAAGAATTAGTCTACTTAGGTAATTTGTGAATTCTTCGGGGTTAAAAGCTTGGTTGTTATGATAGAGATTCTCCTAAAAAAATTTGAAGCAATCTATTATTGCTTTAGGTTTGGTACGGGATTTTATTTATATCTTTGATTGAGTTAATGGTGAATTTATTCTGTTTGTTTGAGATAAAATGCAAGCATTTTACCGGCTTTATTGGCTTCGCACAGTTTTAGACTTTTGTATTTATTTATCCGTACCCCTATTCATTCGCTCAGGATTTTGTTGTATTCATATTTCTTTTGTGTTAGGAGGTTGAGGGTATTATTATTGTTGAGGGAGTTAGTGTGAGAAATCTCCAGTTGCTTGATATCCTGTTCTAACTTAATTAGTTCTTTGTTGTAAGATTTATTGATTTGGTTTGGATCTCAATGAGGACACCCCTTAATGTAGCTTTCAGCACGTCCCAGAGAGGATTAGGGTTAGTCTCTGAGAGGTTGTTACACTTGAGAAAGTCCGAGATTGCATTTTCAATTTTCTTTTTGTCATTGGGGTCAGATAAAACTTCGTTATTGAAACGCCATCTTATAGGAGCTGATCTATTTTGGTACCCACTAAAAGAGTGTTAATGCATGTGTGATAAGATACTAGTATAGGTGAAATGATAGTCTGGTCAATTAATTGCGTATATGAGCCTGATATTAGAATGTAATCGATTCTTGTATATGTATTATGAGGGGCAGAGAAAAATGTGTATTCCCTGGAGTCAGGGTGTTGAAGGCGCCAGGTGTCTTTGAGATTAAAATGGAGCAGATCTTCCTTATAATACTATGAGATTTAGTGGGGTGGTACTTACAGGAGGATTGACTGTCTTTTAGAGGGTCTAATGGGAGGTTAAAGTCTCCTCCATCTATGATTAGATCGTCTTGGGGTAAATCCTCTATGATTTTGGAAACTTTCCCCCAGAAGCAGGGTCCATCAATGTTTGGGCCAGATATATATTTACCACGTGGATGAGGTTGTCACCTTCGTCGTCGTGGGAGTAAGATTCAAGGGCTATATTAGCTTTTTTGCTACTAAAGTGATCACCCCTCTCTTTTTTTGTTGCGCCGGGGAGCATGAGACATGTTAAGACCCTTTGTGCTTAATGAATTCTGAGTCCTTACTAGAGAGTTTTGTCTCTTGTAAGAGAATGATGCCACCTTTGGTTTTGGCAATGTAATCTAAGATTTTCCTACATTTGATGGGGTGGTTAAGGCCCTTTACGTTTAAGAAGACAATATTTAGATTATCTTCAAGCTTATGAGCCATTGGGTGAGAGTGTTATAGCGGATGAATAAGTGGAACAGCGATCTTGGATAAAGGGTGAGTTAAGATTGATCAAGAGCCAATATGTGATCAGGAAATGTTGAATTGGAGTTTTGATGAGCAAGCATCTCCTCACATCTGAGCATAGGTGCATGGAGGAATAGGATTTCCCCCAGCAAGACCAATGTGTACAAGATGTTATAGTGCATAACAGACCAAACAAAAAAGTACAGTAGGGAAGGGAAAGATGAAAAGGCAAAAAAATGCAGATACGAATAGCAAACCCCAAGGAACCCACCCCACCCCTCCAGCCCACCTCTCCCCAACCTGAATACCCCAAATATCGGAGGTGCGACAGCAGGAGCATCAGTCTGTCAACTCAGAGAGAAAAAACGTATTAGAACATATTTAACCTACTAGAGTATATCAAGTCAGTAAACCAGCATTGTGATTCTGTTGTAGGACCTATCTTAGTACCATGGCGACTAAATGTACCTACAAAAGGGCTAAGTATAAACTTAGCTACTTATACATAGCAGGTAAAATCCTGAAAGAAGCCGTACCCCCCGAATTATTTGTTATTTGTTAACCCTTGTATATACATAGATGTAATGTATAAGGATAATGATGTCATGATTTTTATATGGATAGTGTTATTATCTCCATAAAGCATAGTGTTAGGAACAAGGGAACAAATTCAGCCCGTCGGTCGGCATATAACATCAGGCAATAACTGGTAGGCAAAGAAAGTGACGTCTGCTCTAACTGTAAACGGATAACAGCTGCCATAAAACCTTCATAACAGCGAACTGTTGACCCACGTAATGGCGTTAAGGGGATCTGAAAAAGGATATCATGTCTTCCTTTTGTTAGAGGAGGGATTTGTGTGGTCCATGTTTTCTGTGGCCGGATTGTCTAAGAATTTTGACAAGTCATTATGATCTGTGAAATAGTGTTGTCTGCCGTTTTCTATGAATCTGAAACTTTGCAGGTCCGGCAAAGGAAAACTGTATTGCAGTCTGTCTCTTAGCAGAAGGAAGCCTTTTCTTGGATCCACAGTAGATTTAGAATAATCCTGTGTGAAAGTTATTTTTTGGCCATTCCACATGATCTGACTGTTTTTACGGGCAAAAGTGAAAATGGCTTTTGTGTGTTGGTATCTCAAAGGTTTGCATATGATAGGGCGAGTTGTATTCTCGTTGAAGAGTAAAAAGTCAGAATTCTATGTGCTTGGTCTAGTTCCAGATTTTTGTGAAATTTTACGCCCGTGATCTGAGGGATCCAGCTCTCCAGAAAGACGAAGCATGACTCCGCAGAGTCATCTGAGCCCTCCGGAATTCCAAAGATTCTAAAGTTGCCTCTCCTGTTTCGGTCTTCAAGGTCGGCTGTTTGTCTTTTTAGATTACTAGTGATGTCTAGGAGAGATGTTATTTCCTTACTGGCCTGAGAAGAACAGTCTTCGACGTCGCTAATCCTTTGTTCCACAGCATCGAGTTTAGAGTTGATTGTATTCATGTCTGCCCTTATGGCTGTTAATTCTAGCTGCATAGCATCCGTATTTTGTTTGGTTGACTTAGCTAGGACATGAACTTCGGCTAGCTTTTTTAGAATCATTTCCATTGTGCTGTTTATGTCTGCTTTGGCTTTGATAGGAGAGAATCTGACAGCGATGGATCACGTTTGGTTCTTTGTGTGAGCTTTGGGTTCCTTTTCAGCCATAGTGAGGAAATTGGAAGGTAATAAGATTTATGATGATGGTGTTGTTAGAAAACGTTCTGGTATTGGGAGCTGCTCGCAGACGTTCTCTAAAGATGGCGAGTACAGGTGTGATTAGGTATGCCTGGCAAAACCTGTCAGTTGTCAGTGAAGCGTTGAGCTGGGCTGGAAGTGAGATAACACTGTAAGAGCGCTGTGCTATAGCTAACCCTACAGTTGGAAGGCTGCGGCGTTGAACCTTGATATTGGAGCAGGTTATGCCCTTGTGAGATAGGTGTTAGGCAAAATACTATAATACAGACTAGCACAGTAAATGGAGCCATATGTGGATGCAGGAGTTGTAGACACATTGTCATAACAAGTGGGCTGATGTGGCCAGATGTGAAAGGATTGTGACATTCCAGGGGTAATAGTTCATGTAAGCCAGGTCAGACCCCTAATAACCATTTTAGGATCAGGCAATGAGGATAGGCACCAGGAGTAGACAAGCCTGAATGATCCGCCACCCAAGCTTCTGAAGTAGCTGTAGGACAAAGCAGTGTTTAATCAGAGGCAGGACATTTATGTCACCAAAAGCTTGACCGGCTAACAACCAGGTTGGTGAAGGCCTCCCAAGGCTAGAGAAATGCGTAGCAGAAGCTAGGCGCCATTTTGTTGAACTGCTGGAGGCACTGTCAGTCTTACCACGGGCACGAGTGGGAAATCAAGATGCATCAAAGGGCTGAAGCAGTGTAAATTGCACTAGTATCATTAGTGACCCAGCAGGTCGAGGTGCGAAGTCGTGTTTATCACAGCAGGTAAGAGCATTTGCGGATAGTCCCCTAATTATATGTGATGATAGGCCACAACACCGCGCTGCATAGTGGAATGGAGTGAAGCGTCCTTTACACACTGCAACAGACAATTTGCGTGACCCAGTAAAAAGGGGGTTATGTTATTTGCACTTATAGAGTGCGCGATTACCCTTGGGTGTCCTGGCGCTCGTTGTCGGGCACAGACATAGACACAGACTATTAAGGCTCCGGGTGACTTTACATGAGTGTCTGTGGTACTGTGTCATGGTTGCCATCTTAGGGTCAGGTTACATTGCAAAACAGATTGCCACAAAGGTAAAGTAAGATCACTATGCGGTGTTATGATTGAATCTTACTTGTGAGATGAGACAGCTTAAGTCCTCATGGACACGGGTGCTGCTCGAGAACTGCCATTTTGAGGGTTCGTAATATTCCAGTCAGTGAAGTTACCATAGGAGATTGCTCCCCAATTACTGGGAAAGGATGATATATCTGCATTGGATAGAGCGACGGGATGAAGCAGCCATCGGCTCTGCCATTTAAGCCATGGCCCCCAAGACCTCTGTATTCTTCACATAATCTTGAATGTTATAACAATTCCTCCAGAGACGGGGAATTTGAAGGAAGGTAATCCCTTGTTTTTGGCATCTGCAAGCTTTCAAAATGTAGTAGTGTGTTATGTGCATTGGTTTAGTGTATATGAATACCTCCAATTTTTGGTCTCAAAGTTGTATCCAAACGTCGAGCAGCTCCACTCTCTCTCTACTGCTTTTCAGGGAAAATCTAAGGTTGCTGTCACACCAGTTAATCAAACCGAAAAATTACTGTACTTGTTCCTTGTTCCCATGTTAAAACAAAAAAATATAATCTGTAAAATGGGACCAATATTTTATTTTCTGGTAAAATGGAGAGATCTAGTTATTTATATGTTTTTCCTCAAAAGGGGCCATATAGATGATGGCTACACTGGGAGAACAGGCCTCCCCATACCAACCCCTTTATTTGTTTGTACAGTTTGTTGTCAAACGCAAAGACATTTTCCCCAACACAATTTCTAGACAACTAAGGGTGAGTAAATTGGGTCCGTCAGGGCAGGTCCATTCTGATATGTTGCTCACTGCTTCAAGCGCCTCTTTTTGAGCAACATTGGTATAGAGAACCTCAATGTTCATCATAGTTAGCAACTCTCTATCTTGATCAAACTGGATTCCCTCAAGTTTAGAGATTATATTTCCAGTATCATGAATTTAAGAAGCAAACCCACTCACTAAAGGTTTCAATAATGTATCATTGTACTTGGACAATGGTTCATTAGCTGCTCCAATGTTGGAAACAATAGGGCACGGGGGGTGCTTGACCTCTTTGTGAGTCTTGGGCACTCCATATATAACCAGTGTGAGTCCAATTAAGATGTTCAAAATCTTTTTTGCTGATGATACCTGCTTGTAAAGACTCTTTGCTTATGGTCCTGATTCTATTAATCACTCTCCACCTGGGGTCCCCTTTGGTCATTTGAAAATATTCTGGAACAGTTTTAAAAAAAAAATCTTTATTGAGATTTGCAGTGTACAATCGCACTGATACAGCATCTCACATCGATCACTAATAACAAAGAGCAAACCCAACATCAAACAAGGTACAGAGAGCTTCCTTCAACGGTGATGACAATCGTGCCCATAGTGAACTTCATCAAATACAATTGTTTTTACAATTCTTGCAGTGGTTCAAGGCATGTACATATTTTTACAATCAGTAACATTAAAACAGCGATCCGCATCGGTATTTCAACCTCCCAGTGCAATACACCGTTCAAATATATCTACATGAGGGTTTCAGTCCCTGTCCAGGGGATATGCCAGGAAGTATCTCTTAAGTGGTTGCCAAATGTCACGCAGGCGTGAAGTTGGTGGTAACAGTGTGGTGAATATATCACTCATACTGTCACAGTGAGTCCCTGACAGTCGGTGTTTGTGCTCTGCCCCAATATAGAGAGATCTGTTGATTTGCGGTTAGTAGAGCGATTGCCGTAAATTGTCTTATACTTTTCTTCAAAGGTTAAACATACCCCAGCAATGCTGTCAATGGTGTAGGGTGTATGGTTTGTTCTACCATGAGAGATCGGTGTTGGAAGACCTCCCCCCCAATATGCCAGAATTGGCTCGCAATTCCACGCAAGGTGTGAGAAATCGGCACCAGAAGCAGCGCATCTAGCGCACGCTTGTGAGTGCTGGGATCCATCTTGGCCTACAAATAAGCTTGATGTATATATTTAAAGTGTAGTAGTTTATGCTGATGGTTATTTGAAATATAACGCGTTTGTGCACAGCAGTATTGCAATATTGTGTCAGTTATTAGTGTACCCAGATCCCGTTCCCAGGCTGCACGCGCCTTGGCGCCGGCTGCAGGGCAGAGAGATAATGAGACGTGATATAGATGTGAAACCAAATGGGCTCCGTCCGGTGAAGCTATAACTAGCCTGAGGGGAGGTAAAGTCCGCTGGCCACCTCGCAGCGTCCGGGACTGCCCTAATCAGGGACACTCGGACCCTATGAAGGAGGAATCTGTCCATGTAAGGAGCATCCCCGTGGGAAAGGAGTTCTTCAGTGGTACACAGTTGTGAATCTTTGAACAAATCCCCAACCTTCGGGAGTCCATGCCTAGTTAATGTGTGCTTGGTAAGGGTGTCAGTGGTGGGGGGTAGCCACAGATTATCTGCGAATGGTATATGCGTTGAGTATAAAAATTCAGTTTGTAAATGCCATCGTAGTCTTGTACATGCCCAACACATAGTAGGCAGCGTCTGAATCTCTGAGGGGCATCGGGGTAGGCCCTGTGGCAATAGCGGATTGGGATGCATCTGGGATCACTCCGGTTTAAGATATTGGAGTCAGGCATCAGGGTGATACCAGTAATATGGAGCGACGAGTTAATGTAAATAAAAATCAGGGACTCCAAATCAACGCCGTTCATAAGGCATAATTAGGGTGTTCCAGTCTATACCCGGCTGTTTACCAGCCCAGACAAGGCGAATGAGCAAGGTCTGTATCAAATATTTTAATGGTAAGAGCGATGGGAATGTTCAAAAATAGATATGAAAAAAGCAGGAGAACCACTATTGTCAGTATGGCGATTCTACCTGTCATGGAAAGGGTAAGTCTGATCCACCGCTCAACCTGTGCTGTGAGTCGGTCTATTGCCGGACCATAGTTAAGGCGGATCACCTCAGATGCACTGCAGTGCATAAAAATGCCAAGATATTTTGGGGGCCAATACACCACTTCAAGGGGAACTCAAAATCTTCCTGGGTAGTGGCCGGTGTCTAGGGGAAGATTTCTGATTTGGTCCAGTTAATGACCAGCCCCGTGTTTACTCCAAACCGGACCACTTCAAGCAATAGTGGGGACAGGTTAATTGCTGGTTTGCGCACAAACAGCATGACATCGTCGGCATAAAACAAGGGGTCCCTTGTGAAATTGTAAGCCACGGTGTAGATGTCTCTCCTGTATGTGCCTTACCAGGGAATCCATGGCTACAATACATAAAAGGGGCAAGAGGGAGCACCCTTGTCTGGTGCCACGTGTCAAAGGAAGTTGGGCTGTTATTTCACAGTTTAACTTCAGACAGGCAACTGGGCCAGAGTATAAAAGTCATACCAAATTCAGAAATCCGACTGGAATACCAAATTTCTGCATCACCGCATACAGGAAGGCCTCCTCGGCATCAAGTAGAATGGCCAGAGCAATGTAGGTTCTACTTGGTTCATCACTGAAAATATAGCGCGTAGGTTAAGTGCAGTGGATCTACTGGCAAAAAAACCCGCATGAAAGGGGCACAATATAGAATTGCCTAAGAATGATAGACGGGTAGCCAGTATTTTGGCAAGAATTTTATAGTCGTGATCAAGTAAGGACAGCGGTCTATAAGATGTACAGTGGCGTGGTGATTTCCCGGGCTTGTCCAGAAGCGTGACTATGGGTGGTAGGGGAGATAGATCCTTTGTGCAGGGCCTCGTCATATACTTCTAACAGTCGTGGGGCTAGTTAATGTTGATAGGCTCTATAAAACTCCCCCGACAGACCGTCAGAGCCAGGAGCACAGCTACTGGCCAGATCCCTTATTTCCTGTTTAATTTCATCTTCATCTATCAGGGAGGCCAAAAACTCACACTGCCCCTATTCTATCTAGGCCATAGCCTCCTGTATATAATACACCAAGGCTTGTCCTACTTGGGGATTGCGTGTTGTATATAAGTAAGTATCGTAAGAAAGAAAAGCAGCAGTATTGCCGTCCCCTTCATCAATGTGGTATCAGTATCCATGTCAAGATGTTTGATGAACGCCAACTGATATTGAGGCCTAAGCAGATGGACGAGCGTCCTGCCGGGCCTCTCACAGTATGCTCGGCCCATCGCGTATTTGCCAATATATTTAACTTCTCGGGTAGCTAATTCGATCAGTAGTGTTGCTCTGCCGTGTAGCAACTGGGGCGAAGTGGCAGTCTGTGCAGCTATATCCAAATCTTTTAGTTTCCCCTCGACAACCTCCAAATCTCTCCATATAGAGCGCAGCACACCAGCCTGCTTAGCGATACAGACCCTCCAGTACATACGCCTTAAAGGCGACCCACAATAAGGATTGTGAAGTCACTGTCCCCTCATTGATCGGGAAGTATTCCCTAAATGGCATCACCCACCTCAGCATGAAAAACTGAGTCGAGAAGACCCGAGGCAGGGAACCTCCATAAAGGTTTTTTGGGGGGATAATGGGGAATTCAATCGCAAGGAGAACTGGAGAACTGCATACAATTGGGGAGCATGACCAGCGGAATATCAAATACTATTAACTTGGACAAAACCCTCCAACCCCATCATGAAACCAATGTGTTCCGATACAGAGTTGGGCCCTCTTTTCTTGATACTTCCTGCAACATGTCCATCTTCTAAGCTCCATCATCCAGGGTAAAACGAGGCAGACAATGTGGTTCACTATAATGATTAACAACAAAAGAAACAACTACAAGGTCTGGTTCCCACACAGTGAAGTTCCTCTTCCCGCTTAAATGGGGTTGTCTGCATCTTGGCAGTTGTACCTAGTCTTTGGACCTTGTAGCAAGGTAATGCAGTTGAAGGGGAAGAGGACAGAGCCTGGGTGTGTCCTTAAGGTATGTGTTTGCAGGGTTAATATTTGTCAGGTGCGTAAATGACAACAGGTGAAATGCTGTTTAACTGTAAATTTTTATATTCTGAGTTTCGCATTCCGGAGGCAGACATCTCTGCATCTGCTGCAAAGCTGCAGAGATCTCCACTTCCACTGCAGAGTTCTCTACCTATAGGTGTAGATATGAAATACAGTTATAAAGTTATTTGTACAATTCATACATTTGTAATTTCTGTTGCACGTCTCCACCCACTTGTGCAAGGGGACTCATAAATTCTGCTTGGTGGATAGTTCCTTCCAGAATTTATGAATACCATCCAAGTGGTTGATCTTTTTCTATTCTAGTGCCTAATTTGTAAAATATTAAGTGCCAGGGTCCTGACCAGGAGGCCACTGCAGCTTGCACCACCCATTGCCCTGTCATCACTGCCAGTGATGGTACGAAAACAACTACTAACCATCTCTCTCGCCTGCAAGTGCGACAGTTCAGATTATTCAAGGATCCCAAAGCTAAAGAAATGGCTGGGGAGGCAGGTATTAGTATTTTTTATGTATATTGTATTCATAAAAAAGCGTTGTTCTGCTAATCTCTAAATTAGATGAGCATCACCACCATATGGCAGAGTGTCGTAAGTGAGGACTAGAAACCAATTAAGTGCCTGGGCCAAGCACCAGAAACAACCGGCTCAAATTAAGCACTGTCAATTCATAACCAAAAATCTATGTCTACAAATGTATCCACACATAGAGTTCCCTTTGTGAATCTGGTTTCATGTTTTCAATGTGAGGTGTAACTAAGGTAGTTGTCTTACAGTGCAACTAGCTGAAAGGAACAAAAAGTACTATGGTACAGCTGGACTGTGGCATGTCATGGCAATAATATGGGCTCCGAGTCATCTTCATCAGGTCTCTGAGAACAAATTCCCAAGGAATACAAGCATCACACAAGACCTCCTAGAAATTCAGCTAATGTTAATAAAAGCTAAAAAAGGCAAAATGCAGCACAACTTGGATCTGTGAAGTAATTACTAATAATAGTGTCCCTATCGTTGATGCAATGGCTTACTTATACTATTAAATTCAGAAGAATTATCACATTATTTCCACATGAAACGTTTTTTTATTAATCAGGCAAGTGGCATACTTTTATAATTTCACAGCTGTTCTTTTATTTATAATGTGATCAATTACATGTGCCTGAGGCTCTCTATTTTACGTGTATTTAGCCGAATGCATACTTAGTTCATGAAAATGTTGCACAAACATTTGTTTATAGAAAATTGACAATTATTTTGGCATACTGATACACACAGATGATAGAGTCTTGTTGATTGTTGTGTAGTTAGCATATAAAACAGACCATTCAAGAGTGGCCTATCTATTAATAGCAGGTTCTTTCAAAATACAGACAGGAACCCAAAGTAAAGTTTACAATGGTGCATTTTCTTCGAAACGCTTTTGTGAGTGTCTGCTATCTTTGAGGGGCTGTCCTAGGCTTCTCTTTCTTCTCCTATTCTCCCACCACTTCCTACCTTTTGACGTCACATCTATGTTTTTCGTTTCTATTGTAAAGTAACTAGTGCTGCACATCCGACTCGGGCCCTTTTCAAAGTACAGAGCTGAATTTTGACCCCTGTTCAAATAAAAGCATGTGTGTGATTTGGAAGTGTTAAATACCCCACGCTGTTCCGCATAACTTGGAATCAAGCACTTTGTTCCCCCCAGGGTCGGACAGGCCGTAGTGGGCACCGGGCTTTTTCCCTGTGGGCTGGAAGGGAGGGGGCGGGTTTTTAAGTGGTGGAGGCCATTTCTGTTAATGGGTTCAGATTTCCAGCAGTGCTGCAATATCGGTCCCCTGTAACAAAAGCAGCAGCAGTGCTTCTCATTTTAATTGAATTGTCTGACCGATCTCAAGGCTCCACTTGACATGAAATGGAAAAAAATATATATAGCGCTCCAAAACTGCAGATATCAATGTGCTGTATTGCAAAATTCCCAAACTCCCCACTTGTGAGTCAGACTTAAGATGGAACTAGAATTAGTAAAGGCATTAGGTTTCGCCCAAGTGATTAATAATAAGCTTTTCTGTTGTTAGTTGTAGCTTACGGAGTAGTTGTACAATATAGGTTACAGAAAGTTAGGGGTGGGCGGAATTTGCGAAATCCACTTTCGCAAATTATCGCGAAAATGTTTAAAATTATCGCAAACAAGCGGAAATATCGCGAAGATGCGGAATCTTTTTTCCCGCATGTTCGCGAGATTTTCTGCATGGTTGCGGGTCGCCAACTTACCCATGTGGTTGCTCGCGGGCGCAGCCATCTTGTTTTGAGTTGTCTCGCGGTGCATCATCGCGAGAAGAAAGACGTGATCGCGCGACGCATGACGTCACTGCGGGCGTGAACTGTCGCGAGACAGCGCAAATGGCTAAAAACAATCCAACATCTCATGGAGAACTTGACCGGATCAAGAAAACTTGTAGGCGAACGCAGGGATTCAGGTAAGGCGATCGCGCGCGTGCACGAGAATGTATTATTTTACAGCGCGAGCAAGAAACAAATTATCGCCAAGCTGCGGAAAGCGGAAATTTTGACATTTTCGCGCTCTCCGCGGAACGCGAAAATGTCAAATTATCGCAATTTCCCCGAACGGAACGAAATTTTTGCCCAGGCCTACAGAAAGTCTGTTAAAGTGTTATGACGTGTTTATGTGCAAAAAGGCAATATATTGTGCTCTTCCTGGTTGTAATATAAAGTGGGGAGATTAGATAAGTGGTGGAGGAAAAAGATTTTTTTTAAAAATACCTGATAAGTAGGCTTGAAAGTGGTGCATTTATGGGGAGAATAGGTAAAGGGTTGATGAAAAACCATACAAGTACTGTGTAAGTGTTGTTTTTGCAAATCCAAAAAACAACATTATGAAAACTAGATGAAACGTTTTTGTTTGGTTATTATCCTTTGTTAAGATACACAAATCAAAATGAGCATTTGAGGAGTTTTGCATTGTAAGTAAAAGAAACACACTGAAAGTGACATTATTGTTTTATTCAGATGGGTACGTTTTTTATTTTGTTATTACAGATTTCTCTGATGAAGTTTTTTTATTTATTTTGCACTGCACATTTTTTATTGCTGTAGTACATATTTGCACTTGCATTGTCATTGCCATTGTTTTAGTTATGGTTTACAATTCTTCTTTATTTAAACAGTACACCATGACATTTTTAATTATTGTGCTATATAGGTTAAAGTTTGTATGTTGTAACAAATACTGAATTTCCTTTTTCAAGGCATTTGTTTTAATAACTCCCAGTGCCACTGCACCTGCTGCATAATTGACATCACGACTCTAGTGCCTGCTAGATAATTGCACTTTGCCTGTTTTAAAAATGCACAGTTGGTTCTGTTGTTGTTCTTTATATTATATAACGATGAAAATACAGGAGGCTGTTTAACCCCTTGCATGATGTCGGACGGCCCATGACCGTCCGACGTCACGGTGGGGGTGTGCGGAGAACGGCCGGGGGCCTTTCGAACCCCGCCCACTTATTAATTCGCCTGATTGATTAGAATGTCAGAGACTTGAGAATACGCCCGAGTACGGGTCCACAAACTTTCACGGACATACAAGTAAGACGAGTTGACTGACATTCTAATCAATCAGCCTGAGATTAGGGATGTTGATAGTTCTAAACAACGCCATTTGTAATAAGAATACATTCCAATTTGTACGTTTCAGGTTTGTTCCGGATGTTTTTCCAACTCCGATTGGCACTGCATTGAGGTGCAGGTAAGCGTTTTCAATCATTGGTAGAGCGCTGAGGCAAATAAATGGTTGGGTCATTTGGTAAAACGTTTTTTTTAGTTTTTTCAGTTAATACTGGTCCTGATGAGGATCCCACCAAGAAAAGGGATCTGAAACGCGTAGACCTCTGTTCAAGGCCAATCTATCAGCCACGAGTATAAACTGAGTCCAAACTATTTAATAACATTGATGTTGATGGTCTTTATATCTGTGTGTTAATCATTTATGTGAGTTTAAAATGTGTCTAAATATCATGAGTTGGGTGATTGGGTATGAGTGAATGACTGATTGTTTGTCCTGTATTTGGTCATTGTTTGTCGAAATGTTTCAAATACACAAAAATAAATATGTGTTGTAAAAATATTTTGTACTTCATTATGAGATGTGTTTTTAGGTTTGTGGTACAATTAGTGTGAAATGTTGATTTGATTTTGAGTTATGTATGATTAAATCTGACAGAAAAAGGAGTCACCAGTGTTAGTGTTTCAGTCATTACACTTTGTGAGAAGTTGTTTGGATTATAGTGCAGTATTGGCACATTTTCTGTTTTTTGAGAGTAGTAAAATATAGCAATATTAGGTGTTTATAGGAGTTCTATCAACTTTTGGTCCTGATGTCACTGCACCTGCTGCATCCTTGAAATCATAACCCAAGTGCCTGCAAGGTATCTGCACTTGTGACTGGTGTTTAGAGAAGTTCTGAAACTTTTTGGTCCAGGTATCACTGTACCCTCTGCACCATTTTAATCATGACCCTAGAGCCTGCAAGATTACTGCATTTGTGGCTGTCTGTTTAGTTATAATATACAGCAATAATCAGTGTTTATTGGGATGCCTAGAGCTTTTGGTCCTGGTGCCACTGCACCTGCTGCACGATTGAAATGTTGACCATAGTGCCTGCTAGATAATTGGGCCAATGACTGTCTCTTTAGTAATACAAATGAGCAATAATCTATGTTTAGTGGGGTTCCTAGATCTTTTGACCATGTTGCCACTGCACATGCCTCACCATTTAAATCATGTCCCTTTTAACTGCAAGATAACTCCGATTGTGACTGCCTGTTTAGTAGTAAAATATAGTTATATTTGATGTTTAGAGGAGTTCTGACAACTTTTGGCCTTGGTGCCGCTACACCTGTTGCACCATTTCAATCATGACCCTATTGCCTGTAAGGTAACTACACTTTCACTGCATGTTTAGCAGTAAACATTTGCAATATTTCGTTTGTAGAGGGGTTCCTAGAGCTTTGGGCCCAGGTGTCACTGCACCATGTGTACCACTGAAATCCTGACCCTTGTGCCTGGAAGGTAACTGCACTTGTGACTGACTGTTTAGTAGTTAAATATAGCAATATTAAGTGTTCAGAGGAGTTCTGACAACTTTTGTCCTCGGTGCCACTGCACCTGCTGCACCGATGATATCATTACCCTTGTATCTGCTAGATAACTGCACTTGTGACTGCCTGTGTAGTAGTACAATTTAGCAATATTCTGTGTTTATTTGGTTCCCTAGACCATTTAACCATGATGCCTCTGTACCTGCTGCACTGCTTAAATCATGCCCTTTTAACTGCAGGTTAATTGCAATTGTGTCTGCCTGTTTAGTAGTAAAATATAGCAATATTATGTATTTAGAGGAGTTCTGACAAATGTTTGGCCTGGTGCACCTGCACCTGCTGCACCATTCAAATCATGACCCCAGTGCCTGCAAGATAACCGCATTTGTGACTGCCTGTTTAGTAGTAAAATATAGCAATATCTGATGTTTAGAGTAGTTATGATACATTTTTGCCCCTGTGCCACTGCATCTTCTGCACCATTACAATCATGACCCTTTTGCCTGCCAGGTAACTGCAATTGTTACTGCCTGTTTAGTAGTAAAATATAGCAATATTAGGTGTTTATGTGCTTATAGCTTTTAGTCCCCGTGACACTGACCTGCTGCACCATTATAATCATGAACCTAGTGCTTGCTAGGTATTTACACTTATGACTGCCTATTTGGTATTAAAATATTACTTGTGAGTGTCTGTTTAGTAGTATAATTTAGCAATAATGTGTTTAGTGGGGTCCCTAGAGCTTTTGATCATAGTGCCACTGCACCTGCTGCACCAATCAAATCAAGCCCCTTTTAACTGCAAGGTAACTGCAATTGTGACTGCCTGACTACTAGTAAAATGTAGCAAGATTAGTTGTTTAGAGGAGTTCTGACATCTTTAGGGCCCGATTCCACTGCACTTGATACATCATTCAAATGGTGACCCTAGTGACTGGAAGATAACTACATTTGTGACTGCCTGTTTAGTAGTAAAATATAGCCACAGTTGGTGTTTAGAGAGGTTATGACAACTTTTGGCCCCAGTGCCACTGAACCTGTGCACCATTTCAACCATGACCTTATTGCCTGCTAGGTATTTACACTTATGACTGCCTATTTGGTATTAAAATATACCAATATTATATTTGGTGGTGTGCCTAGAGCTTTTGGTCCCAGTGTCACTGCACCTGCTGCACCAATGTAATCATGACCCTTGTGCTTGCTAGATAACGGCACTTATGAGTATCTGTTCAGTAGTAACAGTTAGCAATAATTTGTGTTAAGTGGGGTCACTTGAGCTTTTGACCCTGGTGCTACTGCACCTGCTTCACCATTTAAATCAGGCCCTTTTTAACTGCAAGATAACTGTAATTGTGACTGCCTGTTAAGTAGTAACATATAGCAACATTAAGGTGCCGATTCGGATCCTGGAGAAACCGGGTACGAACCGTCGGACGGAGCATTTTCTCCGTCCGACTCGTACCCGGTTAAAAAACATTACAAACATGCAAGTACGATTCGCACGGAAACTGCATTTCCGTGCGATCCGTACAAAACACCGACAGATGAAAATATACATACAAACGTGATCCGGGAAAGCGCCGACGTGACGTCGGGACGCATGCAGGCTGCGGTTCACGAACCAGGAAGTACGATCCGCGCCGACGTCACCCCGCATGGATAAAATTCTCCGCCTGCCAAAAACTGCCGGGAAATCAGGACGACGCGCACAAGGAGCACCTGTACGCGACGGACAGCCAGGGACCCGAACCTACGTGTCATCCCAGCCCTCATAGCAGTCCACCTGCTCTACAGGCACCGACGCAGACGCCGCAGAAGGTCAGAATAACACCCAGGGGCAAAGGGGGGGGCAGGGGCAGGACACATAACCCCACACAAGTCACAAATCATACATGCCCTGGACATACCTGACCTTCAGGGCCTGGTCACTTCGAGGGGGTGGGGGCGTGTCCAGCAACGGAAGTGGATGTACATGCGAACCGGCAACACAACAAGTCCGGTACGTACCGTACCCACGCCTTAAGAGCGTGGGTACGAGTCGTACCACACCCACCCCTACGTCACCCCAATAATGGCGGCACGGCCCGTACCCACGTTCTAAAGGCCTGGGTACGGGCCGTACCTCCACCCGTGTATGTACGGCACGTACCCACACCCTTGTACGTATGGAGTGTACCCCCAACCCACCAGTGTATGTACGGACCGTACCCCCACCCCACCAGTGGATGTACGGACCGTACTCCCACCCCACCAGTGTATGTACGGACCGTACCCTCACCCCACCAGTGTATGTACGGACCGTACCCCCACCCCACCAGTGAATGTACAGACCGTACCCCCACCCGTGTATGTACGGACCGTACCCCCACCCTACCAGTGTATGTACGGACCGTACCCTCACCCCACCAGTGTATGTACAGACCGTACCCACACCCGCGTACGTATGGAGCGTACCCCCACCCCAACAGTGCATGTATGGAGCGTACCCCCACCCCACCAGTGTATGTACGGACCGTACCCACAACCGCGTATGTATGGAGCGTACCCCCACCCCAACAGTGTATGTATGGAGTGTACCCCCACCCCAACAGTGTATGTACGGACCGTACCCCCACCCGTGTATGTATGGAGCGTACATGGCCAGACACAGGACGGGTGTGTGCAGAGTCCTCCCAGCAGTGCCCAGACACAGGAGGGGTGTGTGCAGAGTCCTCCCAGCAGTGCCCAGACACAGGAGGGGTGTGTGCAGAGTCCTCCCAGCAGTGCCCAGACACAGGAGGGGTGGATGCCTATCACTCCCAGCAGTGCCCAGACACAGGAGGGGTGTGTGCAGAGTCCTCCCAGCAGTGCCCAGACATAGGAGGGGTGTGTACAGAGTCCTCCCAGCAGTGCCCAGACACAGGAGGGGTGTGTGCAGAGTCCTCCCAGCAGTGCCCAGACACAGGAGGGGTGGGTGCCTATCACTCCCAGCAGTGCCCAGACACAGGAGGGGTGTGTGCAGAGTCCTCCCAGCAGTGCCCAGACACAGGAGGGGTGTGTACAGAGTCCTCCCAGCAGTGCCCAGACACAGGAGGGGTGTGTGCAGAGTCCTCCCAGCAGTGCCCAGACACAGGAGGGGTGGGTGCCTATCACTCCCAGCAGTGCCCAGACACAGGAGGGGTGTGTGCAGAGTCCTCCCAGCAGTGCCCAGACACAGGAGGGGTGTGTGCAGAGTCCTCCCAGCAGTGCCCAGACACAGGAGGGGTGTGTGCAGAGTCCTCCCAGCAGTGCCCATACACAGGAGGGATGTGTGCCTATCACTCCCAGCAGTGCCCAGACACAGGAGGGGTGTGTGCAGAGTCCTCCCAGCAGTGCCCAGACACAGGAGGGGCGTGTGCAGAGTCCTCCCAGCAGTGCCCAGACACAGGAGGGGTGGGTGCCTATCACTCCCAGCAGTGCCCAGATACAGGAGGGGTGTGTGCAGAGTCCTCCCAGCAGTGCCCAGACACAGGAGGGGTGTGTGCAGAGTCCTCCCAGCAGTGCCCAGACACAGGAGGGGTGGGTGCCTATCACTCCCAGCAGTGCCCAGACACAGGAGGGGTGTGTGCAGAGTCCTCCCAGCAGTGCCCAGACAAAGGAGGGGTGTGTGCAGAGTCCTCTCAGCAGTGCCCAGACACAGGAGGGGTGTGTGCAGAGTCCTCCCAGCAGTGCCCATACACAGGAGGGATGTGTGCCTATCACTCCCAGCAGTGCCCAGACACAGGAGGGGTGTGTGCAGGGTCCTCCCAGCAGTGCCCAGACACAGGAGGGGTGTGTGCAGAGTCCTCCCAGCAGTGCCCAGACACAGGAGGGGTGGGTGCCTATCACTCCCAGCAGTGCCCAGACACAGGAGGGGTGTGTGCAGAGTTCTCCCAGCAGTGCCCAGACACAGGAGGGGTGTGTGCAGAGTCCTCCCAGCAGTGCCCAGACACAGGAGGGGTGGGTGCCTATCACTCCCAGCAGTGCCCAGACACAGGAGGGGTGTGTGCAGAGTCCTCCCAGCAGTGCCCAGACATAGGAGGGGTGGGTGCCTATCACTCCCAGCAGTGCCCAGACACAGGAGGGGTGGGTGCAGAGTCCCCCCAGCAGTGCCCATGGAATGAAAAAGGGTGGAGTACCCACAGATCCAATGGCCACAATTGTCAGTCAGGTGCACAAAGACCCTGCAGTACATGTAACACATTTGTGCGATGCTGGGAGTACACACATGCATACTGCCTAAAAGGGAACATGTCCACATGAAGTCATGTCAACAGACTACATACACAAGTACAGTGATCACCAAGGATGCCACGAATGATGCAGGTGGAGACATCGCTCTGCATGCATGGCCAAAGTTGAAGGGGTCCGTCACAACACCCAGCTAATGTAGACACAGCTCAGCACAACATATTGGAAACACCCTGCAGGGAAGATGTCAGGGTACACAGAGGAATGAATACACCTTGGGACAATTTCACCATGCAGTAACTGCTTACATGAACAAAGAAACTTAGCTAACACCTTGTGATGGCACACAGATACCAGGGTCCCCCCTATGACCAGCACACTACTACATTTCCCACACACCCAACACATGATCACCACCCAAAATCATGTAGCAGCCCCACCAACAGCAATATAAGAAAAGCAGTAGTGTTCTAAGGAAACAAAAAATGGCTTTAATCAGCATGATCCAAAAATGTTTGTTCGGAGAAAGTTCAATATTTACAAAGCCCATAGGGCAGTCCATGAGTCACAGCTGGATGGGGGACACAGTGGGACGAGGGTCCCCTAGCTTGCCTGCACAGTTCAGACCACCCTGTCTTCCACAGGGGGGGCATCATGTGGGGGGGAAGGACCAGGCACCGCAGGGACAGGAGGGGCAAGGGCAGGCGTTGTGGGTGCAGGGACGAAGGACTCCACCACAGGGGGTGGGGCAGCACCAAAGGAGGTGGCGAGGATGGCGCTGCACACGTCAGCAAGGTCCCCCAGCGTCTCCCCTGCACCCGAAGGAACCACAGGCCCCAAGGAGGGGGGGGGGCAGAGGAATGGGTCGCAGCGCCACTGGGGGAGGGTGTGGACAGGGGGGGGGAATCAACTACCCTGACCGGGGACTCCTTTGCCCGCTTGCAGGGTGGTGTCACTGTTGGGCTCAGGGATAGAGCAGCCATGAAGGAATCCTTGCTGGATTCGTGGCCAGGAGAGCTGAGGGGAGTGGATTTGGAGGGAGTGGATTTTGCGGAATGCGGACTCCCACTCTGGCTGCGTGACTTATGTTTGCCCCCCGACCCAGTGGGTGTGCCTACCTCACCCTGTGTGTGCGTGCCAGGAGGTGTGCGCTTGCCCTGCCCTGCTGGTGTGGTGCCTGTGTCTGTTGGGGTGTGTTAGATCTGGGGGTCTCTAGTTGGCAGAGGTATACACCTTAGACCAAATAGGGACCCTTGCTTCTAGTCAGGGTACAGGGACACACACGGTAGATAACCCCTGCTCACCCTCTAGGTAGCTTGGCTCGAGCAGACAGGCTTATCCCCAAGGCAATGTGTAAGGTATTTGCACGTAGACCCCACAATGATCCCCCCTCCGCACACCACAAACTTAGACCACACAGGTGAGTTATATCAAAAATAATATATCTTTATCTAGTTTCCGCAGTTGAAATCAAGCATCACAGGTTTATACCATATTCGCTTTCTTGGTTGGTCGGGATCGTAAGACGATAGTCTCTAGTCTCTTGCGTGATTCAATACTCACTGAGAATGAATCAGTTCGTAGGCTCTTGTTGTTTAGGCAGCTACGTTGCTCCGTCGGCGTCACTGCACTCGTTGTACAAAGCGCTCCTCTGGCTGTTCGGTGCAAGGTTTCCACAACTCCCTCGACGAGCCCTCAGTGACGATGTCGACGTCACCGGAGTCAGCCACTCACAGCGCGGCCTCGTAGAGCAGGGAAGTACGACTCTCGGTCTGCTTCAGGCCTCCGGGTCGCAGCAAGGCACGTGCCGATGAGCACGTCGGTCTTCTTGATGCGGCAACCGGTGTCAGGCCCTGATCAGCGCGGTACTCTCCCGCAAGGCAGAGAGCAGCCAGCCCACTTCACCGGCAGATGTTGAGAAGCTTGGTAGAACAGTCCATGGTCCCTGCAGCACACAGCAGCGCAGGGGGGACACAGCAGAGTCTTGTGTTCGGGGCAACCTTTCTATCCCTGGGTTGCGAAACAGGAGGCCAGCTCTTCTCAGGCCCTTGGAGATTCGGTTTAAGACACAGCACACAGCAAAGTCTTGTTTGGTCAAGTGGGTAGAGTCAGCACACAGCAAGACCCCTTCTCCTCCTCAGCTTCAGTTGTACAGCAGAACAGGTCAGCCCTTAGAGCACACAGCAAGGCAATCTTCCTTTAGTTCTTCAGCGGTCCGTCTTTCAGCAGAGGTTCCTCTTGATGGTAGAATCTAGAAATCTGTTGTCAGGGGTCTTGTACTTATACCCCTAAAAGTCTTTGAAGTCTTTGTGCAAGTGGGTCCTGAGCCCGGTCTGATCCAGTTCTGGGTGTTGCTGGAGCACTTTGTTTTCCTGGCTTCTGCTTTCTTTTCAGAGTGAGGGGCAGAGTCGTCAGCCGCCCAGCAGGAGGTGGAGCCAGCAGTGGGGCAGGCAGGCACAGCCCTATTCACTCCCAGGTGCTATCTCCTCCCTCCACTCTACTTGCAAATGTCGCCATTCAGCAAAGGGCCGACTCAGCCAACCTCCTGGGGGATCCCCAGCCCCTGTCACTCTCAAGCCAGACAGTCAATCCACAAGCATGCCCAGGCACACAGAAGGGTCAGACAAGAGAACAGCTACTCTCTAAAAAGTACTATTCTCCAACTCAGGATTTAAAAACAACCTCTCCTAAAAGATGTGTTATTAAATGCTGAGCTCAGGGATATCAAACACTCATGTCTTATCTTGTTCCTATGAGAAGATAGGCGGATAGCCATTGGCACCAGCCTCCCCCATGTTAGCCTATGGAGCAAGATAACCTTGCAGCAGTGAACACACAAAATGGCCGTGGTTCACTACCAGAACATGTTACCTGCACTAGTACATGCTCTACCTTTTACATTCACTGCACCCTGCCCAGGGGGGTACCTTGGGCCTTCCATAGGGATGACTGATGTGCACAAAAAGGGAAGGGTTAGGCCTAGTCAGTGGGGACACTGACCAGGGTGACATGGCAGTCCGGGGACTGCAGGCAGGCCTGCGGCGGCAGGCCTGAGACACCATTTTCGGGCTACTCATGTGGGTGGCGCAATCAGCGCTGTAGGCCCACTAGTGGCATCTGTCATCACCAGCCCTGGCACACACAGTGCACTTTACTAGGGACTTCAGGGTGATACAAATATGCCAATCAGGTATATCCAATCAATATGATATTTTACACAGGGAGCACTTACACTCTGGCACTGGTTAGCAGTGGCAGAGTGTCCAAAGCATCTAAACCAGCAAAAACGAAATCCAGCACAGCCTCAAAAATCCAGGTAGCAGAGGCAAAAGATAGGGGAAAAACCCACGCCAAGGATGTCAGGTCTAACAGGGTGCGTGCATGCTGACGTCTGGGTGTACGTGGGACAGGCATGGGAGTGGGAAGTGTGGATGGGGCAGGGGTAGAGGGTGGGACGTAGCGCTGCAGGAGACCCACTGCTGCAGTCAGTGTCGAGTCTATGGACCTCAGCAAGTTGCGTTGGTCAGACTGCGCGGCTGAAATGCCCTCCAAGTATGCCTCCATCTGGTTCAGCACTCGGCTGTGGCCATGGAGGACATTAAGCGTCGCAGTCTGACCAACCCGCAACTGCCGCAGGATGTCCACAGACTCGGCATTGGTGGCAGCAGTGGAGACAGGGGCAGGGGGTGCGGTGCCTGGCAAGAAGGAGACACGTGGTGACCGAGCACGGCGGGAAGGGACACGAGCAAGTGGGAGGCCGGTGATCGGAATGGAGGGGGCGGGTAGTGATAGAGTGCTGGTGTCAGCTGTGGGACCAGCCTCCGCCCCCTCGGAGTGCTCAGCCTCGGACCCGTCTGCGTCATAGTCGGTGGTGGTGTGACTGGACAGGTCCTCCGCTGCACTCCCGTCGGCCTCCGTGCCACTCGATGTGCCAGACAACTCTGCACTGCTGGCACTGGTGCTCGCTCCCTGCACACGGTCCGTGCCAGTGTCTCCCTCGGTGTCCCCCGACGATGCTGTGGGCAAGGTGAAGAGACAGGAAATAATCAGACACCTGTATACATATGTCACATGAGTCAAATCCACATAGGTCACAGTGCGTAGCCTGAAAAGCAACATGAGTAACATCTACAATACAAGGTACATACGTAGGCCCTGCAACACACAGTTGGTTGACCCACCATGCCACTGACCAACTATGGAGAGCATGACACAAAAGCAAATAACATGATATGGATTAGGACAGAGGAGCCAGGCACTGGGGACAATCCAGCACAGCATCTGCAGCACACAGCGTTGGCGTAAAAAGGGATGAGCAGGAACCATGTCTATTAACTGTAGGCACATGCTGCAAAGGTAATACTTAAAAACATGCCCAACATTAATAGGTCACTGCACCTTGAGTGTATGTCCAGACAAACATCACACACTGCCCAGACCTAGCAAGGAGACTCCAGGTTTAGACATGTAGGCCTTGCCCACACCAACCACCCCCTACATGAGACAATTTTCTGAGACACAGGAAGCACTTACATCTCTTAGTCTGGAACAAAAACACATGGCCTGCAAGAAATCCTGAATGGTCACAAAAAACCCCTGGTGCGCCGGTACAAATACATCATCTACAAATGGCCATCATCAGATTATTTTACCAAGACACACAGGCACTGGCCCCCGTGAGTATGAACAAGGGACATTTGGTCAGCCTGTACAGTGGACACATGTAGCAGAGTTTACGTAAATACAAATGGTGCCAGGGTACAATGGCACAGAGCACAACCTATGCTGTAGACACGGAGATTGTCGACATTTTTGGATTACACACATGATACCTAGGAAAAGATGCCCCAGGGGACAGTAGTGGCCACACTACTCCATGGTCCTGAATGGCAATGACTGCAACACAAGCCACCATCCCTGCACTCTGCATATCTCACACTCATGCACATCATGTCACAGGCCACAAAATAGGACATGCATGCTGTAAAGCAATACACTTTTGAGACACACTCCTATGTCTGGACTCAGCATCAGTGACAACTGACATGGACCCCACCAGTACTGAACTGGACAGGGCACAGGCAAGGTCCCAAAACCTGTTACACACCACCCCCACACATGGAGCTGCAAGCATTGGGCACATCGATAAACTGGCAGCCTAGATAACCTTGTGCAAGTGTGACTACACACAGACCAGGGTACACATGGCAAGGAGGGGAAGGTAGGAAGGACAGCACCGCTACACTTTGGGGACCAGGAACTGCACTGCACATGTAAACCCTGGCAGTGTATCCATGCAACTGTGCACTTACAAATGCTGGTGACACACAACAAACACACATGTACCTACCCCCTTCCTGCTGCTGCTTTTCCCGTAAGCGCCTGTCCATGTCAGGGAAGATGACCGCCAGCACACGCTTGTGGATGTGGGTCAGACGGCGGCGCCCATGGTTCTTTTGGCTCACAGGTGAGTCCCCCAGCAGGACCCGTGTGATCCTCCGCGTCCAGCACCGGATATCCTGCCAGCGTTTCCTCACCTGGGCTAGGCGCCGCTTCCGTCCATCCGTCTGCCTCACGGCACTGACGGCATCCTTCCAGATCTGCTCCTTGGCACAGGCGCTTACCTGTGAGGATGAAAAAGTGAGACAACATCAATACACCTGCGACATGTCAAAGAGACACACATTAGGACAATTTGGCTGGTTTTAACAGGGCATACAATGCATCAAACTCATTACACCTGTGTCATAGGGACATTTTCCTCTGTGGAAGGCAAAATGAACTAGGTGGCATTGTAGAGTACACAGGTGGCATGAGGGGTCCGACACAATCAATCATCCAGGCTCACACTGTGCATCACAAGCGACACCAGGATTATGTGCAGCACCTCAAAGCAGTCACATGCCACAGGCCACTGAGGCGCCCTCAGCAGAGTACACAGACACACACAGCCACAGGACAATCACCTGCCATTGCCGACTGCAGCTACACACCTCACTCTGCACATGTGCCCCTAGACTGGGGGGTGTCACAGGTGTGGGGCTGGCCCATCACCGCAGACACACAGCACTGCTCCCTGCTCACATCAGATGGGCAGGGTATATCCATCCCTCATGCAGCTGGGGTGCTACACTCCACATATGCACTCACCCACATGACAGGGGACTTACACACACCCACCAATGTCCAGGGGACAAACACATCATTTGTACACTCTCAGCACAGGTACACTAAACAAACACACATCTGTGGGTACTGCCACCTGTCACACTGGGGGGACCACAGATTCACATTAGGACTGTAGTAACAACATTCCCAGGAGGATTTGACAGGCAGAATGTGTAGTGCCACATGCAGTGATTGTCACAGTACACACAATGCAAGTGAGGAGAGCAGACATGCACCACAGCATGCTCTGGCTGGGAGACATTAGGCATTCCCCCACCCGGGACCCACCCTACAGTACATTGCATGTGTGTTACACCTGGACACAATGGCAGAAGTCACAGTCACACAAAAGGGGCACAGTCTTTGCTAGTGGACTCAGCACTCACCTGAACCCCTGGTCGACCATACAGCATGGGGTTCTGTGGGAGGATCACATCCAGCAGGGCTTGGTTCTCCTCTTGGGTGAAAGGCTGGGCCCTCTCCACAGACCTGGACATGGTGCCAGAGGAATCACTAGCAGCAGCAGTGGTGTGGAATCAAAGGTTGTGCAGGCAAGTGCTCTCTCATGGGACCTGGCGGCCTTATATCTGCCTTGCTGCCCTGTTTCATTCACAGGAGTACAGAGTGATTGGTCACTCACATTTGCATCCGATGTTTCCTCCAATCCCTTTAAACCTACCACAGTCAGTGCCTTTGCATTTTTTTTTTTTATTGAGCATGATGTCAACTCAACAAGCACTTTGCAACAAAGTAGATTCTTTCAAACCGACTTTAGCTGGGCAACTGATGAAAAAAATTCAAACTTTAAACTCGGTCTCCATGACAACCAGCATGCATGTAGGGCTTTATACTTGTCCCTCATGTGTCCCCTATGTAATTTGGACATTCACACACAAGTACGGTGAGTTCCAGGGCCCTAGGGCACCCCAAATGCATAGAAACGGCCCGTACACGCGCGTGTACGGGGCGTATCACAATGGGTACGCATACACGAGCACACCCATAGTGAAACAGCCCGTACACGCGTGTGTACGGGCCGTATCACTATGGGTACGCATACGCGAGCACACCCATAGTGAAACGGCCCGTACACGCGTGTGTACGGGCCGTATCACTATGGGTACGCATACGCGAGCACACCCATAGTGAAACGGCCCGTACACACGCGTGTACGCTCCGTATCACTATGGGTAGGCCTACGGCAGCACTCCCATAGTGATGGGGAACGTACACACGCCCTCAGAGCGCATGTATGGTGCATTTCACACCTGACAGTGGTGACAGGCAGCACACAGAAAGGAATGGAGCTGACATACTTGTCCAAGGCTGGATATCAAGGCATTGTCTGTGCAGTACTACATGTGTGGGGCACAGGTGTGTCAGGCTGTAATGTGGCACATTACTCCTGAGTTGTGAAGGCAATAGATGTATGATGAGATGTGTACAGATGTCATGTGTGATGGTGGACTATGTGCCAGACATCCCCTTCACTCCTTTGACATGTGTGCATGTAGTACAGAACACTTGTGAAAAGCGTCACTGCCATGGCACAGTCAACAACACACGCAACTGTCCCCTAATGCCAGCTACAGGGGTTTTCACACCTGACATGTGACTACCCGCGTTGCACGATGTGACTATGTCATGTATGTGTCGTGTGTTTCCATTAGCTTGCTGTGGGTGTTTGGTCAAATGCATCTACAGTTGCTGCAACCAACATGTGTCTGTGTGTAGATGGCCATGGCACAGTGTTACGCATACCAAGCCACATGTGGAATCCGACGTAAGGTGTGTATGTGTGCATCGACACGGAGTTTCAAAACAAGGACATATCTGCATGCTCTCAATGTATGTGTGATCATTCTTGAAATGTAATCCTTCATGGCAAGGTGTGTGGTCTGTCCTTTTTCTATTACATGTGACCTGTGCCTCTAGTGTTCCGCAACCTGTCTGTACAATTAACATCCTTCCTCTGCACATATTTGGTTGTCTGTAACTCCTGTAATGCGTCTGCCTGCTCACTTACACTAACCCACAGCTAGTTTCATGGCATGGCATAATGAGGTTGAGAATCAACGTTTGGAGCTGTCTCTTGGTAGGAGTGTCACATGGCTGGCATACGTGTCCAGGGCATATTGCACAGACCTGACTCTGTATGTAGCATATGTGTATTGCCTGTTGACCATGTGCTCAGTACATTGACATTGGTGGTGTACTGTACTCACTCTTCGTTGTCCCTTCTAATTCACTGCAGGGCTCCGCCTCTCCCTCGAGCAATTCCGGGCTTGGCTGACATGCGGGAAAATGACTGTATACGCCGCTACCGCTTCCCCCAACGTTTGATTGAGGACTTGACGACACGGCTGGCAGCACACCTCCAACCGCTACACAGGTATCCTGGTGCACTGACACCCAAGATGAAGGTGATGGCAGCCCTACATTTCTTGGCCACGGGTACCTTTCAACATACCATTGCCCATGTGGGTGGGATGTCCCAAACCATGTTAAGCCGTGTTCTGCATGATTTTTTAGAGGCCATGTTGGAGCACCTTGATGAGTTCATTAAATTCCCAACACCTGAGCAGTTGACAGCTGTCAAGCATGAGTTCTATGCCCTGGGAGGGATGCCCCATGTCAGTGGGTCCATAGATGGAACACATGTGGCTTTGGTACCACCACAGGCACAGGAGGTAGCCTTCCGTAACCGCAAACATTAACACTCCATTAATGCCCTTGCGGTGTGTCTTGCCAACATGGTGATTTCACATGTTTGCGCTCGTTTCCCAGGATCAGCACACGATGCGTACATCATGAGGCGTAGCAGTGTGCCTGAAATGATGCTGCAGCTGCGCAACGAACGGGCATGTATGGTTGGTGGGTATACTCTGGCAGTCCTGTATTTAACGTCATCTTCCTGTATTACTGCTTCTCCTGACCCACTCTTGTCCATGATGTTTCCATGTAGGGGACGCTGGCTATCCCAACATGCCATGGCTGATCACGCCTCTCCGCAACCCCCGCACGGCTGCCGATCACCGCTACAACAATGCCCATGGGCGGACCAGGCGAGTGATAGAGAGGACGTTTGGCCTCCTGAAGAGCCAATTCCGTTGCCTCCACAAGACCGGTGGCACACTCCCATATGCACCGGTGAAGGTCTGCAAGATATTCCTCGTGTGCTGCATGCTGCACAACATGGCAGTGGAGAAAGCTGTGCCACTCATCCTGGATCCAGATGAGCAGGACCATCCACCCGTGGAGGATGAAGGGCTTGGGCACAAGGCAAGTGATGTGGAGGAGGAGGAGGCGGTAGAGGACATGCGGAGTCAGCTCATATGCGACTTCTTTGCTTAGTGGTGAGTTCCAGTGTCTGAGTGTGCACGCATTTGGCTGTGTTTGGCATGTGTTGCAATGTGTGTGTCCATCTGCATGTCTTCCAAGTGAGTCTGAGGTGTGTTTGGATGTGTCACTCGAGTGATGGTGCAATAGAAGAATGTTTTTCCAGAGTCATCATCGTCACCTCGCATGTTGACAACCTAATACGTGTCGAGTACATGCACATGCATGCGGATGTGCTTCTTTTGGCTGACTTCTGGTGTGTCTCCCATCCACAGGTACTTGCGCATGCTGTCTGCTGGTGGCATTGTTGTGCTCCTGCTATTCCTCATGAACACAGCAACATGTGCTGAATCAGCGTGACATGCACGGACAAGTTCGAAAATCTCCTTCGGGTAAGGGATGCAGCACGGCTTTTTGGGAGTGGCATTTGTTTTGAATGTGTGTGCACTGCTCCTGTTCATGTTTGGATACTTCACATACATGTAGATTCACCATGGGGCACATGACCTGGAGCATAATTCACCTGAATTGATGGTCAGACTTGGTGACAGTCATCTGTAATGGGATTGTGATGGAGCCATCAATGTGTGTAACACTGGCCTCGGAAACATACGGGTTGCACCGGGTTGACATGGTGTGTGAATTCCCCATTAGGGGCTCAATGGTGTATAGCTGGCTCTCCGTGAGCAGCAGGGGGTGTTTAGCTGTAATCCGTCACTTGTGTGCCAGTGCCATGGATTTCCTGCATCTGTGGTGGTAAGGGGGGTGCCAGTGTTGGTCCCACGTGTTCATCCACATGACCTGTGTATGTGTTGACAGAGTTGCATTAGCATTCCGACACACATGAGTAATAAAGGTGTCCCTCTGCCACCAAGGTGCCTCATCTCTGTCAATGGTGGTCTGTTGCCACTGTGCATGCGGCATGTCTGGCATTGTTCTCAGAGATGGTGCATATGAGTCTATGTGTAGAGTAGCAAGATGCAAGCTAGTTGTCAGGGATTAGATTCTGTATTGTGCATGATGTCCATGGCTGTGTAGGTTTTGTGGCATGTCAGTCTCCACGACGGCCACTGTGCCGCATGTGAATCCATTGTGTGTGTGTGTGCCATGTTGAACCAGACATTCCTTCCTTGTCATACACCTTTTGCATGGTTCCTTCCTGAGATCCTTGTCTTTGTGTGCTACTTGTGGCATTGTTTCCTTGACATGGCGCATGCTGCTGCAGGCCCTGCTGCAAGGGCACCCAGTGTCCACGCAAACGAGCTGGTGTTCATCATGGATTGCTTGCTGACATGTGCTATGCTGATCAGCAGCATCTGTGCCTCATGCGGCAGCACACTCTGCATTATGCACATGATCCCCAGTTCCATCCACCTCAAGGCAAGAGGGAGACTATCCCCCAGGTCAACTATGACATCCGTGTCTACTCCTACCCTGCACTCTAGGGACATGTGCGTTAGAAATCCCATGATACTTGTCCACATCCAGGGTGCATCTGCACAGCTCTGCTTCTACATCCGGCGACCAGGCCACATCAACGTCCAACAGAGATGGGGGGAACGGATCACTGGCAGCTGCAGGATGACCTTCTCAATCCACGCACACACTCAGGATGCAGCCAAAAACCACAACACAACCTTGTGGCACTGTGACCCAACACCCAATTGTGCCATCTCCATGCATCCAACCTTGGCTGGCCCACCATTCTCCACATCCACCTGACTCAAGCATGCAGGACATGGTTCTGCCACGTGTCTACACATACCTGGGACTCCCACCCCAGGACACTCCACATGATCCCTGACCTCTGCGCATGACTGTTGCTCTTCTAAATAGGTCTGTGGGCACAGTTGTGTGGGCACCCCCTCAGCTGGTTGGGCCCATCACGGGTGAGTATGGTGCTCCATGTCTGTCTTGGATGGTACGTTGTGACCCATGTGTGTCCTGTGCCAGACTCAGACCCCAGGGTATGGATGTTTGGAGTTAATTCAGTAATCAGGCATGGTTTGACTTTACAACACAGACATGTAGTGGAATAATGCAAAATGACGGCATCATCTTGTGATTGTGATGAATTTTATTAGTGCTGGGGTACGTGTTTGGGGGGTGACAAGAGGTGCTTGGCGGGAGTGTAGAATCCAAAGTTCACAGGGGGAGTTGGTGTCCTTGCCATTGACAGTCATCAGAGTCTGTGCCACAGTCTTTGTCAACATTGGTCAGACAGTGACCAGCAAGGCCATGTGGTAGAGAATGTCCATTGCTGCTGTGCTGCTGTTGGGCCAGAGGGTCAGGTGCCAGGCCAGGTGACCTGGGAGATGGTAATGTTCCGCTGACTCTCACGGTCTTTTACGTGGATGACCCACCTTCCTGCGGGGACCCTCAGACGCCTGCCTTGACGATGCAAGGGACGCTCCATCAGATGTATCCTCCTCCTCCTCCCTCCCTGGGTCTGGTGCTGCTCTACGCCTGGTGGCGCAGGGAGGGTTTGCCAGGCTTTGGGCGATCTGATGGAGGGATTGGCTCACGTCCCTGTGCACCGCCAAGAGCTCTGCAAGTCTTGCCTCCATCCTGGCATGTTGCTCAACCTGCAGGGCCTTCATCTCATTGAGGGTCTCCACTACCTGGGCGATGCCTCTAGAGTCACGCCGGTATGCGTCCAGGATGGTTCTGACGTGTGCCATAGCCGGGTCCTGAGCCAACTGTTCAGGTTCGAGCCTCCGCCGTCCTCCACTCCCACCACCCCTGCCCACTTGCGCCTGGCCTGCCGTTGTGGGCACATCGGGTCTCCGGGACCCCTGAGGGATGGCATTTGCGGTGTTGCCTGCCTCCTCCTGGGTGCCCGGAGCACCGTGTCCCTCCTGGACAGACTGGCTGCGTTGTTGTGTGCGGGCAGGGCTCCTGGGTGTCTCCTGGGATGTGGCAGGAATGGGGGTGGTGGTTGGCACAGTTGTAGCTGATGCAGGTGCTGCAGGTGGTTGGACACCAGAGGGGCCAGGTTGGTCTGGGTCATCCACGGAGTGGTGAGAGTCGACGCTGCTGGTGGGGTCCTCTTCACGCAGAGCCTGGTCTTGTGAGTCTTCCCCCCCAGTGATGGGGGGAGATCGATGACGTTGACCTGTGTGTGAGAGAGACAGTGTTAATTGTGTTACATGCGACATCCATGTTTCATTCATTTTTGATTTGGCACAGTTCCTCTGGTTGGTTGGATTTGGCTAGCATTCCTCACACAGTGCACTTGTGCATGGGTATGTCCCTTGGCCACAGCTTTCGACACTTTACCTATGTGTGACACAGTCTTAGTTGATGCATCTTTTGTGAACGCAGTCAGCAGTGTAGTGAGCGGGCGTAGCAAGCCATGCAGAGCCGCCTTACGTGTTGCACTGTACGTGGCCAAATGGTGTTTATTCCATGCTACATGAGAATGCAGGTAGGTAACTTTACAATTTGTGACAGGGTTCTGACGTACACAGTGGGTAGGTATACTGGGTGTAAGGTTCTGTTTGTGCCTGCAGCACGGAGGTACTCGTGCACAGATTGACACATGGCCTAGTTCATTCAGTATGTTGCATATTGTACTGGTAATCAATATCTATTGTGATCTAATTCGTTGACTGTGAGACCGGGATGTATGACGTTACAACGCACACTTTTACAACGCATGCACTTACAACGCATTTTTTACAACGCAAAATCCATTACAACGCACTACACTTACAACGCATGACACTACAACGCATTTTTAAAAACTACCTTTACAACGCATACCATTACAACGCATAATATAAAATTGCATTTAAGGTAAGTATTAGATAGTATAGGGGTAAAAATTACTATTCTAACTCCAGGGGGTGCAACAGTAGGGTAAGTGTTGGATAGAATAGGGGTAAAAATGACTATTCTAACTCCAGGGGGTGCAACAGTATGGTAAGTGTTGGATAGTATAGGGGTAAAAATTACTATTCTAACTCCAGGGGGTGCAACAGTAGGGTAAGTGTTGGATAGTATAGGGGTAAAAATTGCTATTCTAACTCCAGGGGGTGCAACATAGGGTAAGTGTTGGATAGTATAGGGGTAAAAATTGCTATTCTAACTCCAGGGGGTGCAACAGTAGGGTAAGTGTTGGATAGTATAGGGGTAGAAATTGCTATTCTAACTCCAGGGGGTGCAACAGTAGGGTAAGTGTTGGATAGTATAGGGGTAAAAATTACTATTCTAACTCCAGGGGGTGCAACAGTAGGGTAAGTGTTGGATAGTATAGGGGTAAAAATTACTATTCTAACTCCAGGGGGTGCAACAGTAGGGTAAGTGTTGGATAGTATAGGGGTAAAAATTACTATTCTAACTCCAGGGGGTGCAACAGTAGGGTAAGTGTTGGATAGTATAGGGGTAAAAATTACTATTCTAACTCCAGGGGGTGCAACAGTAGGGTAAGTGTTGGATAGTATAGGGGTAAAAATTACTATTCTAACTCCAGGGGGTGCAACAGTAGGGTAAGTGTTGGATAGTATAGGGGTAAAAATTACTATTCTAACTCCAGGGGGTGCAACTGTAGGGTAAGTGTTGGATAGTATAGGGGTAAAAATTACTATTCTAACTCCAGGGGGTGCAACAGTAGGGTAAGTGTTGGATAGTATAGGGGTAAAAATTACTATTCTAACTCCAGGGGGTGCAACAGTAGGGTAAGTGTTGGATAGTATAGGGGTAAAAATTACTATTCTAACTCCAGGGGGTGCAACCGTAGGGTAAGTGTTGGATAGTATAGGGGTAAAAATTACTATTCTAACTCCAGGGGGTGCAACAGTAGGGTAAGTGTTGGATAGTATAGGGGTAAAAAATACTATTCTAACTCCAGGGGGTGCAACAGTAGGGTAAGTGTTGGATAGTGTAGTGTAATATTATGCGTTGTAATGGTAGGCGTTGTAATGGAATGCGTTGTAAAGGTAGTTTTTAAAAATGCGTTGTAGTGTCATGCGTTGTAAGTGTAGTGCGTTGTAATGGATTTTGCGTTGTAAAAAATGCGTTGTAAGTGTAGTGCGTTGTAAAAGTTGCGTTGTAAAGGTTGTTCCCCGTGAGACCGGGTTCGCTAATATATTATAAGCGAGTAGCTGGGTGCACGCAACTTTATTCTCTCTAAGTCTCCTATGTAGTAATGTTCATACAATAGTGGTGGCACAGGTCTAGCCTGGTTGTGCCACTGGAGTGAAGCTATCCTGGCTGATGAGGGGGTGAAACCCCGAAACTGGTCATAGGATGCTCGCTTCCAGTCCAGGCAGGATCTGGCTTGGCAGTTCGGGCTGGACTGTCTCCATGAGGCACAGGGTCAAGACTGATTTGCATATGGCCAGGTGGGAACTGGGGTGGCATAGTGAGCAAAAGATTGATGGATTTAACCCAGATCTCTTGACTGGGGGTGAATGTTTGTATTTGTTCTGCATTCCATCCATCAATTGTGTGTCTTTTGCTTTCTCGCCCTAAGTGTGCCGGGTATGCCCAGACGTGGGTCCTGGGCTCACTGTGCCACTGGATTCAAGCTATCCTGGCTGATGAGGTGTGAAACCCTGAAACCGGTCCGAGGATGTTTGTTTCCAGTCCAGGGAGGACCTGGTTTGGCACTTCGGGCAGGACTGTTCCCATGAGGCACAGGGTCAAAACGGATTTGCATATGGCCAGGTCTAAACTGGGGTGGCATAGTGAGCAAAAGAATTATAGATTTAACCCAGATCTCTTGACTGGCGGTGACTGTTTGAATTTGGTCTGCATTCCGTCCATCAATTTTGTGTCTTTTGGTTGCAAGTCTGACATTTAATACGGCATGCTCATTGTGCTGAAATTGACATATCTTAAGCTTCCCATACGCATAATTCTATTGTAAAACATCAGGTATTTTTCTTATTTTCCAATCTTGATATGCATTTCAAGATTTGGCTAACTCCACTAGATAGTTCAAGTCCAAACTGATTTAAAGTTTAGGACTATCATTGACATTCACAAGGATATTTTTGAGCGTCATTCTATATGCCTGACACGTGAATCTAGTGTGCATGGCATTCTCCAATTCCACATAGCCCTCGAGTACATAAATGCACTCACTTGACAGAATATGTCTGATTACAATTGCATGTCCAATCTGACTCATAGCATTACATGATGTCTTTTCGTAATGTACAATAACCAGAGTCATCAAGCGATATTTAACAGCCTTAGTACATCATACTCACCATTCAGCCATGCGCTGCTGAGACACCCCACATTACATTGTTGACACAATACATAATATACATTCATTTTAGAATTCATGTGCCCAAAAATAAAACATCTCATGGTCCACATTAAGACCTGTTTCCACACTTCAAAGACTCAAAATCCAAGTTGATTCCCTTCTCCTGAGGGTGAGTTCCCTGTTGCCCCCCCTCGAGTGTATCTGTTTGTGGTCAATACCATAAAATGTGAAGCTTTTGTTCCTATTCTGCGCTAAACATTCAGCTAAATGTTTCGAAATGGGATAATTCTAATATCCCCTAGTTTGACCCCTCGCATGTGTTCTCCTATTCTCTCTTTTAATGGCCGAGTCATGCTACCCACATATTTCTTTCCATAAATGCGGGCATTGTGTGAATTGCAAGTGGGCATTAAACAAAAAAGAGAGTTTGAGAGTCCGAACAACAGGAGGGACACCATTTAATGTACCATCAATTGTAATACCAAGTATGTGGTGTACGTCATAGAATGAAGATGTGGAAAGAAATATGTTGATAGCAAAATTCGACCATTAAAAGAGAGAATTGGAGTGCACATGAGAGCGATCAAACTAGGGGATATTAGATATCCCATTTCGAAACATATATCTGAATGTTAGGCAAAAATGGCATGTTGCACTTTGCCTTGCACAACGTGGCAGGCACTGCGCAGTGCCTGCCACCTTGTGTGTGGCAATGTAGGGGGGTACCATAGGTATCCCCCAAGTGCAGCTCCCCAACCCCACGGGGGCCCGTAACATGCCCCCAAAGCAATTTCTGCCTGCCTTTCCATGGCATGAACCGCCAGGCCTCCTAATATGGTAATATGGCGGAGGGTAAATGTGGTTGAGATGGTGGGCGGATTGCCACCGCCGGGCGGGCGGTGGCTATCCACCCGCCATCATGATGGGGCCCATGTTTGGGGAATCAGTTGGTCCAAATGAGAAACCTGTAGAGGTGGAGACAAGGGATATATAAAGCATGAGATTAATGGTAAGAGATGTAATTGGATTACTTATGTTCAGACATTTGGTGACATGAGCATTTCTGCAGTTCCTAACAATTACAGGATCCCTTTTTTCGGGGCCAGAGAAGATTTTTGGGAATTCTTTGCAATTTGTTCGGACACTAGATGAATACCGTCATTCAGTTTGGAATTATCACCGACATCAAAGTAGGTGTCATTATGAGTTCACATTGATGATTAGGAACAGTATGCCACAATATTGGATTATGACTTGATCCATGTATATTTACACATTTATTTCAGGCGAATTGGCCCACAGTGATAATAGGTACGCGTTCTTCCTTGTTCATACTCGTTAGATAGAGAAGACTTTCTCTTATACACATACAGGCGTCAACTCACATTGCGGGATTACACTCTTTTGCATGTCACAGCACGAGGGTGCGGTGTGCAGTGCAACTCGCATGGATATAGCATTATAGATGATTTATTTTATTTTATATGTAGTTTGTTAGCCCTGAAGAAGTTGCGTTATTTATGACGATATATCTCAACAAAGAGAGAGAGAGGGATAACTAAGACACTCTTATACCCCCTGGTAGTTGTCTGAATCAAACAACAAAAGAGTCTGGATACATTTGGCAAGACTACTTTGACATCCAACTATCATTTTAATAGTGCCCGGTTTACCGCGAATAAAGGTTTTTGGGTTTAAACCGATCACTTTTTAAACCACTTTTTCACTTTCATCACACTTGGATGACACAAAAAATCTGCTCCGCTGTAACCAGGCGTTGTAGCACACTGGGGAGGTACTCGGCCTCTTTGGTGGGAACACAATGATGAAGCATGTCACCAACTAGGTTGGTGAGTGAGGGTTCTTTTTACTCACAAGAGTGATTTCACTTTTCTTTTCATTCACCAAATTTTGTTCGTTCTGCACTCTTTTCTTGTTTGGTTATTAATGATGAGACACGTGTTGGCTGACAACAGAAGGAATTAAGAAGAGGAACAATAAAGAAGTGGACACTCACTATGTGCTGGAAGCAGCCTTGAATGTATTGATGTTAGTGTGTGCTGGGTAATGTGAGAAAAATATTGCCCTAAATGAACTGGCTTGTTCCGTCTGCTTTTTTCTACTAAGGCATCAATTACAAGTTGTAGTGTTGGACCAGATATACCACATAGTAAATTTGCGTGTAAATGTATCATTACTGTGCAGTAAATCCACCTAGTTGCACACAAGTACGATTTACAACCCAAGGAGTTAGGAATTACCATATGGGCCTTTTTTTACGGATGCAAAAGCACACCGAATTCCCCATTTCATAGGTTTTTTCTGCATACATTTACCATCTACTCTCAGCAGTTGGAGGGGGCTGGCGTGTGCCGTTGGAGGGTTGTGAGAGGAGGTGCGGGAGTAGGAGAGGCAAGGGGAAGTTTCTTCTAGCAGGAAGAAGCATTTTATGCTTCCCCCTGTTAGCAAAATAAGAAACAGGAATGAGGCGTGGCTGCTTGTGCAGCCAAGGTCTTATGCGATTTTGCCAGCTGGTTTTTACCAGCCATGAAAAACTAGTCAGGTTCCTTCACCCTCGGGAAAAAATGGATGTAGCAAGTGAGGGAAAACCTAACAACTAATAATCAGGTGGAACGAAATTAACACATGAAAATATCCTTTAATCTCAAAGTAAGGATCTCTCAAGGAATTCCATGCACTGAAAGAATGAAAGTTATTGATATACATTGACATATTGTCTTGTGAAAGTGAATATGTGAACACCCACAACCTCTAACTTCATTCTGGAAGGGCATATGGCTGCACAGGAATGCGGAGGGGCCTATTTGATGTGTCAAATGGGCAATGGAAAAGACGTATCTTTGCTCGCATTATTCAGATGACTTTATATGGTGCTTGCCATGTAGTCGAGTTTATTTCCTATTATTAGTCAGCCATTTGGTCCCCAAGGTCGCCTCCTACATTTCTCTACACTGACAACCTAATTTGCTTATCCTTGATGTCTGTCCTTGATTACATTTAAATTGTATCATCATTTTAAGTGTTTGATTGCGTTCCGTGAAACTAAAAAGCAGATAGCTCCTTGTTGTAATTTTGCATACCCACCAATTCCTGTGTACTCATTTTGAGGGGGAATTTCCGCAAATGGTTTTGTTTGGCGCATTTGAAGCCTGAATACTTCCGTTTGCCTCTGGCAAGAGGATTATTAAAATACAACAAGTACTCTGTCTCTAGGCTTTGTTTGTAAACCTGATGCATAGAGTTTATGATGCTTATCTGGTGGTAAGCGTTTGTATCTGTGCTCTTTCACTGGTGAATTGTTGTTATACAGCACTTTCTACTATAGAGGGAGGCCTTATAGAACTATAAGCAACACATATCAAATGTGCACAGTACAATGATACTCATTTATCAACGTGTTATATGCTACATGTTGTAATGTTATAGGATCAACAGCCCAACCAAATAACGTGGCAGAAAAATGACACCACTCATCAGCAACACCGTAAGCTTGGTGAGTAAGAAAACTAGACAGACAGGAGAAACAGAAAGAGGCAGGTTGCACAGAGATGGCAGAACTCGCCTGTACATGTGGTTGCATGCCCCTTGTTGCATGTGTTTGCACGTGAAAGCTCTATGTGTGAGTGAGATCCTCTATCTCTGGCAGGACACTTCCTTTGAATAATAACTTGTGAGTTAAAATATGCTACATGTTGTGCGCCTCCAGACCCACACTCCTGGTCTTGATTCCGAATGTCCATGTATTAGTATTTCTACACCCCTCGGTTGAGGTTTTGATGTCCTACAACGACTCTATAATCTCCCCAAAACCTTTCTTCAGGGGCTCACTTATATATACGTGGAATAATCTGAAAAACACAACTGGTTTATTAGGGTTTCCTACAAACATGTTCAACATAGACACACACAGACAACATATATCAAACATCAGTAATCCAAAATTCTGCACCCAACATCCTATCAGTGTCACAACTTTTCCTGCAACCAAGTTCAACATTTGACTGTGTTTACAAAACCAACATATGTCCCATAATTTCTATATCATAGGAACTAATACTTTAAAATAGGAAACAATCTTGTATTCATATTTATTTTAATTTATCTAAGTAGAGGTTTATTTATTAGTTTATACCTATCGAAAACAATTTCATGTAAATACAACATGCCTTGTACCAGAAGCACATATCAGTTCATGGTGCAGGTTTGGTGCCTAGTTTAGGTAAAACTGTTTTATCTTGCTGTAGTAGTAATGTCCTTAAGTATGCTCTCACAGGCCATATGAGATGTAACGACCGAACAGGTCCAATCTATACCTATGTTGGAAGGACCTTCACATTGCTTTTTTTAGGCTGGGCGTAAAAGACAAGTGGCTAGCAAAGTCTCCTCCATTCCTCATTTGTATTTCCAGGGTTTGTAGTTAGAAGTGCCAACTTTGCATCCTGCCTACCATAATATGGCTTCCATCTTTCTTTCCCGCACAGTGAGCTTGTTCATTATTGGCGCTTGTGTCTAGAATAGATGATCCCAAAGTGACATAATAGAAAAAAAGCCCGTTTTGAATATCCCTGAATTATCCTAAAATTTGGAATTATATCTAAATATGTGTGTAAAATGCAAATTAGTCCAGAATTTATAAGGCGTGGAAACCGATGTACGAAAATAGGCTAACAGCTCCCTTAGCCTTTCTTACAATTGGCAATTTGTGACCTTATTGTTGTGAGACCACATGTAATGCTAAAATCGACAGTGTACACACACCAGTAGACTCCCAAGGTGTAAGGGTCCCAAGTCTTTTTATCCAGTCAAATACCCTTCGGAAGAGGTTTCTTAATATACACTTGCACACTGGGAGCAAAGCACATTGGAAAAATGCATCTCATGCTTGCCTAAGTACAACTCCAATAAATTGGACCTCATACATTTCATAAGATTAAAAAGGCAAAGTTGTTCATCCATAGGTGTTGGAAAGTGGGTATTGGTAGTGACAAATGTATATCTGCCACTAGCAATAAGGCCACTAACACAATATAGGGCTCAGTACAGGACTTTGAAAATTATTGCCATGCTCAACCCTTGGAAGCATGCTACGAGCTGGCAGGCTTAACTTCAAAGAAAGATGTGTAAAGTATTTTTAAAAAACAATTCAGTAAATAATTAAGACGCAACACCACTTTATAAAAATGGGAAATATTTTTATCTTTAAGAGGACACAACAACAACAAAATCCAATGCTGGGAACCGGAGATAAGAATTAAAAAAAATTTAGCATTATATAGCACATAGAAACCTATAGCGCCTATTGGGACATCTGTTCGTGCTAGCCTGGGTCAAAGTCAAAGTTTCAGGCCGACTGCGATGGATCCCTGTGTGGCTACCCCTCGGGGTAGGTCTTGGTCAAATTTTTTACCTTCTGACTTAGAGACATTTCTGGAGCTTTTCTTCCCGGAGACCCTTGAAGCTCTCAGCCAGTCCAGATTTGGTGAGGGTTTGCCGGTTTGCCTTGTGATGAGCTCAAAGTCAATCTTATGGAAGTCCGACCTCCAGAGCTTTCCAGCGGGATGAACCAGGGATTCAGGCCGGCTCGTTGTGGAAGGTGGGCGGATTGGTTCCAGCAGTTGGTCCCGGACACATTTCCTATGTTTAGAATCTTGACAGAGCTTTTTCTTTAGGGGTCCCTCGATGCTCTTCACCAGGCCGGCTTTGGTGAGGGTCTGCTGGCTTGGTTTTCAGCTTACTCCTGGTCAAACTCTGGAAGTCGCACCTCCGGAGCTTTTCAGCGGACCGAACCTGGACGGCAGGCCGGCTCATGGTTAAGGGTCGCCGGCTTGGCTGGCCAGGTCGAGTCGGTCCACTTGTGAGGCTTTTTTTCCAAACTTGTTCCAAACTCCTCCAAACTTCTGGAATGTCTTCTTGAAGTTCCACAAAGTGTTACAAAGTTTCCAAAACTTACTCCAAGAGTCTGGAAGCTCCAAGATGGTCCTTGAAATAACTGCAATCCACTTGGACAAAACCCTTACAAATCCACTGGTAGTACTCCAGGCTAAAGATTTAGGGTGGTGATGTTTCAGATGAGCTCTGTTAACCTGCAGCTTGCAGGGGTCCTTTTGAAGCAAGTTAGGTCCACAGAGCTGTAGTTCAGGTTGTTCAGCATGCACAATCTTCAGAGTGTTGGGCCTGGTTGGTGCCAATCAAACTCCTCAGCATGGACCCTTCTTCTCTCTTAAGTTTCAAGCAGCCGGTCTGAGAGGCTCTGCCCCTCTCAGATACTTTTTCCAAGTTCTGTGCGTCAAGCAGGAGGGCACTCCTGTCCAATGAGGTGCAGGGCAAAACCCCAGGGTATGACCACATCCTCCAAAGTGAGGCACTATTTTCTCCCCGAGAGCACAATTTCTCCAAAATTCATAATGGCTGTTTTCCAGCATGTAGAGAAGAGCTGGCTAAACACCCCCCAGGATGGTTAATCTCTATAGTCTTTCCCCCTTGCCTCAGCTCATTCAGATACCACCATCTGGCAGGATTCAAAGAGGAGAGGTGTAAATTGAAACTGACTTTTTCTGTCTGTCTCCTCCTTCCATTGAAAAATATGTTTTATGGCCCTCCCCCCTGCTCTGGCATTTCTATGTAGCAGAACCCTGCCCTCCCAGAAGAGCTGTCTAACCCTATGGGTTATTTATCACCTCGTCAAACGAGCATGGTTAATCCGCTTAACTTTGACCAATCAGGACAGACCACTGGAAGACTGAATTTTGGCTTACAGATAAGAAAGTCTTATAACTTCTTATCTGTACACTTTAGGAGAAATTCAACAATACCATATTGTTGGATTCATTAGTACCATTCTAGGATGTCTTTTAATGGCATTTTTAGGATTCTCCTAGCGGGAATTATTAGTTAATTACTTCCTGCCATGTTAACCTATGTTGTAGGGGATTTGCAATGGGAAAAGTGACTTTGCCACTTTTCCATCACCAGGGCTTAAACATACACACTCTATGAGGTTCCTACCTATATCTACAGGACCCCACACCCCTGGGATAGCTAGGGAATACTTTAGGGGTTATGTATTTGTAACCATATTGCAGATCTTCACTCCACAGTGCTCCTAGCACAAAAGTACATTTTGGGAAGCACTTTGCAACACTGTGGGGAGGGAAATGTACGATTTCACTAAACCCAGGGCATATAAAACTAATTTTATAAGGGTCCCCCTTGTAAATACCCACCCCCTACCCCTGGTACACCTATCAGAGACCCTGGGTGTACCTAATATACCCAAACATTGTAGTGTATCACTTTTTAAGCGCCCCAAACACCAAAGTCGGGGTTGGGCACAATTTGCATTTTAGAAGCAGTCCTGCAACACAGGGCTGCTTTTAAACTGACCTAAGGCTTCAGCAGTGCACACATGCAAGTTCAGAAAGGGCTGCTGGCCTCTTAAACAGTCATGCCTTATTATATACTAGCGACTTAAAGTTAGTTTCATTCCCTGCCCTATTATGTACCGGGGCCTTATAGGGGAGGTCATGCCAATCAAAGGGGTACCCTATTGCATAGTGTACCCTAGTATATGTATGTCTTTTCACTGTATTATAAGTGTCTTTTCAGCATAGCACTAGCCTTAGACCTGGTTAGTCAGAGCCCAGGGTCAGTCAGAGTCAGTTATCATCATTACCAGTCAGCTAAAAATTGGGGAGTGCCAAGGGTACAGAATGACTTGGCAACAAAAGGTTTGTTAAATATATTTTGTAGTACTTTAGTAGTATTACTAGAGTAGTTATCTGCATACTACAACATGCCGTTTTTGAATTGGAGCCATGCCATGAGCATCAGTCCCAAAATCTCAGGTTACATGAACTGTAAATCCCTGGTAAAACACTATATATATATTTTCCGGTTAATCACATAAGGCCTGATGTCAAATCTCCCACTTCCAAATCCATGGTGCTAAACCCAACATCCCCAAATAAACCACTTAAATGCAGGTGCACTCCAACCATGTGTTCCTTAAATCTGTGCTCTCATGAAAAGAAATCTTCAGTGTCAGGCTCCACCACCCACAGATTCATGCTGAAATTGTTAAAACTTTGAATGTGCTTTGAATCCTACACACTACTTTTTCCACCGCTAATGTGCCCTTCAGAAAGCCTCGTTTATTTCCTGACTATACAATATGGACAGGAGTGACCACTCTGAGTTTGCACTGCCAAGGGAATACACATACTTCCTACACTGATGATAGTAGTGTTGCTTACCCCTCAAATCTCCATCTTCTCATTTTGAATCAGTCAGAAAAGAATAATGCTCCCTCACTGTAACATTTCAGCTGTGGCTCGGTGCCAATGTGCAACAGTGTATTTCACACTGTGAGGTCTCCCCAGCGATCAAGATCCGGTGACCCCTGACCTGCCTTATGCCTCCTGCTGACGCCTGTGCCTCAAACCGGAAGGTCCCCCCCAACCGCGACCAGGAGCTGGTGAGAAGATCTGACCCTAAAAGACACCCCTGCACCTGATGCCCCACAGCCTTGGGTGGCCCAACCGACGGTGCCTAACCTATCCCCAAGATTCCAACTTACCTCTCGAAGTGCTGGTCGCACCCAGAAGACCTTTGTCCCCGAGCCGGCAGTGAGTGCTTTTGAAATCCGGAGACTCCACATTGAAAGCTACAGGGCTTCCGGTGCCAAAACAGCACTCTGTACCCGGCCGCCCCAGTGCCGCTGAGGGTGCATTTTTTGTGCTGGCCTAAACCCCCATTTGCCCTGAGCCTAAGTCCAGGAGCTCTGCTCCCACAAACCAGTGGCCTGCTCGTCAGCAGCCTCCAACCGGAGGCCCCTTATCCCCCATTGGATACCATCGGGCCTCAGCACTCTGCACCTGGCTGCCCTAGTGCCGCTGAGGGTGTAAAAAGAGTGCATCCTTGACCCTGGGGGACCCCTGAGTCAAACCTCAGAATACCATCTCCAACAACAAAGTACTTACCTTTGAGCCCATAACACTATTTTCCTCAATAGGATAACATTTACTGCTTTTCTATGAAACATTTCTAAGTGTGTAGTTGGAAAATCTAAGAAATCCTTTAAATCTGTAACTAAATACAGAAAACGCTTTTACTTACCTGTTTACAGGAGATGTCCCAGTGCAGTATCCAGGCATACTGCACTGTGTAAGAAAAGTAATCTGAAAAGTAACTTACATGATATTTTACTAAAAATCCTATACAAAGTATATGTTCTGTATTCTCAAAAGCATTGCATTACTAGTATCTCTACTGTAATCAATCAAAGTGCATATACAATTGCAATTCAAAATGCTTACAAACTGCATCACTACTGTAAAGTATGTATTACTTACCTGTGCCAGGGTTGCTTGGTTCTAGGAAATAAAATAACTAAAAGAATATTTGTATACAAAAACAATTGGTCTGAAGAACAGTCTTTGAGTGTGGGAATTCATTTGCTGACTGAGTGTGTACAACAAATGCTTAACACTGTCCTCTGATAAAGCCCTACTGCTCAACCACACTACCACACATAGAGAATAAGATGCTGTCTTCTTTTACCTCTGCCTACCTTTGGGGTTTCACTGGACTCTGTGTACACTATACCTCACTTTGGTATAGTATATACAGAGCCAGCTTCCTACATAAACCTATTAGAGAGAAGCCATACTTGACAGACACAGATGTAACTATAGACAATATGGAGACCTCATGACCAAGCAGGCATCCTGTCATGATAAACCAACCAGACGACGGTTCGACTGGCTCGCCCACGGCATACATGAGCTAGGAAGGGCCTGCAATCCTGCTCTTATATATATATTTATTTTTTTATGTATTTATTTATTTAAAGTTTTGTATAGCGCGAACATGACCCAAGCAGGTATCGGAGCGCTTTACATGAGGGTTGAGGAGGACACAGGTCGATAGCTGCAGGAGAAAGTTAAGGCAATATACATCAGGAGCAACAATGACATGATGACGGGTGACACTAGGCCGTGACAGAGGCCAGGTAGCAGTTACGACAAGATACATTAGGAACAACAATAACACAGTGGCGGGCGATACCAGCCATAGCCGAGGCCAGTTGGTAACAGAGTCAGCTACAACAGGCAGGGCGACAAGGGAGAGAAGCTTCTCGTTTAGCATATTGTTCATCAGTAGAGCTTTCCCTTCCCTTTTGAAGACAAAAGTTGAGGGAATCAGTCTTGTTTCGACAGGTAGGGAGTTCCAGATTTTGGGGGCAATGCCGGAGAAAGCAAGTTTGTAGGTATTCAGTTTTAAAAATTTCTTTGGCTTAACCCCTTCCCCGCTCATGACGGAACCGTTCCGTCATGAGCCACGGTTGGCGTGTGCTCATGACGGAACGGTTCCGTCATGACAATCCTGTTGGCGGCCGCTCCGCCTGCGCGGCGCTGTTTCCCCGCCTGTGCGGGGCGACAACGCAAATGGGCGGAGTCATGACGGAACCGTTCCGTCATGAGCACAGCTCAACTGTGGCTCATGACGGAGCGGCTCCGTCATGAGCACAGGCCCACCGCGCTGCCCCCCTGCCCCCCCCAGCGCTGCAGCGGAATGTCCGCAGCAGCGAAGGGGTTAAGGAGCATAGTGCTGCTACCCGATAGTTCGAGCTTATTTTTCAGGTCGAGAGGGGTATTGAAGTGTAGTGCTCTATGGGTCATACAAGCAATTTCTAACTGGATCCTTGCCTCAAATGAGAGCCAGTTGAGCGATTTCAGGTCCGACAAGATGTGGTTGGATTTCTTGGAACCAGTGGCCAGTCTAGTCACAGCATTCAGAGATGCTCTGAGTGGGGCTAAACTGAGTTTTGGGAGACCGCATAGAGTCGCACTGCCGTATTCGAGGCTTGAGATGACTAGTGCTTGCACTGACGATTTGAAGTCATCATGTGGGAGGTAAGGTTTGAGTTTTCTTAGGATGCTCAGTTGGAAGTTTGCTCCTTTGGTCGATGCTCTAATGTGGTCTTGCATGTTTAGATTCTTATCTAGTACAACTCCCAATGAATTAGTGGAGTCAATGGTGTGTGGTGTGCAGTTGAGAGTGGTGAGGTTTTTTAGGAAATTCACCACAGTGTGGGTTTGTCTAGTGGGTGAAATGAGGAGGAATTCAGTTTTAAGGGCATTAAGTTTGAGGTGGTTGGAGGTTAGCCAGTTTAAGGTTTTGTGCAGGGTTCCGTTTAGAGATTGGATATCATCTGGTGAAGATAATTTCATGTACAGTTTGGTATCATCCGCATACATGTGGTATTGGATGTTGAAAGCTTTGAGGATTACAGTCAGTGGATCTATGAAAAGGTTGAAGAGCGTGAGGGAGAGTGAGAATCCTTGTGGGACACCAAGTGCGCAGGAATTGAGTTGGATAGAGTTTGATTGGATTCGACTCTTTGAGTTCTGTTGTTGAGAAAAGAGGCAAACCATTTTAGGACAGTGCCTGAGAGCCCCAGCTTACGTTCCAAGAGGTTAAGTAGGTTGTCATGTTTGACCGTGTCAAATGCAGATGAGAGATCGAGTAGTATTAGTAGGCAAGCTTCATTCTGGTCAAGCATAGAGAGGGCACCATCCACTATATGAGTGATGGCCGTCTCCGTGCTGTGGCCAGAGCGGAAGCCTGGTTGGAATTGGACTAGGAGTTGGAATTGGTCACTGTGTTTGCGCAGTTGTTCATGTACACATTTCTCGAGGAGTTTTGCCAGGGTAGGAATGTTTGTGATTGGTGGATAGTTATTCAGGTCTTCAAGGTCAGTTGTGGGGTTTTTGAGAATAGGGAGAACTAGGCATGCCTTCAGGCAGTCTGGGATCTCCCCTTGGAGAAGCGAAGCGTTGATGATCTTTAACCAGAGCGGGACTAGTGTTCCTATAATTTCTTTAAAGAAGTTGGGGGGAGGGGGTCATTGGAGTGATTTGAGGATTTCAGGGTCGATAGTATGCTGAGGATGGTGGTTTTGTTGAGGGGCGTGAATTGGCTCCAAGAGGCGTTGTTTTGGGGGGAGAGACAGCACAGCGTAAGAGTGGGAAAGGTAAGGAGGAGTCAGGAGAGGGTGAGAGTTTGATGAGAGCCGATTTGAGGTCCGATTTGATCTTATTAGTTTTTAGGAGATCAGTGGATGGAGCTGATCTCCATGCGTGTTCTGCTAATCTAAGGCTGCGTTTGTCCGAGTTTAGGCTGTCATTAAACTATGGTTTGGAGTCTTTGATGGGTTTACTTTTTAGTTTAAGGGGGCAGTTGCATTCAGGGCAGACAACATGGTGTTGTTATAGTGCTCAGTGAGGCCGCGAACGTTGTCCATGTTAGCAGGGGGAAGAAGGGAGATATTGCAGTGAGATATGAGCTCATTTATGCTGGTATTATGAAGCGATCTTTTCCACTGTTTTTGTTTTATTGGTTGTGATCTTTTGGAGTTCCAGCTTTCAAGGATACGGAAGGTGATATAGTGATGGTCCGACCAGTCACAGCGGAGAATAGAGTTGAGTTGAATGGAGTTGGGATTGGCGATGATTAGGTCTAGGGCCGAGCCAAGTTTGTGCGTGGGCCTATCACAAACTTGGATCAGTTAGGAAGTTTTTGAGACTATTAACCGCCTGATCATGCGGCTCATTCCAGTGGAGGTTGAAGTCTCCAATGAAGATCTGGGGGGAGTGTTGTCCCAGGTTGGAGGAGATGGTTTCGATAGTGTGTTCAATAAACGGGAGGTTGTCTCCCGGAGGGTGGTAGAAGATGTGCAGGTTACAAATGGGTCTATGCTTGCTAGTTATATCTAAGGATAAATATTCACAGGATGTGAGATTAGTTGAGGGGGATTGTTTTGCTGAGAGAGAGTGGTAGATGCAGGCTATGCTACCACCTGTTTTCTTAACAAGATCGAGTCTGATAATGTTGTGGCTGGGCCGGACTAGAATGTCAAGGATAGGACCAGAGGAGTCAGTGAGCCACGTTTCGGTAAGGATAAGTAGGTCAAGTTTCTGAGCCCGGATGAGATCTGCAAGGTCCGTGGCATGTTTCACCGCTGATCTACAGTTAAGTAGCAGGCATTTCAGGTGTACTTTGTGTTCAGTGAGCAAAGGCTGCGTAATAGGGATCTGCATGAGGTTGCTGGAGTTTAAGGTATTGACGTTGAGTCTGGAGGCTCTATGTGGGTTAGGTGTGATGCATTTTATGGCCTCCGAGTTGTCTTGTTTGGGATTGTATGTTTCAGGGGGATTTAAAGGGGTGGTTTGAGAAGAACCAGAAGGGGCCGAGATGGTAGTATAAGGGGCATTGTACTCTCGGAGGAGAGAGAGAATATCTGGTTCTGATAGCTGATTTTTGGATCTGGCGGGTCTAGATGGGACGTTAGGAAAGGGGATGGTATTCTAGTTCTGCTCTGGGGGTATCAGCCCTGGGGCAGTTGGTGACATTGTGGCAGAGGATGATGGTATATGGTGGTGCTGGATCAAATGCAGGGACTCCTGTGAGGTCTTGTTGGAAGCGAGATCAAGGGCCAGGTCAGTGGTGGTGTTAATGAGATTTTGAATGGCAGTTTTGAGATTGAGAAGTTCCTGGTTTATTTCATGGAGCTTAGCAGCCGGATCCGCATGTGGTTCGCGGTTCACATGGATGGGAGGAGGAGTGATGTTCACTGTGGTGGATAAAGGTGAGTTCACAGAGAGGGGACGAGGGGGAGGGGGGAAAGCTTCCGAGGAGGATTTTCGTCTCAGATGGAGAGGCGAACATGGTGAGTGGATGCTAGAGGAGGGGTTAGGGGGCATTGCTTTCCTGGTGGAGACTGGGCCAGCCAGCTGTGGGGAAAGGGAATTAGGCAGGAGAGAGTTCGAAAGAAAAGGGAGAGTGGGAGGTGTGGGAGAGGTGATCGGGGCTAGGGATAGCAAACTCTTCAACCAAAAGGGAGTGGAGTTGGGCTCTTACCCCAATATATGAGTCTACCTCACAGTACAAGGCTTGTTCAGACCTAATATACTTCAACAGAGTTACTGATTGACTCTCTTTCAGAATTGAGGTATCCTTTCAAAAATATTTATTTTCTTCACACTTGTTTTTGGCTTGAATCTGGCATTTCTTAAGATTAGAGGTAGCACCATATAAATAAGCTTTTTATCTCCTTTACCCGGTTGGATCCCCTTTCCTTGTCACTACTGTGCTCACAGGCTTTTAAAGTGCATGCTTTTCACTAGCTTGCTTTGCAGCACATAAAATGGATTTAGATCAATTGCTAGTCTGTATAAATGCAACTTTCTGATTTTCATGTCAATCCCCAGCCTTGACGTAGTTCCAGGAGTATCTGGCTCCCATGGGGTGAAACACATGGTGGCTGATTTAATCATCGTTTTATGTATGGCTAATATTGTCACCCTTGCTCAATAGGAACCTTCCTAAAGAATAATAAAGACCTGTTTTGACGATAAAATCTGAGGGGCAGATTTACAAGCCCCTTGCGCCGCCATAGTGTCACTCTTTTTGATGCAACTGCAGCGCAAACAATGCGGCCTATTTACAATGTGACGCATCTAGGGAGATGTGTCAGGTTGTGAAGCCCTGCGTCACATACCTGCGTCAGGTATAATGTATGCAGGGTGGGCGCTCCCATGCAGGAAGGCCTCGTAAAAGTGACGCAGTGAAATCTACAAGATTTCACTGCACCACTTTTAGGATGCCACTGCGTCAAAACCTTACGGCTCTTTGAAGCAGGCGTAAGCAGTGATGCAATACAGTAAGCATAGGCCTCACAATACATTGCTGGAATTGATTTGTGCTTGCAACACAACTCCAGCAATGAGGACACTTTTGGACCAACAGATGCATCAGAATTTCTGACGCATCTGTTAATCCTTGCGCCATGGAGCACTGTATTGTAAATACAGCGCATCCATGGTGGCGTAAGGACATTTGACGCTGGCGCAAGGAAACTGACGCATCTATACAGATGCTTCAGTTCCTTGTAAATATGCTCTTACATTTCTTGTGATTGCTGCATGGAGAATATATATAAAGACCAACTGAAAAATCCTTGCTGCACGGCGAAAAGACTTTTCAGTAGTAGCAAACCTCATGTGAATTTAAAACATTTATTATTTACTATTAAATCTTTCATGTAATTTTAGGAAGTGCACAAAAGAAATGCGATTTTGATAGTAAAAATAGGCCATACTGTACACTAGTAAAGTAAACAAAGTTAGTCTACGAGCAAGGTTATAAAACCATGTGCTAGCTCTAAATTAATCACACACATGTATGTGGGTGACATGACAAGGTAAAGAGTTTTGAAAAACCTGTTGAGGTAGCTCACTGTCTTATGCACCCATTGAAGACCCGAAGGTCACAGATTCTATCCTGGTATGTCGCCTCGTCCTTTCATCCTTCTAAATTCGATAAAATGAGTAAGTACTGTTAAGTGAGGTAATCTTTTTCAGCTGTTATCAGTGCCTAGAGACCAGAAAGATGGTGGCATGCACTATGTAATTGTAGTATTATTAATGCTGTTATTATTGTATGTAATGCAAGTACACCATAGAAAACATTATCAGGCACATGCATCATCATAGGGTTTTGCGATTCCTTAATAGCGATTATTAAGGAATCGCAATTAAGGAATAGCAAAACCCTATGCATGTAGGAATCGCTAAAGAAATAGCGATTCCCACAAATTCCTTAATTGCGACTAGCAAATTGCGAGTCGCAATTAAGGAATGTCTTCCCATTCATTCCTATGGGCCTCCAGGCCCATAGGAATGAATTAGAGATTGCGGGAGCAATTTGCGAGTACCAGTAGGTACTCGCAAATTGCTCCCGCAATTTCGATGGTGCAAGGGTGTCAAAATGACACCCTATTGCACCCATGTATGTTCACTCTGCACAAATGTTGCATACACACATGCTCTAAGGGCATGTGTGTGGGCAACATGAAACTTAGAAAAATGCAAATAAGTGCATTTTTCTAAGTTTTCGCAAATTACCATGAGGTCCAGCCTCATGGTAATTTGCTCACGCTAATAGCGAAATCGCTATTTTTTAAACTGTAATGCATTGCATTTAAGGAATCTCAATTAGGGATTCCTTAAATGCAATCGCTATTTAAGGAATCCCAATTTTGAGATTCCTTAAATAGCGATTTTTGCATTTGGGATGATGCATCCCAAATGCAAAAATACCGGGAGCAAAGGGTCAGATTCTGAGAATCTGCCCGTTTGCGACCGGTATTTTACTTGATGCATGTGCCTGTATATGCTTTACAAAAGCTGTAATTACAAATTGGCACAACCCCGATTAGGGCGCACGAGGGACTCAAACTCGGGCACTTATTTCAAACCAAAAGGTGTTTGCACACAACTTTTTCACCAGGTAAAACCTGTCTCAAAATCATAAGGCCAGATAAGACACATTTCACGTATGTGTATCTTAAAATGGGAAACGAAATGTGCCATTTTTCTATTATTCCCTATGCAGAAGTCCGAAATTCAGAGTGATACACAATTGAAACTCTATGTGAATACCTAAATTATTGGTACCTACTAGGTGCACAATGCGTGTCTGAGATTGCACTCAGCTTATAATGAGGGACAATAGGGCTGATTTAAGGTTTGGCAGACAGGGTAATCCATTGCGAATGGGAATGGGACACAATACCTTGCACACCAAACTTTAGGTCTGCCCGTCTCATTTAGAGATGAGAGAACCTTCAATTTTTCACTCATAGAGCTCCTGATGAATCCATCGACTGAAAGCATTCTTCATTGGCCGAGTAGAGCCCTGTTCAGGAATGTATGATGTTACTACGCATACTAATACCACGTGTCCCATTCCAACGCGGGTATTAATACGCTAGTACGCTTACAAAGACCTACCATTACAACGCATCCTTTTACCGCGCATATGCCTTTACCATGCATGCCATTACAACGCAAAGGCACGCGTGGTACAGGCATACACTTGGTAAAAGTGTGTGAGGTAAGTAACACTACCCTGTCCTATCATAAACCCTAAATCACTACCCCTGCACAACACTACGGCCCCTGACTCCCAGCCCTTGCCCTTTCCTAAACCTCTATCCCTGCACGACCTCCCCCGGCCCCCAGCACTTTCCGTACCCTAAACCCTAAATCACTACCCCTGCACGACCCCCTGACCCCCAATCCTTTCCCTACCCTGAACCCTAAATCACTAACCCTGCATGACCCTCGACCCCAAGTCCTCTTCCTACCCTAAACCCTCAAAACACTACCCCTGCACAACCCTGACCCCCAATCCTTTACCTATCCTAAACCCTAAATCACTACCTCTGCACAAACCCCCTGACCCCAATCCTGTTCCCTATCCTAGAACACTACTCCTGCATGACTCCTCAAGCACCCAGTCCTCTCCCTACCCTAAGCCCTTAAACCCTACCCTTGCACGACCCCCGACCCCAGTCCTCTCCCTACCCTAAGCCCTTAAACTTCTACCCCTGCACGACCTCCCCCGGCCCCCAGCACTTGCCCTACCCTAAACCCTAAATCACTACCCCTGCATGACCAACGACCCCCAATCCTTTCCCTAACCTAAACCCTAAAACACTACCCCTGCACGACCCCCCGACCCCCAGTCCTCTCCCTACCTCAAACCTCAAAACACTACCCCTGCACAACCCTGACCCCCAATCCTTTCCCTATCCTAAACCCTAAATCACTACCTCTGCACGAACCCCCTGACCCCAATCCTGTTCCCTATCCTAGAACACTACCCCTGCATGACCCCTCAAGCACCCAGCCCTCTCCCTACCCTAAGCCCTAAAACACTACCCCTGCACAACCCGCGACCCAAGTCCTCTACCTACCCTAAACTCTAAAACACTACCCCTACATGACCCCCCAGTCCTCTCCATACCCCAAAACACTACTACTGCACGACCCCCGGACATCCAGTCCTCTCCTTACCCTAAAACACTACCCCTGCTCGACCCCTTCAACCCCCTTTCAACCTAAAATAGTAACCCCCACTCCTGGCCCAATCCCCCTTAGCTCTCTCTCCTTGTGGTTCCTCTCTCCTTGTGGTGCCTGTTTCCTGCGAATGTCTGAGGGGTGGTGCACGTCGTTGAGAGGAAGCAGAAGAGCCCCTGTTTCCTCACAACGTAGTGGATCGCCTATATTTTTTTACAACATATGTGCTTTTACCATACATGCATTTACAACAACATTTTTTGTAAAGACATGCGTGGTAAAAGCACATGTGTTGTAAAGAAATGTATAGTAAAGACCACGTGTTGTTACAATGTATATGTGGTAACGCTTGCGTTGTAATGGCATACAGAGTAGCAGCCACAGTGTAATGGATATTACCCCTATTAAGGGTTGACAATGTTATGTCTATTTTTCCTGTTCTTCATCGCCAGGAAAAATGTAGCGCTAAAGGACAGAAAAAAACAATAATGACTCCCACACCCAGGGATAAACATCTGAGGGTAGGGGTTGTTAGGGGTTGTTAGTTTTTTGTTGAAAAACTTTTTGCACATTGAATTGAACTGCAGTGATGGTGGGTCCTTTCAATGTACTAGGATGACAGCTGGGCCGGGGGTCATCTCTAAATTTGGCAGATGGTAGTCCGTGAGATTTTTGGATGTAATGTCCTCCGCCACCCTGGTGGACTGTGCTCCATCTGTAAAACCTTAAATGAGACTAAAAGTTGTGATATGGAGACTAAACCATTTATCCATGCATGAATATTTTATGAAAATGCAGAACCTTCCTTAAATTAAATTATGTATCAAATGTACAGTTCCCACAGAAATATCTGAATACACATAGAAATGTAATCCATGTGAAATCTTCACACAGCCACGCAGCACAGAAGCTCTCCCTGGCTGCCTGCTCTCTAATTGGCACAACTCCTTTGGTATGAGAACAATTAACCCATCCTGACAATCACAAAGGACTGAAAAAGCTAGAATCGTTAAGTAGATGTCAAATTAAATCAAGTATAGAAAACAAAGGCAAAAGAATAGCGAGTCATTTTGTATTCAGGAAATGTTAATTACTATCCGGTGAAGACTATTATGAGAACTATTTTTATATTTACAAAATATTTATAACCCAGTGGGTATCAACAATGCTGTCTCCATTGGAGATTTCGTTGTTAGATGGTCGCTATATGTGAGCAATGAGAAAAGACACAAAAGTAAAGCTCACCCGGTCTGTTCATTTTCCTTCCTGTTGTTATTCAACAAACAGGGCATAATCATTTCTTTACCATCCTCACTGCCCAAACACTCAACTGCAATTTGTGCATGTTCCAAGTTTTCTTAAATTCTGATATTGTTTACCTAGCCCATTAACCCCCCAGAGGCTGTTTCCTGCATCTACAAACTCTGCTAGGTGATTTACAAAGAATATCACACTTCTGCTGTGGTGTTTCACATGCATCTGTCACTTCATTTGGAGACTATTTCAAACACCTAAGACCTGCACTTAAGTATTTTTAGTGAGTCCACTCACTTTTCTGGAGTGCAACCAGGCATCAAATCCTTTTAATCTTTGTAGTATTTTGCAGAATACCTCTCATGGAAACCATTTGATGGTTCTTACACCTCTGCTGGCAAGCTATTGAATTTACCACACAATAGGGAGCTGGTTTCAAGAGGTCATCATTCTCCTAGGAATAATGCATTTGCTATATACCAGGAGGTTGTTTCATGACCTGACTGTCTGCTTCTGTGTGTGGGGGGGTTGTATTATGCATATGTATACTTCAATTTTCATGCATTGAACACAATCACTCAGCCAGTTTTGAATGTACCCATCAGACCTGTTGAATGCTGCTTCAGGTATCTCCCTCTTCTGCTGAAAGAATGCTTCTTGTGAAAAGAGTCATTCAACTTTAATACCCCCGCACCAACTAGTTTCTCACGTTTTGCTAAAGGAGATAAGTGCAGACAAGGTGTTGTATATAGTATATGGTAATCCAGGCTGTAAATGAGGGTCAGGTTAAAAGTGTGAGGGCAAAGAGTGTAGGAAATCCGCCTCAGAAATTCCCACAACTCATCAGGGAGAGTCCAACCCAAGGGGGAGGACCTGGAAGCTGTATTGGAGGATGTGTCTACCATGGGAAATCTGCCTGATGTGGCGGAGTTGCATGCTGCAGGAAGTCCACCTTAGGCAGACTTCTGCAGGATGCAGAATATATAAAAATTACTATTACCACTCCAGTGAGTGCAACAATAGGGTAAGTTTTGGATAGTGTAGGGGTAAAGATTACTATTCCCACTCCAGTGAGTGGAACAGTAGAGTAAGTGTTGGATAGTGTAGGGGTAAAAATACTATCCCATGTACCCCAAAACCCATACCCAACCTAAAACTAAAAAATCCCCATTGTTTACCGTATAATGCGTTGTAATGGCATGCGTTGTGAAGGTATGCGTTGTAATGGCATATGATGTAAAGGCAGCTGTGTTCTAACAGCTGCGTTGTAAAGGTAGTGCGTTGTAATGGCTGCGTTGTAGTGGTTGTTTCCCATCAGAAGAAGTGTCCTACTCCTCAAAGCTTTCAGCACAGGCTAATGGAGACCTCAGTGGGCCGCACAGGATCAACTTGGAGGAGGGGGTATTGTATAGTGAGCCTAGAGACCATAAAATTGGGGCAGCCATAGGCTGCTTGCCCCCCCTGTCCTGCAGGGATATACTACTAGCCATGATGGTACTTCATATCGTGATACACGTCTAAATCCTCTCTAGACCATCAGGCACACACGTTCTTAGTGTACCGTGTTTACATACACTAGTCCACAATTTCCGCAATAGTAGCAGGTTATTTGTGTTTCCAATAATGATCAACGAGTAGATGA